>NC_062988.1:1827067-2484963 GCF_023078275.1 Leguminivora glycinivorella | reverse complement strand
TTCACTTTGTTGGCGTGATTGATATACATATTAGTACCAAATTTCAGTTTTCTAGTGCTAACGGTTACTGAGATTATCCGCGGACGGACGGACGGACGGACGGACAGACAGACATGGCGAAACTATAAGGGTTCCTAGTTGACTACGGAACCCTAAAAAGCTGTCTCTTCCAAACAACCTTGGAGGTTAATAATTGGTTAAGAAAAAGGTATAACTACACAGTTAAAACGAAAAACTCGTGCGTCATTCCGACCTACCTCAATATACCTACCAGTTATCTCGTTCTGAGAAGGTAAAATCTCAAAGCAGTTTATTGATAAATGTACCTAAAGTAGATAGGCATATAATAAGCCATATAAAGACGGTTAGGTACCTATTGAATTAAAATCAAAGAGGATCGAGTATTATAGAGAGTTACTGTCAAAGTAAAATTTGTAATCATAGTGCATAGACTGCCATCTCTCGACACAAGTTTAAAAGTTTTGAACCTCAGTTTTGACAATTTGGCCCATATTGTTAGCTTGATACGTGTTAAAATGTCAAATATTAATATTAGCGCCATCTAGCCGAGCGTTCCCAAAGGTGTAACGCCATCTATGCCACCGTACCTGTTTATCTAGGGCTTTGAGGTACGTTTTTTTCTTACACTTTATCCGTTTGTACGGAGTTACATATGTCTTTGATTAAAATAAAAAAAAATCACAGAGTAGTATTTCATGAAATTAGCATAAGAAAGATGGCGCAAAAGATTATTTTTTAAATATGTTCCAATTCATTATGCACTCTTATATATGCATAAATAAAATCAAACGCGATACCTAATGGCTACCTTAGATTTTAAAATGTAAATCAAATATTTGTAACAATAAATTAAACAAGAATTTAAGACAAAACTCCGAAGCGACAAATTATGTATACCAGAATCCGTTAATGTTCTTGAGAAATTTAGTTCTGTCATAAAAAATATTGATTAAAACGTTCGAACCTTCTTCGAAGATAGCTTGAAATGCGATTTTGAATCGTATTTTTAGAAACATAACGTGACTTTGATCTAGCTGCAAGTGGCAGTAACGACGTGGACCTTTTTTATTTTTATGCTTTTGTTTTATTTTTAGAACAGAACATGCTCCAAAATGAAATGATTCTTTTTGAGAAATAGCGTCAATATAACGGGATTTTATTAATTAACGTATCAAATACAAAAATGTATTATGTATAGTCTAAAAGATTTCGGAATGTGAAACATTTGGTGTCCTGCCGTTTTGCCAAAAAACGTTTCGTCAAATTTCATTTCCCAATAATCATATCGCAATAGTTTCATTTCCCAAAGTATTGTTTGGCAAAGGTATGTTTCGCAATGAATTTGTTTAGTCAAATTATCATTTGGCACAATTTTACTTAGTCAAATTTTATTTAGACAAAACTTTATTTCGCAAACGTTTTTAATGGCAAAACTTATATCCCAAAAAAGTCCCAAAAACATGTTTTGTCAAAATTTTACATCGCAAATTTGAAAATATTTAGGCATTTGCATTTTCATTTCTACGGGATTAATTTAATTTACTGAAGATTTTTTTGCCAAATTTAACTTAAAATTGTCAAATGATAATTTCAGTTTTATTCCCAAGGCTTCAGTTGGACAAGAAGAGTTTGTTCAGCTTTATTTTTGTCAAATGAATTACTGGACAAAACTATTTTGTCAACTATTTTTTTTTGTCAAAAAATGTTTCTACAAATTACACCATGCAAAACCATATTTGTCAATAAATATTACAAGGCGTAAATGTAATGTAATAATTGTATTAGTATTGTAACAGAAAACTCGTGTGCGACAGGGTCAGTTTAGGTGCGACGACGAGCGAAGCGAGGAGGAGCGTGTTAGGTTGACAGTGAGCAAACCGGAAATGGCTTTTTAAAATAATTAAAAATTAATAAAATATAATGGTCTTGAAAACATAAGGTTTCTTTTTAATTAAATGTATCCGGACATGTAAGTGAAAATGTCATCCTTGACATTTGTAGCAGGAGGAAAAAAAGTACGACATACACATTATTTCACACAAATCTTGGATACAAAGTATAAAATCAACAAACAAATTTCTAGTGCGCCATTTAATTGCAATATATTGGGAAATGGAAATTTTGCCTAACAATACCTTTGACTAAATAATATTTGGTAAAATGAAGTTTGACCAAGTTAATGTTTTGGGAAACAAATACTTGCCAAAAAAAGTTTTGCTAAATGTCAATTTGCGATAAGTTGTTTTGCCAAACGTTTATTTGGGAAATGATAATTTGGGAATAATAGTTTGGGATGTGAAACTTTGGGAAACGTTTTTTGGCGAATCGTCAGTAAACCAAAAAATACAGATGTTTGCAAGTTACAAATTCTACAACAGGCTAAATATTTAGTTGTTAGATGAATTCTGGCTTTAAGTCATATTTTTGTCAAAACAGTAAAATAAAAAACATGCTTTTAAATTGGTTTTACGTTGTTGTATATTCGCGTGGAGTTTCGAAACGTCTATACTTTTATTAATTTTTTTTTTTTCGTTTGGCATTTGTCATAATTATGTGTCGCTTAACTTCAAAACTGGGTAAATCCATTCTGTTATAAGGTTGATTATCTTTCAGGTCGTATTATATTTTTTATATATTCAACCTTTCAGAATGGATTAGTCATATTGGCTTTCCCTTTGCTAAAGCAATCAAAATTTAAAAAATACGGAAATTTATGTTTTTCATAATAGTTGTTTACCTTTATATTCATTTCCTTTTTTGCAAGGATTGAACATAAAAAAAGTAGAATTAAAAGAAGGAGAATCATCGACGTGTCATCAGCACTTTTTATTTTCTAATAATTTTTGCCAAGCTGTTCTAGTAAAAGAAAGTAATAGAAAGACAAGAGAAGTAGGAAAATAGAAGGAAGAAGAAAGAAAAGAAGAAAGAAAGAAAAAGCGTTTATTAGCACAAAATACATACCAATAACTATCTTAAACTAAAACGAGTTATAAAAAATATAAGTTGCGCTAAATGGCACTCAGCTAGGTGTCACGGTATGGCTATGGGCCACATGACACTCTCCCCGACGCTGGTTTTTTATAAGGCCTAGAAGATGGACTAGGTGGCTAAAATAGAACCTTTTTAAACCTTAATGATTAACAAAACATGAAAAACTCAAACTCAAATACAGTTAGTTACCATAACTCAGTTAACAACAATCAAAATACCGTATCAACAATCATACATACTAGAGAAACAATTTAAGCCCAGCATGGACGGTCAAATTGCCAGCAGATGGCTACCGCGACTTATCATTGTAAATGCGGCAATTTGCGTCCAGTTCCTTGTTCATCAGAGCGTTAAGGCTCGTGCGCATGCGCAGGCACGCAAATGTATTTACGTTTTACGTGTTATTGAAACTTCATACATGCCAAAGTATCTTTAATTGATCATAAATCAAATTTAACATTAATATTTTAAATTGAACGTATAATAAAAAATGTATCTCAATCAAAGATTTTAAAAATAAAGAGATATCACATTGTGTATATAGAGGTGTCCCGATAAATAGTAACCAGCAAAAGATACAGAATAAAGATACAGTGGAGACAAAACAAATTATTATAAATAGATGCAGAAGACATGCGACCTTATCCCTATAGCACAGTATAATAAAGAGTACTATCGTACACTATGGCCACTCCCGCTCCCCGCTGAAAGTGCCATCCACCCCCTCTCAGTTACCTCACAGTTACCGCCTGTCAAAAACGCGAACAGTCGACCTGTCATATCTCACTCATACAAACATGGTACGCGTTCACCTACACGAGCTTAGAATGTGTGTCGGAACGCGCCTCTTTCATATATTTGATCGCTAGTGTTTGAGAGAAGAGTAAGAGGGAGGCCTTTGCCCAGCAGTGGGACAATGTGGGCTAATAATAATATAATAATAACTTGTTTCTATGTTTCTTCATAAAAAAGAACATTACTGTCATAATATTACATTTTCTTGTAATTTCTAAGTAAACATTGTGTCTACAGCGCTAGCAAATTCATTCCCTCATACCGCGTTTCATTCTGCCAGCTCATTACGCAGATTGGACGTAAGTGAGTGAGATCGTTTCACCAACGGTTTTCGGAGATTATGCCGGCTTTATTAGGCAGGCTTAGACATAGTTGTAGTTATCCAAACTAGACATTTTAAGTGAACTTTAACAAGCCATCAAGCAAGCTCCTGAGTGCACCAAAAGTTTATTCTATATTACTTTTTACAGTAGACGTCCTTCCGAATTCCTCATAACTCTTAACGCTTTATACTCAAGAGATCACCAGCAATTTTCGGAGATTTTGCTTCCTGTATTAGGTGTAAGGATTAGACGTGATATTCCGCTTTGTGTGGTATGGCACAGCACAGCGGATATCATCTCGCTCGAATCTAGAGCAGAGCAACTGGGGAAGTACCTCCGCCTTACATAAGACCGCAGCCAAATAGCACTAGACCCTACTCATAGTGTTGTGTTCCTGCCGGTGAGTAAGGCTACCAGAGCTCAACGAGGGTGCGGTGTGATAAACTTTATCGCATCGGTGCGTCCCTATCGCATTTACAAGTAGTGCGAAAAGGATGGCCTGACGTTATATCGTTTATCACGCGACCATACTTGCCTGCCTGGTGACGGAAGGACCTACGGAACTAAATTTGTTCCGTCTATTGTCCTTTGAGTCGGCGGCAACCCGAACCCTCCTTTCTAATGGGTTGGCAACGCTCATGTGACACTTCTTGAGTTGCAGGCGTCCGTAGGTCACGGTGACCGCTTTCCATCAGCCGGACCGTATGCTTGTTTTCCACCGACGTATTATAATAAAAACCGGCCAAGAGCGTGTCGGGCCACGCTCAGTGTAGGGTTCCGTAGTTTTCCGTATTTTTCTCAAAAACTATTGAACCTATCAAGTTCAAAACAATTTTCCTGAAGTCTTTATTAAGTTCTACTTTTGTGATTTTTTTCATATTTTTTAAACATGTGGTTCAAAAGTTAGAGGGGGGGGACGCACGATTTTTTTTCCTCCTAGGAGCGATTATTTCGAAAATATTAATATTATCAAAAAATGATTTTAGTAAACCCTTATTCATTTTTCAGAATACCCATCCAACAATATATCACACGTTGGAGTTGGAATGAAGAAAATATCAGCCCCCACTTTACAAACACCTAATAAAACATTTTTTTCCATTTTTTATTTTTGCACTTTGTTGGCGTGATTGATACCAAAATTGGTACCAAATTTCAGCTTTCTAGTGCTTACGGTTACTGAGATTATCCGCGGACGGACGGACGGACGGACGGACAGACAGACATGGCGAAACTATAAGGGTTCCTAGTTGACTACGGAACCCTTAAAAAACAGTTGTGGTTATCCAAACTAGACATTGTAAGTGAACTTTAACGAGCCATCAAGCAAGCGCTCCTGAATTCACCAAAAGTTTATTCTTAATTACTTTTTACAGTAGATGTCTTTCCCAATTCCTCATAACGCCTTATACTCAAGAGATCTGTCACCACCGATTTTCGAAAATTTTGCCTCCTGTATTAGGTCACACCTCGGACACTGGCGATCAAATATATGAAAGAGGCGCGTTCCTAGCACACAGTCTAAGCTCGTGTAGGTGAACGCGTACTATGCTTGTATGAGTGAGATATGACAGGTCGACTGTTCGCGTTTTTGACAGACGGTAACTGTGAGGTAACCGAGAGGGGGTGGGCGGCACTTTCAGCGGGGAGCGGGAGTGGCCATACTGTATGATAATACGGTGTACCCTTGTTTCGCCGACAAACTTTTCATCGAATATCATTTCATCGACAACAAATCATCGAAAGTTTAGTTCGAGTAATATTGTTTCGAGTAATTTTGTTTCAACTACTATTTATTTGAAATTTTCTTAGTTATTATAAATACTATTCAACGAATATTGTTTCATCGCTGATTCGTTTCAAAGTACTTCAAATAGCAGAACTACAAAACATCGCAATTCATTTATTCGACGTATTATTACAATACTTTCTCATTTGTCGTACTTCACGTTAATAGATGTTTCTATTCTAGGAAACTTCAAATTGTCGATTTTATCGTGGCACATCACATATTTACGTCCATAATTAAAAAACTTTGACCATTGGCTTAAATCCTACAGTAGGTTTAGGTTAGGTTAGTAGAACTGTGACCACACACAAAAACGACCAGCTTACAGACTAGAGTAGGTTTAGGTTAGGTTAGAACTGTGATCACACAGAAACAAACGGCTTACCGAGTAGGTTTGGGTTAGGTTAGAACTGTGACCAAACAAATAGTTTACAAATTGTACAATTTTAGAAAGAAACATCATTGAAATAATATTATGCGTAATGAATTGTATTTAATGTAAAACAAAATGAAATGAAAAAACTCGAAATGAAATACCACGATATAAATTATACTCGGAATAAGCTATCTACGAAACAAAAGTCTACGGTTTGATTTTACTTGTGTCGATTGTTCTATGATATGAACTGTCGATGAAATGAAATTATTTGAAACGTTGTCTTTGAAATAATATTCGAAGAAGTGTCTGTCGGCGATTCAAGGGTCTACCTGATAATACTCTTTATTATACTGTGATTAGGTGTACAGCTTAGACATAGTTGGGGTTATCCCAACTAGATATTTTAAGTGAACATTAACAAGCCTGCTCTGAAGCAAGCGATCCTGAGTTCACCAAAGCTTACCATTGTACCATCAGCTGCAAAAGTGTAAGGAGAATTGATCAATGAATTCATTCATAATTTATCCATGCACTTTTGCAGCTGATAGTACATTACTTGTTGCAGTTGAAGTCGTTCTCAATTCTTGATATCGACTCGGACTCCAGAGTTGGTTCACCAGCGATTTTTGGTGACGGGATTTATTAGGTTAACGACATAGTTGTGATAATCAACAAGATAAGTAAGTAAGTAAACATAAACTTGCCTGCGAAGATACCTAGTTCACCGACTATTTTTGGTACCAGGTAGGCAATTATTTTCGCGCGATAAATGATAAAACATCAGGCACTTACAAATAGCGCGATAGGGACGGCTCGATGTTTTATCATTTATCGCGCGACCATGATTGCCCTGTAGGTCAAACAATCCATGTCAACCATACCTAAACTTGTGCAACCTAAACAAATTCAATTGAAATACCAGCTTAACCTCAAAATACGCCTACACAACACCAGCACAATCTAACATTATTCCAAATATATTCAAATACTTACTAGGAGTGTTCAAAATGTCTCTATCTCCATTGTTGAAAGCATTTGTAAACCAATCCCTTGACAAAACTACATAAGTTCTGATCTTTATTTATCGATTTATTTACCGATTCTTTATCGATTTCTTCATCGATACTTTATCGTTCAGTAAACTTTTAATAAAACGCGCCTTTCAACGATTTGCCACCTTGTGCGATTTTGTTTATCGATTTTGTAACTTTATCCTACGGTGAGTTTTTATTTTTATGAATATTACGCCTACGAATTGAGGTTGTCGATGAATTCATACTTTTACTTGTTTATTTATAACCACACTAGCTTTTGCCCGCGGCTCCGCTCGCGTTAAGTTCGAAAATTACGGAATGGTCCATACAAACTTCCATCCCCCATTTTAGGGAAGTGGGGGTTAGAAATGGACAAAAAATAGCTTATGTTATTCTCCATCCCTTCAACTATCTCTCCACTTAAAAAATCACGTCAATTCGTTGATCCAGTCCATTTTGCCGTGAAAGGCAAGCACTGTCCCATTTATAATATTAAGTAGGGATTATGTGGGTACCTCACACAAAACATGTTCATTTATTTCGTATCATAATACTCATTTTGTACCAATTTGGGAGCAAAAACATAATTATTTAAAGGTAAATATTTTCTATCTTAACTTTTATCTAAATGTTCGTAAAAATATCCACTCTTTAGTTTTCTTTTTAGTCCACCGTATAAAATAAAATGTATACAAGAAGAAGAAGAAAGAGATCCCTTAAAGGGATAAGCTCATCTTTGTACACAGCCATTATCATTATTCACTGTACTTCATATAATTTGTTCTGTTCAATAAAGTGTTTACTACTACATTAACATATTTGACGAAATACAAAGCATGAGTCTTAAGTTCCTATACTAGTCATCTAATTTCTAACAGTAGAAAATATTTTCAACCATGACTAATATAACAAAAAACATGAGCTTACACACAAAACGGATTACTGTATAATTTGGACACAATCATTCTGATACCAGAACACTGCCCATAAAATTAGCATAACTCCGTTGTTATTATGATTAACAATTTTGAGAAACACAATCTGATATATTCATAATTGTCACATTAAATAATGATAGACAGTCTGGAGTTTAGGTCTGTGAGAATATTCTCAACGGTCGCGAACAAATTTTTTTTTTTTTTTGTTTGTTTGTCCTTCTTTCACGGTACTAACGTGATTTTTTAAGTGGAGATAGTTGAAAGGATGGAGAGTGACATAGGCTAGCTTTTGTCTCTTTCTGACCCCCCACTTCCGCAAAATGGTGGGTGGAAATTTCTATGGAGCACACCGCCATTTTCGAATTTAACGCGAGCGAAGCCGCGGGAAAAGACTAGTGAACAGATAAATACCAACCAGTGAAGCAGCCATGTCAAGCTGTATAGTTAAAAATAAGATACCTACCTAAACTTTTTAGATATTTTATGCAGATTATTGACTTATTGTTGACAACTACTTAATTTGCAAATTTGTAATTTTATCGTATACGAATTGACAGAAAAAGTAACGGGAATATTGTTTAGAAATAATAATTATTTTGAATAAGGCAGACATATAAAATAGTTCCGTAATATTTTTTATGATTATGAGTCTTTTCGGGTGAAAAATAAGTTCAATATAAAGATATTTTTACGGGAGTAGGATTGTTAGGAAGAAGCGGGAAAGAAAAACCGCGAAAAAGGTAAATGGACTGTGTGAGAGCCGATACGAAAGAAAAACAAGTTAATGATGAAATTACGGGTGATAGAAGTGTATAGGATGAGGAAGACATGCTGACCCCTAATGATAAAGACAAGCGAAAGATGATGATAAAATTGATAAAACAATTTTAACTTACGCTAAGGGAGAGAGAATGGGGTTAACTGTAGAAATAAATGTCGTG
The DNA here is from genome assembly GCF_023078275.1 of Leguminivora glycinivorella. Classification (NCBI taxonomy): domain Eukaryota; kingdom Metazoa; phylum Arthropoda; class Insecta; order Lepidoptera; family Tortricidae; genus Leguminivora; species Leguminivora glycinivorella. The sequence continues at coordinate 2,475,752 of NC_062988.1, read as the reverse complement.
AGCGGTACTTCCGAAGGGAAACGACACTCCAAAATATTTGTAACTATTTTTTGCCCGCGGCTTCGCTCGCGTTAGAAAAAGCAGAATGGCTTCACTTTAAGAAAAGATAAGATAAGATACATTTATTTATAAAATTTTACACATTTTACACGCGTTAGTTTTTATTAAAAGACAGAATGTAGCCTATCACTTTAAGATAAGATAAGATACATTTATTTATAAAATTTTAGAAATTTTATACGTCATATCTTATTACACAATGTCTATTATCTTATTTAACAGTTGAATTATTATGACATTCTAATATTCAACATCTTATTAAATATTCAACATAATATATATTAGTATACAGTTCATAATTTAGGTATATAATTTAGTTTACAATTACATGTTACATAAATCTTGATACAATAAAGAAATTACTTAATTTCCATCCCTTCAATCCCTTCAACTATCTCCGTTTTGCCGTGAAAGACGGATAAACAAACAGACATACACTTTCCTATTTATAATGATGTGATGTGATGATGTGTGTGTTCTTTTTTTCTTTACTGTGTGTGTTCTTATCTTTGTACAATAAAGTGTATTACTACTACTACTACTACTATAATATTAGTATGGAGACTATAATAGAAACCTAACCATCAATACCGAAGCTAACCATCAGGCGATTTTCTTACTTATTTGCTTCTTATTTCAACAAAATAAGAAATTAAACGTTCCAGTCTCAAAACTTGTATTAAAATTAGGGATGTACCGACTAGTCGCCGACTAGTCGGGAAAGCCGACTATCCGGCCACTTTTGTAGTCGGCGATTAGTCGGCGACTAGTCGGCAAAAAAGGCCGATTAGTCGGCACTTCATAAATGATAGAAAAACACTAAAAACAGTGCAAAAATAAATCAACAGCTGATATGGTTGTATTATGTACCTATTTGTTATGCCTTTCTTAGTCAAAACAACAAATATCAGATATCACAAAAATAAATGTCCTACTTAGGATTAACAATTTCATTGGCTGGATTACTAATTCACTATCTACTATGCCAAACCGGTTGTTAAAAATGGAAAATTTATCTAAATATTCTCATAGACATTTGAACCTGTAAAAAAATTATGAAAAGCGCAAACAAAGGACCAAAAACGACATTCAAAATGTGAACTTAGTTGAAAAAACTATTTTGGCCGACTAGCCGACTAGTCGGCCGACTAATCGGCCACCCTAGCGCCGACTAGTCGGTAGTCGGCCTAGTCGGCCAAATCAATAGTCGGTACATCCCCAATTAAAATACAATGATTTAGCTACAAAACTCTAGCGACACTGACACCATTAACCATTAATCTCAAAATAACATCGAAAACGAATTGTTAATGTTAAAATGACAATATCTTTAACATAACTTTTACCGATGACATCGGAGTAAGACGAATGGGCCTGTACGATATCGATTCCTAAGCTTATCGACCAAAAGATCTATGTTTAGAGCTTTTTAATTGATAACCAAACATTTAAATTAAGAATGTTTCCAAATAAATTTTATCCATGTTCGACTGGTAACAGTTTTATTGAAATATAACCTGTGACTGTACAATTTGTTACTATGAAAGTCACTTTGTTAGTATAACTTTTCTAACTCACGTTTTTGTCGGGATTATTTTTTAAGAGTTACAATAAAGTGCTATGGCAACTACATATTTTGGAAGAGTAGTAAACTTTTCACAGTGAGAACATAATTATATAATACTTTTGCCTGCGGCTTCGCTCGCTCTAGAAGGAGACATAAAGTTACCTATGTCACTCTCCATCCCTTCAACTATCTCCACTTAAAAAATCACGTCAATTCGTCGGTCCGTTTTGCCGTGAAAGACGGACAAACAAACAGACAAACACACTTTCCCATTATAATATTAGTATGGATATGGTGAATTGTAAGACGAAGTTTTCTTGGCTTTATGTTATTTATACGGTCGTACTCTTACAAACGGGCAAAGTTCTGAAGACCTTTGAATGCCGATGGCACATCGCACTTTTGCCACCTCACCTCCCGGCAAAAGAAACAAAGTTCATCCTCGCTTTCTTGACACGTCGTGGCAAACAAAGAACAAACGGGTCTCTCGCGCGTTTTTTTCCAGAACGTGCAAGTTGTGGAATGGGCTACCCTCCGAGGTGTTTCTCTATGACGTTGGGTTCTTCAAGAAGCAGGTATTTAGGGTTCTCAAAGGTCGGCAACGCATAATTGGCTCTCCTGATGTTGCTTATGTCCACGGGCGACTCGTTTGCTGCCTATATCGTAATAAGGGTTCCTTTTGTACCTTTTTCTACTCCCGAACTGTTATTCGTCATTTACAGGGTCGTGCATAGATCTTTAAAACCCTACATAAAAGTCTATTCCCAAAGCCAGCGTCCGACGGCTTTCAGCGCATGCGCGCAGTATCGAAAAAACTGAAAACGCATTGTTTGGCTCTGTAACCATGGCAACGCATTGTTATAACGATACTGCGCGCGTTCGCGGGAAGGCTTTGGGCAGCTGAGCTGACAGTGTAAACCTTTGCGTCAAAATAACAGTGTGAATTTCACGAAAATTATTCAAGAAAACAATGAAAAACTAAGTGCATGGTCGTAGAAAAAGTATTGTATGCAACGGTGTTTAACTGAGTCAAAAAATTCTCGTGGCGCTTTAATAACAATTTTCGGCTTCGCCTCAAATTGTTACCCACGCCACTCGTCTTTTTTGACCTCCTTTAAACGCCTATTGCATAAAATACTATTTTGGTACGGAACCCTAAAAACGTATAGAAGTATTTTTTAAGAGTAAAGTTACAAAGAGCAACGAATAGGATAAATGAAAAGTTGGTAGGTCAGATTCGCTGTATATTTTTTGTACGTACGTATGTAATTCAAATAGGTATTTCGTTGATTACGGTCTCGGTTTTTTATACAGTAGCTCACTAAAATCATAATTATAAGCAACATTCATAACTTAATAGCATAATAAATTAACACCAGTAATGTACACTTTCATACAATTACAATAAAGGTCAAAGCAGCTGTCATAATATTCATAATCGAAGTTTCTTGAGAAAGCTATAATTTCACCGTATTGTAATAAAACAATCTGGGAAGCATGTCAATAATAATAATATGGTCAGTAATTATTATCCCGAAACTATCAATAAATTACGGGCTATTAGGATTACGAAAATAACGATTTAAGGCTCAGACGATTTTGAGTGAGAGTGACCTTGTGTAATGAAATCCACGTAATAACCAAACCTCAAAATTAAAGTTGTAAATAAACCTCCTACATAGTGAACCTATTTTCATGAAACACGGCTAAGAACACTCCCGACTAGTTCATCTTTCAAACAAAAAAAAACTAAATCTAAATCGGTTCATCCGTCCGGGAGCTACGATGCTGACAGACACACACACAAACAGACAGACAGACAGACGTAAAACTTATAACACCCCGTCGTTTTTGCGTCGGTGGTTAAAGAATTTCTAACATAACGAGTAAAAAGTGTCTACATTTTTGTAATTTATTAACAAAAATTACAAACAATATGTGTAACAGGTACTTTTTCATGTGTATGTGTGTTCATATGAACCGATTTTCATTAAACATGGCTTAGAACACTTCCGACTAACTCAGCTTTCAAATAAAAAAAACTAAATCGAAATCGGTTCATTCGTTCGGGAGCTACGATGCCACAGACAGACACACACACAGACAGACACGTCGAACTTATAACACCGCGTCGTTTTTGCGTCTGGGGTTAAAAACAGAGTAGAAGAGGAACTTCTTATCAACGAAAACTTAGCGAGTTGATGTCTTTTGTTCTACAATCTTGTTTAGTCTTCGTAACCGTAGTGACACGTGGGTCTTAATAAATCCATACTAATATTATAAATGGAAAAGTTTGTGTCTGTTTATGTGTCCGTTTTTCACGGCAAAACGGAGCGACGAATGACGTGATTTTTTAAGTGGAGGTAATTGGAGGGATCCGTGCGTTGATATGTCAGTCAACCATGCCGTCAGTTTCTTCTTTTATATACTCGTATTTAGATTTCGTCAACATTACTGGCTGTATCAGAGTCATATTCGAACAGCACCTTAACTAATAATTATAGAGATATTAACACCGACACCTGCCCCGTTACGTGATTAGCAACCATCGAGATAGTAGCCAGGGATTAGAGAGGCCGACATGGATTCTGAATTAACAATCTGACGCGAGTGACAGGTTAACAATCTGACGGGATTGACAGTTTTTTGTTGAAGCGACACACTTTATCTACTGTTTGAAGATTACATGAGAGCCCGTCAGTTCTTTTAAGCTAAGTTAAGGCTTCGCACGCGTTAGAAAGAGAGAAAAAGTGGCCTATGTCACTCTCCATCCCTTCAACTATCTCCACTAAAAAATCACGTCAATTCGTCGCTCCGTTTTGCCGTGAAAGACGGACAAACAGACACACACACTTTCCCATTTATAATATTAGTATGGATAAGAAAGAAAGTGTCATTTATTTATACATATTTTCGTAGAATCAAGCATAATTTTTATCCCCCGAGGCAAAAACGACGGGGTGTTATAAGTTTAACGTGTCTGTCTGTGTGGCATCGTAGCTCCCAAACGAATGAACCGATTTAGATTTAGGTTTTTTTGTTTGAAAGCTGAATTAGTCGTTAGTGTTCATAGCCATGTTTCATGAAAATCGGTCCACGGGACCACTAGGGGTTTATGAAAAAAAAAGATTTTGTGGTTAGGTTATTATCATTTTATCAGCACTATATTTCTTGTTTACTCATACTATTTAAAAATGTGATATTATATTTACATCACAGCAGTAGCTTACATTTCATAATAAATGCAAGTTGACTTTTACCATTAAACTCAAAAAATTCGAATTGATTACAAAGTTCCCATAGCATTCAAATATGTATGAACTTCTACAAACCAGCTCAACCGTTATTCTACCGAATACCGATTATACAAGCATTGCTGAGAAAAACATGGAAATTAGTACGGATAACCTCAATATTTAAATATTTCTATGATGTCACGGTAAAGTTTAGACTTACTGGCTGCTAGGTTGTGTAATAAATCTTTTGAGTTGATCTTGTAAATATTCAAGAGAATTTCTAACGTTAATATAGAAATTGTGTGAACTTTTAAATAAAATACTACCAAAGTAAGGAGTCATAAAAGAAAACATAAAAACTAAGATGTCATTTTAATCCTGACTTGACATCATGATCTATTTTTGACAGGGTTAAAAAAAGTTGTTTTCACCCAAAAAAAAAAAAATCATTTTAGGTTCAAGCTTTTATCGCCGACTTTACCTTTCTTTGAACAGTCAGCAGTTGTACATAATACAAGTCGTTTCGAGTTTACAGAGTGGTCCGTAAGACTGAGTGAGATTCATTTATTTATGTATCCAATCTGAGGTATTCCTCTTTCATTATTTGTGTTTAAAATGAAAAAGATCAAGCACACTTCTCCTTACAAAGAAATACCGTAACTATACAATGTATGCCACATTTTCATACAAACAGTAACTGACAGGCACCGGATTATGGGATTAGTATCAATCAAGCACAAATTGGTTGCATTACGTGACACATAAAGCAACTGTCATTTTCAAGCTAATTGGCGTTTTATGAATGGACTTGGTGTATTGGAGACACGTTAGTTAGTTAGTTATATCTCTTAGCACCCATAGTATTATCTGAGTAAGGTGTCCCCGATATTTATTTATTTATATTTTATATTGCACATTTCCACAGATCAACAACCACTACGCCTGCGTTTTGCGTGAAAAACGAGGTAGTTAGCACAGTCTGAGCAGTGTTCTCAGGCTGCTAAATAACTCTTTCAGTGAATGGCGTACTTGTTCCTGCACACGGTTAAATGAAAAGGAACGTTCAAACTTTGCAAATCACCACACCACAATTAAACCCATATCTGACAGTCGATTTCTAGGACACGGGAGGGAAAAGGTGGTGAAATTCTTAACCCGTTACCACACGGGGGATAAAAGAATATGATTAAATGATAACAAGCAACCGACCGGTCTGACCTAGCGCGTAGTGACCCTGGATGTTACACCGCGGTCCCGGGTTCGAACCCCGGTAAGGGCATTTATTTGTGTGATGAGCACAGATTATTTGTTCGTTAGTCATGGATGCTTTCTATGTACCTATATAAGTATTTGTATCTATACTAATATTATAAAAGGGAAAGTGTGTGTCTGTTTGTTTGTCCGTCTTTCACGGCAAAACGGAGCGACTTATTGACGTGATTTTTTAAGTGGAGATATTGGTAGGGATGGAGAGTGACATAGGCTACTTTTTGTCTCTTTCTAACGCGAGCGAAGCCGCGGGAAAAGCTAGTATTATATATATCGTTGTGTGAGTACCTTGCAACACAAGCCTTCTTGAGCTTACAGTGGGACTCAGTCAATCTGTGTAATAAAAATGTCCTATACATTTATTATTTATATTTATTTATAATATTAATTTATTTTATTTTCTTTTCTTATGCGCACTGCCAAGGAGTGGAATTCCTTACCGGCGGCTATATTTTTCGAGCTCCGGCAACCTTCAAATCAAGAGTGAACAGGCATCTTCTGGGCGAGCTCACTCCATCGTAGGACACGTCTTTAGCTTTAGCTAGTCTGTGGTCAAGAGTAAGCACATTAGTAATAAATGAAATAAAAGACTATTCAAGTATTCATGGCCTATTTTATTTATGGACTAAACAGCAACGATTAATTTTCTATACGTACCAATTTTAATACCGGAATTTTATTGTGAAATGAAAACTGATACACGAAATAAAAGTCAACAAGATATCTGTTGAAAACCTGATACCACTTTCAACCCATTAAAACAATAGAAATGAACCAAATATAAAATAAATGAATTCTTCTTTAACATAATACTCGTGTGACACACTTGTAACGATAGTATTCGCTTAGCAAATGGGCCTTTAAATCAAACCTCGAAAATAATGGAGTCTGTAACACAATATAGGCGGGCCGTCTATCGGTAAAATCATAGAGTAGAGAGGTGCAGAAGAGTAAATGGTTTATGATTAAAGCTTTTAAAATGGGTCGTAGGTAAAACTGACAAAACAGGACATAAAACATATCTGCTATTTTTCATTCTCTTTGCACCATTTTTACTTGTCTCTGTTTAGCCCGATGGTTGACTGTTAAAAAATGCCATTAGGCATTAAATCCGCCATTTGTACATTTTTTATTTATGTGCAATAAAGTTTAAATAAATAAATTAAATTTGGCTTTGAAAAGAAACAAAAATGTAAAATATGAGAAAACTTCATCATCAATGACAATTTTAAAATAAATAAACCAAATATACTAGTATCCTACTGTGGTTCTTGGGATAAGTTGTCAAGGCGGAGCCGAGGATACCATGAACTATGGCCAAATGAAGGGGTAACGAAAGAAAAAAAGATTGATGACTATGGATTATCATCACCAAGACAGACTAGGTTGATACGCGAGGAATCAACAAAAGTTTATTTAAAAAAAAAGTGTATGTCAAAAAATCATTTTTACTATTATAGCCTCGCATTAATTTAAAAAAAATGAAAATTCTAAAACATTTAAGTATATGTTGACAATCCATTTATTTAGATTCTATTATCATTACAAAAACCAACACAATTTAATTGACAATCTAATCTTGCGCAATCTCTACTGCGTCCATCTTATCTAGGCGCGCTCATAGCTTAAGGGAGTATACCCAGCTTATTGATATTAAACAATAAATAACTATACAATGGGAATTCTATACAATAAATACAATTTGGGCGTCACAAATATAAATCTAATACCATATTTTCTAATTGAAACAATACAAATGGTGCAATAAATTAAAAACATGAAATTAATAGAACTTTGCTGGTGGCCTTAAGATGAATGCCTTTGTTTTGATCATGTCGGCGATTAGAAGGAATTACAAAGAGAAATCTCATATCGGTTAGTAATTTAATTACAACATAACGGTGTCCTATAAATATTGTTTTTTGTAATAAATTTGCATATTCTATTTATTTTCTATGGCCTGTAATTGGCGGTTGATTGTATGGTGTTGAAAGTGACATCAGGTTGGAGCGAGTGGTTTTAGAATCGTTTGGTTTAATTTAATTTGGTACTTTATAATTTTTTGGTAGCTTTTATGACAGACTTTATGAATGTTGATGAAAATTTCAAATAGGAGACGATGGAGGGAAACAAAAATAAAAATTAAAGAAAACTTTTATTGTAGGAAGATGTGTTACTCATCGGTTAGCTCATCGGTAGGTGAAAATCTATCTTGATATCTTTAGACACTGGTCCTACAGCGAGCTAGTAAGCTTAGCTATCGGCTATAAAAACGAACAAAAGATAAGCACCCCCGCAAATGAAAGAGACACGGCGGTTTTGAATTTGATATCTCACCGCTGGGCGAGTAACTATAAACATCGCCGTGTCTCTTTTATTTACACGGGAGTGATTATCTTTTGTTCGTTTTTATAGACGGTAGCTCATAGCTTACTAGCTCGCGGTGGTACCAGTGCCTTAATAAAATAGTGGAGGTATTGTTGCACCATCATTGGATATTATTACCATTAAAATGCTTAGGCTCAATAGTATACACGTTGTCTTGCAGGATAGTACCTAATTTAACAGGTCGACCGTTGCGTATGTATCTACCGGCATAATTACTCGTGTGGCGTCGAAATAGGGTTCATTATTGGAAACAGATGTACTGTCTGTAGGTAGTGTATCTAATAGGTAGATTGTTATTTTTAGATAAGATGGAGCGCATCGCCAACAAACTGTTTTACAGTTTGGCGAAACTTTAATGATATGCTTGTGTACATTGTCTTTCTTTGTTAAAAAAAAAAAATTAAGACAAATGTACCAATAAAAATAAAAAAATATTACTTTTATCAAAGTCTTGTGTATGGTGATTAGTATTTATTTCCACAAAGCAACACCTGTGGCCTATATCAGCAGTTCTCAAAAAGTTTGTACATAACCACGTCAGCAAATTTAAATTGATCCTATTTTGTTACCAACATTTAGTGATATAAGTTGACTTTCGTAAGATATATACAAAATAATTGTTATAATTAAGAAAATATAGATACTATAGAACCTTCATGACCAAATAAAACTTACTAAAATCTCAGTTCACAAAACAGGAATAAAAATATATTTTTTTTTTTAATTTTTGTACAAGTTTTTCGAGAACTGCTGATTTAACAGTGACAATTGTCGCCCGATAGTTACACTTCACCGTTCATTGCCTGTTCAATAAGGAAATATTGACGCTGAGTAATATTACTTTTCAACACAGAAATAGACAGAATTGTCAGCGTGAAGTGTCAATGTCGCTGTGGTCAAATAGTCCACTGATTTCATCAATTATTTTCAATGTAGGTACCACTTTAACCTGGGCCTCTATATCGATAAACGCAACCTTACATAAGACTATAGTTTCACTATTAATAGCCACCATCTAGGCGGTTAATTGCAATCGATAGGTATTATTGGCAAAATTACACCTTAGAGCTAAAGCGATGACACGCCAGAGATGAACAGCCGAATTACTTACATTCAAAAAGCTGGCGATCAGTTTTATTCTAAACTTAGCGATTACGCATTATCTTGAAACATTTAAATTGGAAATAAATGAGCGAATTCGTGTACAGTCGACTACAAAGAGATGTATCCACTTTTTCACCCTATTACAATGCAATAAGGTGAAAAAGTGGATACATCTCTTTGTATTCGACTGTACGTAGCCGATGTGCAGTTTATTGTTGAAGTCAAAATGTTTAATAAACGCTAGTATATTCATTATTTTTACTCACCACAATAACTTTTACAGAACAATCGAAGTAAAGAACTTAATTGCTTCACATATTGCTCACAGTTCTTCCACAAAAAAAAAAAATCATGAAGATAGACCCAATCGTTTTTGCACATCTTTAGGAATCATTTTTTACTGCTATAAAAGTAATTCATTCATGCTCGAGTCATAACAAATTAAATCTATATAATGGGGCATCGTTCTCAAAGTGTATAAAATTCGACAACGATCGCTTAAGATGGAAATACAAATCTAATCCATCTTAACAGGATTGGATATTGTTCTAAAAGCTTCTAGCACTCGAAAACGATCGTTTAAAATGGCAGTAAAAAGTCTGTTCCTCTCGGCTCGTGCCCAATATTAAAAATAACTGTTTCTATACATTCGCAAAATAGCCTATGGGAATTATTTATAAAATAACATATTACTATATCGGAGATTCACTTTAATGATAGCTTGAGAGTGACAGGTAACAAAAACTATAAATTATTATATCTAGGCGTTGTTTATGGCTATTGTAATAAAAGTTTTTTATGTAATTAAATTTAATGTTCGCTAATTAGTTATTGATGGTGTTTGATTAAAAATAACGGAATTGGTCGTTTATGAGCCTGCTACCCTACTTTGTGCCTATTTGTGAATTAAGGAATGTAATTTTATCGCTAATGTTTACATTAGGCATAAGTGGCAACCAATATTTTGTATTTTTAGAGTAATTTAAAATTTAATGCGTGACTGTGGGCACAGTATAATAAAGAATACTACTATCGTCCAGTATGGCCACTCCCGCTCCCCGCAGAAAGTGCCGCCCACCCCCTCTCGGTTACCTCACAGTTACCGCCTGTCAAAAACGCGAAAAGTACTTGTTATTATAAAATACAAACAAAAATTACACTAAAAATAAACGAAGGTTCAAACTAAAATTAAAAAGAGTTTTGAATGATTCACGGTTATTTTCATTAAATTTATATTGACCGGGATATAGACCGTGATTACCTTTTTAATTTTTGTCGAGCTCCCGATATTTCGATGCAGTTGCATGCATCATGATCACGGAAATCCGGGAGTCTAATAAAATAAAAACTTAAAAATATAAACAATTTAAACCAAAAAACCACTCCCAGCTTTTCCCGATGCAAAAGTGCCCATAACCGTCTAAGTGTTTCTAATGAAAACAGTTTTAGCACAGAATATACATAATAGTACAAGTCGTCGCTGCGCGTGCAAATTTCGCTATGTGTTTTTAACCTACTTTACAGGAGACACAAAAAACTGTTTATTTCGGCAATTATTGAACATAAATAAATCAATATTTTTATGGCATAAGTATTTTCACTTTTGCATACATTAAGATATAACTTGAAATTATATTTCAGTTATTATAATGTTAAAAAAATATTTTTTCATAAATATGTTACATAGCGATTATAATTTGAGTCGTAAATAACCGGTATGTGTCTTACAATCACTTAACTAGATTTTATTCTTAAGAAACAAAAAACAATTTGTGCACTTGATCGTCACATGGTTATTTAATCATATGATTTGAATTAACTATGTTGTTGTTTATTTGTAATTTATCAATTCATTTTCGAATTAATTATTTTAGAAAAACCAGGATTTAATACTATAAGCTTAATACACAATACCATAATAAAAAACTCGATTAAATTAATATATTACTATCAATATATTACAACTCGTCTTCTTCTTCCTCCTACCCTTATCCCACGATATGTGGGGTCGGTACAACACGTCTTCCTCTTCCATTCTCCTCTATCTTTCGTCATCTCAACACTCACATCTTTCTTCCTCATATCCTCTTTCACACAATCCATCCAGCGTTGTTTGGGTTTACCCCTCCTCTCCATCCATCAACCTTCATCTCCAACATTCAATATATTACAACTATAATAATATATTTATTCCATTTTTATGAATGAATGGAGGTTATTTTAGTTACAAAGTTGCTCAATGTGGTAAACATTTATGTATTGAATAAGTTTTCATTATGCATGTTTAACTTGAAAAAACCGGATAATGCTAGTCTGGCTCGAACACCGAAGGTTACGTGTATATTTTACAATTTTTTTTCTCACAACTATATTAATAATCATGTAGTGATGTATGGTGTAATACGATTTATTTTCCAAATTTCATAGTTTAGGTCTACCGGAAGTAGGTACCCTATTAATTTTGACTTCCTTGACAGTGTAGATTTGTTTCAACTCAATTAACCTATGTTGTATTTACTTAGAAATGAGGTTTTTTTATAGCTTCAAGGAACCTGTACCGTTCCTTGAGTATAGGGTTTTTCCGAAATAAAGAATATTGACAAATAGATAAACGGATTGACAAGAAAGTACATAATTATATAAGGGTTCCATTTTTCCCTTTTGATCCGAAAAAGATAAAAAATCTTTGTCATTCAAAACTTTATGTGATTTCTCAAGTCAGCTTTTTTTTCATTTATTAAACATTTCATTTTCATTAACTTATTTTTAAATATTTCCAGAAAGGATAGATAGATCTTATCACACAAAATTTCATACAAAACGATGTCTTACCACATCAAGGCAATGTTAAATCACTTGCTATTTTTTTGAGTTACTTGGCATAACTTTATCTTATTTCGATAATTTGTAATATACGTTTACACGCACTGAATACTACACGAAATTTGTCAGTATACTAAACACTAATAAATTTCTGACAGTTAATCTTAAAAATCAAATTGAAATGATTTATTTTTAACAAATATTAAAAAATAACTAGAGGTTATATATACTCGACTACAAACCCACCTACCATACACCATTTAAACAAGTTTTAAGAGAGTAGGCTAGATTTTTATAAGAAAAGCCTGCTATGTGACGCAAAACACACGATCTGTAAACATTCACGATTTCTACAAATAGTACAAAATTATCGCTATGTATGAGATTGTACAAATCGAGCACAAACATCTAACACATCTTTTTATATAATATTTCCGAGAATGTAGCTATGTGTCATAATTCACATAGCAGGCGCAATTCCAAAACTGCTGTTATAAGAAGATAATGTAGTTATGTGATTTATTGCAGTTAGCGATTATAGGAAGAACATTCAATGTATGGGCGTCACATACCTACTTTTGATAAAACCTGTAATACTGAAATGAGCTCGACGATGTTTTTGGAGCGTATGTATTTAGAAATAAGGTTTAAAATGGCATTGAAAACGAAAAATCGTTAAAAATCACATAGCGAATTTTGCACGCGCAGCGACGAAGTACAGAATGCTCACTCCTTTGATGTTCACAAAATGCTGACATTCTAAATTCCTACCTACATTAACAAACGGACCGTACGCGAGCAGCCGACATTGAATTTTATTGCGCCGCGCGAAGGTCGTCTCCACTGAGTAGGCCGCGAACTCGCGGCCCCCGGCATGTACTTGCAGCGTGGCGATAAAATCGCGGAGTGAGCCGCTCCTGGTTTTAGTTTAATATACGCCATAAAGAGAAAATTTACAACGATATTTAAAATGTTATCAGCGAAATAAGTCAGGGGACTTTTGAGCCAGGTACGATCCAGGGGGACTATGTATTTTTGGTTTGGTTGTGTTTTTTTAATTATTTATTTTTATTATGTTGTATTAATGACCCACCTGACATTTGACAAAATGGCGAAACCTGCGCTGTGGATTTATTTTGAATGTACTTCATATGTGATTAATTACCTAAGTACCTAAATAAGTTTGAATTAAATATTGTAAATAAGTCACTACTATACTAACAATAGTAAAGTTACTAAAAATAGCCCTTTATTTTAAAACTGATAAAAACTTAATTATGAAATCACCTACGATTCCATCAGGCTATCAATTCCTGTCTACGAATTCATTATAATATAACAATAAGACAAAAAATCTGGTTTCCGATTCACTTGTGATAAAAAAGACTGTAGTTTTAAAAATGAATACGAAACGCATTACCCTCATAGGGACTTGTAGGGACTTAGGACATTTTGATTTTGTATAGACCATAGACCACTTACTAGATAGACGCCATGTGTATACAAATCTCAATACATTGGCGTTTAGCTATGAAACTTTATGGACCAAAAAATCACAACATAATGACCGGTGACTTTAGACCAGTGGATAGCCCAAAGAAATTTGATAAGTTAACTGCAACACCAAGACTTGCCGGTGTCAACTTAGTTTCGTTTATTTTTTTTTAATAGCGCAAATATGAAAAAAATATTTTTTTTATTTGACATCCTTTTTTTTAATTAAAAGCGATAGAGAGCATCCATTTATATTATTTATAAACTTTAACCAAAGTCATCTTACCGTAATCAAAGAATAGACATGAAATAAAACTATCGAAACGGATTAAATCGCGTATAATGAATTTAAAATTCATTCCGACGTTTCGAACTCTAATCGGTTTAATCCGTTTCCATAGTTTTATTTTATGGGTAACTATCGCCGTAACCGAAGACAATATTATGTTCAAAGAATAGACGTTATATTAAACTTAAAACATCTTGGTCTAACGAGCTCTAAGCTGTGCATTGCACTTTTATATACAGCCAACCATTTGGAACCCTATAGGCATTGTCCTATTGTTCCAATTGTGAGAAAAGGTCTTTGGTACAATTTTTTTTAACAAAATCTTTATTTGCCTCTCCTGTAAAATTTCGGTAAATGCACTTACTAGGCTTTGATCTGGGACAGCCGCACTGTAGAACTATGTCATAGTGACGTTATAAATCAGATTGTAAGAAATCTTTTACTGCTTGTCATTTTGACATGGTTTTAGAGTGGCCTAGGATTCCAATTGGTTAACTTTTTTTATTATTATTATAAATGGGCTTACTCTTGGCCACAGACTAGCCAAAGGCAAAGACGTGGCCTACGATGGAGTGAGCTCGCCCAGAAGATGCCTGTTCACTCTTGATTTTAAGGTTGCCGGGTAACTGTACCTATATTGAGTCTCATCAAAATACGGAGTCCACAGAGAGTGGTCAATAGAAGGCGGCGTATAAAAACTACGGGCACAGATTGACATCTGTCCGTCGAAGCGACTGGGTTCGCTCGGTTGAGCAAAATCAAGTATTACAATTAAATTAAAAATCACTCAAGGCGCGGCGAAGAAGTACGGTCGACAAAAAAGTGTTTTTGTCGTGATGAGACATAAACTGTCTAGTGACGTCTTGTTTGAAGTTAGTGTAAATAAGAATAAAAAGCCGTTATTTGAATTCAGAAAACCGTTATTACGAAAGGAAAATGCATGACGTCGCAAAAATAACTACTGCGCTATAAATTTAAAATTATTGTGTCTAACTGCTATGGGCTAGCAGTCAAGTTTCTGTGCCACTTTTAGCAATATAAGGGTTAAAATAAAATAAAATGTGATAGTGTTGTGAAGGGTAAGCCCATCGCACACACGACACTTGAACCCATAACCCACAGTCAATTTCTACGACATCCGCGGGAGAAAAGTGACTAAAAAAAGTAAGTACTTACCACAGAACTTAATTTAGATAGAAGAAACAAATTCATATATTTGTATAGGGGCCGAGCGTGTCAAATTTTGTACTGAAGTTGATTCTTGCCTGTAATTTTAAATATGTCTCAGGCTCTTGATTGTTCATAATTTTTGTGTTGTTGCAATTGATTATCACGTAACGAGGCATTTTTTATGTTTTGGTTGACTTCAACTTACAAAAATTGACGCCCGAAAGCTGCAAGCTGCGAGTAAAGACGGACAACTCAGTGGATTTCACTGAGTTCATTTGACACGCTAAGTAGATACGTTTGCTTGATCTATGGTATATATGACATCTGTGGTACTTACAGATGTAGTGTGATATGGTTTTCCTGTCTTGCTAGTTCAGACAGTGTCAATACGTCTTGTACAGAGACTGACTGAAATAGCATGACACGTTCGTAAGTTTCCGGAAAAATACGAAGGAAAAGCTTTGCGCACTACATCTGTACTTCACTAGCTCAGTGACCCAAACTGGATCTTGGTGACAGTAGAATTAACTCCTACCTACCCTGTGCGATCTAATGCCACTCAGTCACTTTAAAGTCACACAGGTCTTTCTGAACCTCCTCGATCCACCGTAAAATGTAAAATGTTATATTGTTCCTTTACCTTCTGACCGTACGTAACGAATGCCAGAATGATCCAATTGGCTCCTCGGTATGCGCGGGTTTCATTGTGGCCGGACACTTTCTACAGATGTCACATCTCTGACTCTATTCCTCATGCTTACCAAGTCATTGAAAAACAGATTTTTATAACAAGCTATAGCTGATAGGCTGGTTCTAGTGGCACGCGGAAACGAACGCGCGTAGCGATCCAAACGACCAATTTGTATGAAGTTGATGTTGTCGTGCTTTACTCTAAAACGCTCCCTGAACTTAATGCATACTAGTTATCCTCACCGATTTGGGCAACCTCAGCAACTATGGATTACGCCTTTTATGGGCTCTAAATATAGCTGGCCAGGCCGAACTTCGTCTTAAAGACTCTTTGGCAGTTGCTACAATAGATTTGGCCAGAGGTATTGTATATACAATATATACGTAGGAGGGCTTCGGTCTGTCTTTGCGTTGCTGGCGTTTAGCGTCTAAAGTATTGAGGCGGCTTTCTTCGAATACTTTGATATTCTTAAAGTTTGTTGATCGCCAAGATGACCTATTTGTAGCAAGCTCCTCCCAACGCTCTGGGTCGATGCTACAAGCGTTCAGGTGCCGTTTGAGCACATCCTTACTATAGTCCGGTGTGGAACTGTGGATCGCTCCGCGCGGTCGATCCGCGTGGCACTAAAACCAGCCTAAAAAAGAAACAAATTCCCAAATTCTATACACTGTCAACGATCTCCTCCCGCGCGTGACGTCACCGGCGTGTGCGCATACTTTAGAGATTTTTTGAGACATAATGAAAGATATAAAGTCTGGGTAAAATTGAACGAAATATGATGTATTATATCCAATTGACATTGCTGATCGATCAAGTATCCAATTAACCAAAATATACCCTTTACCTACTAAGTACTTATATTAAAGTAAAACCATATCTGTTTTATACTGGTATTTTGAGTCGTCAACTCTTCGGTGCAATGGGAGCACCGGCTCGGTTTTGGTGACAACGTTATTTTTTGTTTGATCGGCCCGCGACTTTCATTTGTTTTTGTGATCGGGCCCCAGTGTAGGTGTTGTTAGTTGACCTATTGTTTTTAGACCAATTACTGAGATATAGAAACGGGGCCGATAATTTCTGATTGAAAAAGTGCCATCAATGTGTGATACGACCGGTCTGGCCTAGTGGTACTGGTAGTGACCCTGCCTGCTAAGCCGCAGTCCCGGGTTCGAATCCCGGTTGGGGCATTTATTTGTGTGATGAGCACAGATATTTGTTCCTGAGTCATGGATTTTTTCTATGTATATAAGTATGTATTTATCTATATAAGTAAGTATATCGTCGCCTAGCACCCATAGTACAAGCTTTGCTTAGTTTGGGGCTAGGTGGATATGTGTAAGGTGCCCCCAATATTTATTTTTATTTATTTTATTTTATACATATTTCTTTATTATGCCAAGTGTATATATTTTTCAAGGCACAGAAACAGGTATTTGTATACTAATTGTATTTTTTTATTTCAGGTACGTTGCTGACAGTAAACACTTAGTGCAAAACATTTTGCCATGTAAGTAATATCATGTACATAACTTTATAAGAGGAACAGTCCATTGTCAAGTCATCAATACTTATTGACTCACGTTAGTGTCGGTCAAGTGACCCTTAAAAATCCTGAAATTGCTCCATTTTCATTCAATGAATAATTTCTTATATATTACAATTTTTAGGGTTCCGTAGTCAACTAGGAACCCTTATAGTTTCGCCATGTCTGTCTGTCCGTCCGTCCGTCCGTCCGTCCGCGGATAATCTCAGTAACCGTTAGCACTAGAAAGCTGAAATTTGGTGCCAATATGTATATCAATCACGCCAACAAAGTGCAAAAATAATAAATGGAAAAAAATGTTTTATTAGGGTACCCCCCCTATATGTAAAGTGGGGGCTGATATTTTTTTTCATTCCAACCCCAACGTGTGATATATTGTTGAATAGGTATTTAAAAATGAATAAGGGTTTACTGAGATCGTTTTTTGATAATATTAATATTTTCGGAAATAATCGCTCCTAAAGGAAAAAAAAGTGCGTCCCCCCCTCTAACTTTTGAACCATATGTTTAAAAAATATAAAAAAAAAATCACAAAAGTAGAACTTTATAAAGACTTTCTAGGAAAATTGTTTTGAACTTGATAGGTTCAGTAGTTTTTGAGAAAAATACGGAAAACTACGGAACCCTACACTGAGCGTGGCCCGACACGCTCTTGGCCGGTTTTTTCTGTTGATTAAGTTTCAATTAAAGCGTTTGCACGTATTCCAAAAGCTTCTCAAAGAAATCCATTATTCAATTTCGATCAAAAGAGTACTTATTATCAATATTTAAGAATGCACTATTTCCATAAGGCTTCAATTTGAAATCAACTTTACAAACAATCGACAGTATGGTACCTTTTAGTTGAAAACATCATCAAACGTACCTCCTAGTCGAGCGCACTTGGCATTTTCTATCAATTGTTAAGCAAAAACGCGTTTTCATAGAAATTATATTCAAGTAACGACCACTTTCGAGCGGACCTGTTTGGATGCGCGAGTCGACTTGGCCGACCACTTGCCCACGTTGGACGGACGAGTTTCAATTATGGATTTTAACAAAGAACTAGTCAGAGGTCGTGGCGAAAGCATTTAGACACATTCTATTTTTTAACCGACTTCTTTACCGAAAATAAAGAGGAAGGTGATTAAATATTCGGGTTTCTGTTTTTTTTAATCTATCTTGTTTTAGGACTTTGGTCTCCTTCTGTGGTTGTCATAGAAGTTGACTGTGGGGTAGAGATTGAATGTTTTGGCGATGGGATAAGCAACCTGTCATTGAAATATGTTACGATTTTTATTTTATCTCAAGCCCTATATTGCTAAGTGGCATTGATAGGTACTTGAGCAGTGACGTGCTCTACCTACCCCTTTTAGGAATACAGGTTTGATTATACCTGCTTACGTATGGGCTTTAAATATTTTTTCTTAGATATTAGCCGAGCTTTAGAATTACAACTATGTAGTTCACAGCGACAATTAGGTATGTCAATATTTTATGTCATTTTTCCCAATATCTCAAATGTGTTCAATGGTACAGTCACCGGCAATAATAAGTGATGATTTCTGTACCTTGTCACATTAAAATCTTCTTTGAAATGTCATATGAAGTCGTCAAATGATTAAAAGCGACAAGGTACAGATCAAGGTATCATCACTTATTTATGCCGGTGATTGTACACCTAAAAACACCTGATGATGCTCCCACACTGGGCTATATAACATTTATAACAAACAGCCAGTGTGGGAGTCACCATCAGCATTCCTAAACACCAACCATGCTATTTTTAAACACTTGTATTTTTTTTACAAATACATCAAGAGTCTTTTGTGCCACATTGTAGTGTAGATCACTTGACTTTACTGGAGCGAGTCTCGAGTGACGTCTATTTGCACTTTCCCGGCCAGTAGCACAGAATATATAATAGTACAAGTACAGAAGGCCCACTGCTTTGATGTTTCGAAATGCCGCCTTTTTAAATACCTACAAAATTCTTACAAAGAAACGAGCCGCACGTGCGCGGCGTCCGGCGATAGGGTTACCTATTACCTATGGATTAAAACGAATTAATACTCACATAAAATGTTATACTATTATATTCAAGTCTTGGGTACTTTCCAGGTATATATACTGTATTTATATATTTTTGTTCAAGTTCCAACATTACAAGCCTTATTGAACTTTTTCGTGGGACTTAATTAGTAGTAGATCTGTGTAAGAATGTCCTATGGTATTTATTTTATTCATGATGTCTATTTAACTAAGTATTATTAGCCATTCGACACGCGGACATCGCATATGAACCTTAAAAAAACTCGCGACGTAAAGTAACAATAGAAAGTGCGAACGTGCATTCCGTGAGAACGCGCGCCACCCCTGAGTAGGCCGCGAACTCGCGGCCGCCAGGATGTACTTGTAGCGCGGCGATAGAATCGCGGAGTGAGCCGCCCCTGCCAGTAGCTAAGTAGCTCCTGAGGCGATGGCTCATTCCGCTTGCATCTACTGGTTATGAGTTATGATTGAATTTAAAATGGAATTGTGGGAGATTTTTTTTATTTGTTGCAGCAGCTTGCAACGACTTGTATATTCATTGTAAAATTCAATACTAGTCGAAAAATATCGTTGCAGAATGCAGAAAAAATCTACAAGATAGTTTTTGAAAAACATTAATTAGAAATATTTTTTATGCAAATTTGGAATCTAACTTACATATGTATGAAAGTTTGAGGAAAGTAATAGAATATGAAAATGAGTTATGAAGCTAACGCAATCTCTACTAGTATCAATGAATTCATGGACACTAAGATAAGTAGCACAAAAATTTTCATGGTGTAACTTAAGTAAGCTCGCTAGCCTTAAAAAAAATACAGTTTGACCTCAAGTTCATAAAAAAAAAACTAAAAATTGTGTTGGCAACATCTACTAGTTTCAAATGTACATAACCTACTCATTTATTGGTAAAATCTGGGTAAACATCAAAACAAATTATTCCGGTCGGTTGTTGTTATTGATGCTTATTTAAAATTATGGTAATGAATGTTTTGCCTACTTTTGTTGGTGAAAATGATGAGTTTAGATTGTTTTGATTCAAAACTATTTGCTACTATTTATTATGCTGTGAATTTTAAAATTCAGATATGTTTTTTAGCCATCTGGAGACTTAAGATAGAAAGGTACAGGTTATACCTTATATGTATACGTTTTACGTTTAGATTTCTTAATGTTCATTATTTTTGTAATGAAATATTAAAAAATAATTTTTAATGAAATCTATTTAATCAATATAGCAATTATGCTCTAAATAAGTTAACAAATTTCCTTTTTGACAGTAACTTCGTTTTTTTTTTCAATATTAAATCACTCTCTTTGAGGGCCCTTATCTCTGTCATAAATAAATACATGGTCTAATAACCTAACCACAAAATTAAAATTTTGAAATTTTGAAAAATCCCCCGACCGCGACATAGTTGACCGATTTTCATAAAACATGGCTAAGAACACTCCCGACTAACGCCGTGGCTTGCGTGGGCGACGGTCGCGCGACGGCGATGCGACGCATACGAAATCAAACCTTATCGATATGGAAGTATGAGACGCGACGGCGACGGTCGCGCGACCGTCGCCCACGCAAGACACGGCGTAACTCTGCTTTCAAACAAAAAAAAAAACTAAATCGAAATCGGTTCATTCGTTCGGGAGCTACGACGCCACAGACACACACACAGATAGACAGACAGACAAACAGACAGACAAACAGACAGACAGACAGATACACACACAGACAGACACGTCAAACTTATAACACGTCGTTTTTGCGTCGGGGGGTTAAAAATATGAAACAAATACTCGCTCGTAGAGAGAGATAGTCTTTAGCGATAAAACCGCCAGTTCTTTTACCTCTTCTTATGTTTCTGTGTACCGTTTTCTACACTGAGATGTTCAAGAAAGAGTACGTATTTGTATTGAAAATATTTTACATGGCGTGGCGTACATGACGGAATCATAGTCATCATCATCATCATCATCAGTCAGCCAGTGCAAACCAGCCCTAATCCTAACCGGCCAGGCGGGAGCGCCATAATCGCCGACATCCGACTGCTTGCGCAAACGCAGGTTTTATTACCGATAGGATCGCGAGCGCAGGAGAGACTTGATGTTAAATAAATTACATCTAGGTATACTCTGTCAATCAAGTCTGTCAGTAAATTAGAACAAAGAAAACTATATGCATCCTTTTCTTTAGGGTGCTAGAGAAAAGGATACCTATAGTTTTCTTTGTTCTTATTTACTGACAGACTTGTTTGACAGAGTTTATATTCTCCATATATTTAATGTGAAACACCATAAGTACTGCCCGAAACCCGTTTGATATTTTAGGAGCATTTTGTTTCGGTACTTTTATGAAATGTGATATTTTTGAAAAAAAAATATGCTATTTCTACTCAGAATCATTAGCTGTTTCAATCCTAGTCGTTAAAAAAATTGTCTCATACGATTTTATCTTATTTTGTTACCGTTTTCCGTAAGCACATGTTGTGTGGGTTTACATAAAAGGAAAGTAACAAAAATGTATGGAAATTCTGGGACACTTTTTGTCTCTAAAGTAACCTACAAGTGACCTAAAATTCCCTAAAAAAAATGGAAAAAAAAAAACAAGTGCTCTTAAAAGGGTACTAATCTAATCTAATCCTGACAAGACCTTTATTAAGGTTATTTTGCTCTTTCGGGAGTTCTAAAATTAAAACGTGATTGTCTACGAGTATATTCTTGTCAATATTAGTATAGTGGAAGTAACTGTGAATCTTTCAAAACTGATCATCCCTGGACATTAATGCCTCTTAAGACTCGCCAATACTCGGCAAGCAAGTGGAACGCCCCCAGCTTATGCCACTTCCTCCATCATTACGACAGCTCCTCGTTGCTATAAACTTTCATTTTTCACCCTTAGGGAAAATTGCTTTTGTAAGTGTTTGGATTTGTTCAATGAGTCACATTAAGTACAAGGAAGTTTAAAAAATAAACAGGCTTGCTAGCTTGGCTTGGCTTTTTATGAAACTAACCGACATTTTTTGTTCTTCTCTGTTTGGACTAAAGGTTGACTGGTAGAGAATGCCAAGTAGCATTTAGTCCGCCTTTTGTAACTGTATATTTTTAATGTGCAATAAAGTTTAAATAAATAAATGAAATATAAATGTGATTATACAAAAAAAATGAGACATACAGTGCCTAGAACAGGTATTTATAAGAAACAAATATTTGTGCTCATCACACAAATAAATGCCCTTACCGGGATTCGAACCCGGGACCGCGGCTTAGCAGGCAGGGTCACTACGCGCTAGGCCAGACCGGTCGTCAAAACACATAATACATAAATACTTATATTTATACATAGAAAACATCCATGACTCAGGAACAAATATCTGTGCTCTTCTTCACACATATAAATTACCCTTACCGGGATTCCCTTACCCCTTACCGGGATTCTAACCTAGGACCGTGGCTTAGCAGGCAGGGTCACTACCGGCTGAGCCAGACCGATCGTCAATTATTATTATTTATATGTATATAATTATTATCTTCTGAATTTACAGGAGACAGTGCTTATAATAAATTAATAGTTTAAAAAACACTATAAAACACGCTTTTATAAATGCACGTAAAAGCCAAAAATAAATTATGGATCGTTCAAGTTGTCTCTATTTGTGAGCTGAAGTTTAAAAACTATGTGCTTTTAATTATAATATTTGATTGTAAAAGCGTGGGGCGCTGGAACAGGAAAGACTTTTTGTATAACTTGCTGATAAATCAAATTATGCTATGTTACGGGAAGGAGGTTACACAGATTGACGCGCTAACTGGAGTTGCAGCATGACTAGTAGGTTCTACATTAAACAGTCAAATCAATTAAAAGTCAGTGTTCAAAGTAGGTACCAGTTTGTCGAACTCAGACAAAATATGCGCTAGTAGCGAGGACTGCGAGGAGAGTCGACAGTCACCGACACTTAGAACGCCGCTTTTTTCCGGTAATCAAAGTACAAAAGGGGAAAGTGTCTACAGTGACAGGATGCAGAGTTTTTGTTCGTGGACGAGATATCTTTGGTTCTCTTTGGTAACCCTTAGGCGTCATATGTAAACGTTATGTTCTTATGCAACTTCATTCGCCAGGAAGTTCGGATTAGTATTTGTTTACAAGAAAGTCTTTCCTGTTCCAGCGCCCCACGCTTTTACAATCAAATATTATAATTAAAAGCACATAGTTTTTAAACTTCAGCTCACAAATAGAGACAACTTGAACGATCCATAATTTATTTTTGGCTTTTACGTGCATTTATAAAAGCGTGTTTTATAGTGTTTTTTAAACTATTAATTTATTTTATACTTTTTAGTCATTAATAATGAAATACTTTTAACATTTATACATAAATTTATTTCAAGTAGGCGGATTTTACATGCCATTTGTGGCTTAACGTGTACCTACTTATTGCTAATTGCTACTTAATAATAACTAGCGGCTACCTTCTTATTACGGTATTATCATAAAAATGTTTATACCAAGTAAGTTATCCGTAAAAGATAGACAATATAGACATGTGCCATCGCGGACTTTTTGAAGACATTAGAGAGACATACTTTCGCCATACATTGTTTTGAAGCTCTCAGCTAGTGGGATTTTGTTTGACTCGATTAGAAAATATTGTCACATTTAAAGTAATTCAAACAAAATTTAAGTATTTCTTTTTTGCCGAGCCCCCCTTTATTTGCTCTTAAGGGTCGCAGGAAAACCATTACCCAACTTATTTTAAATACAACGTTGATCTTTCTTTTATGCGGGGGGCTTCGCCCCCCGAGCCCCCCTTTTCGTTACTCTTAAGGGTAACAAGAAAACCCTAACCCAACTTATTTTAAATACAACGTTTATCTTTCTTTTTTGCGGGGGCTTCGCCCCCCGAGCCCCCTTTGTTTGCTCTTAAAGGTCACAAGAAAACGCTAACCCAACTTATCTTAAATACTACGTTGATCTTTCTTTCATGCGGGGGGCTTCGCCCCTCGAGCCCCCCTTTGTTTGCTCTTAAAGGTCACAAGAAAATGCTAACCCAACTTATCTTAAATACTACGTTGATCTTTCTTTCATGCGGGGGGTTTCGCCTCCCGAGCCCCCCTTTTCTTTACTCTTAAGGATCACAATAAAACCTTAACCCAACTTATTTTAAATATAACGTTGATCTTTCTTTTATGCGGGGGGCTTCGCCCCCCGAGCCCCCCTTTGCTTGCTCTGAAAGGTCACAAGAAAACGCTAACCCAACTTATTTTAAATACTACGTTAATCTTTCTTTTATGCGGGGGGCTTCGCCCCCCGAGCCCCCTTTTCGTTACTCTTAAGGGTAACAAGAAAACCCTAACCCAACTTATTTTAAATACAACGTTTATCTTTCTTTTATGCGGGGGCTTCGCCCCCCGAGCCCCCCTTTGTTTGCTCTTAAAGGTCACAAGAAAACGCTAACCCAACTTATCTTAAATACTACGTTGATCTTTCTTTCATGCGGGGGGCTTCGCCCCTCGAGCCCCCCTTTGTTTGCTCTTAAAGGTCACAAGAAAACGCTAACCCAACTTATCTTAAATACTACGTTGATCTTTCTTTCATGCGGGGGGTTTCGCCTCCCGAGCCCCCCTTTTCTTTACTCTTAAGGATCACAATAAAACCTTAACCCAACTTATTTTAAATATAACGTTGATCTTTCTTTTATGCGGGGGGCTTCGCCCCCCGAGCCCCCCTTTGCTTGCTCTGAAAGGTCACAAGAAAACGCTAACCCAACTTATTTTAAATACTACGTTAATCTTTCTTTTATGCGGGGGCTTCGCCCCCGAGCCCCCCCTTTTCGTTACTCTTAAGGGTAGCAAGAAAACCCTAACCCAACTTATTTTAAATACAACGTTTATCTTTCTTTTATGCGGGGGCTTCGCCCCCGAGCCCCCTTTGTTTGCTCTTAAAGGTCACAAGAAAACGCTAACCCAACTTATCTTAAATACTACGTTGATCTTTCTTTCATGCGGGGGGCTTCGCCCCTCGAGCCCCCCTTTGTTTGCTCTTAAAGGTCACAAGAAAACGCTAACCCAACTTATCTTAAATACTACGTTGATCTTTCTTTCATGCGGGGGGTTTCGCCTCCCGAGCTCCCCTTTTCGTTACTCTTAAGGGTAACAAGAAAACCCTAACCCAACTTATTTTAAATACAACGTTTATCTTTCTTTTATGCGGGGGCTTCGCCCCCGAGCCCCCCCCCCTTTGCTTGCTCTGAAAGGTCACAAGAAAACGCTAACCCAACTTATTTTAAATACTACGTTAATCTTTCTTTTATGCGGGGGCTTCGCCCCCCGAGCCCCCCTTTTCGTTACTCTTAAGGGTCACAAGAAAACCCTAACCCAACTTATTTTAATTACTACGTTAATCTTTCTTTTATGCGGGGGGCTTCGCCCCCCGAGCCCCCTTTTTCGTTACTCTTAAGGGTCACAAAAACACCCTAAACCAACTTATTTTAAATACAACGTTTATCTTTCTTTTATGCGGGGGGCTTCGCCCCCCGAGCCCCCCTTTGTTTGCTCTTAAAGGTCACAAGAAAACGCTAACCCAACTTATCTTAAATACTACGTTGATCTTTCTTTCATGCGGGGGGCTTCACCCCTCGAGCCCCCCTTTGTTTGCTCTTAAAGGTCACAAGAAAACGCTAACCCAACTTATCTTAAATACTACGTTGATCTTTCTTTCATGCGGGGGGTTTCGCCTCCCGAGCCCCCCTTTTCTTTACTCTTAAGGATCACAATAAAACCTTAACCCAACTTATTTTAAATATAACGTTGATCTTTCTTTTATGCGGGGGCTTCGCCCCCCGAGCCCCCCTTTGCTTGCTCTGAAAGGTCACAAGAAAACGCTAACCCAACTTATTTTAAATACTACGTTAATCTTTCTTTTATGCGGGGGGCTTCGCCCCCCGAGCCCCCCTTTTCGTTACTCTTAAGGGTAACAAGAAAACCCTAACCCAACTTATTTTAAATACAACGTTTATCTTTCTTTTATGCGGGGGGCTTCGCCCCCCGAGCCCCCCTTTGCTTGCTCTGAAAGGTCACAAGAAAACGCTAACCCAACTTATTTTAAATACTACGTTGATCTTTCTTTTATGCGGGGGCTTCGCCCCCGAGCCCCCTTTTCGTTACTCTTAAGGGTTACAAGAAAACCCTAACCCAACTTATTTTAATTACTACGTTAATCTTTCTTTTATGCGGGGGGCTTCGCCCCCCGAGCCCCCTTTTTCGTTACTCTTAAGGGTCACAAAAACACCCTAAACCAACTTATTTTAAATACAACGTTGATCTTTCTTTCATGCGGGGGCTTCGCCCCCCGAGCCCCCCTTTGTTTGCTCTTAAAGGTCACAAGAAAACGCTAACCCAACTTATTTTAAATACTACGTTAATCTTTCTTTTATGCGGGGGGCTTCGCGCCCCGAGCCGCCCTTTTCGTTACTCTTAAGGGTAACAAGAAAACCCCAACCCAACTTATTTTAAATACTACGTTTATCTTTCTTTTATGCGGGGGGCTACGCCCCCCGAGCCCCCCTTTGTTTGCTCTTAAAGGTCACAAGAAAACGCTAACCCAACTTATTCTAAATACTACGTTGATCTTTCTTTCATGCGGGGGGCTTCGCCCCCCGAGCCCCCCTTTTCTTTACTCTTAAGGATCACAAGAAAACCTTAACCCAACTTATTTTAAATACAACGTTGATCTTTCTTTTATGCGGGGGCTTCGCCCCCGAGCCCCCCCCTTTGTTTGCTCTGAAAGGTCACAAGAAAACGCTAACCCAACTTATTTTAAATACTACGTTAATCTTTCTTTTATGCGGGGGGCTTCGCCCCCGAGCCCCCCTTTGTTTGCTCTTAAAGGTCACAAGAAAACGCTAACCCAACTTATTTTAAATACTACGTTGATCTTTCTTTCATGCGGGGGGCTTCGCCCCCCGAGCCCCCTTTTGTTTGCTCTTAAAGGTCACAAGAAAACGCTAACCCAACTTATTCTAAATACTACGTTGATCTTTCTTTTATGCGGGGGCTTCGCCCCCCGAGCCCCCTTTGTTTGCTCTGAAAGGTCACAAGAAAACGCTAACCCAACTTATTTTAAATACTACGTTGATCTTTCTTTCATGCTTCCCCCCTCGAGCCCCCCCGGCCCCCTTATTTTCTGTTCTTATCTTCCGGCACCATCATCAGGCCTTGAAACCTAATCGTAGTCATAGTTCATTACAAGACTTTTCTAAGAAGCCCAAAAACAGCTATGATACGATGTTCCATCATGTAGTTCCAGTTCATATCTTCCGGCGCCATCATCAGACCTTGAAACCTAATCGTAGTCAAAGTTCATTACAAGACTTTTCTAAAAAGCCCAAAAACAGCTATGATACGATGTTCCATCATGTAGTTCCAGTTCATATCTTCCGGCTCCATCATCAGACCTTGAAACCTAATCGTAGTCAAAGTTCATTACAAGACTTTTCTAAGAAGCCCAAAAACAGCTATGATACGATGTTCCATCATGTAGTTCCAGCTCATATCTTCCGGCTCCATCATCAGACCTTGAAACCTAATTGTAGTCAAAGTTCATTACAAGACTTTCCTAAGAAGCCCAAAAATAGCTATGATACGATGTTCCATCATGTAGTTCCAGTTCATATCTTCCGGCTCCATCATCAGACCTTGAAACCTAATCGTAGTCAAAGTTCATTACAAGACTTTTCTAAGAAACCCAAAAACAACTATGATACAATGTTCCATCATGTAGTTCCAGTTCATATCTTTCGGCTTCATCATCAGACCTTGAAACCTAATTGTAGTCAAAGTTCATTACAAGACTTTTCTAAGAAACCCAAAAACGGCTATGATACGATGTTCCATCATGTAGTTCCAGTTCATATCTTCCGACTCCATCATCAGATCAGCTCAACAGTACCATATTATTGTATTGTCATCGGAACTACATATAGCTGCCAATTTTCATTACGCTACGACTCCTGGAAGATGGTTAAATTAGCTTCCTTAGATTCCATTACATACATAGTTACATACACGACGACCTAATAAAAGCGTGTTAAAAATTAGAGAAACACTTCGTAAGCTATTATATATTGACATTATTGTGCTGATAAAAGGGTTTTGCATAAGGCCAGGGTGTTATCAAAGAGGATCGAGTATTATAGAAAGTTACTGTCGAAGTAAAATGTGTAATCACTAATCACAGTGCATATAATGCCATCTCTTGACACAGGTGTAAATCTTTTGAAGTAGGTAACGTTTTTTTCTTAGACTTCATATACGTACACCACTTTTTGTTACAAGAAACATAATAATACAATATTTTATTAACTCAAAAGCCGAATCGTCAAAAAATAATTAATCTAACCACAAGACAATAAAGCCTTTATTTTATTAAACCTGATTTAAATAAAAAAGAACAAAACGTTACCCCATTTCGTGTAAAAAGCTTTTAACTGAGATAACAATTCGGTTAGTCACAGGCGATTTCTTTCTACGTAAGTTCTTAACCGCAGTCCCATTTTTCTCATATGTATGTAGGAAAAAGGGTGTAAGTTCGTATACACTAGTGTTACTTACATCTTTTAGGATGGGTAAAATTTAACTTAGAATAGAATCTTTGTCCATTGACCTTAGTGAATATATTAGAGTATTAGATAGAAGCCACAATAATGATAATAACATTAATAACATACGACATGCAGTCAAAAATAATAGTGGTACGGTCAGCCAAGAAAGTGGTTTACCACTTTTCGACTCCATGTTAAACACAAAAGGGCGAAAAGTGGTAAACCACTTATTTGACTGACTGTACGTGCCTAAAGTTTCTGGCATGCCATTTTGATGAGTCCTTTGTCTATAGGTATTCAAATGTTCTAAATATAATACTATATTACAATTTATATATTCTGTTACAACAACCTAACCACAAAATTACAATTTTTAAAAACCTCCGACCGCG
The DNA here is from genome assembly GCF_023078275.1 of Leguminivora glycinivorella. Classification (NCBI taxonomy): domain Eukaryota; kingdom Metazoa; phylum Arthropoda; class Insecta; order Lepidoptera; family Tortricidae; genus Leguminivora; species Leguminivora glycinivorella. Next base: position 2,446,102 of record NC_062988.1, on the reverse strand, counting down.
ACATAGTGGACCGATTTTCATAAAACATGGCTAAGACCACTCCCAACTAATTCAGCTTTCAAACAAAAAAAACTAAATCGAAATCGCTTCATTCGTTCGGGAGCTACGATGCCACACACAGACACACACAGACAGATGTACAAACAGACAGACAGACAGACAGACAGACACACACACACACAGACAGACACGTCAAACTTATAACACCCCGTCGTTTTTGCGTCGGGGTTAAAAAAGGAATAATTTAAGCGATGATGGAATCAGTCATTTTAATATTTTTGTTTTAAAAGTAGAATAGAATAGAATAAATTTATTCGTAAACACACAAAAGAGAAAAATATTACAAAGAGCAACACATAAAAACGAGAAGGTGCCACGAAATGGTTTAACCTAAGCGTATTGCTGGCGACTTCCAGCGCTGATCTTCCGGTTAAACCATTCGGTAAACATGACAGTATGGTGCTCGCACTGTCCCTGTCACACCATGTTATAACATTTATGACAACCAGTGTGGGAGCATCATCACATTGTTATCCTACCTACTTCTTTCGAAGATTCAGGTGTTAAGACACTACAGGAGGGGTCAATTTTCCATGTTGTTGTTAATTTTAAATTTAGTTATTCCGTGTTTAGTTAGTCTTTAATGATATATTAAGTGGTGGCAACTGTATTGGTTCATAAATTATGTATTTACTCTAGTTATAAGAAACATGTACCGTTTGTGCCCAAATAAACATTAAAACAAACGCTCTCGACTATTTCCTCCCTGGGTTTTGAAGCTAGAGCAATGCTTTTTTCAACACAGATTATATTTATTTTTATATGTGCCGGACCGTTTTGATTTTTTTGATATTTTGATTTTTAAAGACGCTAGAACCCATCAAAGGTTTCCAAAAACGGCCTTTTTCATTATGGCGCAAAAAAAGTGATATTCAAAATTGATAACAATTAGCCAAAAAGCTAAACGTTCTGACACAGATTATTTTATTGTTATTTCGATTCTCAAATTTCGTTCCGATTGATTAAGTTTGGAGAAGGAAACAGTCGAGAGCGGCACCCCGATTTTAAAGACTTTTTCGAAATATTTTTTAACTGAGTTGTTCTTAGTGGACTATTTTTTTTTTGTCAATAAATCTAGCTAATAACACGAGTATATTTAACTAAAATTCCGAAATTGAAATGGGGCCTTTTCTATTTTAGCATTTTCGCTCTTGTTTCAAACATACATACATACATAATTATAATTACGCCTGTATCCCATGTGTGCTCATGGTGCGTCTTAACCTCCTGGATCCTGAAGGTATTAAATCTGGAAAAACTGTATTTTTTTCGGAAAAATCGATTTAATAAGTAACCAGTAACGTAGGAAAAATAGTAAAAAAAATCATAGTGTTTTCCCCTCGATTTTTCCTTATGGGCTCAGGCGAGTACATGGGGACTTTGTCCTCACTCGAGACACCAAACAAATAAAACAAAATACTACAGAAATCAACTTTAATTACATAAAAAAATATAAAAAATACTTATTATATTAAAACTATATTAATTCAGTCTGAAATAAACCGAAATTCTATTAATCTTGCATAATAAACACAAAAAAATACTTCTGTAGGTACTTAATAAAGGCAAAAAATAAAAATTCGGTTTGATATTAAACTCTTCTGGAATAAATTGTGTAGGTACTATTTAGTATAATAGTACATATGTAACAAAGGTACGTAAGTTGCATATTAAGCAAATTACTTGAATGAAAACTAAACTAGAAATTACAGTAACAGTTTTCCTTACTAAATAAATAATATTTTATGGCTGACATTTCTTAGGACATTTTTATCTATATAAAAATATAGTTTAGTTTTAATTCATAATTTTAATCTTCAGTTTTAGATTTTATAGGACATCTTTATCTTACCTTATAGATTAAGCTTTAATTAAGTAACTTAAATACTCAGTCTTACATTGATTAGGACTTTGGTCTTACATTAAAATTTAGTTTTTAGTACATGTGTTTTTCGGTGTCAGTGACTACTGACTAGTGAAGATAATTATTTTGTATCTTTAAAATTTTATTAACAATACAAAATAATAAGACTCACAAAATTGACTGTTGTTTGGTATGGAAATCAGTATACATAACAGTTTCTCTGAATAGTTAGACACGGATACTCAAAGAAGTAGTACCAAAATTAAATGCTCTAGCTATAATTTAGAGCATGTGGTTCTTCTACTCTTCTTCCAGTTTGAAGGTATCCTTGTTTGCTTTTCAGTCATCATAGGCATATGCCGAGCCACTTTGCTGATGAAGTCTAATTGAAGAAGATGCATGTACAATCACAATCTTCGTCTCTTTATCTCTTGGAGCCAGTTCACACTCAGAAACATCTTCTTCATCACAGCTGACGGTGTTTACCTCTAATACAATTTTATTCTATCTTATAACTTCTGATATATATCTTCTTCTTTCCTCTATTCCACAGTTTTTTAAGCCTGAAAATCGGAATTAAAATGTAATCAACTTTTATGTGAAATAAAAAATCTTACATTATTGAGACCGGTTGTACTCATCCGAGAACATAACTTACTTGTTTAAATCCGCTAGTACTCACACGAGTACATAAACTTCAGAGCTATATAAAACCAAAGTTTTTTAAATGTATGGATGAAATTTACTTACTGACATATGAAATACATTATATATTTATTAATTAAAACCAAACAAAAATATATAATTAGACTTTCAGTGAGATAAATTCGGATTTACTTACCGCGGGACACCGTGTAGCCGATAGTGACAGATGTCAAAGCCGCACTGATCGCTGATTGGCCATCTGAGGCTAGGTGTCTGTTTTATTTGGTTGACAGTTTCGTTCGGTAACGTTCTATGCCTACAAACTTGTTATGCTGCTTTGACATTTCACAGGAGATTTTTTTTGATCTTATGTCCTCAAGTGAGGACCGGGGGATCCAGGAGGTTAATAATATGGGTAAAAAACAATACAATTTTTTCTATAGCTTCCTCTTAACAGTGAGCATCTATAGACACAATGGCCGGTCATATTTAAGCGTAGCTCGGCGCGTAAGTATAGGCTGTAACAAATTCCGAATTAATAACATTCCTCTGGGCATTGCCGCTAAGATACAGGGTGTGGACAAAAATATATCTTAAGATGCTTTATTTCAACGTTTAACTAAGTTATTATAATTTTTTGAAAAGACTTAAGTTTTTTTTTTCACATTTTGTTGGAGTGTTTAGTTTAGGAATACACTTTAGTTACGTAGGTGTAGGTATTTTGATACACCAGCGGGCCTATGATGCTTGCGATTTTATCACATATCTACGTGGTTAAAGTATACGTCACGTTCTGGCAAATATGTCAGTGTGAGAGTGACGATATGTCTTATTCACGTTGATAACCACTGTTCTAGTTATCTCTGATCACCTCTAAAAACATCCTTTTATTCTAATTAAGTACATATTAATTCTTAGATCTTTTTTGTCGTCATTTTTATTGATTTTTTTAAAATGTTTTGTTCCGAAATTTTGATGAAGTAAGCAGGTAAAGCAATAATTAATCGTTGGTAAGATATTTTATGTTAGGAGTGTCTTTTCAAAAGAGCTTATTTCCACTTTGAACTTTTTTTGGGAAATCGAAAAAAACATAATTCCATGGTATTGATTTTGAAATTAATATTTAATTTGCAAAATTGTAATATTGTAAGTTGACGTTAATGCTATGATTACATCAAACGTAACATGTGTTTCTAAATAAATATTTAATTACCATATGTTTTTGAGAATTAAGCCCTTTTGTTGCGGCCTTGTAGCGTAAATGTTATTATTTTAAAATAGTTTTATTTTATTTTTGGATTTTGTATTAACGTTAGTTGATATGTATGTTGTTGTACTAAATACATTGGTTTATCCACATAAATAATCATTACCTACACATTTTTCAAAATGTGTTCTAAACTTTGATGTTAATCTTTTTTTTAAAGATGGCGAGACTTTTTGAACTTTTATCTCAAAACAACGCGAAATTTTCTATACTAAGAAAAACTGCATTCATAGTTTAAAATAATTTTTAAGAAAAAAAAACCGCCTTCCTTTGGGGTTCTGGTGATAAATACTTTCAAATTTTGGATTATGTTATCAATTCGTCTGGTTTTTATTCGTCTGTATATTTTTTAATGTTTGTTATTCGATATCTCCGTCATTTCTGAACCAATTTTGAAATTTGGATGATTCTGAAGTACTTACAGATGAGAATGATTATCAGACCGGAACTCTAACCAGGGGCGGCTCACTCTTCATCAGCAGTTACACTGCACCAAATGTCACTGTTCTGGACGTAAGTGCATGCTGTTCTTAAAAAAATACCAAAGTCACTATAAGTGTGCCGTTCAGATTTGAGGAGTTCCGTTCTGACCATCATCAGCAGTTCCACTGCCCAAATGTCACTGTTCTGGACGTAAGTGCATGCTGTTCTTCTTTTTAAAATGTTCTGTTGTATACAAATTTGTATGTAGGGGGTTAACTTTTCTCTTCAGCTGACTGTACATTAGATGCTAAATACTGTCTTTACTTATTTTCAATACATATACATACATCCAATATCAAAGACAGATATTCGTTTGTCAATACCAAACTGGAAATTCTAAATATGTATCTTTAATAATTTCTTGTCATTCACTTTTTTATAAAAAAACATCGTACTGTATATCCGACACCTGTTTGAACCGGCCGATATAAATAACCCAATCGATGTGAAATGCGTTTTGTCCACAACACTAGAAAGCACGACTTGATAAATCGAATGTATTTGGTAGCTAAACCCATTCGATTTACGATGCCGATTCGTAGATATCGATTCTATCGATTCGACGCGGCACTAGTAAATTTAGTTTTAAAAAAGCTTAAGATTATAACATTGTGCAAAGTCCATGAGATATAACCTTTTGAATATATTTTATATTGTTGTTATAATTATGATAGGTTAGAAATAACAGTAGTCAGCTTTCTAAATTATTATTTTTATATGCCGTTGATAATAACAGAATTGCGTGGAATTTGTTGATAGATTTTTAATTGTAAAATGTCTAAGCTTCAATTTATTTTGTTTAGTAATAAAGCTTCTAATTTGTTATGCTTATGCTGTTTTGAGGGAGGTCACTGACGTGACTATGATCTAGTGTAGCTTCTACATTTAAATCGTGGTATAATGATTTAAATATGTGTTAACGGACATAATACGTTAATGCAAGAATAGCAGTACTTTTAAAATTTCATCATAATTTGCTTACCCTTATCCCAATTTTCAGGTCGCCGCAGGATGTCTTTTTCTTCTATATAGTATCTCTATCGCCCCGACCGTAATATTATATATTTAAACTTTATTGCAAAAAATACACACATAAATGTACAAATGGCGGACTGAATGCCAAAAGGCATTCTCTACCAGTCAACCGATAACATCCTCATTCACTTGTTATTTTGCATTTCCTTCAATCCATATTAGTTACCCAGATTGGAAGCACGTTGATTGAATTCGTCATCACAATGCATTTTTGTTTTTTGGTGTTTGTCAATAGGTACATACTTATACGATTGTCGTCTTGATTAGGTCTCGAAACTCACAATGTATGTTTTTAAAGATAAACGTCACCACTGTTAGTGCGTTTTCAACTTTTCACATCATCCGATCCGATATCGGATGTAGGACCGATGTTCCATATATTTAAGCCGCCATCTTTGAGTTTTGCTTTTGAAATCCTTCCTACATCCGATATCGGATCGGATAATGTGAAAACGCACTTACCCTCAAAGAATCTCTAGCCCAGAAATCCTCAACCCTTCGTGCAATTTCCCCGTAATCGTCTCTTAATAGACAACTCTCGTAATACTTATATCTAAAAACTGTTCCACTTAGCAACACTATAAACTCTCACGCCTATATGTGCAATACGCGTTCCGATTTAGAATATCCAAGCCCATATAAAAGCAATATGATTAATTATAATATCCAATACTACTTCCATTGCGGGTCGCACTTTCTCAACGAGATTTCAATAAAATTACTCAGATGTTGAAGAATGTGAATATGTTTAGTTTGAAAAAGGTGTAAGTTATAGCTATGTTATGCTGAGATGTGACTTATGCTTTAGAAATGATGTTAGGTGAGTTTCTGAGAATCAATAAGTAACACACTTAGTAACTTTGTAGTTCCGTTAAATAGTCTGAATATGGGACCTAAACTAAACTACTATGCCTAATATGTTGCAATTATTGCGTAGAACGATATTTGAATGCCTATTCTTAGAAATGAAGGTAACTTTTAGCGGTGTTGATATATAGGTCAAATACCTAATTCAGTAAATCTTTTAGATATACCTAGTAGAGAGAAGTACTAGTAGAATCATCAAAAAAGAGCCATTGAATTACTTGCACATAGCCATAGTCCATTGTCAGCATATCCATTGTCAGCATTTTTCTGAAAATTATAACCCTCACTCAGATTTGATAATATATCAATTTCTGTGTATAGTAAGAATCATTTGAGATGATTTCTTGGCCTGCGCCCTTACCTGTTAAAAATCAGCTCAGAAAATTAAGACTTACATTATCAAGAATTGCATAGACCATGTTTTTCTCAAAGATTAGAGGTAAGAAAGAAAGACAGAGAAAACTGTCATTTGTGTCAATTTTCTGAGACATTAATAGAACTACGTCAAACGTCAAGATAAGCAAAACTTTAGTCTTACAAATCACGATTTCATTATGCAGCATTTCATATTTATCAATTAAACAACTAAACGCTTTAGTAACAACGGATGTGATAACAAAACGCACATAAATTACCACGTAATTCCTCATTAATCATTACTATTGTAGTACAGTAGATAAATCTATAGACGGACTGACGAGATGTATCGCGGCTCGCATCTTGGACAATGGAGATAGCTACCGGTTATCTGAGACGATTGTCGAATTGTTTTAGTTTTATTTTAAGATTAAGTCATACTTCCTTCTTTTTAGAATGTTTAAGACAATGTTAAGATCTTTGATAATTTATCATCAATAGTATAAGTAGTAAGTACCTACGTAATGGTAGGGAGTCTCATCGTCATTTTTTGAAGCTCTAACTAAACCAGTTAAGACGCTACAGGAGCGAAAATGCTAAAATGGAAAGCGTTTTTATGGAGATTTGACCCCTCCTGTATCGTGTTAACACTCACGTACCTATTCAGTGGGGACTTCTAATAATTCTAACGGCAACGCCTGTTTTTGAATTTGTAGCAGAAGTATTTTCCTTTGTTTGTAGAACAACTGGGGTAGTATGAAATGTCATATGATATTTCTCAAAAGTATTCATTACTTACTAATCTTACTATCGAATTTGAATAATTATTCTAAAACACTGCGTTCGAAATGTCATTACCTACTTACACAGACTCTATCTCACAGTACTCTTATATTAGAAGCATTTTTTGAAATTGGCCCGTTCATACGCAAAAACGATTGGAGGAATTTTTATAGGCCACATAGTAAGGTTACCAAATTTTGACTTATGGATAGACGCAAAACAATACTGGAGATATTACACCAACCACATTAAAAAAAATTAAATGGTGGTAACGGTCTCTCAGAAGCTATCCCAGCTCATCATCCCTAAGATTAGAAATGCGTCGTAAACATGTTGATATCCCGTATTAAAAGTTAAAAAAACGGCCAAGTGCGAGTTGGACTCGCGGACGAAGGGTTCCGTAACACATATAAAAAGAGCAAAAAAATATACATATATTGATGTGTAGGAACATTTAGTTGTTGTTTGTTTGTTGTTATAGTGGCAAGAGAAATGCTTAAGTCTATCATCTCTGAGAATTTCAAATGTAAGACTATCACGGTTCATGAGACACGGCCTACTGACAGACGGACGGATGGACGGACAGTGGAGTTTTAGTAAAAGGGTCTCGTTTTACCCTTTGGGTATAGTTAGATTCAATCACCAATCATCAAATACAAGGATTTAATCACGAGAAACACACTCAAGTTGGGGAGTTATAATGTGCGACCATAAACAATTGTGCCGTTATCGGGGTAAAGGGACCTTATTGTCGGTGGCGCTTACGTCCCTCGGCGTCGTATTTGTATACGAACATTGTTCATAACGCCGTAAGCGCCATCGACAATAAGGTCCCTTTACCCAGATAATGTCACAATCGTCGGATGTATACTGATCCATACTTTAAGCGCAACTTCAAGTATGTACGGTCAAGGACTTTGATTGTTGATCCACTTCTGGCTCATTTTATACTGGTCATTTTATGGTTTAAGTATAGTTAAGCTATGATGTTCCAGTATAAAATGAGCTAGAAGTGGATCAACAATTAAAGTCCTTGACTGTATTCACGCGCGACAAGTTGTGCTAGAGGGGCTGATGGAAAATGAAGACACAGTCTAAGATGCAGCTCACCGATTCAGTAATAGTAGAAGACTATCCACTCTTGCTTTAAAGAGACCGAGGTTGCATTTCATTCCCAAAACCGACAGTAGGGCTGGACTTATGCGGTTATTCAAGTACGGAACCCTAAATACAGACAATGTGCGTCTCAATCCGAGCCCACTTATCATAAATCTAAATCAAGATAAACGATATTTAGCCTTTTAATGGAGATTTCGATTTATTACTGCCTCATTCACTCGGAATGCTGTGGACGCACTGGTTGTTATCTGTGGTTGCATGTTCCCGTTGCTCCGACAGGTGGATGGCAAGTTACCGAAATTGTAAAATATCTAAACTATTAGACACTTCATAATTTATATTAACGGTCTTCTTAAGAGCAGGAGGCAAACTTCGGCAGAAATGTTTATATGTATATTTTAGATACTTATTTAGAAAAAAATGCAACTTGAAATGTAAGCAAAACTATATGTGAGTGTGCACGGAAAAACGTCCCAGTTTGTCGATTGCTATAAAGCCGCACAAACACACTCACATAATTATAATCACAGGATTTAGTAGGCTAGCACAAGTGCAATGTGACAGTATATCGCTCGCGAAAGATACTTCTGTACTTATTCCCAACTGTATTGTTTGTTCCTGTAGTAGGTTAATGCCAAGTTCTTTTATAATTACTTATTATATTTTGACTAATTCTTAGATTCCTATTTTTGCTTCCTTATAGTCTACCTAGTCGTATCCGACATCCAATATCGTATCAATGTAAATATCCCTTATATTGGGTAACCTGAGCATTTGTCTCGTGTAGCATTTACAATAAAATCCGGTGGTTTTTAATTGGTGGCGTAAAATGAGGTATTTTGGTGGGAACCCGCCTTTTATCTTCCATCGGAGGTTAGTGCTCATTTGTTTTGCAGTGTTTTGTTTTAATTGGGAGTATGGAAAAAATGGAAAGACAAACCGTCACCTTAAAATTTTAAATGACGTGTGTTATAATGATAACATCTTCAGAAGCGTGGCGTCATCTTTTTAGACATGTTATAAACTTTAGCTCCGCATTTACAGTTCAATTTTGAAATGGCCAATCTTGTCGAGAACATCGTCATGCATATAGTCACTCCTGTTGTTCGGAGTGGTTGGCAGAGATCACAGATTTCCACTTGCTATAATCACTCTTCTTCACTTACTTAAGGCCAGTTGCATCAACCGCATTAGACAGACACATCATCGTCATGCAGCAGACGTCTATGGAACTTCCCATACAGTAAAATTTAACGAATGCTTTAACAGTGACAGACGGTTTGATGCAACCGGCCCTTAGAATGGGAAACGATCGGGCTGTCAAGAGAGCGTTCTTGGGTCGACCGGCTGGTGGCCGTCTGGCGTGTCGACCCAGGTATCGCTGGGAGGACTGTATGGTGGCGGATCTGCGTCGGATTCAAGTCATTGACTGGCAAGAGGCTGCGCAGGATCGGGACAGGTGTCGATTTCTCGTTTCGGAGGCCAAGATTCATTTTGGATCACTGAGCCAAAATTGTTAGTTTAATTTAATCACTCTGCTATAATCTTTCGCTTCTTTCACTTTCATATTATTACTCGCTCGCCGATTAAAGGTGTCTTTCTTCAGGATTGTCCCGATATGATCACAAAGTCCACCAAGTCTACCCTTTCCAACTCTGGCTTCTACTTCTCCCTCATACACTTTCTTTGTCAGCATTCTTTCACTCATTATTTCAAATGTCCAAACCATCTCAATATAATATATTTCTAAATTGTTATCACTGCATCTTCGTTCAGTCCGCACTTTTTTATCTTGTGATATGCCGTTCCTGATTCTAGTTTCACTTCATTCAAAAATTCTCATTTATTTCTTATCCTGCAATCTCACGCCACTCATACTAATACTTCTCAAGCTTATTTTCACTACATGTACTAGCTCCATCAATGTTGTTTACAGTTCAAATAGGAAGTCTTTCGCCGAATAATATTTTGCCACTCCTACGTCCAATGTTTTCCTATTCGCTTTGTTCGACCAGCACATAAAAGCTGACGCAACCTTTTGTCTCCGAGTAAACACTGTCCGTAAACGGTTTCTATTGTTTGAACTCATTGGTACTTGCTTGGACTTGAACACAAGACCTCTGTGTGAAATTGAAAGGATTTTCTGGTTGAGCTTCGAAATAGTCAAGTTGTCGTAAGAGTTTTTTATTACCTATTGATATTGTTTCAAAAAGAAGTGCCCGGATGATGAAATATAAACTTAAAATGTGACCAATGTGTCTATAGTTTTTTCAGACCCATTTTGTTTGTAGAAAATACATAGCTGTAAGTTGTAAGTTAACAAAAAGTGGCGCAAAGAGTTGCATCCCTTAGAATTAGAACTTTGTGCCTTTTTGTTTTTGACTAAGTACGGCTATACTTTTTCATACCAACTTTTTAGAGAAAAAGTCTGCAATTTTAAAGAAATACATGACTAAGTATATTCTGTCAAACAAGTTTGTCAGTAAATAAGAACAAAGAAAACTATATGCATCCTTTTCTTTAGGGTGCTAGAGAAAAGGTTACCTATAGTTTTCTTAGTTCTTATTTACTGACAGACTTGGTTGACAGAGTATATGTACTGCGGAATTTCATTAGAACTATTTTCTTCGTACTATTCTGAACTGTCACCGCATACCTAGATCAGAATAACAGCGCCCTCTTGCAATAATCATATATTTCTGGTCAAGCTTTATTTTTTGATGTTTATAAGCAGGATAATTTCATTTCTATTTTGTCTCTATACTGCTTAAATTAACAAAATACCAATGACCAAACACAATTCCTAGTAAGCACCTAAATAGCCACTCGTTCTGACGCAACCTTTTGTCGCGGACGCGAGCAAACACACTCTGTAAACACTACTATTGTTTGCGGTTTCGAAAACTTGGATGCGGTACGTGGCCAGTTTTAACGGGCGATGGCTTTTTGTCCATGGGTGTTTTAAGTTGCAACAGAAGGTGGTGCAGTCAGCATCAAAAGTAACGGAACAAATATCGCTTACCATTAAAAAAATAAAATTAGGTAAATACCAGGAAACCATTAAACAAATAAAGATCTGTGGATATTCTTTCGTGATTTTATCATATCCCTTAGAGATTTGATCAAATCTCTGTTTCGGCCATTTCCCTGCGCTGCGACATATAGACACATATTAGAGAACGGTTAACTTTTGACATTCCTGATCGGGAACTGTCGGCTAGCTGAAATGACAATCATTGACACTAGGCGCCGATTGAAACGCAGTCTGACTCTGTCGCGGCAATACTGAAGAGCTGCTCCTTCCCTATTGGAGCAATACAGATAGCGATAAATTATCCTAGGCGTTTGTGCATTTGGCTGCGTATCCAGTTCAGATTTAAGCGTATTTGGCAGACGTTTTTGGGGCATCGCTTCATCCGCTACTATTGAAGTTGACTGTATGCGTAGTCAGACCAAGATGACTTACCATGATGAAAGAGGTCGAAATAATTCTAAAATATGTAGTCAGAAAGACTTATTTATGGCACCCAAATTCGACGCAAGATAATACAGTAAAAACGAATAACAAATTACAATATTTAGAACCAGCAATGCCATATCTGATCTCACATGATTTCAATATTCGAGTCAATAGTGTCTTGACATACACTTGCAGGCTTTTGTCTGCCCACTGCGCACAAAGGCGTGATGTCATAAGGCCACAACATGTAAGAGATTTGGCACAGATTTAGATATTCTGAAAGTGACATTGAATTTTGTGACGACTTTTTTCTTACTTTCGTAAGAAAGTAAAGTCGTATTAGTAATAATATTATAAATGGGAAAGTGTGTGTGTCTGTTTGTTTCTCCGTCTTTCACGGAAAAATGGAATTGACGTGATTTTTTAAGTGCCGATAGTTGTAGGGATGAAGAGTGGCATAGGCTACTTTTTGGCTCTAAAGCTTGTATTCTTATAAATGGGCTCATTCATGGCCACAGACTAACCGTAGCGAAGACGTGACTAATGGAGCGAGTTCACCCAGAAGGTGCCTGTTCACCCATGATTTGAAAAATGCTGGGTTAAGTATATACAGTATATATATATGAAGTGGAAAATATAGAAGAAATTCCCCGTCGCTCCTTAGAAGTGCGTATAAGAACAGCAGAAGCAACGCCCTTAAGTTAAAGCCAACGAAAAATAAAGTTTAAATTGAGCAAACAAATCGATTTATTACTACTTATCCTCGTACCGTAATCATGTTTATTCTTGATAAGTATATCAAGACTGAACATGATTAGTTAACCCATTCATTTCTGCACGAAAATTTAATGTCAGATTTAGAGATACTAAAAGTGACTTCATTTTTCGCAACGCAAACCAGTTAAGTTGAGAATAAGTAAACAAACTAATTTATTACTACGAAACCTCGCACTTTGAAATGATAAATATGATTGTATCATTAAATGTTTTGACCCGTGATGATAGCACATAGGTATGTTTAAGGAAAAGTTTTGATACAGTCAGCAGCAAAATTTGGTTAAGTCGGGCGCGATGATGGCTTTTCAAATTGTTCTTGACGTGAATTTATTGTTAAGAAAATAAGAGCATGTCAAGCTCATTTTGAGTGCCTGGGTCAAAATTCTTTTCTATGTTTTATTTTGTGTCCCTAAAAAACGTGACGGAGTGGTGATTTTTGTATGAGATGATATTTTGTTTTTATTTTTTCGTGTTTGAACTAAAATCTAGACTGAAAAAGAAATACGGTTCCACCGTTTTTTTTTAATATTAGGTCGAACAGCATATAAAAGTGTGACAGAGTGGTATGAAACAAGACATCGAAAATAATTTTGACCCACCTATCCCGCTTAGTAACTTCTTTTGATGACTATTTAAACCTAATACCTACCAGTAAATAATTTTGTCGCGATTGCCGACTGGGGTCGAGTCATATGGAGACCCCTCATCAGGCATCTTTACGGCGGCTCTTCCCAATACTCCATGCACGTTGAGATATGATGAAGCGGGCGGTCGGCTGTCGCGTGACGCTGGCTGGCAACTTGAGTCTTCCATGTGCACGTGACCGATGCTCTGAAGATGATGCGGGCCGGGCTAACCCTGGACTCCCTCGAGCTGGGCCGGGATAACCCTGGACACCTCTTGATTCGCGAGCCGGTGATCGCTTACCATCAGGCGACCTGTCTGCTCGTTTGCCTCCTATCCCATAAAAAAAAAAAAAACCCTGGACAACGCTCTTCTTTCTTCGTAGACTTATATACAGTACATATTTTCTTTCTTCTTTTCTTCTTTAGTTTGCTGAAAGGCTTCTTTCTTCTTAAAAATGATTTCTTCAATGCTGATTTTCATAAAAGTAATCTTGTATCTTCAGTGCCGATCTTCATAATGGTGGTATCTTCGTTAGGGTAATCTTGAATCTTCAATCTTGAATTGTTTTTCTGTCTTCATTTTCACATGTTGCGCTCCGTGGTGAAATCCGTTTCCTTGATTCTACTGGTATGGGTCGCCATGAGATATGATGAAGTTGGAGGGTTGAATGGAGGTTAAGTAAAACTGGTCATTATGGATGTTGTGTGTTGTATTGTCAATAATCAATACAGAAGAGAGAGCAAGTAAAACTAAACATACTTTATATAGTAAATTATTGCTTACATGCTATTTTATTCACATACGTGTGTCACATGTATGTTGCAGACAGTAACGTTAAGTTACTGTTAAAGTATTAATTAGGGATATACTACAACGTAGTGTACCTATTGTATTTTTGAATATGTCTCACGAAAGTTGTCCATCTATCTCTCTCTTCCAAGCCATGAATCCCACATGGCGGAGTCAGCTTTCCGTGTCATTTGCTTCCAATTTGCTGTGTCCTTGACGTCGTCTTCGGACACTTTGCACTCAGCCATATCTTTTAGCATCTACTCCATCTTGTCTTCGGTTTTCCTCTGCCTCTTCTACCGGGGATGGAAAATAGTAGTGCTAAATTTCCAACGTAGTCTGATGGTCTTCTTCTTTACGTATCCCTTCCATCGCAGCCTACTCTCTTGGATTGAAAATTAACGTCTATAAATTTGTCATATCCAGCACCCTATATCTCTGTCCACTCAGCTTAAGCCTATGTCGTAAAATCAATGTTTAGAGTGGACCAAGCAATTCCGCGCACAATGTGTTGCCCGTTTATACTCTTGTTTACGTTCACTAGATACTATCAGTGTTGCTGTAATGATGTCAGTATTTTGACCGTCTACTGCTTTAAGGTTCTAGAGGTCATGTTATGATAAGGAGATCGTGGCATCCTGGCGGTAAGTCTGACTGTCAAACTGCAGAGACTTCGAACTCTAAACCGTACCTACAATGTACAAGTTCTGAAAAGTCGCAGCTTGATATAAAGACTGTATCGTTAAGTATGAGGACAACTTTGAGTAGCCGTATTTATTTGCTATTATATTTTTTTCTTAAAACAAGACATAGGCTTAATAAGGCACATAATAAGGTTCACATTTTGTCCTAGAAACTCGACGTAAAGCAAGTGGTTTAGACAGTATTGACTTAATCCTCCCGAGTAACAATTACGATTCCGGACAAATGCTACTAGAAAATTCACAAAGTGCGTAAAAAACGATACGATTGCGAAAAAAAATTGTACTGTGTGAACCTCAACGACATATGATCCACAAAGCAGAATATCTGGACATAGTCTAGCCATAGTTATTTTTAAGAAATAAAGTTCAGGATCTGTGTATGGCGGCCATTTAGAGAATGTGGCATGGTGCTTCCTCTAACTCCGACTTTGATGTCGAATTTAACTATCATACACTGTTTATATCGATTTGGTTTAGGCACTGTTCAAACACCGTGAATGTCAGTTAGACTTTGGCTTATGGTTAATTTTTTTATCTGTTTCTCTCATCCTGCTTGCATCAAAAATTTACGACAATCCGGAACGTTGCTCAAAATAGCGTTTTTTATAATTATATAAATTCACCGCATTTATTCTGCAAGTACCCAATTGAAGAACCATGAAAAGGACTCTTAAAGAATATATTTTGGCAGCATATTAACCTTTGTTTGTTGAAATCGTACAAACAGTCATTGAAATATTCTCAAATTAAGCCAGATAGGGGTTGTCCGAAATTTATTTGCTAGACCTTAATGAAAGTACCATAAAATCTCTAAAATAAAAAAAAATTAGACCTTCTTATATCAAATAGTGCTTACCAATACCTTCAGATCATACTCTCGGAACAAATCAATATAAAATTATGCACATGTCAACATTTAGACGAGGTTTGTTTTGTCCTTATACTTATCGATACAGTCCTTAGTACATTTCGATACAAGTGCGATAAAGAGGAAGTTCGAAACGAGTGACGATAAATTAAAACACGAACGACACGAGTTACGAATTTCCTTTTCGCACGTGTATCGAACGACTTTTTTCAGTACAGATGGACCTAAATAAGTATATCCCGTTAAAAACAAAACTTGTTTAAAAACCAAGTCTCGCTTTTTTGCTCGACCAGATAAATCGAAATCAGTACCATGTCCAAGTCCAAATAAATCGAAATCAGTACCATGAGAATGATTGAATTAAAAGTCAGCGCGTTTATGTATCTTGGGTCATTGATAACCTGCGAAGAGTGCTATGGCTAACTTCGACAAGATTTGGAAGAACATAATCTCGATATTTATGTACTTATGGACTTGGACCCCGAAAAGTTTTGATGTGGCTAAGATTGACGCTATTGAGATGTGGTGCTGGCGAAGACTGCTACGAGTATAACTTGAAAAGCTAGAAGAACTAACAAACATCTCTATTTTGCAAGAACTGAATATCACCACACGACTCTCTAAAATATGCCAAGAGCGACCCTCAGATTTTTCGGACAAATTATGAGAGCACCAATGCATAATATGGCGAATTAATGCTAAACATTCTTGGGGTGGGGCTCGTAAGAGATGGTCTGACTGTGTGAAGAAATCGTGTGGCGACAGCGTATACTGTGCAGTCCACATGGCTTATGACCGCGTTCAATGGAGACACGCTACTTGTGGTCGCGAACCTCGGCAATGAGGAAACGAAACATTATGAGATTGAATTGAAAAACAGTATTGATGAGAAAATGATTTTCTTTCATAGTAGTATTTTAAAATATTTTTTTAACTTTTTCTCATCTCGCAAAGTTACCGCTTTAAACCTAAGGTTGGTTACCTAGTTAATCGTGGAGTCTGTTTGGCCTTCAAATATATGTAGCCCTATACATCCTGTAATATTTCTATTTCAACACAGAGTTTAATCTGCCTCTTTCACAATTATATGATACTAGCTTTTGCCCGCGGCTTCGCTCGCGTTAGAAAGAGACAAAAAGTAGCCTATGTTACTCTCCATCCCTTCAACTATCTCCATTTGAAAAATCACGTCAATTCGTCGCTCCGTTTTGCCGTGAAAGACAGACAAACAGACACACACACTTTCCCATTTATAATATTAGTATGAATTCGTCTTCTTTAAATTTTCATTAAACTCATTAAGCTTCATTGAAGACCTGTGTTATGACTACTGATGTGAAAATTGCGGAAACTTTCCAAAAAAAAAAGTTGTTGGAAATTGCATAAAAGTTTCACAACAAATATAGGAAATTTAAATTATGAAATGGACATTTCAATCTCCATACAAAAATGAGGAAAGTTTCAGTTTTTTTTCTATGTCGTATTTCTATATTTTGCAAAGTTTCCGTCGGCACGATGGAATAGGTATGACATATCATCTCAGCCATTTGGTATTATCCAAAATCTTCGCCTTAGTATTATTATTGGTCAATTATGTACTACAAATACTATAGAAGCTTAAAGTAATGTTTAAGGAAACATCGACGTGAGGCAATACTAATTCAAAAGCCGACAATTTACAGATATTTTAAGTCAGCTTTGCAAATCAAAACGAATCTCTCTTGTCATCCGCTTACTCCCACCTTTGTCAATCGAATAGAATGCAGATCACTTGGCTGCTAGATAAAATGGAATGAACTGAAATGAAATGAAATGAAATTATTTATTATGTGATGTAGTATGTATTTACCTATATAAGTAGTACGTAAGCACTGCCTATATAATCGTGTACCTTGCCTAATATGAGACAGAATAAATCATATATTCATCGAAGCTGTTGTTTCTCTAATGCCACCCGCACATGGCGACCCTGGCGCACAGTTTAAGGTACAGAAAGGTGGAAATAAATATCTATCTATACAAATGTGTACTTCAGGGGTATCACTAAAACTACCTTACACGCATTCATAATGTACTTACATTCTAATCTATTCAATAACCTAGCTCTAAAGCATCTAAAAATAACTTTACTCTTCACTTTGTCACCCCCATCGTATGTGCCACCTAAACCTAACCTGTAAACGCTGAATATGTGATCTCCTTCAAAACTAAAATGGACATAAAGTGAAATATATTATCGTATATATAAATATACATGTGACACAGCAAAGGGGAGTGTACATGTTTCTAATGGGGTGGCAACGCGCATGTGACACTCTTTGAGTTGCAGGCGTCCATAGGTTACGGTGACCGCTTTCCATCAGGCGGACCGTATACTTGTTTGCCACCGACGTAGTATTAAAAAAAAATGTGAATCCGTCGACTAGCACATAAATAACAGAGAAATGTGTAACGTGAAATTTATTTTTTAGTTATTTATTAGTTTGCAATATTGACCATTGCATAATTATATTGTGGAAACCCTAAGGCATATTTCGCTCAAATGTTTGTGCGTAAAAAAAGTATAAAATTGAAAATCCAGATTAATTGAGAAATGTATTTGTTTTAAAACAAGATTTTTGCGATTAGTGAGTATGAGTGCGTTTTCACATTATCCGATCCGATATCGTATGTAGGAAGGATTTCAAAAGAAAAAATCAAAAATGGCCGATATCGGTCCAACATCTGATCGGATAATGTGAAAACGCACTTAGTCGTCTTTGACAATTATAGGCACCTACTGCTTGTTTCTAGCGTTTTCTTTATATTCCCGAGTCTAACGTGAATAAGTCTATGTGTTGGCCATTGAAGCCGATTTCATAACCCAGTACTGTGTTGTAAGTGAGTATTTAACAAACCGGTGGATGGCAGATAAATTGTATCTGTTTACAATCGGAATGGACTTGTGCCCCATATCGATATCTTTGTTGCTAGTATTATTGTCTAGTAACGGAGTTTGTGCGTAAAATACATGGTTTTATTACTTAAGTACGCAAAATGGATATAAAGTGATGTACAAACTTTCTTACGAAATGTAATACATGCATGTATTACGGAAAGTCAATTTTGTGTAGGTACTTGATGATCATACATAATACATTCATATATCATGAACCAGCTTTTTCCAAACACAACAAATTCATACAAACTTCCACCCCCCAATTTAGAGAAGTGGAGGGTTAGAAGGAGACAAATTAAAATCCCTTCAACAATTTCCACTTAAAAAATCACATCAATTCGTCGCTCCGTTCACGTCCATCAACAAACGGACACCCACACTTTTCCATTTATAATATATAAATAGTATTGGATTCTTGTACATTGCCATACTTCCCCAATTTTGATGTGGCGACGGGTTAAGGCACTGGTCCCATTGCGAGCTAGTAAACTATGAGCTATCGGCTATAAAAACGAACAAAAGATAATCACTCCCGTGTAAATAAAAGAGACACGGCGATGTTCATAGTTACTCGCCCAGCGGTGAGCTATTAATATCGCCGTGTCTCTTTTATTTGCACGGGAGTGCTTATCTTTTGTTCGTTTTTATAGCCGATAGCTCATAGCTTACTAGCTCGCGGGACCAGTGCCTAAGAATCTTACCAATCCCTTCCCTCCCAAGTTGATATGGTTTCAATTATGTTCAATGTGTTCATTTTTTTTTTTGTATGAATAGGTAGACGACGATCACACCTGATAGTAAGTGATGATGCGGTCTACACAGTGGAGCACGCTTACCTATGAGATACCTATTTACTTTTGCTTTTAAGGGACCTGGATTGTACTCATGTGGAAACACAGACTCAGGCAGGGCATTCCACTCCTTGTTTTTATTTTGCTGACTCCATCCGCTAGTTTTTCGAAAGTTACTTCTAAACTTCCAATCTTAAAGGGAAAACTATCCTTTTTAGTTCAGATCAGTTTCCTTAGAGGGAGTTTCTTTGCTCAATAAACTGTCTAACAATAAAAAATATATTATATCGGTTTATAGCACTGACCAGACGGAAAGTAACTGCACTTAAATCAATACTGTGCCTTTTTTCTTAATAAAGGTGCGAGAGTTTCAATCGCCACGTAGCGTCGACGATTGCCATTTTGACTAGCCAGTGACCTGTTTCACCACGGTGACATTTGTCGCTCGACAGTGACATTTCGGCGTTCATTGCCTGCTCAGCAAGGAAATATTGAAGCTGAGTAATAATTATACCTAGATATTTTTCTAGCACGAACGAACTGACAATATTATACACTACACAAAAAAAAACTAGTGACTTCCTTCCGATATTTAGTTCATCGATAACTTACATTATAATATATATGTCATTCATTATTATAATTATGTTATTAATTAGGGCCTATTTTAGACATTAGCTAGCTTTTAAGTTTAGTCTTAGTTTCTTATATAATTATGTAAATATGTTCATGTAAATAAATATTCTTTATTATTGCCGTGGTACTGGATCTGGAGTAAATAATAATAAATAAATAAATAAATATTATAGGACATTCTTACACAGATTGACTGAGGCCCACGGTAAGCTCAAGAAGGCTTGTGTTGTGGGTACTCAGCAACGATATATATAATATATAAATACTTATATACATAGAAAACATCCATGACTCAGGAACAAATATCTGTGCTCATCACACAAATAAATGCCCTTACCGGGATTCGAACCCGGGACCGCGGCGCAGCAGGCAGGGTCACTACCGACTGCGCCAGACCGGTCGACAAAGTAGTAGTTTCATGTGCTCTGCATACCCCGTTTAGGGAATATAGGCTTGAATTTAGGTGTATATAACATTAATGTTTTATACAAATGTCTATGTTTGAAAATAAATGGACGATAATAATAAAACGAACCATATTTTAATAGTTTACATAACGTCTTACATTATTATTCAAAATTTTAAAGGTTATTATTAGGGGTAATATCAGTATAGGCTCATTTAGATGGCGCGATTTAAGATCAAAAGTCGCATTGTAATGAAACTAGATTTACCAGCCCTAGTTCAGTTGCAGTCAATATAATTTTTACTGCAGCTGCTTCGAAGTATACGATTTACCGATATCACTTCCAATTTCCTGACAAAGGCAAAAGTTTTAATAAAATTTGACGTCTATCAACTGTCGAACAACAAATGCATCCCACAGACATCAGGCGCCACTATCCAATAAAAATCTGCACAAAATAAAAACATAAACAGATCGATCAACTTCACTTATGTCGCATAGATAATCTTATACATAATAGGGTACCGTACCCACTATTCATTTGCGAACCGTATTGTAGAGGCAGAAGGTTCAATAATTATTATCTATAAGTGGATAGTAGATAGTGGTTAGTTTTAATGAACGGGTAGGCAAATCAAAGCGTGTAATAAAGGCCCATCCGGCCTGCCGGTTTGTCAAGCGGGAAAAAAACGCGCGTTCGCGGCATAATCGCACGGGCATTACATGGACACGTTTCCATTGAACCTGGACGTCCGAATGGCATTTCTCTGACGCCAAACGAAAGCGATACGCCGCTGGCTCTGTCGCGCTTTAATGAGCGCGATAGAGATAGATATCTACTAGCGCTTCGTTTCGTTAGCGTTTCGTGAGCGATTGTGCCATTCGGCTAGCCACCCTGAACGTCCAATTTGGTCCTAAACAATGGCGTATTACGGAACTTCGATTTGGCAGTGTTTGTTATGATTAGATAGCGGCTTTGATGGCGTTTGTTATGAAGAATTGATGCAAGCAATGTCTCTGTCAACTTCTTTAATACGTTGATGGATTTGCAATTACGTACAATGTTATTCAAATTAAGGACAATAGGAGATTTTTACCTACAATGTTTCTTTTTCAACTGAAGTTTGTTGGGCGATTTTGTTAACATTGTTGTCGTAGCTGCCGTATAAGCAAACTGTAAGAAAAACTTACCCAATAATACACGTGAAACTTCCGTGATATGTATATTATTGAAATATTGAAATCTACGGATTAACATACTAAAGGTTTAGTTTTTATTATTAATAATAAGATATTATATGTAAGTACTTATTTAAACCAATTTGACTAATGTAAAAAAATCGGATTTACCTACTCATGTTAATGTACTGCGATTGGTGACAATGTCTCGCGCAGTGTAGCCATAATTCTAACAATCGCGATATACTAACATATTTTAAAACGTATTATAAATGAATTTTATATCTTACTAGCTATTTTGCCCGCGGCTTCGCTCGCGTTAGAAAGAGACAAAAAGTAGCCTATGTCACTCTCCATCCCTTCAACTATCTCCCCTTACAAAAATCACGTCAATTCGTCGCTCCGCTTTGCCGTGAAAACGGCCAAACAAACAACACATTTAACTTTGCCTTAATTTTTGTACAAACTTTGCGAGAACTGCAAATCCATACTAATATTATATATCTTATTCAAGTATACACGTTAAACGTTAAGTACGTTATTCAAGTACTAGGTACGCCGTAGAATTCCAATCAAAATAATATTCCTTCTAGCTCTCAAGCAACAATGGAAACCAGCACCAAGTATGAAAATAATTACGAATCGTTCGGTTATATAATTGGCGTCGGCGCGTACGCACGATAAACCATCATTAGGCGCGGTTACCTGATATTACTTATTGTTAGAGAGTTTATTGAGACAGTTCAGAGATACTTATAGCCGTATAGGTGAATTTTCTCTTAAGCGCTGGTAGCCTAGCGGTAAGTACGTGCGACTTTCGTTCCGGAGGTCACGGGTTCGAACCCCGGCTCGCACCAACGAGTTTTTCGGAATTTATGTGCGAAATGTCATTTGATATTTGCCAGTCGCTTTTCGGTGAAGGAAAACATCGTGAGGAAACCGGACTAATTCCAATAAGGTCTAGTTACCCTTTGAGTTGGAAGGTCAGATTCTGACCTTCCAACTCAAAGGGTAAAGGGTAACTGCCATCTGATGGCAGTCGCTTTCATAAAAACTAGTACCTACGCCAAATCTTGGGATTAGTTGTCAAAGCAGACCCCAGGCTCCCATAAGCTGTGACAAATGCCGGGATAATGCAAGGAGGATGAGGCGAATTTTCTCTTAAGTTTCAAAATAGCTTTCGAAATAATACTTAGGTAACTTAGGTATTTACTAATGAAATTCATAGAATTAGTAAAGTCAATTAGGAAGTTCGAGATGAGTAGCGATAAATTAAAATACGACCGAAGGGAGTCCGAATTCGAAACGAGGTACGAATTCCTTTTTGCACGTGTATCGTACAACGTTTTTCAGTACAGATGGCCCTCTGAAGTCTCGACCTGACAAGAAATGAACCATTTCTCGCACTAGTGCGAAAAAAAACACCATCTATACTGTAATAGTATGTACATTACTATACAAGTGCGTAAAAAAGGAACTTCGAAACAAGTGGCGATAAATTAGAACACGACCGAAGGGAGTGTTTTAAATCGACACGAGTTACGAATTTCCTTTTCGCACGTGTATCGTACGACGTTTTTCAGTACAGATGGGCCCCTGAAGTTTTGATCTGTCAAACAATACTTCACTCTACTAGTGCGATAAAAAAGCACCATCTGTACTGAAATAGTACATTTCGTTATAAGTGCGAGAAGTATGTCTGTTATGTTTTAAATATTAATCACTTAATATTATGTTTATAGATTTATTCCGTCTTAGTAAACTAGACTAATATTAAAACAGCTCGGTAAGTAGTCGTAAAATGGAACGTATACTTTTTAGGCACGAGTTCGTAAAATACAACTTCTCGCACGCTAAACAACCAAAAAATGGGCACTTTTTGAGCAACTGTAAAATGTATTGTAATTCCTTATAATAAATGATAGGAGAAAATAATCCATCTACTTATAGTGAAACCCGAAGCTAGTTTGCGCACAATATTTTAAAGAATTCTATTCACGTGCTAAACTTCCAATTTCCCCAGAACAAAGCTTGTCAATCAATCTCTGGGGTTTCAATAAGGAATCGTATTCGAAACTTTGAAATCTCATTTCGATTTAAAATTAATATCTGCACACTAGTGAGATAAGAGCTCATATAACCCGGCAACCTTCAAATCAAGGGTGAACAGGCATCTTCTGGGCGAGCTCACTCCATCGTAGGCCACGTCTTTGCCTTTGGCTAGTCTGTGGTCAAGAATAAGCCCATTTATAAAAAATAAAAATAAACTTTATCGCATGGGTATTGGGTGCATTCCTATCGCACTTACAAATAGTGTGAACAGGATGGCCTGACATTATATCGTTTATAACGCGACCATGCTGGACTGTCTAGCCTTGATCGCAGTGCAGCTAAAGCACACTAAGGGAGAAACACTGCAGGTATCATCATAGGTATCATCGCACCGCTCGCCATCGATAGGGCGCTCATCCACACACCTTGCAATCTAAATGGTCGCGCACCGTGTGGTTTCAGAGGAATTTCCTCCCGCGGACGCTCCGATTGTGGAATGAGCTGGGATGCCGAGGTATTCCCGAAGTATGGGGTTCTTCAAAAAAGGAGTGTACAAGTTTCTAATGGGTCGGCATCGTGCATGTGACACCCCTTGAGTTGCAGGCGTCCATAGGATACGGTGACCGCTTTCCATCAGGCGGACCGTATACCTGTTTGCCAAAAAAAAAAGGTAACCGCCGAAAACTTCAAAAACTGCCAAATTTTCTATACATTTTTTTCTTACAAATTGATTTATTCAGCGAAAGTTTCCTTGCTCCTCCTGAGTCCTGGAAGCAATTGTTTTGTTTTTGAATTTAGATTCCTTTGTAATACAATAAAAATTCAAAATGAATTTTAGAATATTTATGTACAAAAATTGTACTCGAGGACTGAAGAGTTTAAAAAAAGGTTACAAATCCATTTTTATAATGACAGTATAGCAATTAAAATACCTACAAATTCAAAATTGTATTTAAGTAAACCTACGTTACAGGGACTACACTGTAACCTGCAGATGTTTGATAGCTCGCTGCCATTTTATGATTATACATTTTTTTAACCTTTTTTTAACATTGTCAAATCAAATGTAATCATAAGTGCAAGCAAATTAGCCTCATTATAGTCAAGCCATATCAAGTTGTGATATTATTTTAAAGTTTCGAATATGGTCCAAGTGCGCTTGCGCCGTGTCGGATTAGCGAATGCGCCGGCTATTAGCGCGTGATTTATGATGTGAGCCCGATGGAACGCTGCGAGAGACCTAGGGATGTCAATAATATCGATAAACTCAGATTACCTAAAATTATCGATAACTTCGTTCGCTCGTTTTCATAGAGGATATTATGGATGTAAGCTCGATAGGACTCTTTTAGAAGTCCTTATATGATATACTTTTCCACTGAAATTTTAGGCCACTCGCGTATATTAGCTTGGGGTTAGAGCCGGCGTAGCTTTATTTGACGTTCATATACGCATTGTAATATGCCTACTTGAAAAATAAATATTTCATTTTCATTTTCATAGTGAAATGAATGTTATGATGTGAGCCCGATGGATCTCTGCGAAAAACCTAGGGATGTCAATAGATTCGATCATCTCCTTCGGAAAACCTAAAGCACAGTATCGTACAGTATGGTCACTCCCGCTCCCTGCTAAAAGTGCCGCCCACCCCCTCTCGGTTACCTCACAGTTACCGTATATATCACTCATACAAACATAGTACGCGTTCACCTACACGAGCTTTGACTGTGTGGTAGGAATGCGCCTCTTTCATATATTTGATCGCCAGTGTCCGAGGTGTGCCTAACGTCATCGATAGTTTTGTTCGTTAGCGTAGTGGATATGATGACATGAGATCGATGAAACTGCGAGAGATCTAGGAATGTCAATAGTATTGATACTATCGATAATACCTTCTGGAATACCTAACATCATCGATACCTGCGTTCGCTTGCGTAGTGGATGTTAATGTCGGTCTGTTCACAAAACTATCAATATAACTGTCGCTAAAATTTCAGGTCTCAATTCTACGAGATACTCAGTATTAAACAATGAACGTAGGTAACTATAAACCTGCAAGGCATAAGTAACAATAAAAGGTACTAGCATTTTTTGGTTCTCGCACACTTACCGGTGCATGCAGCAGATTTTGTTTTTTCATCGTAAAGTTATCCCTAAACAACATTAAAGAATACCAACTCAAAAGTGCTTGATGTAATTCGGGATCTTAGTATGTCCCTATTTCGCAAAAAAAAAATCCTTGCCTCATCTCTAGCTTCATGGAGGAAGCTATTTTATATAAAGACAATCTATTTCATTATTTATCTTCATTGCTGCTATCATATCGATACATTTATCGATAAAATTAATTCTAAAAAGGATCGATACGCATCGATAATATGATCGATACTTTCCCACCCCACTAGTTCGAGTACAGGTCTGCTACAGGTGCGTTAGGTTCTCACACGCGTGTGTGTGCGTGCGATTTGTCCGCGATACGATCTTGAGATCGCCACTTTATTTCTCGCCGACAAACTTTAATGCCGCGTTTGAAAATGAAAATGAAATATTTATTTTTCAAGTAGGCATATTACAATGCGCATATGAACGTCAAATAAAGCTACGCCGTCTCTAACCCTACGCCTCAGCCTCGAGAAGATTTCAGTCCCCCCTCAGTTGGGAGTTGTTTATTTTTAAAGGCAGTATGTGAAGTTTGAATTAATATGCTAATTATATTGAAGTTGGTTAAATGAGTTTAATGAAGGAGGGTAGGTATTGCTAAAAAAATAAGAGAAAGTCTTGGTGAATATAAAAATCTAAAACAAGGGAAAAATCTGTTACGAGTCACTTTAGCCAACCTTCTGATAAAAAACGCCATTAAAATTTAAAATAAAGTGCTTTATGTCATGGTTTATAATTAACTTAAGTAACCAAACCTAAATTTTAACTTACTAACTTATACGTAATTACTTGAAACGGGTTATTTGGAGGAGTAATAAAGTATAATTTTTGCAAGCTGTTATAATCAAAAATATCCAATTTTAACAAAATTGACGGTACTATTTGAAAGGTATCATTAAGCTATCCATTTACCTATAATTAACTATCGTAGTAACTTTAAAAGCTTTCAACACGTGAGAAATAAGTAATACTTAACAAAACACTAAATCGACATTATTTACGGTAATCGAAATAAACTTTTCACCATCAAGACACCGTTAAGATCTAAATTATTTCAATCAAACGAACAGTCAATTAATTGTAGTTCCAATACTTCCAATGTCCAATCGTCTCTCTATCGGGTCAGTAATGATGCACTGTCAAAGTTGAGAACACCAGATCTATTAGTCGAACATTTCAATTAAAATAATTTATCGACTATCGATAGTTCGTTTTACAGCGATATGCATTTATCTAAATCGGTTTGGACATCCTTTGCTGCGCGTAAATAATTACACTTTTTCTTTATTTATTTTTTTAATTTATAATTGTCTAGATTATTGTAAGTATCTTCCAAGTTATTTATTATTTTATTAAACACAAAATTATTACTGACTAGATTTCTATCTTTGTTATTTATACATATACTTTTACAAATGTATAAGTAGCCAATCAATTGCAATTTGCGTCCACGAAATGTACAAATCAATTATGTCATTTCAATACCAAACTGTACATTTTAGAATTTTATCTCCTCATTTCTTTATCAATAGATCCGACTGTCTCATTAACATAAATTCGTTCATACGTTCCAAATATAACTAGATTTATCTTAAGATATATCTTTCGATGGTATCATGTTGTGGATATAACAAAGCAAACAGAACGGATGGATAGTTTGAAACAAAAAAGGCTTTAAGCTCAATTGGTGCTGGTTGAAATTTACACTTCAATGAATTCGTATAAGATTGAATTTCGATTGATATCGAGCTTGAAGTTCAACCATTATTGATGTAGAAGTGTGACAGATGACCAGTCTGTCGGCCATATTTATAGGCATGACCATATTTGAGGGTATTGAAAAGTAAAACCATTGTCTCTGGATTGAGCCGTAAAATAGCCGAGCGTGAGAAATAATTGCGAAGGAACTATTAGGTCAAGGAATTAAATTAGTGCTTGTTAAAGGGTATGAGCATTTTTTCTTTATTAATTACTTCTGTTTCAATTGTAAGCTTAGTTTTGTTGTTATTCAATTAAGTACATAATTAATTGAACTAAAATTGATTTAAAAAACAAATGGCTAAATTTGATAACTATACTTTATTAAATTATTAAAATTGATAGAAAATTAAAATTACCAGTACTCGACAAGCTAATACCCAATAGATGACACCCTTCTGTCACATTAGCAGACAATTCTGTAAGATTTTATTGACATCTACTGTAATACTATCAAGCACTGGTATTTTTACCTCATAAACAATTTAATCATCGACGAGTTGTAAGTACCTATTGATATTTGATCATTACATCACTATTTGTGAGTGAGCACGGGAAAACGACCCACTTTGTCGATTGCTATAAAGCCGCTTTGTCAGTTTATTCATATAAAGATACAAGTAAATCTCGCCTTAGTTGTAACCGACAAAGAGGGACGTTTTACTAAACACACTCACATTTTTCTAACCATCAACATCTACACGTAGGCAGGTAACACAGGTCCTACTGATTTTCGTTGGCCTCGCCTCTCATGCTCATACATATTTTGCTATACTAAAATAGTTTTCCCCTCACTAGCTCGGAAACACGTGTTTTGTCCTTTAATACCAGCGGGTAAAAACGCATTTTATCCACTAGTGGGTAAAGTAATTTGACCATGAATAAAGTCAAATTAACTGCTTTAAAATTGATAAAAGTAGGTTAATCTAGTAATAAAGACGATTTACCACCTGTGGAACTACTGGAAGCAGTGATAAACGCATTTTTTTGCGTTATAGTTTCCTCGCTATAGTGACTATAGAATCCTTTCACTTGCTCGTTTTTCAATTCCACACTCGGCGTTAAAATACAACTTTGCCCCCTTGTATAACAAATAACTATTTCACTTACACATTCAATTTTATTAAACATTAAAAGCGAAATCCCGTCACAGACCCATTATCAATATACTCATCCAAACGAGTTTAGAATGGTACCGCCGGACTATAATGCGGCGTGTAAAAACTGATGTAGAAAGTAGTATGACAACGCGCACACATGAGTAGCGTTGCGTTGATTAGGCTTGGTGTGCGCACCTGCGTGGAAATATATTGACTAGATGCGGCATATATTTCGAGCGTGCATTGAAGCGTTTTGATTTTTTTATGGTTGCAGATTTTTTGTAAAAAGAGGACCAGCCTTGAAAGCTTTAGGAACATTCAAAAGTTGAAAATAATGAATGATAAAATTAATAAAAAAGTGTATAAAGTAGAACGACAGTGCGCATTTTGCGCGCTTGAGTGGCGGTAGATGGACTAAAGCGGCATATATTTGTAGTGTACTTTGAAACGTTATTACGTCCTAAGCCGGTAGACATGGGTATTCTAGATTTATTGACTAAGTTGTAAAGTTTCTGATGAGATCTAGGCAATAGCCGAGAGCGCAATTATTGACTTCCGTACTATTAGCGCGACAGAGCCAGTTGCGTATCATTAGCCACCAACTGTCAACGATCGTTACGTTTGGCTGACCTCTAGGTCCTGATAACAATTTGACAGGCGATCCTTATGGTCTCGTCTACAACATTTCATATGAACATATTTTTGGTGGGATCATATTTCTTCATATGGCCATAGTATAAACCAACACACTATACAGTCATTATAAGTTTATTGTCACTGCTAAGTCAGCACAAACTCGGAGTAGTCGTGAAGAATAAAAGCGCACCTAGCATTATCATGTATTCCGATAAAAATAATGTACTGAACAATATTAATTTGTATGATTTAGACATCTAAAATACGATACCAGATTTTTTCTTGATCTACTGTGCACACGCTTTTGGCGTCAGTTACTTGGCATCAATCAAAGCGATTTTGACGCCAATCAAGAGGCTCTATTTGTATGCTCGTACCATGCCCTTACCAAGTAGTAACTAATATTAAAATTTAAGTCTATAATTCTAAGTGTTTCGCTTATCGAATGAAGTGATGCGAAGGACTATAATTTCGCTATATTTTAATAGCCACTTCCAGCATCTTTGGATCTAAACCACATATCTATATAAGGTATGGGATGGCCGCAGCTCCTTTTACTGTTACTTGTAAACAGATATATGACGCGATTAAACGGGTAACTAAGTATGGCTAGTGTATGGTTGCGATGGTCACTTCGTCTTCGCTCGTAGTGTATGGGAGAATGGTTTGAATTGTTTTTTGATATGGTATTTTTATGGTTAGGTTGAATATTCCAATGTCCATGGAAAACAAATGAAATAAATTTTATTCAACAAGTTTAGGCTCAAATATTTTGTTTGTGTTTTTTGAGTTTTCTTTTCCTGGAAGTCTAAATTGGATTTCATTGAATTTCAGGTACCTTAAACTAACATCAAATAAATACTCTACAATTATTTTTGGTTGTAAATTACTGCAAACAACGGTTATTCCTAATGTTTAGACTTTACCTACTCATTATTGTTTGTGTCTAAGAAATACGTTAAACCTCGGTTTTTATTGTAACAATACAGGTCAACGACCTTTTAACCTTAAGTCCGATGTTAACACCAAATTTATTAATAATCAGGCAAACACAAAAAACCCATGACCGTGCACGAACAAAACGGTTAAACCTGCTATTGTCAATGGAGGTTTTTTACTTTTTTAGCTATTAAGGCCTTGGTCATTCTGACCCATCGTACGACGTCTAGCGGCCCTTGGTCGATGTCTCTAACCCATATAATATATGCCCATAGAGTCGTTTTCGACCTACTGCTGAAAACACACTAGCACGCAACCAAAACGCGACTGTCAACTGAGAACGACTGCTACCGAAAATGTATATAATGTAAACATACAATACAATACAATACAAATACTCTTTATTGCACACCTCAATACACGAAACAACATAGCAAGTATAAACAACAACTTAAGAGGTAAAACAAGAGGCGGTCTTATCGCTAAAGAGCGATCTCTTCCAGACAACCTAGGTAGTGGAGAATAATAAATTTAACCTTGTAAGTAGGTGTACTAAATGTAGACTTAGAGGAAATCTAGCACAAACTATACTACGCAATACAATATACTACACACATAAAAATAAAATACAATACATAAACATACAAATACATATATATATAACAAATTACATGCCAGCTATAGGGGACATAAGTCTATCAAGGTATCATTGATCAATGATCAGATAAAAAGTGAAGCTTGAGAAGTATCTTAAAAGACACAATAGTATATATTCTCGTCCACAAACGCGTGTTTTGGCATTGGGGATGCCTTTTCTGACTTGTAAATTTAGGTGCGGTTGTAATAGCATATGGGCCATTTTTTTCAAAGTTGTCCACCTTTTTTTTTGTAACATGGGTATGAAAAAATGGTAACGGAATGGGAAAAAAATCTTGGTACACTTTATTTCTCCTAGCAGGATTGAAAGAGCTCCCGATTCTGAGTGGAAACCACGTAAAAATTCCAAATCCAAAAAAAAAGGTGGGGGGGGGCAACATTAAAAAAAATATGGCCCATACCCGTACCATAACACACGACGGGCCGATCGACGTCGTCCGCGACGGCTCAGTACGACCACGGCCTTAGTTTTTTTAGCTACTTAAAGTGATTACAATCGATTCACGGTGAGTCGGGAGATAATGATTGTTAGATTGTATACAGATTTAGAAGCACGTCAGCGGTTATTGATTTGAATTAATATGTCTATAGGTATTTATAGAAATAAATCTTGAATGTACTTAGAATTAGTAAACAAGTTTTTTAGAAAAATTTTTGAAAAGTTTTTATTTGTATGTGTTTATTTTATTTTCAGATGAGTGTTTATATTTATTCTTGTGGTATCAGTTACGTGGCTATAATTACTTAAGTTAAGAGTATAAACTCATGAATTTCATTAAATTGATGACAGCATTACTGAGCGTCCCTTTATCTGATACGATGTTGCGGCCATCGTCCATTATTCTTGTTGTTAGGTACTTATTTTTACGAAAACACTACGGCTCATTTAGTTGTAAATGTATTTTTGTCGAGGTTGTATTCATGTTACTATATATTACATACTAAGTATTTTTACCTATATTTTATTTAAGTATTCATGCCTAGAGCGCTTTGCCGGTACTCTTCAATTATTTCTCGATGTATAACTGAAAATAACTTGTATTTTTTTATGGTTACGCAATACACATACAGGTATAAAATTCATATGGTTTTTATTCTTTTTTTTACATATAAAACTGACCACCTTCAAGAGCATCACGATCCGGGGTCAGACGGGCAAGACGAGTCCGTCTAAGACAATACGTTACATCTTAGACGATTGTTGGCACACCTAGCTTTGATTTAGTATAAGACATGAGAGATGAGCGGAAAGAAAAATCATTTCAGATATTTATATACAATATAATTACAGATATACATATAATAGGTACAATCCTTGGTACAATGCCTCAAGGGCCTATTTTAGACATTAGCTAGCTTTTAAGTTTAGTCTTAGTTTCTTACATAATGATGTACATATGTTCATGTAAATAAATATTTATTATAGGTACATCTATCTACGTATTTGCTGACACAGTAATCAGTAATCAGTAATCACTATAAAGCAGAAAATTTGACTGTATTCAAGGTCAAATTACTTTATCCACTAATGGATAAAATACGTTTTTACCCGCTGGTATTAAAGGACGAAACACGTGTTTCCGAGTTAGAGAGGGAAAACATAATTAGTATTATATTACAAAACGAAACAAAGGTTTACACCTATTTATTTGTCGGACAATAAGGAAAAAGCGTTGTATCTTAAATTATGATTCGGGAAAACCTATCCAAAAAGTCTTAATGATCAGAACAAAGCCTTTCGTGATCGATTACTTAAGAGACTGACTGCTCCCGATGACCTTGAATTGATGTCACTTAATCCAGTTTTGTAAAAAAATATTAGTTTTAGAAGAGTAATAAAATTTTAATGTTTTTTTTTATGGGATATTAGGAGGCAAACGTGCAGGCAGGTCGCCTGATGGCAATCGATCACTGCCGCTCATGGACACCCGAAACACCAGAAGTAATGAATCAGTAATCTTTATTGCTTCCATAGGTAGTACAAGGTGTTACATTTTGTTTGCTCGGCTATGAAACCCTGTAGGGCACTGCAATGTGACTTAAATCTAACTTAACTAAAGTACATCGTTATAAAACTATAACTTAAGGCTATACTGCTATTAAGGGGAGCAAGGTAGGCACACATTTTTTTTTATTAGCCCACATTGTCCCACTGCTGGGTAAAGGCCTCCATCCTTACTGTTCCGCGTATCCCTATCCTCGGAAGCCTTCCACCAGTGTGTCTCAAAGTTTAAATGAATAGTTTAAAAGAGTCAAATATGAAATTTAATTTATGTTCGTTAAATTTATATTCAGTAATCATCAAATTAAGGTGCAAATGACAGTTTCGCTGACCGGCCTCTTGCACAACTTGCCTTGTCCCGCGCGAGTCCATATTTGAAGTCGCGCTTGATGTATGAACTCGCGCGCGACAAGACAAGTTGTGCTAAAGGGTCAGGCAGGCAATCATGGTTGCGTGATAAATAATATAATATCAGGCCGTCCCTTTCGCACTATTTGTAAGTGCGATAGGGACGGCCTGATGTTCTATCGTTTATCGCGCGACCATGCAGTATTCGTCACCCTTTATTATACTTAATTGCTACATTTAAAACAATTTTTGGTACTTTTAAATCGTGTCATGAATACTAAGGGTGGTCTCTACCGACTAAGTACGTCAAGTATAACTTAGTATACGCTATAAGCTTATCGCTTATCACTTACCCCACCCTAAAGTTAAACAGCGCCTGCGCATCAATCACTCCAAACAATCATGATGCGCGCGTGTTATACGCCGTTGACAGTTTGTTAGTACAACCACACGTCATATAAGCCTTTACAACTCTCACGATAAGGCCTATATTAATAACTAGCAATTTCCCGCGGCTTCGCCCGCGTACTAATCTAATCTTGTTTTCTAATTCAAACTTTGAACCCCCATTTCACCCCCTTAGGAGATGAATTTTGAAAAATCTTTCTTAGTGCTTCTCTACACCTTATAATAAACCTAAGTGCCAAATTTGGAATCTCTAAGACCAGTTTCGGCTGTGCGTTGATATGTCAGTCAGTCATTCAGTTAGTCAGTTTCTTCTTTTATATATTTAGATGACGTAGCTTATACCTCATGCTGTTTTTTGACGTTTATTTTGACAGGTGACGCGAAGTTTACAAGTGATTTTTGCGTAATGTGACTATTTATAAATATTAATGATGCTTTAGTACCACTTATAGTAGTAGTAGTAGTAGTAGTAATCACTTTATTGTGTACAACAGTTTATATACAATTTGTAGGTACAGAGATACAAAGGCGAGCTTATCCCTATAAGGGATCTCTTCCAGCTAACCTTGGAGTAGATGAGAGGATCGTTCCAGGAGGTAAAATAGACAAGCTTATAGTACCATATGGTACATCTTGATAAAATAAGCGAACAAAAGGGCAGCGAACAAAAGGTCGCGTTTAGTCGTTATGTATTTACTTGAATGATATCGTGACAATAAATACCTATTTAATATGAATTAACAATGTACCGGCGCCGAAGACTGCCCATATACATATTCATATTCATTTATTCATAAAATTAAAATTCCATCCTGCAGTTTTCTTTACGTTGGACGATATATACCGGGACTGACAAGCCCATTACTCGCCATCCAGTACCTTACACACAAATGTCAGTAGCGCGATTCAGCGTATACGCTCATATGAAACACTGCCATCTATCGTGCATTACATATAAACTAAAGTTTTTACATTCCTATTGCAATTTAAATTCATAATTTCTGAATTTTATAGACATTACAAAAACACCACTTAGCACTTACAGCTAACGTAAAACCTAGCTATGAAAATAGTACAACAACTGGGTATACAGCGTGTAAACGTAATACGGGCGCTAAAAGAAACGAGGTATATAATTCATTAGTGATCATTAATTGAGTGGTGTTTTTGATACTCTTAATTTTTACCCCATAATTATTTTTTTGAAAAAAATCCTTTTCCCAAACACTTCCTTCCTAATTTGGTTCCGATGACATTCAATGATAACTCTCAACGAGCATGCGAGTGTTTTTGCGTTACATTGCGGGAATTATTTTGTATGGATATTTTTTTTTATTTCAATTTTAAGTAAAAGTTATCTAATTTCATTTCTTATGTCCTATACTCACGACTGTTAAGAGATTCGCCCGTGTTAGGTTTACACCCTGTATGTATAGGACTATAGGTATAATATAAACCTATTTGACCCCAGCGTTGTACGAAGAACCAATAAAAATATATAATTTTATTGTATTGTATAACAAGGAGCCGATGTGAAAATCTCATAAAAGCGACGATGGCGGCAGCCATTTTAATACCAGGCTTAGCGGTTATAAAAGGCAGAAGTATGCGAAAGGTGCATATTCTGTTTTAATCATTTTGATGAGGTTTTAATCCACAGATAATTAAACGAGTAAAGCTGCCAGAGCTCAACGAGGGTACGGTGCGCTGGCGATGGAAGGACTTACGGAACTGACTTATTCCGTCTATTGTCCTTTGAGTCGTCGGCAACCCGAACCCTCCTTGGAACTTATACACTCCTTTTTGCTGTGTCCTTAACAAAGCAAAAGGAAGTGTACAAGTTTCTAATGGGGTGGCAACGCGCATGTGACACTCTTTGAGTTGCAGGCGTCCATAGGTTACGGTGACCGCTTTCCATCAGGCGGGCCGTACGCTTGTTTGCAACCGACGTAGTATAAAAAAAAATGTCCTTTGAGTTGTCGGCTACCCGAACTCGCCTTGGAACTTGTACACTCCATTTTGCTGTGTACTTAACAAGAGGAAGTGTACAAGTTTCTAATGGGTTGGCAACGAGCATGTGACACTCTTTGAGTTGCAGGCATCCATAGGTTACGGTGACCGCTCTCCATCAGGCGGACCGTAGGCTTGGTAGTATGAAAAAGCAGATATCCGAAGGAAGGACATCGCTCCAGCTATCGCGGCTGACGTGGTCGACCGCTATACCACCCCGACCGCCGAGGTACCCGTCGAAATTTCTCTAGTGTATGTTACCTGTAGGCCTAGCACATGATGGCCGCGAGAGTATGTCGCCGCGAGATATATGACACGTCTTCTGCTAACTGTATTATTTACATAAGGACGAATAGTCTATCTCGCGGCGATATACTCTCGCGGCAATCATGTGCTAACCCTACTGAAGCAATCTAAAGGCTAAGTATGTAATGAAATAATTTTATTTGTTCTAGAGAAGAGTTCTAGAGCTACTTCAATTAATCAAATTGTTTTACAGAATCGGCCTACAGATATTTTCATGATAGAGATTGTTTAATGCCATTTTACTGCTATGGGTTTTAAAGATAAGTACATACATATATGCGTTGGGCGTTGGTACTTAAAATGTTCTATGTTTATTAGATTTTAAGCCGCCAGAACCTTGTTAACGGTTTCTGCTGTCTAAGTCTTTGTTTTATCTGGTAAGGTGCATTAGGGTAACTCCGAAAGTTGCCTAATTTACTTCAAATTCACCATTATTTCCTTCATGTTAAGATTCCCCTTCGGAATTACCAGAGCATTTCTGTCATTCGGAATTACCCTAATGCACCTTTACTAGCTTTTGCCTGCGGCTTCGCTCGCGTTAGAAAGAGACAAAAAGTAGCCTATGTCACTCTCCATCCCCTTAAAACATCACGTTAATTCGTCGCTCCCTTTTGCCGTGAAAGACAGACAAACAAACAGACACACACACACTTTCCCATTTATAATATTAGTATGGATTCGTAAGTGGGTGAATATACTTTTTCTTGCCTGTTATTGCTATGGTTACGGTCCCCTGAGTCACGCTTGTTATATGCAAAATTGGACGTAGTTACGCAGAAACGTTCCAATCCATCTGAAATTGTTATTGAAATGAAAGACTTTTGTTTTTCATACAAGGTCTAAAACTTAATGACAATTTCATGTGGATTGGGACGTTTCTGCGTAACTACGTCCAATTATGCAAGCATGCATGTAGTCCATGTTTGTAGGTGGCCAATCAAGGAAAGGGCTTGTTAACACCAGCAAAATGCATGAATGCAAGTAGCATAATTTTGCATAAAACCAGCGTGACCCCGGGGACCGTAACCATGGC
Organism: Leguminivora glycinivorella; assembly: GCF_023078275.1. Taxonomy (NCBI): domain Eukaryota; kingdom Metazoa; phylum Arthropoda; class Insecta; order Lepidoptera; family Tortricidae; genus Leguminivora; species Leguminivora glycinivorella. The sequence goes on along the minus strand of NC_062988.1, from coordinate 2,409,038 downwards.
AATAACAGGCAAGAAAAAGTTGATTCACCCAAGTACAATCATTACCGACTAGACCATCTTCCTTCGAAGTTTCAACTCAAATAAAAACAATAGGCAAACCCATTACAAATGTATTGCACTTACATAACACTAATAGGTGTAAAAGCTTGGGATCGAACCTGCTGACCCCCAGGTCACGCGCATAATTGATTTATGCCGTTGGACCGAACATTAACATGAGATAATGCTTAACCTTTGACGTTGGCTCTAAAATTCTCGACCAGGCTCGGTGGAGCTGGGAATTTAAGTTAACAATAGTTTTTTTTTTCGATTGATGGACTTAACGGTTGAATCTTGGTCTATGACTATAAAATTTATTTATAAATCGACATTAAAATCTATCATAAAGTAAATATCAAAGTAGCTTAAGACGTCAAATATTACCTAGTTAAACAGTGATACTTTGCGTTAAGTCATAAAAATAACAGTATATTTATTTCATTTTTGTTTATAAATAAAATACTTTGCTTCAACGTATCTTCACTATAAATATATTTGGGAAATTCCTAACTAGTTCTTTCAGTGTTTAGGCACTGGTCCTACCGCGAGCTAGTAAGCTATGAGCTATCGGCTATAAAAACGAACAAAAGATAAGCACTCCCGTGCAAATAAGAGACATGGCAATATTGACAGTTCACCGCTGGGCGAGTAATAGTTATTTGTTATACAAGGGGGCAAAGTTGTATTTTAACGCCGAGTGTGGAATTGAAAAACGAGCAAGTGAAAGGATTCTATAGTTGAACCACGAGCGAAGCGAGTGGTTCAACTTGCACTTGCACGAGCGAAGCGAGTGGTTCGAGAATAGAATCCTGAACTTGCGAATTTTTTAACACACGAGAAGTAAAATACATTTGCACCCGAGTGTAACACAAAACTTTTCCCCTCACTATAGCGAGGAAACTACAACGCAAAAAACGCGTTTATCACTGCTTCCAGTAGTTCCGCAGGTGGTAAATCATCTTTATTACTAGATTCACCTACTTTTATCAATTTTAAAGCAGTTAATTTGACTTTATTCGTTTTTAAGGTCAAATTACTTTACCCACTAGTGGATAGAAAAATGCGTATTTTTACCCGCTGGTATTAAAGGACAAAACACGTGTTTCCGAGCTAGTGAGGGGAAACGGATTAATTTTGTGTAGATTAATTGGTTATTTTTGTTTTTGTTTTTGTTTTTTTTTTTTTTTTAACAGAGTAATGGTAAAATTTTTTGAATATTGTATAACTGGCTTTATTAATAGTGTGTGAACCTGCCTTAGAAATCTATATTATTTGTGGTCATGGTTCGTTAATATTTCTTGTAAGTGGGTAGCTTTTGCACATTTTAATTTTTCCTCAGTCACCCGTTGACCACGAACGCTGTAAAGAGTTCGAAACGTCGGGATGTATTTTAAATTCATTATACGCGATTTAATCCGTTTCCATAGTTTTATTTCATGAGTAACTATCGCGGTAACCGAAGACAATACTATATTTTCATTGTTACAGGTAACTACACTCCCTTGATCAGGATTAGTGTTACCTCACACTGGCCACAACGCTCACTGTAATGTCTGGTATGAGTGAGTGTACTGTCCATCCAATTTATTTTGTGATTCTTGTTTTATAGCGTGTTCCTTTTGTGTTACTCTCGGTTTTGTTTGGTTATGAAATAAGCGAATGAGCATTTGTAATCAGTAAAGTGAAATTTTAGATGGTTAACAATTGAAGTTTATTGATACTTTACCATACGTTACTTTATAAAAAATATTTTTTTTTTTAAATCCCCGACCGCGACATAGTGGACCGATTTTCATGAAACATGGCTAAGAACACTCCCACCTAACTCAGACTTGAGAAAAAAAAAAACTAAATCTAAATCGGTTCATACGTTCGGGGGCTACGATGCCACAGACAGACACACACACAGGCAGACAGACAAACAGACAGACAGCAGACAGACACGTCAAACTTATAACATCCCGTCGTTTTTGCGTCATAGCATAATCGAGCAACGTATGCGTTTTACTGACTTATAGTTCAGAAAGCAGCTTCAACCGACAAACAACGATAATGCATTCTTATACATATACTTAGAACAAATGACTTAAGGTACAGCGGGGCATTTTCGACTGGGGGACAAATGCCTGCAACTGATCCATTTTTTCCATGGTTTACAATGTTTACATTATTAATTATTAGAGTATCCACGGGTTATATATGGCATGCGTGTTTAGTGGATACATGTGGAACTCAATTAAATAGTGTAATAATGGAAAAAAATGGATCCGTTACAATTGACCCACAGTCGAGATTTGTCCCGCTGTACCTTATGATATACCTTATAATATGCGCAGAAAAAAATACTAACGCATAAGTGCTATACGATACTTAGTTTGTAGAAGTAATACAAAATATTTTTTTCTACTCCCGAACTCTAATTCGTCATTTACATGGGTGTGCATAGATCTTTAAAACCCTACATAAAAGTCTATTCCCCAAAGCCAGCGTCCGCCGGCATTCCGCGCACGCGCGCAGTATCGAAAAAACTAAAAACGCATTGTGTGGCTCTGTAACCATGGCAACGAATTGTTATAAATATACATACTGCGCGCGTGCGCGGGGAGGCTTTGGGCAGCTGAGCTGACAGTGCAAACCTTTGTGTAAAAATACAGGAAACAGTGTGAATTTCACGAAAATTATTCAATAAAACTATTAAAAACTAAGTGCATGGTCGTAGAAAAAGTATCGTATGCAACGGTGTTTAACTGATTCAAAAAATACTCGTGGCATCTTTATTAACAATTTTCGGCTTCGCCTCAAATTGTTACCCACGCCACTAGTCTTTTTTGGCCTCCTTTAAACGCCTGTTGCATAAAAATACTTTTATTGACGAAATACACCTACCAGATTGCTTGCGCTAAAAAACAGTTCTCCGTTAAAAAACCTCATCAAAAACTTGTCAATCGTCAACTAGTCACAGTCATTCTTACACAGTTACATACTTATTGAAATTATGTACCTGTAGTTCACATATTTCTAGCATTTTTACCAGTTTTCACCGTTTCCATGTTAAGTACACTAACACAATATTTGTGGATACATTCCATAAGTCAGAATGACTCAACTATAAACCGATTTGTTTCAAAACGCCGTATGTTACAGTAAATAATAAGAATTATATGTCTTTTTTGAATTAGTTGTATGGTATTGACACGAACCTTGAAATCAATTGTTCCGTTAAGATGCCGACCGTACCGAAATAGCGAACATTATGTGTATCATAGCATAGTACATGAGATAGCACTATTATATTTACTGGGCTATAGCATGAGAATAATATGAAAACCAGGAAAAAAATGAAGGATACCAAAATCGTGTAATATGAAAACAAACTACAAACTAGTAAGTCAAAAGTATAAAGACAGAGCCTGTTATAAATGTTTTTAGATTATTTTTACAATAATTTTTGTCGAACGAGAGATTTAATTCAAAAATCGAAAACGTCTATGTTGCGGAATGTTATTAATTCTGGTGTTTCGGGTGTCCATGAGCAGCAGTGATCGATTACCAGGTGACCTGTTTGCACGTTTGCCTCCTATCCCATAAAAAAACATTAAAATTTTATTACTCTTCTAAAACTAATATTTTTTTACAAAACCGGATTAAGTGACATCAATTCAAGGTCATCTGGAGCAGTCAGTCTCTTAAGTAATCGATCACGAAAGGCTTTGTTCTGATCATTAAGACTTTTTGGATAGGTTTTCCCGAATCATAATTTAAGATACAACGCTTTTTCCTTATTGTCCGATAAATAAATAGGTGTAAACCTTTGTTTCGTTTTGTAATATAATACTAATTATGTTTTCCCCTCTCTAGCTCGGAAACACGTGTTTTGTCCTTTAATACCAGCGGGTAAAAACGTATTTTATCCACTAGTGGATAAAGTAATTTGACCTTGAATACAGTCAAATTTTCTGCTTTAAAACTGATCAAAGTGGGTGTATTTAGTGATGAAGATGATTTACCACCTGTGGAATTACTGGAAGCAGTACCAAACGCGTTTTTTTGCGTTGTAATTTCCTCGCTATAGTGATGGGAAAAGTTTTGTGTTACACGCGGGTGCAAATGTATTTTACTTCTCGTGTGTTGAAAAACTCGCCAAGTTCAGGATTATATTCTCGAACCACTCGCTTCGCTCGTGGTTCAACTATAGAATCCTTTCACTTGCTCGTTTTTCAATTCCACACTCGGCGTTCAAATACAACTTTGCCCCATTGTATAACACTACATAACTATTATTCATATGTGTAGCAGGTACCTAGTAACTTTGCGTAAATTTCTTAATCATTAGTTAGTCATATAAAGTCATACCTATTCAATACTAAAAGTGAATGCAACAATCTACGGTAAACCTTAATACAATTCGGGTCCATTATCTCTTTAGAATACTTTGTTACAATGTTATTCTTACAAATCAGAAAACTTGCAAAATATTTACAATATAAACTTGTAGAAGACCATCTTTAGGCATGGCAAAGAAAAAAACTTCAACTCAAAAAACCAAAAACACAATGAACAAACCAAATTACAATAACATCTTTTAACAAATAGTTGAGCAAATACTTGAACCTGTCACATCCAAAACTTCGATCGGTAGATAAATACACATAGTTCAACTTTATTGTGAAAACACATCTGAAGGCCTTCACATACGATTTTTCGCAGCGATTCTGTTGCGCGTTCCGCCTTTGCAATTGTTTCTGTTAGCAAGCATTCGATAGAACGGAATAAAGCTGCGTATCTATCACGTATGGGTCTTTATACTTTCATCATCCTCCTTGCGTTTTCCCGGCATTTGCCACGGCTCACGGGAGCTTGGGGGCTTTGACAGCTAACCCTAAGATTTGGCGAAGGCACTAGTTTTTACGAAAGCGACTGCCATCTGACCTTCCAACCCGAAGGGTAACTAGGCCTTATTGGGATTAGTCCGGTTTACGATGTTTTCCTTCACCGAAAACTGGTTAATATCAAATGACATTACGCACATAAGTTCCGAAAAACTCATTGGTACGAGCTGGGGTTTGAACCCCGACCTCCGAATTAAAAGTCGCACGCTCTTACCGTTAGCACACCTCGGACACTGACGATCAAACATATGAAAGAGGCGCGTTCCTAGCACACAGTCTAAGCTCGTGTCGGTGAACGCGTACTATGCTTGTATAAGTGAGATATGACAGGTCGACTGTTCGCGATTTTGACAGGCGGTAACTGTGAGGTAACCGAGAGGGGGTGAGCGGCATTTGCAGCGGGGAGCGGGAGTGGCCATACTGTATGATAGTACTCTTTATTATACTGTGCCGTTAGGCCACCAGCGCTTCTGCATCTTTATACTCAAGCGATCCTCACGATATAAAATGCCGCTCTGAGCTGATATATATGATTTTACCCTTCTACGACGACGTCCCTGCGAAAAGTCGTGTGTAAGCCCCCTTAATATAACACCTAAACTTAAATTATAGGTGGTCTTTATCTCTGAAGGATAAAGTTTAATATCAGTCAACAATGTGATTCATTTGAATCTGACCAGCCACTTGACTTTTGCCTGGTGATTTCATGGTCTCTCGTATAAATACTACAAGTTAGTAGTAATTGTATACTTCGAGTGTTTGACTATGGTTTTGACATATTTATTGGACAAAAGATGGCGTTACAACATGTGATTGTATAAGAAATTATTAGTTTTATCGACGTTGAATAACATTTTAGTCTAATATATCGTATTTATTTAAAACTAGCTTTTGCCCGCAGCTTCGCTCGCTTTAAAAAACCGAACCTTAAAAAACTCGCGACGTAAAGTAACAATAGAAAGTGCGAACGTGAGATCGTGAGAACGCGCGCCACCCCTGATTAGGCCGCGAACTCGCGGCCGCCAGCATGTACTTGTAGCGCGGCGATAGAATCACGGAGTGAGCCGCCCCTGGTAGCAATTATTATGGTTAGTACAACTTAACAGCCCTTTTGCGTGCGCTACCACAAATAACATTACAACTTAATTAGTAATTATTTAATTGTTTTTTGACAACCCTAAATAATCGAAAGGCATAGCCTAATGCAATAGAAAGGGACAACATAATTCGATTCTGAACTGCTGTCAATCTTCTTTTTCTTAGTAAGTGTCCTCTCTGTACGTAAGTACAATTTATTCTCTGGCAGAATGATGTGGGTAGATTGATTTTCTGGCCATTTTATAGCCATGACAGACACTGTTTAGACACGGTCCCGCGATTGCTTGTCAGCAATGATCGATTGGCTGACAATATGAAGGCGCTTCTTTGGTACACGGTGTAATGTTGGGGGAACTATAATTTTGACACGAGTAAAAACTTGTATACTAATGTTATAATTATTCATAACTGTTTTTAACTTGACCGAGTGATACTACTTAGTTTTACTTTTTAAACTACGTTACTTGATAGCGTAGTCTGGCAAAAACATAGATATTAAAATAATTTATTAAAAATTTGAATTTATCATCAAGTTCATTTTATTGTTGAATTTTTAGGGTTCCGTAGTCAACTAGGAACCCTTATAGTTTCGCCATGTCTGTCTGTCCGTCCGTCCGTCCGCGGATAATCTCAGTAACCGTTAGCACTAGAAAGCTGAAATGACATTTAATTTTCGACATTTTGCTACGTACCTAAAATAAAAGAGATGCGATTGTATCGCGAGCGAGTTATAGTTTGTCGCCGAGCGATGAACTATGTAACTCGCTCGCTCTCTCTTTTATTTATTTTTGAGACGGGAGCGACTCTAAGCGACTATATTTTGTTCGTTTCTATGGCTGATAGCACATCGCTTTTCTTCTTTTGGTACCAGTGCTGACTAAATTAGTCATCAATCCATAGCTAACTTACACCTAAGTATCTATAACTGACAGTTCCATTTTCAAAATCATTTGGTTTTGAGATCGCGCCACTCGGCTTAGCAGGGCAGTAATGCTGTAAAATTACAAATTACAAATCATTTATCATTTGAGTCGTCCTTTCCTCCTTAGTCCTTTAGTAGTCCTTTGAGTAGTCCTTTGTCCTTTGAGTCGTCGGCAACCCGAACCCTCCTTGGAACTTGTGCACTACTTTTTACTGTTTATTTAACACAGCAAAAGGGAATATACAAGTTTCTCTCTTTGAGTTGCAGGTGTCCATAGGTTACGGTGACCACTTTCCTTCAGGCGGGCCGTACGCTTGTTTCCCACCGACGTAGTATAAGAGAAAAAATATCAAATTGGCCAGAGGGGCACTTTTACACGTCAATATACAAGTTGAACTGAAATTACAATTGATAATACTAATTCTAAGTTCTAACTAAAGTATTACGCTACTACAATGATTAGAGATGTATAAGGTCCCTAAATATCGATATTCCACTAAAAACTACGCATATAAATGTAGAAAAGTACAAATAAAAAAAAGAAGTCTAAATGATGTCATCTTCTAAATATATAAATATACAGCCGAAACCGCTGGTTCTAGAGATTCCAAATTTGTACACGTTAAACTTCCGTGAGACATATTCAAATAATTAATTGAAATACGGTTGTACTCACGTTATTATATCGCTATTGCTGCGACATGTTCGGGCCAATTCGGAGGCCCCTCTTCAGGCGTATAGGAGTTCACGCGACGGCTAGACTCCGCAAACTGAACGCGCCGCTCGCCGCTCCGCCCGCTGCGCGCGCGCTGATAGGACGGGGGAGGGGGGCGCAGAGCAGTCTGTTGCTGTAGTGCTGTAGTTGTGTGTGTAACATGTCGCAGCAATAGCGATATAATAACGTGAGTACAACCGTATTTCAATTAATTATTCCAAATTTGGCACGTAGATTCCTTGAAAGGTGTAGAGGAGCACTAAGAAAGGCTTTTCCAAAACTCGCTTCCTATGGAGGTGAAATTAGGGTCCAAAGTTTGTGGGAAAATAGATTACTACGCAGGTCAAACCGCGGGAAAAAGCTACATAGTTGTTCAAATACCGAAACTGCTAGAGTATCTCCACTTGTTTGACACTTCTTGTTTACCGACTGTGCACACAATGTTGCGTAATCGAGAGCCGTGAGGGCCCTACTTGATGGGAGGCCATAAGAGGTATACAATACAATACAAATATTCTTTAATGGCGTATTTTAAGTAAATGATATTAAGTAATCAATGATCATATTAATTTAAAGTGTAATTTTTATAAGATAAAAAAAATGTCACAAAAAATAATAAAATAAATTAAAACCGAAATAAATTACACATATGAAAGAAAAAGTGACCAAGTCCTCTGGTGCCTGAGGCTGGAATCGAACCAGCGTACTTTCCAATCGCGGGAAATGCCTCTTAATCCGCTCGGCCACCCAGGTCACAGCTGTCGAGGTCGAAATTATCTCTCATATGAGTAATCTATACAAGGACTCGTAGCGCCCTCTGAAATATTTTCAATAGATTATAATTTAACTTGTGTTCATTAGAATTGAATAATAAAATAGCCGAAATAAGTGCACTTATTACAGCAAATTTCATTTTAAGGTTTCATTTTAACAATTTGTATTTTTAATTTATTTCGCAATAGGTATAAACTTCTTTACTATTAACTAGACAAAATATTTGTCATATTACTCAAATGTTTTCATTTACTTATAGTTAATTTCAGTGACGTTGAGGTTAGCTGTGGAAACAGACTACATTGTTTAAGGCCTTTTAAGATGGTAAAATAAAAAATAAAAATATACCTTTTTTAGGGTTCCGTAGTCAACTAGGAACCCTTATAGTTTCGCCATGTCTGTCTGTCCGTCCGTCCGTCCGTCCGTCCGTCCGTCCGTCCGTCCGTCCGTCCGTCCGCGGATAATCTCAGTAACCGTTAGCACTAGAATGCTGAAATTTGGTACCAATATGTATATGAATCACGCCGACAAAGTGCAAAAATAAAAAATGGAAAAAAATGTTTTATTAGGGTACCCCCCCTACATGTAAAGTGGGGGCTGATATTTTTTTTCATTCCAACCCCAACGTGTGATATGTTGTTGGATAGGTATTTAAAAATGAATAAGGGTTTACTAAGATCGTTTTTTGATAATATTTATATTTTCGGAAATAATCGCTCCTAAAGGAAAAAAGTGCGTCCCCCCCCTCTAACTTTTGAACCATATGTTTAAAAAATATGAAAAAAATCACAAAAGTAGAACTTTATAAAGACTTTCTAGGAAAATTGTTTTGAACTTGATAGGTTCAGTAGTTTTTGAGAAAAATACGGAAAACTACGGAACCCTACACTGAGTGTGGCCCGACACGCTCTTGGCCGGTTTTTTATCTATCGTCCCAGAAACAGGCCTTACTAATTCTGAAAAATTCGCGCTCACTAGGGACAATAGTAAAAGAACACAGAATAATCCTTTGACGGATAATTTAACTTATTTGCACGCTTATAAATGCGTCATAAAGATTTGAAAAGCTTGTACCAAGACCACCAGAAAACAAAGCGTACACCCGTGCACAAAACCAACATTTTCACACTACCACATAATGTCCACAGATCAAACAAAACTAATCAAACAACAATGCTGGTCAGGTGGTCTGGACCACACGGCTGCGCTTTCACAATTAACGAATACGGAAAAATATGACAGTCATACTGTTTTGACAAGCAAAGTTGACAGAATAGAATAGAGTTTAACGACCGGTCTGGCGTAGTCGGTAGTGACACTAGTGACCCTGCCCGCTAAGCCGATGGTCTTGGGTTCGAATCCCGGTAAGGTCATTTATTTGTGTGATGAGCACAGATATTTGTTCCTAAGTCATGGATTTCTAATTATATATGTTTTAATCAGGTTTTAATCTATATAAGTATCTATCTATCGTCGCTTAGCATCCATAGTATGAGCTTTGCTGACTGTGCTGTTTTGACAAGAATAGTTGACATGAATGAAGTGGACAGTTGTTATTGTAACCAGTAACTATGCATTGTTTTGATTTTAACAGATGAAAGATCGAACCCGGGACCGCGGCTTAGCATCATATAACTTTTGATAAAATTAAGCAGCCAATTTTTGGCCTGATAACATCTGATAATGATAACTTAACTCTAAGCGTAAAATAGAGATTCTTGATGATCTTTGTTTTAGTCTTTATCATATCCATGTCAAAGTTTTATTTCATGTAGAAGAACCTTTTCATCAACATTTCAATGCTTCAGACATGGAGCATCGTGCAATCTTTTCTAAATTACCTTAACATTTCTTAAAGAATAAAGTACTTACTGATGCAACAAACTTCTGTCACTATTAAAAAGATAAATTAACCAAAAAAACTTGATTTTTATCGTCTTACGAAGACAATGCGATAAAACCATTAATCCACCCATCGGGCCCAAAGGTCAATCGTTTTTTAAAACTGATGGCTTCATACGAGTCTAAAATACGTAAAAAACTCGAAATCCGTGTATTGTTATATGAACCTTTGTTGAGTCAGCGGGCATGATAAATAGTACCAGTGACGTGTTAATACACGATTCTTTATTGTTTGATTGGTGCGTAAGATGGCGCTTTTGACTGATTAAAATTTTATTAGTTACTATTTGGTAAAGAATGACGCAATTGAAAATTATAAATGACATAATATACAATTACAAAGGTATACAGAATTCTGGTGGCCTAGCGGTATGAGCGTGCGACTTTTAATCCGGAGGTCGCGGGTTCGATCCCCGGCTCGTACCAATGAGTTTTTCAGAACTTATATTCGGAATGTCATTATATATTTCCCAGTCGCTTTTCGGTGAAATAAACATCGTAATGAAACCGTAGGTACTAATCCCAATTCGGCCTAGTTACCCTTCGGGTTTGAAAGTCAGATGGCAGTCGCTTTCGTAAAACTAGCGCCTATGCCAAATCTTGGGATTAGTTACCAAAAAGCGGACCCCATGCTCCAATGAGCAGTGGCAAATGCCGGGATAACGCAAGCAGGATGATATCCATTGCAGCATTTAATTTCGTTCAGTTAATTATTTACATTATTTAAATTAGTTTTCTTTTCATTACCGGTCTACTAACTAAACAAGTGAACACATATCCGTCTATGGTATTAAATTATAGCTAATCGTATAATATTCAGAATAATATTTGTCGCACTAACGTATCTATTCTACAAGAGCTTAATATCAAGACTCGCCTCTCTGCTACATATCTGCCGGGAGTGCATTATAGTTTCTTTGGCCATTTGGCCAGACGAGATCCTGACAGCCTTGAGAAGGCGTTGATCATCGGACCAGTGGAGAGCCATCGTAAAAGAGCCGGATTACCCACGCGCTGGTTCAGCACAATCATGAAGGTCACACGTTTGGGTTCCTAAAGGATTCCCTTTTAAGACGGCAAAAGATCGGCCTGAGTGGAGAGCACTGCAACGTACAGCAACTTATGGTAGTCACGACCCTCAGTCATGAGGTTTCGACGAAGAAGAAGAAGAGAATATCAATACTAATATTATAAATGAGAAAGTGTGTGTGTCTGTTTGTTTGTCCGTCTTTCACGGCCAAACGGAGCTTCGAATTGACGTGATTTTTTAAGTGGAGATAGTTGAAGGGATGGAGAGTGACATAGGCTACTTTTTGTCTCTTTCTAACGCGGGCGAAGCCGCGGGCAAAAACTAGTTCAGAATAAAACGATATTTTCTGCATAAACCAAGAAAGATGTTAAAGAAATACTTGACTTTTTTAAAGGTCACCGAACAAATTAGCTAGATTTTCATTTTCCAAATTTCAGTATAGATAAACAAAATATTATAATCTGATCGTCAGTTGGTCCCTTTAGTTTACTGCCAAGTTGATAAAAAATTTAGAATTTTTAGAACACAATACCACTAATCATAAGCAGCATTTTAGCGCTCCTTGCCCAGTCAGACTTTTTGCGGTCAATCTTCGAATAATTTAACGGAAGATCCCGGATCAAAGTTCTCCTATTGTTGAGGGCTGTTGAGGCTGGTTGAGGCATTTGATAATTGGTTGAGGGTTACTGCTAATTGAATATGAACCGTTGTATATGTGATTACCAGAGGGCGGAATTGCTCATGGCAAAAATCAAACGTCAATCGAGTTGGAACGTTAAATTTTATCGACTATCGATTTAACTGAAATTATCAGTATATGAGTTGTTTTCGTCGTAAGTAAGACGAGGATACTTCTTTATCCATTTGTTGACTGTTTTTCATTTTAGAATAACCATTTTTTTCAAATGTTTTTGCAAGAGGACTAGTGACAAAAATGGTATTCAAATGTTATACAATTTACTTTTAATCTAGTCAAAGAGGTCAAAATCAAATGGTTGAATAGCTAATCAGAGGTCAAATAAAGGCAGAAATTTAAAAGGTGACTGTTTTTATCGATAGCTGAAAATGTCGATAAAATTTAATGTTCCAACTCTATTGACGTTTGATTTTTGCCATGAGCAATTCCGCCCTCTGGTGATTACTTGATTAGACGTCGGTGCTTTGCTGAAGGATCTTTTGCCACGAAGCGACAATGATTGTATTCTTGGCTACAAGTCCAGAGTACGTACTACCAAGGTGCGGGACGTGGGTGACGTCATTTCCAAACTCAAATGGAATTGGGCGGGGCATGTTGCCAGGCAGTGATGGCATGGCAGGCATGGATGGTGGACCAAAATGCTGACCGAATGGTGGCCGCTATCGGATGCAAGAAGCGCCTGGCATCCGTTGGCTCGTTGGGTGGACGACATTCGAAAAACTGCGGGGCACTTCTGGATGCGATTAGCCCAGGACCGGGATAAGTGGCGTACACGAAGGGAGGCCTATGCTCAGCAGTGGGCGATTAATGGCTGAAATGATGATGATGATGATGAGTCAAATGCACAAACGCTTACGATAATATTGTTATCGTAGTTAGCTATTTCTATCGTTCTTCCGTATTGGCGCGACAGAGCCAGACCGCGTTGCGATCGGCGTCTAGCGTCGTAGCGTCAACGATTGCTATTTTTGGCTAAGCCGTCCCAGTACCAAGTGGTAAAAGCTAGAACACATAGGTACTACATTACCTACTTAAGTAAAAGCAGGGGCGGCTCACTTCGCGATTCTATCGCCGCGCTACAAGTACATGCCGGCGGCCGCGAGTTCGCGGCCCATTCAGTGGTGACGTCTTTTGTGCGGCGCAATAGAATTCAATGTCGGCTGCTCGCGTGCGGTCCGTTTGTTAATGTAGGTAAGAATTTATAATGGCGGCGTTTTGTGAACATCAAAGGAATGAGTCTTCTGTACTTGTACTACAGTGAAACCTGGTTAAGTGGGACCTGGATAAGTGAGAAACCTCTTTAGTTGGGACGGAAGGTGTGGTCCCGACATTTTCGCACCGATTTACCTCTATTAGTGAGACAAAACAGACCTCTATAACTGAGATTAGCCTTTTCGATTTTATAGTCACTTTTCCCTCTATTAGTGAGACAGAGTACTATTTTACCTCTGTTACTGAGACTATATTTGAAATGTATATTAACTTAATTGTTTGTTAAGAATGTTATTGGAATTTACCTCTGTATCTGAGATACAGTCAATCTATGACCTCTGTAACTTCGACTTTATTGAAAATCTATTTCCATATTTTGAATAATTCTTAGCTTATCTCTAAATTACGCGATTGATCCTTTGTGTTCAGATGAAATTAAGGGTTTTCTTAGTTATTTTAAGTATATAAAACTAAAATCTCTGTAAGTAACATAATACTTTCATAATATAGGTACCTATAAAAGTTCTAAGACACAATGACGTTAGAGTCTTATATTTTATTTAAGGAAAAGGCTTATTTACCTTTTCTTTTAAGTAGTATGCAACTAATAATAAATATATGCAAAAAACCTTATTTATCACCTCTATAACTGACATATCCCCTATTCTGGCCTCTATTAGTGATACCCTCTGTAAATGAGACAAACATTTTATTATGCCTGTCTAACTGAGACCCTGAATAAGTGGAATACCTCTTTAAGTGAGATAAATTTTGTCATCCCTTGAAGTCTCACTTATCCAGGTTTCACTGTATTATATATTCTGTTGTAAAAGTAGGTATATCTTGTTTCATGCTAAGTTAAAAACTTGTTACTTAATAATACAAATTTAATGATTCCCTGATTTCACATATAACAACGATAAACCATCACTTAAGTGGCAATTGTCTTACTTTCTCATTTTAAAACGCTATTAATAATGTTTTATTGATCAACATATCGATCGGCAAATTTGATCTCACTAGAAAACTTTCTCGTTCAACTTTGTATCTTATCTTAAAGTAATAAGGTTCATTTAGCAATTGTAGGTGAAGTTGATTTATATCGATTCGGATTTTATACAGGGTATTTGGTAATTGTAGATCGATAAATATCTGAAACATCTGTAATCATAATAATCAATTAGGATTGCGAGGTTTTGGCACGTTTATGTTGAACATTCAGTTAAAAAAGTTATAGAGGTGTATTGAAATAATAGTCTGTAGGCTGCTGCTGTAGTGTAGGGAAAGTATCAGTATTATTTTGTATTTTTGTATTTAATGCATTTTTTGTACGGTAAGTAATACTTAATTTGAGGGTTTTTTTGTTAAATTTGCAGAAGTTTTTCTAGCTTTAAAATCTACATACTTTCGTTTATGACTTTTCTGTATATTTACATAACATATATGCATATGAGAATCAGTTTTAGCAAATATGAAAACATATTAACGATTACCTAAGTAAAACTAAGTTGCGAAACAAATGCAATATATTGAATATACAGGGACTTACATATTTAAGCCGAAAAAAGGCCGATATCACACAATAGTTATTTGATTTACAATTCAAAAAGTGGATTCTTGAGCGTTGCGAGGGTTTCAAGGCATGAAGGTTAAACAAACTTTGCCACCGCGTGAAACACAAAATTTTCACCACACCAACACGAACAAAATACTGACTATAAAACATCAAACTAAATCAAATCCATCAATTTATTCAATATTTATGATTCAAAATCATCATTTATAGGTAAAATCTACCAGCCTGCTTAAGGCATCAAGTTAAAATTTGTATGAAATTACTTTGCACTCTTGTGGATAAAATGCAATTTTGCTATCCGTTTTCGAATAGCAAGAAAGCCTTTACCAGTTGGTGTGGTGAAAAATATTTATTTCCAATTTACTATAACCCTATAATAATTACGAATCAGAATTTTGTAGAGACTCTAAGAATTCCTAACTCTACATAGTCCAAGAGGTCAGAGCAAGAACAAGCCCACATTTATTTAATTATCGTATTAGCCACTCTCGATTGTTGCTTGCACAATGACGAGTCCACTTTCGACGGTGGGCGAGTCCATTCGTGTACAGCGTGATTTCAAATCACAAATAACTCGTGTCGATTTAAAACACTCCCTTCGGTCGTGTTTTAATTTGTCGCCACTCGTTTCGAACTTCCTTTTTACGCACTTGTATCGTAACTGAATACTATTCTCTATATCTAACGAAATAGAAGGTGAATGTGTGATGTTGCTCCAATCAATTACCTTACCTTTAACAATCCCTTTACACCGCCGCCCCATCCATCAGCCGGGCGTCATCCTTGATCGATGAGTTGTCACCTCGTGTTGGTTGCGCTTGCGCATTATAGTCTGATCGACCAGTGTTTAGGGGACTTTGGGCTTTTGTAAATGATGGTTCTAATACTTAGTTTCTGAAGTGAAACTATTGCGACTATCAATAGCGTTAAACGTTTAACGCTCAGTGTTGCCAACTCGAATTTGGAAAACATGCCAGACTGATGCCAGAATTATGCCAACTTTTGAAATAAACTCTTGAACTTGTTCATATTTCATGACTTTGTATTTTCAATAATTTGAGCAATTAGCTAATGTAAAATATTTAAAACAGTAAAAAGATGGATGTAACTAAACGCAAAAACTTGACAGTCAATTGACAGAATGTTTTTTAAAGTTATGTTACAGTACGAAGTTTCACTTCTAGGTATTGTTATGTAGTTAAACCAACTTGAAACTCTTCCTTAATGTTACCTGGCAGACATAATTTATCGCATCTGTGCGTCCCTTGCACTTACAAATATTGCGAAAAGGACGGCCTGACGGCTCTGCCTCGTGGCCTAAACATGGTACTCGTGGCCTAATAGTACGGTACAAGAGTGAAAAGCTTAATTATGTCACTATTGTATACAATACTTTTTCTATGAGTCATCATTTTCATCATCAATGGCAGAAAAATATCATCATTCAAGTTAAAATTAATGTTAATCAGCGTCGTTTACCGTTGTATCAACATCGAATTACCTAGCAACCAATTGTTTGTAATAACCGTCTCTGATTGGTCGATAACGCGATAGATTAAAAAACCGGCCAAGAGCGTGTCGGGCCACGCTCAGTGTAGGGTTCCGTAGTTTTCCTTATTTTTCTCAAAAACTACTACACCTATCAAGTTCAAAACAATTTTCCTAGAAAGTCTTTGTAAAGTTCTACTATTGTGATTTTTTTCATATTTTTTAAATATATGGTTCAAAAGTTAGAGGGGGGGGACGCACTTTTTTTTCCTTTAGGAGCGATTATTTCCGAAAATATCAATATTATCAAAAAACGATCTTAGTAAACCCGTATTCATTTTTAAATACCTATCCAACAATATATCACATGTTGGGGTTGGAATGAAAAAAAATATCAGCCCCCACTTTACATGTAAGGGGGGGTACCCTAATAAAACATTTTTTCCATTTTTTATTTTTGCACTTTGTTGGCGTGATTGATATACATATTGGTACCAAATTTCAGCTTTCTAGTGCTAACGGTTACTGAGATTATCCGCGGACGGACGGACGGACGGACGGACAGACAGACATGGCGAAACTATAAGGGTTCCTAGTTGACTACGGAACCCTAAAAAATGTGTTTCAGATGCAGAAAAATATGCCAAGTATCGCAAATTAGTATAGAACTTGTATCAAGTTCTATTTTTGATTTTTTTTCAGTTAACTAAAGTGAAGTGTAATGAAATATTATAGTTGACAAAGTGTCAAAGACTATCCAACACTGAAAAGTCAGCACTTATAGTTTAGTCTGTGGTGTCCTAATTGACAGATTAAAGCCGACGAGTAGAAAAAGGATTTATGAATAACGCCATAAGTGTTCATCTTCTTTTTCTAAGTATACCGCGAGGTCCAATTCACAGAGCCACTAGTACATTAACTTAGATACTTTCGAGCGCTCGACTCGCCTAGCTATCTTCGTAGCGTTTAGAATAAGTCTCTGCGCTTGATTCAACCAGTGATTTACAAAAGGTAGTAACTGACACTTCTCTCCTTTTTGCCCCCGTCATTTTTGGTTAAGATTCTAGTATAATTAATAGTCACTGTAACCAATTGTTGTTTATTCCTGTCCAGGCTCGTAATTTATAGGGTTGGTTATTGTTTAATTAATTCATTATAGTTCTCATTTAAAGGTTAACTAGTTGCTGAGATTCTGTGGAAAGATAATTCTCCCATGCACTATAATAATGTACCTACATATGAATATGTTAAGAGTAAGTAGTGAAACATATTATGTAAATCTACATGATCCGTTTGAATTGTATAATACACACCATTAGGCATTAGTGTATCTAACGGAGAACGTCAAAATCAAATATTAGAAAGTAATACCTATATTTGAAAGGTACGTGACATGATACATTTGTTCAGGCATATATTTTTTTATAGCACAACTACGCCGGCTTAACCCTACGCCTCAGCCTCGAGAAAACAAGATCAGATCAGTGCGTACTGATCTGATCTTGTTTTCCAATACAAACTTTGGATCCTCATTTTACCCCTTTACGAGGTGAATTTTGAAAAATCCTTACTTAGTGCTCGTGTAGACACCTTATGCGTGCTAAATTTGGAATCTCCAGGAACAGTGGTTTCGGTTGTGCGTTGATATGTCAGTCAGTTAGTTTTTTCTTTTATATATTTAGATGATAACAATAAGAGTTCAGATTTCTTAGGGAAACTACTTGTATTTGATATACAGAGCTTTCCCTTGTGTGTAAAAAAACTTAGCCCATCCTGGCAGCCAAGCATGGCCGAGCGATACATGATAAAAAACATCTGGCCGTCCAACCAGATGTTTTATCATTTATCGCGCGGCCATGCTTGCCTGGCGCAGTAGCCGAATGGCATTTCTGCGACGTGAAACGAAAACGAAACGCCGCGAAAGGTAGTCTGGCGCAAGATCGATAGAGATAGATATCTACAAGCGTTTCGTTTCGTGAGCGTTTGTGCCATTCGGCTACGTTCGGCCCTGGACGCATATCGCGTATCCAATTGAGCTATCGGATCCGTACTATCATCTAATCTATTGATGCAACACCATTGTACTTTCTGAACTAACAGTGCAGACGCACGCAAACAGTTCACACCGAGCACAAACATAACTCACAAACAGCAATATATGGCTGAGCTTTTAACAGATGCCATACCTAAATCAATTTTTCGCAACAATAGCCGACTTTAAAACGCTAAACGACATAACTTACATATTCTCTTCAAACTAATCTAAACTATATCATACACACTTAAGGTTTGATTTAAGTTGTACGTTGAGTAGGATATATTCTGCATGGTGTTATGCAGTAAGTAACAATGTACACTTGTGTGCACTTGTTTGAATGCTTGCGCCAGATACGTTCACAGGGGAGCTATGTGTTGGTTCGATATTATAGCAATATTCATAATACATTTAGTGAAAATGCACTACTTTGGGTGACACTTGAACTCACGGCCACTGGATTGATACTCCAGCGCTCTACCACCAAGCCTTCAACATGGCTTCGATACTCCATCGCTCTGCCAACTGAGCCACCAAGACGTCAATCAAGCCAGCGCGAATTTTCCACCATATATATATTATAGATCAATGTGACCTGTAGCGACATCTACCTACTTAAATGATGAGCTTTATTTAAGTATGTGTTAATTCGCGTGTTCAGTGGATACATGTGGAACACAATTTAATAGTGTAATAATGGAAAATAAATATGTTATAATTTTTTTTTTTTTGTTTTGGGCAAAGGGTTTCGGTCTCAGCGTGTGCCGGGACAAGATGCCCGGCGCTGGTTTTCAGACCGATCCCAGACTAAGGACGGTCGGAGAAAATTACAAAGAAAGTAGGTACAATTGCGCTCATAATTGGGTATACATAACAATTCATTAGTGCCCCCCAGTCGGGATTTGCCCCGCTGTACCTTATTTATTTCTCAACATTTTGGCATGATTACAGACGTTAACATTAATGTTGAAGTGTATTTAATTTAATGTACCTATTTTATATCCTGGATGTGGTTATAGTTTAAATTCGTTTTCCGTTGGATTATTGGTAGATAATACAATTAAAGATAAACTTTAGTCGTAATTGCCAATAGGATGTGGTTCACAAGAATCACAAGTAATCAAGTATCTCTTAAATTTGACGTTTTCAAATAAAAGGTACCACTTTCTCGGTTGTCGATAAGGTTAATATAAAACTGGAGGTTTATTGAAAAAGAGCGTTATCGATAGTCGACAATATGTGCCCTTTTAATTGAAAAAGACACAAATAACGATTTATATAATGGCGATATCCTCTGGTCAGGTTTCCGTTTCAGATAGTGCAATCAATTGATTTGCATCCCAATAGCGCAGTTGCAAGCAATACTTACGTACTAATATAGTTTTAATTGAAATGAGGATATTGAGCAACTTTTGTATATGAGAGATCAGGCCCCGTAGCTGAATGGCAGAAATGTAGTCTGCCTCTGTCGCGCCAATACGCAATAGCGATAGAGATAGATAGCTACGAAAGGAAATATTATCTTTTTCCCCTCACTAGCTCGGAAACACGTGTTTTTTCCTTTAATACCAGCGGGTAAAAACGCATTTTATCCACTAGTGGATAAAGTAATTTGACTTTGAATAGAGGCAAATTTTCTGCTTTAAAATTGATAAAAGTGGGTTAATCTAGTGATGAAGATGTTTTACCACCTGTGGAACTACATGGAAGCAGTGATAAACGCATTTTTTGCGTTGTATAGTTTCCTCGCTTTAGTGAGGGGAAAAGTTTTGTGTTACACTCGGGTGCAAATGTATTTTACTTCTCGTGTGTTAAAAAACTCGCAAGTTCAGGATTCTATTCTCGAACCACTCGCTTCGCTCGTGGTTCAACTATAGAATCCTTTCACTTGCTCGTTTTTCAATTCCACACTCGGCGTTAAAATACATTTTTGCCCCCTTGTATAACAAATAACTATTACTTCTCGTGTGTTGAAAAACTCGCAAGCTCAGGATTCTATTCTCGAACCACTCGCTTCGCTCGTGGTTCAACTATAGAATCCTTTTGCTTGCTCGTTTTTTAATTCCACACTCGGCGTTAAAATACAACTTTGCACTCTTGTATAACAAATAACTATTGTGCATTGTACGCACACTATAATTAGTAATCTTTATTGGTCAAAAAGGTTTATGAACTTGTAAGTATATTAGCGGCTAGAATAGTACATTACGATACAAGTGCGGAAAAGAGGAAGTTCGAAACGAGTGGCACTAATGCGAAAAGTGGCTCATTATATGCCAGGTAGAAACTTCAGAGGGCCATCTGTACTGAAAAACGTCGTACGATACACGTCCTTCGGTCGTGTTTTAATTTATCACCACTCGTTTCGAACTTCCTTTTTTTCGCACTTATCGTAATGTACTATTAATGACAAATTTTTATGTTTATTAATGACTTAATTGTGTTTATGTAAGAACTAGGTAAGTAAGTCTAGTAAGTATTTACCCAAAGTATTGTCTAGCGATGTTCATTTGTGCAATAAAAATTGTAAATAAGAGTTTTGAATGATTCACGGTTATTTTCATTAGACTTATATTGACCGGGATATAGACCGTGATTACCTTTTTGATTTTTATCGAGCTCCCGATATTACGACGCAGTTGCATGCATCATGATCACAGAAAACTGATAAAAATCAAAAAGGTAATCACGGTCTATATCCCGGTCAATATAAGTCTAATGAAAATTGTAAATGTTGTTCTCCAGAAAGGATTTGTAATATTTTTTTCAGTAAGTATAAGTGGTGCTTTAATTTATTGACACTCGTATCGAACTTCCTCTTTTCCCCAGCACTTGTATCGAAATGTACTATTTTATATTTGAATGATTGTATTCTCGCTCGTTTATTAATTTTATTCCTCATAACTTGTGTATTATATGTGTAATAATTGTAGGTTCCAATCATAATTGAAGACTGATTCGATATAATACTAATTCATACTAATATTATAAATGGAAAAGTGTGTGTGTCTGGTTGTTTGTCCGTCTTTTTACGGCAAAACGGAGTGACAAATTGACGTGTTTTTTTAGGTGGAGATAGTTGAAGGCATGGAGAGTGACATAGGCTACTTTTTGACTCTTTCTAACGCGAACGAAGCCGCGGGCAAAAGCTAGTACAGAATAATTAAAACTATAATCCAACCAATGCAAAAACAATTAATTACAGCTTATGCAAATACCTCATAGTAAATACCCTTGTCTTCATATGTACGCCTGTGCGGCCTTGACACACAAACATATGCAATATTATATATTCATTTATCATTACTAGATATACCGTTTACTTTCATTAATATGATTATTTGCATATTATGTAATCACATTACATAGTAAGTAGTGTCACGGAGTAACGATATATTGGCACAGTCAAAAATGATTGAACATTCGATATAAAAAGTTTTACATTGTAAGTTTTGCCCTCTACTTACATTTCCTTATGACAGTCTGATAAAAAGGTTGACAAAGGATATAATAAAGGATATAATTTAAAAATATGTAATATAAATAACTTAGACTTAAAACATCTGATCAGGGGGCCGATTTTTGAGTCTCACTGTCACTAAAATACCGGTTGAAAACGGTGAATTGCCTATTATTTTCAGTGACAGTTTTCTGAATTCGAACGTCGTGAGACTCAAAAATTGGCCCCCTGACCTTTGATTATATTTCTCTCTCCAAAATTAAAGGAAAAATGGAAAAATTCACACCTCCGGCAGGATTTATTCTTACGGGTAGATGTTTGCTATAACGCCACCCTAAGGCGATTAAAAATTGAGGGAAGGCATGGATAAATTCGGCAAATTCGCACACATCCAGCAGGCCTCCGTGGCGCAGTTGGAAGCGTGATGGCCCCGGCAAGGCCAGAGGTCGCAGGTTCGAGTCCTGCCGGAGGTGTGAATTTTTCCTTTAATTTAAAAATATGCAATATCGCTCGCAGACGTTTCTAAAAAAAAAAATATATATATTATTTGGAGCAAAATAAATCATAGTAAATAAAATATGATAAGTGTTTCTTTTCTCCGTCTAACCGTAAAAATGATTGAAAATTCGATATAACAAGTTTTACATCGTAAGTTTTGCCCTCTCCTTGCATTTCCTTGTGCAGCCGGTCTGATAAAAAGGTTGACAAAGGATATTGTATGGAGAGAGCTCTATTGTTGTTTGTTTTCAGCGCAATGCGGTGACAAGCTGTTGACTTGCAAGAAATTGTAGGGTAGTATGCTCTACTTGGTTTTGCAAATTGAATTTGAATCTTTAACAACCATTTCCATTTCATTGCGGGACCATTTCGTGGTAAACCCGACATACTTTTTTTTTCTTAGCTTATTTTTTTGTAATTATGAAATTACTTATGTAAATAATTTATGTGGTTACCATGAATAAACTATTGAATTTGAATCTAACATTCTATGTTTGTTTCAATTGATGAACATCCAAAATTTTAAGTTGTCAAATTTTGTAAAGAGACTTGGTTTCAACTCTTTTTTAAAAGTAGCACCATGTTTTAATCAAATCAACTCCTCTTTAAACTAAGCGATTTTGTATTGGAATGTTGTTTCACGTTTTTTCACGTTGTTTCTTGAAAACACGACACCTTAACATTCATTCGCCATTCTTGCTAAAAACAAATCATTCGGTTTAATTCGTCTAAATAATTAAATTGGTAATTATAAACTTTAATAGATATCATAATATATATTAAAGAACAAATTACTAGGTACACTGAGAGTTTGCATTGTGAATTTAACAAGTTCGACTTGTTGCGGTTTATTCGATTGAATCAGCCAAACGTATGTTTAAAACAATATGTAGTGTCAGGTTGTTTTTATAAAATCGACTTGTTGATTCAAATATATTGCCGATTCAAATGACAAGTAGCTTGTTGTTTGAACCAAAGAGCACCTAGGCGCTATTTTAACCAAAAAACTTGTTGAACGAACATGAAAACTGGTTGTATTTTCTCTCAGTGTAATAGACGCCATCAGTAGCCGAGCCGGGAATCGAACCCTATCTTCAGCTTATAAGTGGCTAACCACTGCCAATTAACGATCCAGCCACCCCCTCCCTAGTCAAGTAATTGGTGTTACGGTGGCTGTTATACACCGTGTTTTTTTGTTTTCCGTTATATTCGACATGTGGTTAGGTTCGTTATCAGGAACCACCCTGTATATCACTTTCAGTTAAATTCGCAAAAAAAACTGTTTTCATCGTTTTAATACATAATAAATGAATTAATTAGTGTGAGAGACCCTTAAGAATAATATTCAAGTTAGTCTCAAGTGATTGAAGGCACATGTTAAAACAAATAAAATTGGGAAGTGGTGCAGACTGTTACACTCGTGTTCAATTCAATTCAATTCAATTTATTGTTCGAATGTGAGTGGTTATAAATGATGATAGGGTTAGTATTTTGTAACATCACAATCTGCCAGAATTTGGCGTACAATACTCTTGACTCTCGATATGCATGTCATTAAACCAATTAAAAATGAAAGTAGATATCGCAATGTCAGATTTGAAATACATAATAAGAAAATAAAAATTGTAAAGAACATAATAATGATAGGTAAATGTCATGCATACAGAAAAGTGGCTCATATAGAATTTTCATAATGTCAAAAAAAGTAATTACAAGAGGATACAATAATAATAATAAAAAAAATATTACATATTAGTGGATACAAAGTGTTCACCAACTGAGTAGAACATTTTTTGTAAACACCACTTAAATAATTTGGTTTTGAAACCTTGACAATCTATGGATTTTAAATCATTTGGCAAGTGGTTAAAGATTTTGACAGACATGAAAAGAATCGATTTTTCAAAATGAACTGAGTTGTGGACTGGATAACTGATATTGAGTCCATGGAATTTAGATGTTGACCTAGGGTTAGATTTCATGATTTTATATTGACTGATATGAGTTTTCACAAAAAGACATGTTTCATAAATGTATAATGTTGGTAACGGAAGAATTTTTAATTTTTTGAACAACGGTCTACATGAATCCATTGTTTTGGCACCGCAGATTGCTCTAACGCATTTTTTTTGTAGGAGGAACGCTTCTTGGGCATATGTTGAGTTACCCCACAAAATCAGCCCGTAACGAAGGTTGGACATAATGTGACCATGGAACGCCAGGAGGGCAGATTCTTGGGACACCACCTGTGATATTCTACGCAGAGCAAACACAAATCTGTTCAGCTTATCGACCAGATATTCAATATGCGCTCGCCAGTCACAATGGCAATCCAGCATTACCCCGAGAAATTTTATAGTTTCGACGCTTTCAATGGCTTCCTGATTATGTTTGATTATTAGGTTTTTAGCGTTACTCTGGGGAGCGTAGAATTCCATGTATTTGGTTTTACTTATGTTGGCTTTCAGTTTGTTTCTCAACAACCAGGTGTTAATATTATTAAACACTACATTTGCCTCTAATTGGTAAGTTACGGGGTCGTTACCAGGAATAATGACGGAGCAGTCGTCAGCAAAGAGAAGGACCTTGTTATGTGTGACATTGGGGAGGTCATTAATGTAAACTAGGAATAATAACGGCCCAAGTATGCTCCCCTGCGGTACTCCCATGTTAACATTTGACTGGCTGGACAATGTTTTAGATAGGGATTTGGTCTTCGGACAGTATGACGTAATTTCAGTTCTTTGTGTCCTATCTGTCAAGTACGTCCGTAGCCAGTCATTGCAGTTCCCTCGTATGCCGTAGTGGTAGAGTTTATTTAATAGTATACTATGCGAGACGCAATCGAAAGCCTTGGACATATCCATGAAGATCGTTGTTATTGGTGTCCTATTATCTCTAGATATAGTAAGATCCTTAATTAACTCATATATAGCCAAAGTAGTAGATTTTTGTCGTCTAAATCCAAATTGATTATTATTCAAAATTTCATGTCTGTCAAGGAAGTGAAGCAATCGTCTGTATAGAACCTTTTCGTATACTTTAGACAGTATTGGTATAATGGCAATAGGTCTATAATTATCACAAATTTCCTTATCCCCTTTTTTAAGTAAAGGTTTAATAACACTATGCTTTAGCCGATCTGGGAAAACGCCCTCAATCATTGATAAATTTATAACATGACTCAAAGGTCCTGCAAGTGTATTAATATTATTTTTGATTAATAGCGTGGAAAGGTCATCATATCCGGCCGATTTAGTGTTTCTAAGGGATTTTATGATTTTAATTATTTCAACATAGTCAGTCGGGTTTAAGTATATCGAGGAACAGTTAGAACTACCTAATGTTTTCATTAACTCCGTGTCACGAGTAGAGTTGTCGTTAGTAGGATCCCTAGATTGTGTAAAGAAGTTATTAAAAGTATTGGCGATATCCTCACCCTTTGTAATAACATTTCCATTTATGTTGATTCGATCAATCGTTTGTTTTGGAAATGATTTGCCAGTGTTTTCGTTTATAATATTCCATGTAGCTGTGACTACGTTATCTGCATTGTTTATTGCTTTAATATTAGTGATTTTTTGAGCTTCTTTTAAACATTTTTTTAATAAATTTGAATATGTTTTATGTTTCTGCTTTAGATACATTTTAGTGTTTATATCTCTTTCACGAGTATATTGAAAGAAAATTTGTCTTTTAGCTCGAGAAGATATTTTTATACCTCTTGTAATCCAACTTGCCTTTCTATTTGCTTGTATTCTTACTCTTGTGACAGGAAAACATAATTTAAAGAAAAGTTGCAAATAATCATGTAGTGTATTAAATGCTTCGTTTGCATTGTTACATGAAAACACATCGTTAAATGATAAGCTAGCCAACGCTTCCTGATATTTCTTGCGGTTAGAGGCCGAAAAGTCGTGTCTTTCAATGTACCAAAATGTGGGGCAATATCTTGATTTCAAAGGAATATTAATCATTTGAGCCGAATGATCGGACAGGTTTAAATGATGTACTACTGCTTTTTCTGTAGTTCTAAAGTTTATACCAATATTGTCTATGCATGTTTTTGAGAGACTAGTTATCCTCGTTGGTTCAGTAACTTGCAAATTAAAATTATACATTTCCAAAATACGCTCAAACTCCTTAGTTATTTCTAGTTGAGGCTTCAAGCGATCTATATTAAAATCACCGCAAATTACAATTCGCCTTTTAGGCTTTTTTTTGGTTATGAAAGTAAGTATTTCGTGCAGCCTCTGAAAGAAAACCTCTATGTCTGCGCGCGGTATTCTGTATATACATATTATTGACAAGTTCTGCTCAGGGATGTCTACACCACAGCATTCAAAAATATTCTCTATACAGTATTCATCTATCCAGTGGAACGGGTTACACTCAAAAGTATTTGACTTGACAAGAATACAAACACCACCTCTCCTAGTTTTGGATCTACTGTACGAACTTATTAGTTTATAGTTTCTCAAAGATAGGTTTGTCTCCTCTCCTAATTTAATAAAAGTTTCCGATAGGCAAATTATATCAACAGGGTGATCTTCATCCTCTAGTTGGTTAATGGCTATTTCAAGTGCATCCTGCTTATGTAAAATACCTGCAATGTTTTGATGTAGGACTGAAAGACGTTTATTGGGGACGAAAAAAGTTATCCTCTAACTCCACTGATAGGTCTGCAAGACTGGAGTTTTGCTCCACAGAATTATTATCATCAATGCTGTGGATAGTTACACTACTATTGAAGGGAATGTGCATTTCGTTAGGTACCTGTGACTCTCTCTTTGTATAAAGTTGATCAAGGTATGAATTAATATTTATGCATAATTTATTCAAGTAAGCAGGTTTGGATTTAGTATTGAACTCACACTGAATGAATTTACAATTTGCATAATTGCTGACTAATTTACGAAGATTAGTATTTAATTTTCTAGTATCTAAGTATGGGTTCCGTCTCACTGGAAGAATTAGTACTTTTAATTTAGTTGCTGATAGTTTATGTAAAGCTACACTAATGTTTGTTAACACAGCGAAGGGGTTCGCGTCGTTGCTCCCTGTACATAATATCACAACGTCGTTACTAGATGCTGATTTTTGTAAGTGATTGCAGTAATCAAGGACGTGATGAGATGCAGCATTTCTCTTGATTATAGCTGTTGGAATATATTGGTCGTTCAGCTTTCTTGCGCGAGACATTAGGATGGCTTTTGATAAACCGGATACCTGCTCATCTCCTAATATAAATATTGTGTTTTTTCTGCTAAAATTATTGGTAGTAGGTTCTTTTGTTGTCAGGGTACAGGGATCTAAATAAGGTGTAGTACCATTTTCTGGTGGGGCTTTAAGGCTTGATTTCGGTAATGTCGATGAGGTCCTCTGCTTGCCGACAAGTTTTTCTGGTCGTCCAACATTAGCATGTACAGTGGATTTACGCTTCTTCTTTCGTTTCGTGGTTCGTATATTTGTTTTAGGTGTCGAGTTATTAATACTATTATTAATAGTTATATCGTCGATTCCTATGGACTTGTAAATTTTTATTTTATTTTCAAAATATATTATTTGTTTTTTTAAGTCTATGATTGCCAAACTTAACTTCTCTATTTCGTCGTGGGCGATACGAAGTTCCGTTTCCAGCCGGCTAATTTTTTCTTCAAGTTCGGCATTTTGCGTCGAAATGTCGTATGACGATAAATCAGGTGGTAAACTATTTAATGTTTTGCTTGGTGAATCTTCTGTTGTACCTGATATATTTATGTTATTTAACGAATAATTTCTGAGTGATAGGTTATTTGATGGTGTACTGGGTAGATCTGAGCATTTGCATTGCATTGTAGTGTTAGCAACATCATTGTGGTGCTCTAAAGATATGGCAGATTTTGGTTTGAAAGATGGGTTACTCTGTGTCGTAGATACATCGTCTTGAAGCGTATTTTCAGGCTCTGCCGTCGAGTGAAAGTTATTATTGTGTGTTAAAGGAGTGCTTTGTATGCCTTTGTGCTGTTGTGCCGGGGACGATGAATCACTTAGAGCGATGGAGGTTCCCGAGATGGCGGTTTCTGGTTCTATATCAGCCATCGAGTGGGAGCTGTCATTGTGCCTGAGGGAAGTGCTTTGCACTCCTGAAGACTGTTGCGTCACGGATGAGGAGGGATCGAATTTAGTGATAGGAGACTCCGAGCCTATGGCGTTTTCTGGTTCCTGTGTAATTAATGTAATGGAGCCCTGTCTTAGTCCGGTATCAGAGCAACAACTGTTATTTGGATTCGGTCTTGATGATGATTGAGAGGGGTCTGTGTTATAATTGTTGTCATTGGACAAGAACTCGAAAGAGTTTTCAATATGAACGTCCACTACGATTTTTTCACATGACGTACCTGATGCCAGTTTTGCTGTCTTAGCTTGTTTGGTAATTTCGTCGGCTTCAGTTTTAGAATGGGTGCTAATCGACTTTGTTTTTGATTCTTCGAGGCACAATGGACACCGGAAGTCTTTTTTATTTTCCGGGGTCATTGAAATAAAATGTTTTGTAGGAGCTTTAGAGCATTCAAAATGGTAGTGGCGTTTGCACTGGTTGCATACGAGTGCTCGCCGACTGGTAATATTTTTGTCGCACTTTACACATTTTTGTACCATTGTTATTTTTTTTTTGTTTCAATCGGCAGCTTATCAAGTTACAGAATCGAGTAAATAATCGATTCTAAAAATCGATTAAAATTTCTGAACGAACTCTTTTTTTTTCTGGCAACATTAGTTTTGCTTTTTAGGTTGGTAGTCGTGCACGTCTGTCAAGTGTGTCGTCCAATCAGAGGTCGTTTTGACACATACGTAAGCTTTGTTTACAAACTTCAAAGTAAAACGGTCAGCTGTTGAATCTTACCAGGATCTAATTCTGTTTTTAATCCGTATCCAGAAGGTGTATTATCTATATATATTGAAGTCCTTAGGTTGTCAAAACTATCAGATTCCAAAACACTGATTTTTATACGATTTTACACATTAAAATTAATTAAAAATTCGTCGAGCTCCGAACTCTTTGTGTTTGCTAGCCCGGGGTGTTGAGTAATTATTTGAATTTTTTGAATAACTTGATAACCGGAAGAGTTAAGACACTAGTTTCTTAGAGAAATTAATTGTATTTAGTCTAAAGAACCATCCCTTAAAGTTAACGGAATTCAATAAAAACAGGTTGTATAATGTTACATAATGTGTGAGGAAATTATAATGATTATATATTCAGTAGCATTGGCAAAACTTAGCTAGATTTTGCCCTTGCAAAAACTACAGCAAAAGTAGAGTAACCACACTCTCCGACATTCCGAGAACAATAGCAACTTTAGTGGGCAACTCAGATTGTGCTTGAAATATTCACAAACTCATTCTGCGCCCGTCCGTCTATCCATAACATACACACCAACATAAAACATAAAAATATACGGGAAAATGTAGCTTATGGTCGAGATAGTAAGTTGGGTTAGTCTCGCAAAGATAAAGTGGGCAGGGCGCGTAGCCGAATAGGTACCCAAACGCTTCACGATTCGTGAGCATTTTGTCACAGTATAATAAAGTGTACTATCGTACAGTATGACCACTCCCGCTCCCCGCTGAAAGTGCCGCCCACCCCCTCTCGGTTACCTCACAGTTACCGCCTGTCAAAAATACAAACAGTCGACCTGTCATACTTCACTCATACGAGCATAGTACGCGTTCACCTACACGAGCTAAGCCTGTGTGCTAGGAAGGCGCCTCTTTTATATATTTGACCGCCAGTGTCCGAGATGTGGTTTCGTGAAGCGTACTGGCTACGTAGCCAATGCACAAACGCTTACGATAATATCGTTAGCGTTCTATCTTTATCGCGCTTCCGTATTAGCGCGACAGAGCCAGCCTGCGTTTCTATCGTTGTCTAGCGTAAATGATTGACATTTCGGCTAGGCCAGCTGGGAGCTAACGCAACGCAATTGCAATAGGCAAGACGACTAAAAAAACTAATTAGTCCGTCAGTTACATTATCAAAGAATTTTAGACACGTATTTTTTTTTCTCGTAAACGAAAAATGACGACAGTACAGTGCGTTGAAGTTTCGCGTGACGTCACGCCTAGGTACAAGTTTTACTTACAAGTGAAGTCACAAGCCCCCACTCCGGAACTTTGATGCTCTATATCTTTGTATTTTTCATTAATTAGAAAAAGTCAGTTGGAAGTGGAAGACCTAGGCGAACTTTTCTTGTTCAGATCGGGGAAATATTGGAAAAAGGCCAGGTCAGAAGTACTCGAAACCGACGAGCGTGTATGAGAGACGTTATGAAAGTGTGTGAAGCGAAAGTGGTTTGTCAGGATCGTAGTAAATGGAAATCCGTGATCTCTGCCTACCCCTCTGGGAAACAGGCGTGATTGTATGTATGTATGTAATTAGAAAAAGCGAAAAATATGTGTTCAGTATTTTTGGACGATCTAACTGACAAACAAAATGCCATTTTTTTATGTAGTCGTCAACCCTATTGCTTACCTACGCTTCGTAAACGTATCGTAGCTAGTTCTCCCTATCGCTCTTCTGTAGTGCGCGACAGAGACAGTCTGCGTTTTGATCGCCACGTCGCGTCAACCATTGTATTAAATACCTGGGAACCTAGCCAACGCCACAATCTCTTACGCTTCGTAAGCATTTCATAGCTAGCTCTCCTTATCGCTCTTCTGTCAGTGGCGCGACAGAGCCAGACTGCGATTCGATCATAGAATGACAAAGAAGAACTGTCGAATACCAAAACTGCACTGAGAGAAATTTGCATTGTGAATTTAACAAGTTCGACTTGTTGCGGTTTATCCGTTTGAATCAGCCAAACGTATGTTTAAAACAATATGTGTCAGGTTGTTTTTATAAAATCGACTTGTTGATTCAAATATATTGCCCATTCAAATGACAAGTAGCTTGTTGTTTGAACCAAAGAGCACGTAGGCGCTATTTTAACCAAAAAACTTGTTGAACGAACATGAAAACTGGTTGTATTTTCTCTCAGTGTGGACCAATGTCAAGTGTCATTGGGAGTATTAAATTCAGAAATTATGTATAATAAAGTGAATAATTTGCTTTTCTAACTGTTTAATCGAAACGGAAATCACCCACTGTATCCTAAATAACTACAACTATTTGCACTGAAAGGTCCGATTAATTCATCAATTTCATCATCCTCCTTGCGTTATCCCGGCATTTGCCACGGCTCATGGGAGCCTAGGGTCCGCTTTGACAACTAATCCCAAGATTTGGCGTAGGCACTAGTTTTACGAAAGCGACTGCCATCTGACCTTCCAACCCGGAGGGTAACTAGGCCTTATTGGGATTGGGAGCGACTGGCAAATATCAAATGACATCTCGCACATAAGTTCCGAAAAACTCATTGGTGCGAGTCGGGGTTCGAACCCGCGACCCCGCATGCTCTTACCACTAGGCCACCAACGCTTGTCAAAGGTCCGATTAATCCGTTCACTTTAATTGAGTAGGCTGCCTGTCATCAAAACTGATCACGTTTTTTCATTTGTAGTCTGCCTCTTTTCCGCTTATAGGATGATCATATACGTGACAGTGACAGCTTCTCTTTTCCACTTATAGGATAATCATACACGTGACAGCTTCTCTTTTGCACACTTCAGCAGTCTTTAAGCGTAAGCGAAATGATAGGCTTGTGGTTTCGTTCGCCACGTACCGTCAACGATAATCACTTCGACTAGACCATCTCCCAACTTATTTTTCACATTCTTACTATATTAAAAATGTATTTATGCATAACAATGTGACCCCAAAAGGCTCAACGACCTCGAGAAATTGATTTTTGTCAGTAATATCGATTTTTATACAATTTGTTTTATGTCGCATTGAAATAGAAAGGTTGGAATAATTTTGCTGTTCTGTCTGATTTATTAGATTTGACGGTTATCTTTGGCGATGATTTATGCAACAGTTTAAGAGTTTTACGGTAAACATGTATGGGAGCTTGGGAATATTAGTCACGGTTCGTTTTGGTAGTCGATACTAATTTTGTGTCGTAAATTTAAGGTACTTAAGTAGAACTTAATAGAAAAAAATTGAATCGTAAGTTCATATTGGAACTGCGGCACTACAAACTTATTTTAGATCAATAAAAATGAAAAATCAATGTATCTACATATCTACATAATGTTATGAATGGAAAAGTGTGTGTGTCTGTTTGTTTGTCCGTCTTTCACGTCAAAACGGAGCGACGAATTGACGTGATTTTTAAGTGGAGATAGTTGAAGGGATGGAATGTGACATAGGCTACGTTTTGTCTCTTTCTAACGCGAGCGAAGCCGCGGGCAAAAGCTAGTACTTATGTACATAAATTCTTAGAATTTCGTTGGTGATATGAGAAGTTGAGTGTATCGTGTCATGAAAGATAAAAAAACTAGTCGAAAATTCCTATTCAATAAAGTATATTTTACTATATTATTATATAGTTTTTGAAAGAAACCAATTATAAAATCATTTAACGACATCTTTCACCTAAAAATATGTCACATCACAAACACATTAATGTTCCTATTATAACACAAATCAACCAAAAATGAATTCACACGAGCAACAATCAGTTTAAAATTCCAAGAAAAAACATTAATAATTAGTTAATCTCCATATCGAATTTCATACGCTGTTGGCCACCGTAGCAACGGTGATTAGACAGACAATTTGTATGTTAAACAAACTAACTTATGTATACGAAGAAAATCATTTAATTAGGGACCCCCTACTGTTTATATTGATTACTCTCCGATGCTTAGGCTATGTAGAAAAAACCTCCAAAAGATTAACCTACCAAGTCAAGAAGACCTTTGATCACTTATTACTAGCTACGCAGTCTCTGGCCTTTTTAATTTGGGTGTAGGGTGTCCATAATTTTGGAACTATTACACTGGATAAGAACAAGTAATTTGTCGCCTTTCCCACATAACGTGTGGTGCCGACGGGTGGTGCGTTTAATACAAAAATGACGATTTCTCATACAATAATGGATTTGTTTGAACAGATTATTTATTTAACGGTTAATTTTAGACATTAAAGAAACAAAGTATAGTTCATGTATTTAAATTAAGATTTTGTTATGAAATGAAGGAATCTATTTCATATCTAAGAGAAGGAATATTTTAATTTTATTCGTTTGATCAATTCAATTGAAGTAATTTTTGATTGTAGCAAGTAACTTGGTGTCGATCGAGTAACGTATCTACTCTAAAACATTAAAAACTTATGGTTGTTATTATTAACGCAATACCTATTTAAATTCTGATTTTCTGCTGTAAAGTGATTAGAAAGATTATTTAAGACACATGTAATGTAAAGTCCAGCAGGACAATTGCGACTTGGTGGGGGTCGATTTTTTATTTACACTACCAACTGGAACACCATATTTATTTTATCCACTGAAAGGGCGTGCCATATATCTGCCGTCCTATCACTAAAACCCATCTAACCCACAAATGATAGTTTTGAGATATGGGCAAAAAACATAAAAACCCATATCTCTAGGAAATGTGTCGATTTAGTCCAGATTTCTTTTATTCTTAAATTAAAACTAAATTCACGCTAACATTATTTAAAATCAATTTAATTAAATATTGTTTAATTTATTAGAAATTCGCCATTTTGTGTTTAAGTTATGCAAATAATTCCTAAAATATGTATGATTTTACTGTTAAAACACGGTTAAGTATACTTTAGCCGTTTTTTAGGATTGAATAATACATAAAACATGGCTT
This sequence comes from Leguminivora glycinivorella, assembly GCF_023078275.1. Lineage (NCBI taxonomy): Eukaryota > Metazoa > Arthropoda > Insecta > Lepidoptera > Tortricidae > Leguminivora > Leguminivora glycinivorella. The sequence continues at coordinate 2,374,934 of NC_062988.1, read as the reverse complement.
AATAACGGCAAAGTAAATTTACGTGTTTATAGTAATCGTAACTGAGCATTGCATAATAATCTAAAAACATAGCTTAATAACCGCAAAGACACTAAACAATTTTATACTATCGTATATGCTCTAAAAAATGCTGTAACCGTTTTTAAGCTATGCAATGACTACTAACATCGAAATAATTTGTATGCATTCCTAATCTAAAAGCCCGCTATATGACAAACCAGCGACGATTACTAGGTTTTAGCATTGTCATTCTTTTTAAAAGGAGTTTATCATTTTAGCAATGTCCCGTTTACCTGCAGTACCTGCACTAAGTTTCAAGAGCAATTCAATTTGTTAAATGAATAAAAGACAACTGTATGATATTGTAACCATTTATTTGCATGCATAAAAAACCTCGTTATAAGTTATGTTACAAATTAACATATTTAAACTTAATATAATATTCTAACATTAGTGAAAACTAACATAACATTAATATGAAACAATAAAATTCGCTTTTTACATTGCAACAAATCAATTTGCTATACCGACACGGCGAAAGGTGTCGCTCTTGGATATCCAAAGTTATTCGTATTATTACTATAATACACTATTAAAATAATGTTTTTATTATCGAGTTATATAAGGTTAAAAACGGTTGACATTGGCAAGAAAGAAAATTGGAAAGAAAGAAAGAAAGAAACACGGATTTCATTTATTATTCGCCAAGCAAGTGAAAATAGCAATCTTTATTTATTTTATAGACTTCAAAAATTCAAAATACATTTAGGATTGTTTGAGATAATAATTTTCTCTCTTTCCGCTTGATTCCGTTCTTCTTAAAATTTATTTATCTTTTTTTGTGCGTTTGGTTTTCGACAGTTGTATTATTAATATTAATATTACGAGTGTAGCGCTCTATATCGACGGTGGTCGATGATGTGTAGGTCAGTCCTCCTTTTCTGTATGTAAAACTTCTGGATTTGAAGGGTCTGAATGAATTGGTACAGCAGAATACTTATATATCATACATCTTTTTTTTTTCTTTAAACTAGAATCAATATAGAGATCTTTGTTAACAATTTCTGGTAAAATCAGGTGCACCATTGCTTAAAATTGTATTAACTAGGTTAAATTTAAGTCTGTTTCTCTGTTGTTTGTATGAATTGGAGCGGATAAATCAAGATAAAGCTTCATTTTGGATGATACATATGTTGTCATTTTACAATTTTTACATGCTAGGTATAGAGTTCTTCTTCTTTCGAGTCATCACTTGTAGTTTCAATGCGTCTGCGACGGAATAGTCAAAAACCTTCTTTCCTTATATCAAGATGAGAAGCATTTTACGAATGATTAAAGAAGTAAACGTTGTTCGATTTTGTTACAACGAAGGATAAACCCAAATTCGATGATCGTCAGCAACGGTTTTAGCTTGGACCAGTAAAAGGGAGTTTTAAAATTGATGTATTTTCGTCAGCATTGAAAATTAAAGCAGAAACGTTCGACGTGGCTAAGTTAGGCAAAGAATTCTGAGGTATCAATCTCAAAAATTCTTGAAACAATAGGTACACAACGATAGAATGTTCCTTGGTAAAGATCGAGTTGAGCAATCCCCTTCTGTTCTATATTTATTAAACTTACTGCTGGTGTGATGACTTGTGGTCGGTTTTTCGGTATTCATTTTATTCGCAGATCTCTGTTATCGTTTGTATCCTGAAGTTCGTAACAAGCCTAAAAGAAATAACATTAATTAATTTGATTTTTGACTGCATTATTAAATCAGCTTGACGGTAATATAATGTTGCGCAAGTAATCCATACCTACATAGGTACTAAAACATTGTAAGGTAAATAAATGCTTACAAAATGTATGTGGCTATGGCAATGCCTACATAGCAATAGGATGGTACAATGTAATTTCTTGACTTTTTTGTTTACGCTTTATTTGTACACAATAGTTTTAACTGGGCTCTTGATCGAATATTTTGATAGAATAACTTACGAGTTAGGTATTTACTTGTCGCGGCAAACGTGTGATAATACGTTAGCAAAACGCAAGTTGTGCTTGAAAAAAACCTTAAAAAAAAGATATTCAACACTTACCTGGTCTTCGGTTTCTTAACATTTTAAGGAGAAAATGTTCATTCACCGGTCACTACAGCCTTCGCACAACTTTCTGCGCGCGAGCCGCTCGGCCGACTGTCGGACTGGCGCAATAACTTTGGAAGGTATACTTTTACAACTAGCGGGGTTTTAGCGTAGCTTTGCTGGTTTGTCCTGTTTCAGTGTGGCATTATGAATATTTTTTAGTAATAAATTCACCGTAAAGCGCAGTAACTAGGTTTTAGTGATGTATTTGTAACCGAAATTACAATGAAAGTCTTTAAATACACGGTTAAAGGACTTTAGCCGTGTTTAAGCGTAGTATTTTATTTAAAAAAGTGAATGTTATAAAATGTAATAACGCAATTAAACGGCTTTAATGGGAATTTATGAAGCTTATGTCAAGTAACGTTGTTATAGTTATGTATCGTGTGATAAAACTATGACGATAAACAACTGCTAAGCGCTTTAATATAAGTTATAGAAGACAAATGTGGGTTTGCGGTTTTATACTATTGAAAAGGGTTATAAAATAGTGCACTTAGCGAGGTATGTCGACTCTGTATCTCGGTAACTAAAAATGATAAAAATATGATTCCAAGACCAGTCGATGGGGAATTCTTTCATATTTAAGAATATTTATCCAAATGAAAACTGGTAATATGCAGCTTAGAGGGGTTCTAGTGATAGGACGGCAGATTATTATGACATCTATTTCATAATTTAAGAAATGTAAGACATATTTTCCCCCAGTTGCAATTGGGTTACATTCTGGTGGCCTATAAACTATTGTCATATTTTCACTTGTCAGAGCACTATTTACATAACATTGTATGTCATAAAACTTGGAAGTCAGAATAATTTTTGAACATAGCTGTTTTACGTCATAGCTGTGTTATGTCATATTTTTTATTGCAATATTTTTTATTTTTATTAAATTTTAAGTCATAAGTTTGCTGAGCATAATTGTCTTTATTTCGACGTATTACTATGCATAGTATTAATATTGTATACAAAAAAGAAGTCATATATTTAAAAATCATAATACGTTCCATTTATAACTCTGTTTAGGCTCGAATTTAATGTACTAATAAGTAACTCAAATCTCATATGACATAGCCCAGTTAGGTGCGACGACGACAATTTCATCGACAAACAAACAGTGAAGCAAACGTATTACAGGGTAGGTTTAGGTTAGGTTAGAACTGTGACCACACAGAAACAAACGTCTTACAGAGTAGGTTTAGGTTAGGTTAGAACTGCGACCTACACAACAACGAATGGATTTTATATTAGGTTTAGGTTATGTTAGAACTGTGACCACACACAAAAACAAACAGTTTACAGAGTAGGTTTAGGTTAGGTTAGACCTGTGATTTACACATAAGCAAACGTATTACAGGGTAGGTTTAGGTTAGGTTAGAACTGTGACCACACACAAAAACAAACAGTTTACACAGTAGGTTTAGGTTAGGTTAGACCTTTGATTTACACATAAGCAAACGTATTACAGGGTAGGTTTAGGTTAGGTTAGAACTGTGACCACACACAAAAACAAACAGTTTACAGAGTAGGTTTAGGTTAGGTTAGACCTTTGATTTACACATAAGCAAACGTATTACAGGGTAGGTTTAGGTTAGGTTAGAACTGTGACCACACAGAAACAAACGGCTTACAGAGTAAGTTTGGGTTAGGTTAGAACTGTGATCACACAGAAACAAACGGCATACAGAGTAGGTTTAGGTTAGGTTAGAACTGCGACCCTACACAACAACGAACCGCTTTTAAATTAGGTTTAGGTTAGGTTAGAACTGTGACCAAACAAACAATTTACAAATTGTAAAATTTTAGAAAAATTCATAATTTAAGTAATATTATGCGTAATAAATTGTACTTAATTAAAACAAAAAAATTAAAATGTTTCAAGGGGTTATAGTGAACTATTATGGCTGATAATAAATATGCTAAAAATAAGTGTGCTGATAGTTAGTATGACATTTGATTATTATAATCTAAGTTTGTATGAATAAGGAGTATATGACATCTATTAAGTATGACACTAATTATTAGAGCAAAAGAAGTATGACAAAAAATAATATGATTTCCTATATGTATGCACATTGATGATGATGCCGTAAGTTGTTAAATATGCGCATAGAAGATATTACAAAAAAATATATGCGACCCGATATGGACCCGTTGCAATTGCCCCGCTGCTAGCCTAATGGTAAGTGCTTGCGACTTTCGATCCGGAGGTCGCGGGTTCGAACCCCGGCTCGTACCAATGAGTTTTTCGGAACATATGTCAGAAATGTCATTTGATATTTGCCAGTCGCTTCTCGGTGAAGGAAAAACATCGTGAGGAAACCGAACTAATTCCAATAAGGCATAAGTTACCCTTCGGGTTGGAAAGTCAGATGGCAGTCGCTTTCGTAAAACTAGTGCCTACGCCAAATCTTGGGATTAGTTGTCAAAGCAGACCCCAGGCTCCCATGAGCCGTGGCAAATGCCGGGATATCGCAAGGAGGATGAGTTGTAATTGCCCCGCTGTGCCTTAGGTACTTCAATCTATCACTTTCAAACCCCGCACCTTTTATCAGGAAAATAATGGCTTCCAAAATGACCGGAAGTTGGCACGATCGACCGGAAGCGCGTCCAGACAGGAAATAGATTTTTGAAAGTTCCGAATGAAAAGTTCGTTCGTTTTGTTTGGGACGATAACTGGTTTATGGGGTGGAAATGACAGTTACCGCCCTAAGGTTGGCTGGAAGATATTGTAGCATAAATACACACATGGCATAGGTAGATGTCGCTACAGTGTATGGCAAAAAACAGTACGTGTGGATCCGCGCGGACGAAGTGAAACTTCATATCATAACCTCAAAGACATTTTGTCAAGTGACCATCTTTTTACTGTTTTAAATATTTTACATTTGCTCAAATTATTGAAAAAAAAAAGCTCATTTTGCACTCGATCTAAATATAAAACACACACATTCCAACCAACCATTTAAACCCATTCTGCTCATTCTGTTCTGTCACTGACTGAGTGAATAATAGAATGAGTGGAGTGAGTGAGTGTGACAGAATGTTACGCGCTGAGTGAGCGGCATTTCACGCAAAGTAACAATATAAGCAAGTAATTATATATTGATTTAGACTAACACGATTTGCACTCATAATTTTAGAACAAAACGGGACTTAAAAACCGCCAAATTAATAAGTCTGCGGTAGCTGAACATCTGCTACAGTCGGGACCAAACCACTGGATCGAGCTCCATAGTCCCAAAATTCTATCAACGGAACGTCTGTTCTACAGCAGAAAAGTACGTGAAGCGATTGAAATTAGGAAGCATCGAAATTTCAACCAAAATGAGGGACAGGGAATTTCTTCTTCGTGGAATCCAGTGATTAGCAAATGTAAGCGTGAAAAAACACCGAGGGACACACCGGCTGATGTCGTGAGTGTTGTGTGTAGGCAAAGTGACAACCCTAGCGCAAAAGTGAATAATCAAGAACAAGTGCGGGTAGTTCGAGAAACTCGCGCGGCTAGAAGATGTTGATGCAATTCCTCGCCAGTCTACCCGTGACCACGAACATAATGTGATGTTCGAAACGTCGGGCCAAATATAAATGTAAGTGTTTACGCGATTAAGTCCCGTTTTGTTCTAAAGTAATTATATATTCTTTATTGCACCATTTTAGCATTTTAAATGTAAAAAATATACAGAATGTTGAGTGAGAGACCTAGTAACTAGGTAACAACAGGCGGTCTTATCGCTAAAAAGTTAATATAAGTTCGGCTTTGCGCTTCGTATCTCAATGTAAGTTATTTTTAGTGTGTTTTTGTACAATAAAGAGTTACTATTACTAGGGTAAACTCGCCTCATTCGGTGACACGCCTACATACACGGTGTTACAAGTTTTGAAGCACTGTTCCGAAAGACGATTTTTGGTTGTTTCATCGAATTAGGCGTGTCACCGAATGAGCGAGTTTATCCTACTATGTACTACTACAATGACTGAGTGTTACGCGCTGTCAGTTGGAAGTCGCATTAGATTATTTTTTTTTAGTTTGAATGAATGGGTATAATTCAAAAATAAGAAACCCTATTTCATAATACTAAAGCTTACAAATGACTTTATTTAAAGGATAGTTTTTATTCGAATTAACAGCGAAAGTGGGTTACAGTAAACATAAAATTTTATGGAGTGCGTTATTGCGTGTTAAGTGTGAGCGAGTAACAGAAAGCCATTATTTGTAAAGTTGTTCACGCCATGAATCGAAGTGTTTTTTCGATTTTCCAAAACAGTACAGGTAACTGATGTTTTTTAAGTATAAACGTACACTTCGATATGTGAGTACAGTCAGCCAGTAGCGATGAAGCGGTGCGTTATGCTAACTGTACTATAATAGCGGTTCATCTCATCAAAATAATATGGCGACTTTTTCAAGAAAAAGGTATCTAAAGAATCGGCTGTCGAAAAACCCTTTTAAAATAAGGTACATATTTAGTTAGTATTACGAGTATTTTATATTATCTGGTAGGGAATGCCTCAAAGCGTTAAGTCCGCCATTTGTACCTACTCATTTTTTGTACATTTGTGCAATAAAGTTTAAACAAATAAATAAAATATTATCCGTATAAATAAAATACAGACTATCTTAGATGTCCTTCTCTTCGACAATGGTACCTCCTGTTTATCTATTTAAAATGCTAATTATGATAGTTTACTTGTTCGTATTAGGCATAAATAAATGCCCATTGTATCTAAAACAATAGTCGCGACATACTAAAATTCTAAAGGGGCACACACGGACCAATTGCGGTTTAATGACTGGCTATAAGCGTTAATCGTTGGGGTGGGTTGTGACACAAGGCATAGGAGGTAGCGGCAGCGGGTGAGGTAGCGGTAGCGATTTTATAATTTGTAAAAAGTAATAAACAGTTCAATTTTTTTTTATATTTGATGTATTCTTTTACTTGGGTGTGATGTACGAGTATAAGCGATAATCGTTGGAGCGGCTTGTGATTGTGACGCAACTTCTAGGACATAATACTCGTATAGAAATAATTGCCTATTTCTAAATGAATACCTTGCCATTAAATAAATAGGAGTAAGTGGTAGAGGGTAGGGTAGCGACAGCGAGTTTATAATTACGAGTACTTATTGTTGTATTTTTATCCGTTTTATTTTATTTTTTAATTGTATAGCAAACTATAAAACTAATAAGGTCCAGGATAGAGTGGAGTGCGGCGTTGGAAGATTGTGTTCGGTGATCTGCTCTTTATCTCCGCTTTCTCAAAGTGAATCCTTATTTTGTGTGTGGCTGGTTCGCAGCGGCCATGTTTGATTTTCAGCTTGTTCAGGCGGCACCAAATTTTATGAGGAAGATCAAAATCAAACCTGTTTGTATATAGAATAAATTTTCTTCTTGTTCTTAAAAGTAGTGTCTGAGTCAACTCTGTCTTTTTATGCCTTTTATTTTCCACTTTTTCTATCTAACTACAAGCGCCGCTAGCACAAAAGTTTAGCGCTGAGTGAAATGTGCAAGGGATAGCTGCGCATGGGGATGCATATACTTAGGTACTCTTCGTCCCGTGTCCCCAGAGAGACCTGTTTTTGACTTCTGCGCAATAACGATCAGCGCTTAACTTACGTGCCGCTTCTTGTATGTTCTTTGGTCATAATTTGCACAGGGGTTATACAAACTCCAGTAATATTAACCCGCTTACCGCTCACCCCTCGCGCCACCCACTTAATCGTTAAAATAAATCTTGGTACGATAATGCCAAGCTAACGAGTGACGACACAATGCCGCGACAATCGGTGGCGGTGCCTTTCATCTTGACACTTTGTCTTCTATAGTGCGGCTTAAGTGGATTGGCTGATGGGCTTTCACTTGTTTTCCGTTTTTTTTTAATAGCGGTCACTTGTTTTCTGTTTTTTAGATAGCGGAATTGGGGGCTTTGAAGAGTTGGTGTGCGCGAGATAAAAAAAAATGTGTATAAATTAATCTACTTAAATGATTTAAGTGGCGTTTTTAGTAGTATGAGCCATTTTTGGGAGAATTTTGCTTGTTTCATGTTAGTGCGAGTTCGTGGAATAGTGATATTAAAAGTTGTGATTAATTAAAACTTGAATAGAGGCATTTTGATGGAAAAAATACATAAAAATGGATTATTACTGTATCGGACTCCAAAGATCTTTCTTTCAAGTAAATCTTTCAGCTTTCGAACGTTGCAAAATAATTTAAGTAAGTACCTAATACTTATCATACTTTAGAATTCAGAAAAAAAAATAGTGTCAGACTGTCAAGAATTGAATAAAGTCTTAAACGTCTAAAAAAATCTTTTACGTGTTTACGTCTTACAACTAGGCTTTATCTCTGTCTGTAACCGACAATGTATTTCCATAATACGTGCCCTTTCAGAATGCGCAACGGCCAATCCTCTCCGTCCGCACTACATGCTTATTGGTTTATCGGATGCCTGGGTAATCTGTGAATTTTACAAAGAGGCGGCCTCTTTGTTCTTTTTCAGATATATTTTAAAATTATCCACTCTCGGGAATCGATTGAGCGGATGCTCGGTACCGGTCAAAGAGTTTTTTCGATTGCAGATTGCGATAGTCATCCGATTGTAGGCATGAAATGGTTCAAATTGCTACCTATTAGGCTTTGTTTTTCTTTTAGTACTTACCTTAAGAGCTAAGGTACGAGAGAGATTATTTTGCATTTTAATTATTGTTTATATCCTTGTGAACGGGCGCACGGGTTGAGACGACGAGTTAAAAAGGGCGAAGGGAGGCCTTTGCCAAGCAACAGGACACTCTATACTCATAACTATAATAATTTGTATGTGGAAAATGAAAATGGCGAGTTGAAAACTGTAGAATGAACTATGATTTGTGGTTTTTCGTACCGATACCTACCTTCAAATCTTCACAAAAAGAGTGTGCTTCTAGTTCTAAAACAAAAACACACTTGTTTCTCTGATATTATAGGTCATAATTAAAAAATAATAATTATCATCTTATCTTCTTTATCGTATCCTCATGGCTGAGGGACGTGACGAATGTGGACAGTCTTCACCAGTTGTCTCCACGCCACTCGATCCTGGCGTGCGATGTGGTCTTTGTCACAGACGTTATTCTGTCTGCCCGACGTGTGCCCTAGGCTTGTGTAGGACATGTACTATTAGTACAAAAGACACGATTCCCTGCACTGTACTAGACCGAACGACTCCCAAATGATTCTGCTCTCTAGGATATTTAGTACACTCACACACGCGCAATAGAATAGGAGCGAAAGGAGCAAAGAGCCGAGGAATGACAATGACAGCAAAGCGATCCGTGTGATCTGACCGCAACCGAACTAAAACCGACTGACTCGGACCGAGAGCGCGCGCGAGAGCGAGCGAGCGTTACTGTACCTACGCCATATGCACAATTTGTCTCTTACTCTCTCGGTGTACTACTGTCCTAAATGTCCTAAAAGAACGAACTAGTACACTTCGGAGATCGTACTAGTTGAGAGCGATCTTTTCAGTGAACGAGCAGGCACAACTCTAGTGTGCCCATGCTTCCACTTCTTCGCTTCCTTGCCATGCGTCCCGTGATTGTGATTATGAATAAACTAAATTAAATATTTTCTTGTTGCAGGTTTTTGACGAGACATCTTTAAAAACGAAAGAAGAATCCAGGCATTCTCCTTTTTCGGGATGAGTTAGAAAAAGGTAAACAACTTTATTGCCATTTATATACTGATGTGGTCAGTCATCAGCAGTGGACGGTAGTTACACACATATTTATGAACACGTGGAAAACCAACAACTCGTCAAAATCTTTTGTCTGTGAATATCCATTTCTCGTCCTCGACGCTCCATGACCTGTAGCAAAGAGTACAACCGTTGACGCTTCTTATAGTTATATATGTGCATCCGAGCCTGCATATCGCCACGGATCATCAACCATTGTAATCATGGCTAGAGGTATTCAAACTATGCCAAGCCTAACTGTATCTCCAACAATTACCTCCCGTTATGCAACAAACTTTGATTGCCTTTCCTACTAATTGCTTGTTACCATTTTATTGCTCGCTTTTATATTTCTAACCTCAAAACCAATTTTACTAGACCTGTCATTACGTACTTCACGGTACTAAATATGGATGTGGACAAAGTGGCAAAAATATGTAAACACGACTACCTATTGCTCATAATTATGTTACGGTTGTGAATTTTTTTTTAACATATCGTGGTCAAACCCGATGAGTTGATCAACTTTGTTTTTGCAATTCGATCTATGTGCAATTTAAGCAAACGTTCTTATTTCTGTGAAAAAATATCTGTATTTATCGGGGTTTACCTCTAACCCCTAATATTACCCCCTTTCTTCCCGTGGGTGTCGTAGAAGTCGATATGGGTACTATTATATTATTATATTCTGTGGATATGGGTTAAATTATGGCGTAGGCGAGAAGCTCTGGCAACCTGTCACTGCAATGTCGCAATCTCGTTTTCTCGACCCCTTAATTTCAAAGAGTGGCACTGAAACTTGAGTAGTTTCATGTGCTCTGCCTACCCCTTTATGGGATACAAGTGTGATTGTATGTTAAGGTTGTGGATATATATTTTTGGCACTTTTACCGCATCTATATTTAATATTGACTGTACACGAAACCTATTAAATATGGATACAGACAAAAATTTTGATTTAATTTGATTTGACAATTAGGTCCCTTTGCCCAGATAACGTCACAAATATGAACATAATACCTCGACAGAATACGGCCGCGTATACATATTTTGAGCACTTGGTCTGTGTGCATATTTAAGCCATTAAGTCTCGTGTAAAAAAGGTTCCTATTACGTTGGTATAAATCGTTGTGGAAGCAATCTTGACGTGTTCTTTATATCTTAATAAGCTATGATTGTAAAGTCTATAACAGAAGTTGGTAATTGTTTAGATGTGTTGGGTTTTTTATTGTTTTAGTGTGTTTAGGGTACCACAAATAGTTTTGGTGATCCACAATATTGTAACTAAAATGAGTGTGTGTCTTACAGTAAATAAGTTAGTCTAAGTTTTTCGCATTAAATCATAGGTAATTTCTTGATTGGTTCCGCGGCAACGGCAACTAGCTTAGCTTACTCGAAAGGAAAATTGAACGAGAACAGTTAAGGCACATCTCGGACACTGGCGATCAAATATATGAAAGAGCAGTTCCTAACACACATTCTAAGCTCGTGTAGGTGAACGCGTACCATGCTTGTATCAGTGAGATATGACAGGTCGACTGTTCGCGTTTTTGACAGGTGGTAACTGTGAGGTAACTGAGAGGGGGTCATACTGTAAGATAGTACTCTTTATACTGTGGTTAAGGGAGCGGGTACACTGCTGTTATCAAAGAATATGAAAAACTTGGCCACATGGAAATGGTTTTAAAGAAGTGCAAGAGAAACCAACAGCGCCAGTATCCTGTTTGAGTGGCGGCCTCAAGAAGGAAAGCGATCCCGAAAACACCCCGTACACACCTGGAGGCGGAGCGTAGAGAACGATCTGTGGGAGTTCGGACTGAGCTGGAACGAGTCCAAGGCGGTGGCTCAAGATTGAAAGGCGTGGAAGGTTCTTGTAGAGGCCCTATGCACCTATGGAGTGTCCTAGGACAATCAGCAACAACAAGACAAACCAGTGTATCTGTGTTACCTATGGTGTGGACTGTGTATCTTCCCCATCACTCTGTTATTCGAGAGTACAAAAGAACATTAAAAATACGTGTAGTTTTTGACGCTTCGTGCCCAGGTGCTGTAGCCAAATGGCATTTCTGCGACGCGAAACGAAAACGAAACGCCGCGAAAGGTAGTTTGGCTCTGTCGCAACAATACGGAAGAGCGATAGAGATAGATATCTATGAGCGTTTCGTTTCGTGAGCGTTTGTGCCATTCGGCCACGCACCCTGGAGTTAACGAAGTGTCTCTGAACGAATACTATAGGAAAAACATAAGTAACTACTTTCTATAAGAGTCAGCAATTTCAAATTGAATCCTACATATTTTAGATTGTCATTCTTTTACATCATCATCATCATTCTCTTGCCCTTTTCCCATTACTTGGGGTCGGCGCAGCAGATCATCTTCCTCCATTCCTCTCTATCAGCCGTCACTCTCGAGTGTCACCTATCATTGTTCACACATTCCGTCCATCTTTTCTTAGGCCTTCCACTACCATTGTATCCATCCAACCTTCAATTATTTTTATATAAATTAGAATTATAAAACGAATTAGGTATATAGTATAATATAAGTCACATCACAGTTTATTATGTTACCATGAACATTGGGTTTGAACATGGAACATGAGACAAAAAAAATGCCGTGAGACACTAACATATTAAACATGTAATAAATAATAAATAAATAAATATTATAAGGACATTCTTACACAGATTGACTTGAGGCCCACGGTAAGCTTAAGAAGGCTTATGTTGTGGGTACTCAGACAACGATATATATAATATATAAATACTTATATACATAGAAAACATCCATGACTCAGGAACAAATATCTGTGCTCATCACACAAATAAATGCCCTTACCGGGATTCGAACCCGGGACCGCGGCGCAGCAGGCAGGGTCACTACCGACTGCGCCAGACCGGTCGTCTAAGTTGGGTCGTCTAAATGTAAAATCGGGTAACTCACGTAAAATTGTCGAGTCTGCGTCGGGATACCATGGGCATCGCGCGTACTCAATGAAAATGCTCCTCGTTACGGAGCGAAACATGTCGAGCGACCTTCGACAATTTTACGTGAGTTACCCGATTTTACATGTTTAAAAAAATGGTTCTGACAGACTCACGCTTGACTGTTAATTTAAATAAAACAGTATGACGCTGCGCTAGCTTTGATTTAATTCACTGTTTACAATTTTATTGTATCGAATGGGTAACTTTAATTGTAGTACAACTTCATAATGGCTATAAAATGTGATTTAATGTGTAAATATAGTACCTAATAAGGATATAGACTGGACTTGAAATAAATTATTTTATAGATGAAATAAATTATCAGAATATTACTATAGAAACGTAGGTCGAAGTTATTTTTAAACACATTTTTTATTGTTCACAACTTTAAATAACCAAATATATTGACGACCAGAATCATGTTGTATTATTTTTAAATAATTATGTTGTATTTAAGAATATGACAACAAAAAAAAACTAAAAGTATTCCGTTTTTGCCATTTTGACTACGGAACTCTGAAAAAAATATCCAACGCCTTTTAAAACTAGCCGAATAGTGCTTTTACTCCAGTCAACGCTCGTTTTTTTAGTCCAGTCAAAAAGCTTATCTGGCCGAATCTTGCCATTTGCTAATTACTCTCAAAGGTGCGGTCTTTGTGGGTAGTCTAAAAAGGAATATAGCCTTCGATTTTTAGCCACAAAATACAGGGAAAGATTTCAGTAGGACATTGATTTGTATAACACTAAATCAAGATGGCTTTCTGTTAGGAATATTTTTCGGATTTGAATAAGGCCAGTAAAAAAATATTGTGAGGATACCTGCATACATATGAGAATAAAATTCAGATATTTGTCTTATGCGCATTATACATTCCAAATTATATAGGAGTAGAGCGTGCAGATTTTTGCCTAAGTTTTTTTTTTTTTTTTTTAATTTATTGAATAATAAAGATTTTTTACACAAGACCCATCGTTGGCCTTGAAGAGGTTTGTGTGCCGATGGGGAGTTCAGTATATTACTTAACTATATCTATACCTAAGTTTTGAATACTAGTTAGGATTCTTAGCACATATAGCTTAAGTCGTTAGATTGTAACAAATGCATTTTAATACATTTTTTAATATTTTTTCCATTAAGATACTTAAGTCTTACGTCCTCTGGCATCTCATTAAGTATTTTTGGTAGAATATATGTATACAACCTAGTGCCGTATACGTTATTATATTTGGGTATACAATATTTGTTTTGTCTCTGCAAAGTTCTTAATTTTATACATCTATTTTTTACTTTTATATTATTAACATGATGATATTCTTCCGTTAGTACAGCTAGTTTAAATTTTTTTTGAATTGGGAGTATATTACAGTATTTGAACAATTGAGCATAGTCTGTTTCATATTTCTTTTTTACATGTCTAGGTACCAGTAACTTCAATAATCTTATTTGTAAGTTATATATTTTTTCTACATAGGTTTTATAGGTTCGACCGTAACTACTCAGAGCGTAACCGATCACAGAGTCAGCAAGGGCTAAGTATAGCATACGTAGTGTTTTGTATGGTAATTTGTACCTCAAGGTTGACATTTTACATAAAATTGCTCTTAGTTTATCGCACACATAATTAATATGTGGCCCCCAATTGAATCTGTGGTCGATTATAAGCCCCAGGTACATGTGTTCTGTGACCACTTCTATTTTTATACAATTACATGCTGTGGTATTAAGTTGGTGCAGACAGTTATGTTGGTGTGCAATCACATTAATATCATGAGTAGTTTTATTGTGAGCTGAACGAATATGCATTATTTTTGTTTTCTGCGCGTTAATTACTAAGCCCATATCATGTGCCCATTTGCACACAGTGTTGAAGTTAGATTGCATCGTGCGCTCGGCGACGGCTACGTCGCGGTCAGCTGTGATAATGCATGTGTCGTCCGCGAACTGATAGACAGACCCCTCGGTTATTAGGTTACACATATCATTGACGTAAACTAAGTATTCAGTTGGGCCAATAATCGATCCCTGGGCGGTGCCTTTTACGCTTTTTGTTTCATTACTGTATGTGTTATTTATTTTTACTCGCGTATGTCTGTTTTTGTGATAGCTTTTCAGTAAATTAAGTAAAGGGCCCTGTATACCGTTCTGCTCAAGTTTCAAATACAAAGTTTCATGGTCTAACATTTCAAAAGCTTTGCTGAAATCAATGAAAACAACGAGCACATGCCTTTTTTCATGCATATGCTCGTTGATTTCATTATTAAAATCACAAAGTAGTTGAGTAGTACTTCGGTTTCTTTGAAACCCGTATTGTTTACTATTTATTATATTGTTATGGGTAAAAAAGTTACTAATTTCGTTGCCGAGGTATCTTTCAACTATTTTATCTATACATGACAATATAGTTATAGGTCTGTAGTTGTTATAGTCCTTATGCGCACCTTTTTTGTAAATAGGGCGTATTACACCGGTTTTAAGTTCCTCGGGGTATTCAGATGTGGCAAGGCAAGTGTTAATTAAGTGAGTAATTATTGGTGTAATTTTCAAGCAGTTTTTTTTAATGTCTATGACTCGAATTTTGTCATATCCTGGGCTTTTCCTGTCATTTAAGCCTCTGATTATTTTTAGAACATTATCACACGTCGCTTTTTTTAACCTCATTGCCACTTCTGTCCCCCCGGCTATCTCTGTGTGGGCGAGAATTTGAGTTCTACATGTAACAGATATTTTATTAACATTGTTCTGAAATTCTTGCGCAAAATTACTGCATATTTCTTGTTCATTCATTTTAAAGTGTTTCAAGATCACGTCATCAATAGAACAATTAATTTTACCACATAATTCGTTAATTATACGCCATATTTTTTTCGAATTTTTAAAGTTTCTAGTAATTTCCTTTTTAATATACATATTTTTGATGCAGTTAATATATTTACTTATTTGTTTTGTTACGGTACTTATTATACAGTATTCTGTTTTCAATTTTTTCTGGTGCTTTTTTCCAGATTTTATACAATTTATCTCTTTGTTTACACATTTTAAGCATTTTTTTATTTACCCATTTACACTTCGTCTTTACATTTTTACATTTAATAGTTTTTTTACAATCATCATATGCATTCTGTATTTTATCCTTAATGAAATTTAATATTGTGTTCGGACAATTGTAGGCGAGTGCTTCATCCCATTGAACCTGCTGCAAGGCGTTATCGACCTTATCGTTGTCTAGCACGGTGACTAATCGCGCCGCGGGCATACGGGCGCTTGCGCCGGCTATCGCCAGCGCACAGCCTGTTATGTAGTGATCAGCGATAGATATGTTAATGACCCCAGTAGGTACTGTGCAATTTATTGGCCTCAAAAAAATATGATCGATACAAGATTTTGATACACTATCACCTTTAATTTCCTCTCGGGTGAACTGATTTATACCACATTCTAGTCCTAGCTCCGATAATTTATTTAAATACATGTTATTAATGTTATTTTGTTTTTTCAAGTCAATATTCATATCTCCGATGATTATTAGTTTGTTTTTGTCAGAGATGTGATTAATTGTATTACATAACTCGTTTACAAAGTGCGATTTGCATTTGTCGGGCGGTCGGTACACCGCACAGATGCTTATCTTTTCCTTATAGTTTATATCTATGCGCCCGCATAGCGATTTGAAATATAAAGAAACATTAGGTATCAGGGTAAATGGGATGTTTTTATGTACATATAATATAACTCCGCCTCCTTTTCGGTTATTTCTAAGATTAGTATGCATGTTATAATCAGTTAAATTAAATAATGATTTACACGTCTCGGTTATGTTAACTTCCGTGAGCACAATTAGGTCTATTAAGCGGTTGCTAGTGGTAATTATGTATTCTAGATGAGAGAAATTTAATAACATCGATCTTATATTCACATGAAATGTAGTAAGATATCGGCATCCTGTTGGAATTGTATTTATGTAATCATTCCAACTACTAAAAGTACCTTCGTCGATGTTAGAAGAAGTAGGCATTAAACTATATTGTTATATAGGCATTTAGGTGTCTTTATAAATAGGTATGTAAGAGTCAGTCCGTTTTCGATGCCCAGTATTCAATATCACTCACCGATCTAATAGGGTGTGTTTTACCTTGTTCGTCCTTCTTGATAAGTATGCATCCTTTTTTACACCATACAAACTTGTACCTATTGGTTTCCTTTAGCTCCGATTTGGCTTTCCAAAGTAGGTAGGCGGTTGTAGGTGATAAGGCCTCGCGCATAAAGATCCTGTTATCATCCGGCCTTCCGAGGTCGCGTCCTGTCACGATGGTAGTTTTGGACTCGTCCAGCCACTTGTCCCGTCGCCCTTCTCGAAGTGTGACTACTATGGTGGCTACGTTCCTTTTCTGTCCTTCTGGCGCCTTCGGGGCTTTTCTGTATGTTTGTATGACGTCATCGGGGTCCTGGTTTATTTTTTCTGCTACTTTTTGCACGATCTCCTTCAGGTTTTCGCCATCTGTTTTTTGTATGCCGCATATTTCCAGGTGATTTCCCATTTGGATTTGTTCCATAGTGTGGACCTTTTGTTCCAGGAGGTCTACTTTGTTTTTGATATTAGTTAATTTATTTTTCAGATCCTTGTTTTCGCTTTCTACCCTCTTTGTTTTTTCTTTAAATGAGTCTAGCGATTCTTGAAAGTCGTCTATCTTATCAGAGTAGAACTGCAAATGACTCTTTAGTTCTTGTTCGAGCACCAAACGTATTTGTCGAGTTAATTCGTCTTTCAGAATTTCCTTTATCTGTAGATGTATTTCCTTGACCATCTCGTCTTTGGAGTGACGGTCCGCGACTGGTGTCGTAACCTCACTGGTGTTGTCGTCCTCGTCTAGATCTGGTAGTATTATCGACATTCGTTTGTTTTTCCTGGGTCCAGGGCATTTACTGCATTTCCATGCAGCATCCGTTGATGACAGCGCGGCCAATTGCTCGTTTGTAATAGATACACATCTACCGTGCCACCATTTACTGCACGTACTACACTGCAGTCCTGAATCCTTTTTTGACACTAATTTCCCGCATTCGGAACACTTTGCCATTTTGAATAAACTAAACTTTCTACTCAGTTAGATGTTAAAAACACTGTTTTCTATCTTTACGCTTAATTTTATTTGTTATCACGACTGCAAGCAATTAACCGGTTTTACGGCCGGGTGTAAGGCACACAACCTGCCGCGTCCCGTTGCGCGTGCGAACTGAAGTGTCCAGCGCATTAGAATATGATAGGTAATTTGTAGTTTTTGTTGTTGAATATATAATTATTAGAAATAAATATTGCCTACTTCTCCCAGAATTATTATTAAACACAATCAACAGCAGTTCAATATTTAGGTCATAATCATCAGTGTTGCCGGGCGTAGCACAACTAGTTCGATAAACTACAAATAGTGCGAAAAGGACGGCCTGACGTTGTATCATTTATCACGCGACCATGCTTGCCTGCCTGGACAGTTTAAAACTTTACATATAAAATAAAACGATGGAAACGGATTAAATCGCGTATAATGAATTTAAAATTCATCCATTTAATTCATTCATTAATTGTTTTTTAACATAGTAATGGTAATTTTAGTGAGTGAACCTGCCTTAGAAATCTATAATTATTATTTATAGTCATGCATGGTTCGTTAATACATTTCTTGTATGTGGGTAGGTTTTGCACATTGTAATTTTTCCTCAGTCACCCGTTGACCACGAACGCTGTAAAGTGTTCGAAACGTCGGGATGAATTGTAAATTCACATCAATCCGTTTCCATAGTTTTATTTCATGAGTAGGTAACTACCGCGGTAACCGAAGACAATATCACTTTACATATAAGCAGCAGGGGAGCAGTTAATGAAATTAATAATTATGATATACAACATGGCTAGAAAAGTTTGGAGTCAGTTCTCACATTAATTCGGTAGGTTTGGGGACTACCGATCAGATTTCGAGCAAGTTTTGAAGTTTGATAGTCGTTTTGATTGTCGTATAGTAATTTATTTATTCATTTAATCTTTATTGCACAAAGAAAATACAATTGTACACAAGGCGGACTTAATGCTATAAGGCATTCTCTACCAGTCAACCTAGTAATTTTAGCGTTTTTTTTTTATGGCATGATACCGTCAATTGAAAACAGGTAAAATAGATCGTCCTAAAATATATAGTAGCATGTTCCTGTGTCATGGATATTTTCTATAAGTATTTGTTATATATCATCGTCTACAACTTCTTGTTTATCTAATCTACAACACAAGCCTTGAGATTACAGTGGGATGTGAGATTACGGTCCAGTATGTACATTCCACGACTCTTCTCTTTCCGAACAGACTCAAATAGGTATTTATTTATTTATTTAGGAATTCGCGCAGCTGAAAGAGGTACCTACATTATATGTACTAATCCTTAGAAAACATCCTTGACTGAAAAACATTATCTGCATATCACTCAATTAACCATTGTTACGCGCCTGTGAAAATTTTGTCATACATTTTATAGAGAAGATATGGTCCTAAGCAAACGAAAGGTTACCTATAAATAAATTTAGTATAATCAATTTAGAAAGCATTCCCACCAATTCTAATATTTATAACAACGCAAGGTCTGACTCTCTATTTGCAACAAAATGCCGGTTTCCATAAATTATTGAGTCGAAACACGATTATGCAAATATATATAATGGCGATAGGTGACCGTGGAGGACGGGCGGCGACATTATGTCTGTCGAGTTATTGACCTGTTGGTGAAATCTAGAAAAAAAACGCTATATTTATGTGTATTGGACCAAAGATGTATAATATATGAAATAGAAAGACGGTTTGCATGACATCCGTAAACAACAATTAGTTAGTTATTTATTTATTTATATACAATGTATATGTACAATGTGTATGTTGTTTACGGATGTCGAAAAAACCGTTTTTCTATTTTGTAAAACGAGGTGGCTTTCTTCTTTGGCTTTTTTCTACGTATATAAGTATGTATTTATCTATTTAAGTATGTATATCCTCGCTTAGCACCCATAGTCGAGCTTTGTTTAGTTTGGGGCTAAGTTGGTCAGTGTAAGGTGTCCCCAATATTTATACATATATTTATTTTAAAACGCAGGGGCGACTTTGAAAATTGAGTTCTAAAATCATACTGTAAGTTAATTTGAGATTTTATATGGTATATGTATTGATCTAACTAGTAACACGAACAGTTTCAGTAAATAATGGACAATGTTAAATTTTAAGGCCATCAAATCAAAGTAACCCCAATTTTCCTAAAGCCACCCCGGTTGATCGTATATCTGTTCAAAACTATGGTTATAGAATTTTTCATCATATGTCGAGAGATGGCAGTAGGTATATAGGTAATTAAATAATACATAACTAGCCTACCCTCAGTTTCCTGAATAATGAACTGAATTAAATGTAAATTGTTATTATCTTTGTATGTATAAAGTATTAAAAACAAATAAAATAAAACTATGGAAACGGATTAAATCGCGTATAATGAATTTACAATTCATCTCGACGTTTCGAACACTTTACAGCGTTCGTGGTCAACGGGTGACACCGTCGAGATGAATTCATTATACGCGATTTAATCCGTTTCCATAGTTTTATTTCATGAGTAACTATCGCGGTAACCGAAGACAATATTATTAAAAACTAATTTAAATAAATAAAAACATAAATGAAAAAGTGAAGTAAATAAAATAGTCTTAAATCTGTCTTTATGATACAAAATATACTTAAATATACTTAAGTGTTTCGTAAGTTCAGTTTATAGACAAGTAATCGATTATTATTAATGATCATTGACAGTTTAGTGATGATGTTATAAAGACAGATCCGTATGACATCATTATAATATTAATGTCATATTAACCTGTGTTATACACACTGTATATTTTACTACTTTTAAAGGTTCTAAAGCTAACCTACTTAAATATTTGACTGATTATTTTAAAATTAGTAAATTCCTTGGCTGAATGAGTGAAACCTTTGCTTGAAGAATTCGTTCAGCTTTAATTGCTGTCATACGGAACATTTCGTAAAAATGTGCCCGGTTTTCAAAGGCGAAATTGATTCTCTTACTATAAATTTTTCGGTGTCGCCTTTGTAAGATCAATTCCGCATCTTCATCATCAGAAGAATTTAATACGAGGTTCATTTTCGATTACAATACAATTCCAACCTGTCAATATAGACAACTAATATTTAAAAATATGGTGCCCCTGACATACGTAGAAATACTTAATTACAAGTTTGTTCTAATAAATTGTTATTTTACCTTCATTTTGCAACAGAAACTAGTAAAATTCACTAATTATATAAGTTATTAGCAATAATATTTTGCAAGTTGTAGTTTTTTACTGGTATTTTATTATGCAACAAAAAAATATAAGTTACAAGTTAAATTACTAATATTATTAGCTTGTAATTAGGTACTTGTATATTTGTATCTTGTAATAGTAGTTTTCGATATAAAATGTTGTGTACAACATTTATCACTAATATGGTTCTGTATGAAGTTGATTAGTTTTAAAGATATTTTATTTATAATATGTATAGTCGCTACTACAGTATCTATTTCAAGTAGTAACTTATTCTATCAAGGGGATTTAAGCTAGCCATAGGTATTGTAATAATATATTATATTCAGAATTATTTAGAATAAAATTATCTAAGTAAGAAATAGTTATTTTTCTCAAAGTCTATGTAAGAATCTAATGTCAATTATGAAACATCAGAAAATTATAAATTTCACGTCATAAACAAAACAAAAATACACATTTCTCTTATAGAAAAAATTCACAAAAGTTACTGAAAAGAACGACAAATAGCACATTTACAATGTTTTACACTGGACCCATTCACCACCATCGCTTTTTAACACCCCAATCATTTACGGGGCACTCCCAGGATTGGCACAAGACAGGCAAAAGGCCTCTTATTTTTTACTCTTTACAACCGGCCTAGCAAAACAGACAATCGATGACGCTTCTAGCTAGGTACGTGGCTATCAAAACTGTAGACCTATCATTTCTATTGTGGTTTATACCAAAAGCAAGGTTTCTTGCTGGCCGCCTTACTTACAGTAGTCTATGTTATGACATTGACGTGTTCTATTTTTCTACTAAATATTTTTCATTCGACTGTCATGTAAACAAATTTTATTTAATATTATAAATAATATATTTATTTACGTGGTGCTTTATTATTTAGAATAGAATAGAATAGAATAGAATAAACATTTATTCGTGAACACAGACAAGACAAAGAACCTAAACTAATGAAGTGCCGAAATGGACTCATTTGCGCTGATCTTCCGATGCCCGTGAGAAAGCGGAGGGTAACAGACGAACATATACAAGAAAAATTACAGTTAAAAAGAATATGAAAATGAAAATGAAAATGAAAATGAAATATTTATTTTTCTGCATATTACAATGCGCATATGTCAAAAAAGCTAAAACGCCTCAGCCTCGAGAAGACAGTCTCATGGGAGGGGGTATCCACTATGGGACCGGCAAGAAAGAGGCAGACTTATACTAACAGCATTAAAAACAAGTGTATTCATCATTAAAATTGACGTAAAACCGGCAACCTAAACGCCGGACCATTTGCGCTACTCGCCCGTAGCCCGAACAATTTCGCTTACTGCTGACATGTGCAAAAGAAAAGCTGTCACGTCTATGAGTGCAAAAGAGGCAGACTACAAGAAAACGTGACCATTCTTGACGACAGGCAATGGCCTCTAGCGGCCTACTCAATTGAACCCTTTACCGCAAGTGACGTATGCAATATTTGTTTAAATTTGAACTGTGACAGCTGTCAGTAGAGTAGAATTTATAGCGACCAAATATGGAACACTATGCGATAAAGGGTTAAGTTAACGGATTAATCGGACTTTTCAGCACAATAAGTGTTATTTAGGCCCACTTGCACCGACCACTTAACTCGTGATTAGTAGGCTGTCATCTGTCAAATTCCATATAAAATGGCGGGTAAACCCTCGGGTTAACCCTTTATTTTCGTTGGTGCAAGTGGCCCTTAGAGGACATCATGGGTGATTTCTGTTCATGTAATCATATAATTTCTGACTTTAGTATTCCCAACGACACTTTAAATTGTTCCATTTTTGATATTCGACATTTCTTCCTGTCATATTACTTCTATGATCGAAAGTCTGGTTCTGTCGCGCCACTACAGAAAAGCTAGGAGAGCCTACGATACGCTTGCATAGCGTAAGCGACTGAAATGTTGGCTAGGTGGCCAGGTACAGTCGAAGCCATTAGGGTATTGACACGGACGGGGCGGGAACCGCAATAATTCACAAAGAAAACGCCGCAAATAGAAGTAGTTTTTACAGAGTTGTATGTTTTGAGGCTTTCAGAGGGCTTCGGAAATGTTTGAAAGAATGTTGTGCTCGAGTGTACTCGTATTAGTAGCTAGTACCTGTAGTTAGTAGCGGTAACATTAAAGCGCGGTTATTAGTTTCATTAGACTTGTTTCACTCAAACAACATGAAAAAAATCACAGTAATCCCGGGTAATATAAGTCTAGCGTTAATAGCTTAGTTGTAGGTACTGTACACCGTTTTTATTGAATTCCGTTAATTTTAAGGGAAGATTCATTATATCAAATACAATTAATTTCTCTAAGAAACTAGCGTCTTAACTCTTGTGGTTGCTGAACACGTGTGTCACAGCCTTTACCAATTCCTAATGTTATTTGTTTTGGCATGTGCCGTCAATCACTTGACCCTAACTTGAATATTATTCTTGAGTACTAATAAATTCATTTATTATACCTATATGAAAATAATGTTTTTTTTTTTATTTAAGTATAACGCCGTGGCTTGCGTGGGCGACGGTCGCGCGATGGTCGCGCGACGGCGATGCGACGCATACGAAATCAAACCTTATCGATATGGAAGTAGACGATGCGATGAGACGCGACGGCGACGGTCGCGCGACCGTCGCCCACGCAAGACACGGCGTAAGTGATATACAGGTTGGTTCCTGATTATGAACCTGATGACTTGTCGAATTTAACGGAAAATAAAAAAAACACGGTGTATTGTTGTAGAATCTTGCAAAAAGCAAGGAATAGTTGAAAAAGAGTGTAAGAATGATTTTACTCTTTGGACTTGCTGGTAGTTGCATTATTAAATAAATAAATATTAAAGAATATTCATTGAACTATTTTTACATTAGTCTATTGCTTAAAACAGTTTAACTATTAAAATGTGCCTGTTGGAGCTACAGACTATGTAAATTGTGGAAATTCCAAAAATGGAAGCAGTACTCTGAAATTTCTAAACAAAATAACAAGAAACGTTGAAAACAATCATCAACATACGAAAGATTAGTAATTTTGTAAACAATCCATAGTTACATCAGTATTAAATTTGAAAAACTGCACTTTTTTCTTCTTGTACTATTTTTAAAAATAGTTAAAGAGCAAGTTCTGTAACTACACTACACTGCACCAATACCCGTATTTCAACGTATACAATATACGTAGTGTTTCGTACACGCGGGACCGCCTTGAATGTCGATAGTTCTCCTCTGTTTCCACGAAGGTGGAAAAGAAATAGAACGTCATACATACTACATAATAATATAGTTATCGTAGCTATCTCTATCGCTCTTCCGTATTGGCGTGACAGAGCCAGACTAGGGTTGCAAGAAAACGGTTTTTTTTTCTGGCTTGAAAAAAAAAACATGAAAAAAAACTGTGAATAAAACCAGTTTTTTTCTGGAGTATGTTTTTTTCTAAAGTACGAAATATCAAAAGTTGCAAAGCAGTCAATACTTTTATACGATTTTTTAGACTTAATGTTAACTATTAAACGAATTTAATCAAATAACTTTAATTTCTGGTCTTATAAAAGTAACATTTACGAAATCTGTAGTTGGCAGTTATCACTATTTTACTGTTGCCACTTCACGCTGCACGCCGCATCGGGGATTCCCCAATAAACGTTTGTATAATCGAATTAAAATGTACGTTATTGTTATTGAAACACGTTACAACTCACGAAAAACCGTTATTGTCGAATAATTTGTTCATCTGAAAAAGCCAGACTGCTTTTCGATCAGCGTCTAGCATCAACTATTGTCATTTCAGCTAAGCCGACAGTTTTACTTTAGAGGATTTTTTTAAAGCATTTCAACTATTCCATATTTGGAGACTACGGAAATTTGATATTGGATTTGATTTTAGTCGAGTTTTCTGTGTGGTTATTAAAAATCCGTATAAAAGATTTTCGATATAAAAACCAATAGCGCTGCTATTTCTCTTCAACAAAAACTCGTTCTAGGATAAAAATAAATCCAATGCTACCCCTTTCACCACTAATGCGAAAAGTGGTATTCTATGTGCCTATGTCGAAACTTCAAGTGCCATATATGGCTGAAAAATGGCTTACAAATCCTCTATACCTGGGGCCCGTTTCTCGAAAGGTACAGGCCTTGTATTACAAGTGCGTGAACTGTCAAATCGTATGGGTTGTTGTCATGGAAACACACTTGTAATACAAGGCTTATTATGTACCTTTCGAGAAACGGGCCACAGTGGCCAGTTTCTCGAAACTGAAAGTTACAAGTTACAAGCGGAAGTCTCAAGTATTTGTGCATCATGTCATTCATTCTACTCGAAAACAACGTTTTCTGACTTTTTAGTATGAGGCATAAAGTTCATTATGTCAGTGATTTTATTGACATGAAGTAAGTTCGAATTCTATGACGTCACTACTTACCTGACAGCGTTTTCGGTGGCCAAAATAAATAAAAAAATACATTTTTTTATCGAAAATGCGTAGTCATCATACAGTTGTAATACCCAAAATCTATATATATTGGTTTTTTGTGTCAAATACTACAGAAGATAATCATTTATTGTGCCAAATTCGGTATGAGTCTAGTAGCCTGTTAAATATGGTTAACAGAAGACAGTCATAGAAATGTATACACGGTGTTTCCGTTATCACTCAAAACCTCAGACACCCCAACTGATTTTTATTTTTTTAAACTTATCTAGAGTATTCATTTTTTAATCTGACGTTTATTTATTTTTTAAATTGAATATTTAAATTTCTGTGCAGCTCTATTCGACTTTTAACTCTACACTCAAAAAAATAGTTACTAGCTATCATCATAAACCTTAAAACTACTTATTTGTGTACGTTACTGCAACGACATAAGGTTTACCATAATGTCACTGTAAAACACTTTAAAGCTTTGTCACAGCAAACTTCAAATTGGACAGATAATCTCAGTAAGCAAATTTAAACCCAACATTTAAAATAACAAGGTTGTAATTAGGTACGAGTTCAATTTGTTATGACTTATGACTTATTAGAGGTAAACATTAAAATTAAACTGACAAACAACGTCAAACTCGTAGCGGAAAAAATAGTCGTCCAAGTAACCAGCCAGTATGAATACCCCTAAATACTGAAAAAGGTATACAACCTCTAGCAATGCGATATGCACACTGTTGTATTACGAATTTGTAGAATGGGCACGTAAAAAATAACAAATAATACTAATTACAAAAAAATATATTACCCCCATCAAGATATAGCTCAATCGATTCTACTCTCGATTCTGAACAAACGGTTTTCAGGTTTTGAGTGTTAAGTGAAACACGGTGTATTAAGATTACCTAAAAAAATAATAATAATAATCTGTTTATTTCTAAGAAACGTACATGCATTTATTACAATACTTAACTGCTAATCTTAAATGCCACCTAATCAGCGCCGGCTCGTGCACTCGATCAGGGTAGAGCGAGTTTGTGTTTCGGCGCCCCTTGGTAAGGTTTCACTACGTAGGAAAACAAATCGCGAGCGTAGCGAGCGCGAAATTTTTTTCATAGTTATGCCGTAATTTGAAGATGAACGTAATACAGAATTTATGGATTTTGTGATGAATGTATGGATATTATGGACATAGTTACGTGTGGCTGAACGTGAATAATATATCATGTAAATACATAAAATAACTAACAAAATGGAACACTATAGTGGCTAAGTCAGGAAAGCAGATTCGGATTTTTTTGTAACTAAAAGAGAACATAAAAAGTAAGCGCGAGCGAAGCGAGCGCAATTTTTTTTACTCGATTTATTAAGACTCAACCCGCCAGCGGGGAATCCGCGAACTTTCAAGCTTTTATGTCCTGCAGAGCTGCGGTCTTTGACATATTTTGGGGCATTTTGACTTCACAGGGCGTCTATGTTCCCGAC
The DNA here is from genome assembly GCF_023078275.1 of Leguminivora glycinivorella. Classification (NCBI taxonomy): domain Eukaryota; kingdom Metazoa; phylum Arthropoda; class Insecta; order Lepidoptera; family Tortricidae; genus Leguminivora; species Leguminivora glycinivorella. The sequence goes on along the minus strand of NC_062988.1, from coordinate 2,347,841 downwards.
TTTTAGGCCTTATATTTCCCCATCACTATTAATTTTGTAATACTAAGAGTTAATTAAGAGATTAACTACGGACTCGATCGTCACCGTCGGGATACCCATTTCGGTACTTAGCCACTAAGTGATCTTAGTGCTTTGAACTTCGCTCACCATCGGCTGGGACTCACAAAATTGCGCCTCTCTGAAACGTTTTGCGCCTTTGGCTTTATGAGGAACTCCGCTTTGGACTGCCGGGTAGACTCATATTTTTGCATTTGGATAGCGACGTAACTTTGTCGTTCGCCGCACAACAATGTGGCTCGTCAAGGGTTGACTTCACAGGGCGTCTATGTTCCCGACTTTTAGGCCTTATATTTCCCCATCACTATTAATTTTGTAATACTAAGAGTTAATTAAGAGATTAACTACGGACTCGATCGTCACCGTCGGGATACCCATTTCGTTACTTTGCCACTAAGTGATCTTAGTGCTTTGAAGTTCGCTCACCATCTGCTGGGACTCACAAAATTGCGCCTCTCTTTTGCGCCTTTGGCTTTATGAGGAACTCCGCTTTGGACTGCCGGGTAGACTCATATTTTTGCATTTGGATAGCGACGTAACTTTGTCGTTCGCCGCACAACAATGTGGTTCGTCAAGGGCTAGAATCCTCCTTTTACAGCGCCCTTGTGAATGTTGGTATATGTTGGCAATGTGGTGCAACTTTCCACTTAATCTGAATTACAAATCTAGATTTTCAATAGTGGATTCATTCCCGACTCCTCTCGCCATTTTGTGATAGGTATGTGCGCGCCCACGCAACGTATAATTTTTTTGTATGGATTTTTCTCGATTTTGGCGCCCCCTTTCCGTGTGGCGCCTAGAGCGGCCGCTCCACTCGCTCTACCCTTAATCCGGCCCTGCACCTAATCACCAAACCTATTTAGCCACCAATTATAGAATTATAGACCAACGTCACAAGAAAAAACAATTTGACATTGAAGAATAAAACTACTCCCCACAGACAAATAAAACAAATACCTTATCCCACAACTCAAATCGCCCCCAACTAGTCATAAATAAAGAAATCGGCGATAAGCATCGATCTTAAATCGATTAAAAATTCACCGTCCGACCACCGATATCAATTTGCTGAATACACTGGAAAGGGATCTTTACAACTTCTTCAAATTTTCATTCGCATGAGCATCCACTTTAAATAGACCTCTTAAAACCATCTTTATCTACCCATGTTCTTCGGCATTTTCGCGAGAAAAGCCATGAAAAATATTTTTCCAAGGTAGGTAAGTTTTCCCCGTGTGGTAACGGGTTAAGAATTTCACCAACCTCTTTCTTCCCGTGGGTGTCGTAGAAGTCGACTGTAGGATATGGATTAAATTGTGGCGTAGGCAAGAGGCTGGCAACCTGTCACTGCAATGTCACAATTTGGATTTCTTTTAACCCCTTTTTGCCAAGAGTGGCACTGAAACTTAGTAGTTCATGTGCTCTGCCTACCCCTTTATGGCATACAGGCGTGATTATATGTATTTCGGTAGGTAAATATGATGTTTTTCCTACTCAGAATCGAGTGCCCCACTCGATCTAGGAAAAAAACAAGAGGCATAAAAATGGTCCCAAAATTTTCTTTTATTTTTGGAAAATTACATTAGGGCTTTTTTTACCTAGTAGGTTCTAAAGGGCTAGTGATTCTGAGTAGGAAAAACATAAAATTTACCTATTAAAAGGAAAAAAAAAGATTTTTGCATTCTTCTCGTGGAAATGCCCTATTCGCAAATCTAGCATGAGAGAGACCACCTTATTATGGACAACAGTACATCACAGTTTGGGCAGAGAATTTACAACCCTTTGGTGGCAGATTTATGAGTCGCTCATAGGGTTAAGTTAACCCTCACATGCAGAAAAGATCGTGTTTCGTTATTTTATAAATGGCCCACGGAAATAGAGTGGGTTGTAAAAAGATTGGGCTATTTTGGAATGCCATTTGCGTAATGAGGTTTCATTTTGAAGGTGCTGTTTTAAAATAAAAATAATACTTACGGATGGCATTTTTATTTAAGAAGTACCTACCTAAGTATAAAACTATTACGATGTATAAAAGACATATATTGTTAAATACTAGTTAGATACGTAAAGGTATATAATAATAAATTAAATAACCATTTTGGCCACCGCTCAAAATGGATGTAGGGTTGGGTCCCGTGGTACTAAAGAGCTCCTCCTCATAGACATGACCATTTGCCAACAAGTTCGGCGGAACAAGGGGGCCATCTCGGCCTCTTGGATTGACTATAAGAAGGCCTATGATTCGGTGCCTCACTCATGGCTGAGGCGGATATTGGAGCTGTATAAACTTGATGCAGCTCTAATATCCTTCCTGGCCGCATGTATGAGGCAGTGGACCACAGTCCTTCGTCAACCAGGAGGTAGGGATGCCCCCCCTGGTCCGCAGGACTTCATAAGGATTGAGCGAGGAATATTCCAGGGTGATAGTCTGAGTCCTTTATGGTTCTACCTAGCTCTGAATCCCCTCAGCACCCTGCTGAAGGATTCTGGGCTAGGTTGCCGGCTTCGGAGAGAGGGTGAAGTCATCTCTCACCTTCTGTACATGGACGATCTCAAACTATTTGCACCGAACACCCAAGATCTGATGGTGCTATTGAAAACCACAGAAGTTTTCAGTACCGCCATCAGAATGGAGTTTGGTGTCGATAAGTGTGCGGTTATGCATGTACAGCGGGGGGAGGTTGTAAATTCAGAAAATTTACAACTTTCTGAGACGATGTCGTTCAGATCTATCTCTGAATCAGAAACCTATAAGTACCTTGGTATGTCACAGTCGTTGGGTATTGAGGATAATGGCATTAGACAGTCGGTGAAGGAGCGCTTTTTCAGTCGGCTCTCAAAAGTCCTTAACAGTCTTTTGTCAGGAGGCAACAAAGTGCGCGCCTTTAACGCCTGGGTAATGCCTCTACTCACATACTCCTTTGGCATACTAAGGTGGACCCAGACTGAGCTGGACGCCCTGGATCGGAGGGTCCGGTTACTGCTTACCACACACCGTATGTTACACCCGCGCTCGTCTGTTATGAGATTGTACATCCCACGGAAGTGCGGAGGTCGAGGCTTCCTAAACGCCAAAGATCTCCACAACCGTGAGGTGTACAATCTCAGGAATTACTTCCTTAACAACGAGTGTGAGATGCATCGTGATGTGGTGGCAGTAGACGGAAACCTCACGCCGCTCTCCTTGGCGAAAGAGAACTGGCGCAAACCTGTGGTACTAAGTACTGCGGACCGCAAGGCGGTATGGGAGAGTAAGCAGCTACACGGGCGGTTCTACAAGGCCCTCACGGGACCCGATGTAGATCTGCTCGCATCGGTGAACTGGTTACTATTCGGGGACCTCTTCGGAGAAACCGAGGGTTTTGCCTGTGCAATTGCCGACGAAGTTATGATGACGAACAACTACCGGAAATATATCCTGAAGGACGGTACGGTCGACATTTGTCGGGCATGCCGCCGTCCCGGAGAGTCACTCAGGCATATCATCTCCGGTTGTTCTCATCTAGCTAACGGTGAGTACTTGCACAGGCATAATCTCGTAGCCAGGATCATTCACCAGCAGCTTGCTCTTCAATACGGTCTTGTGGACCGCGAAGTACCGTACTACAAGTACATACCTGCGCCAGTTCTCGAAAATGGTCGTGCCACGCTCTATTGGGATCGATCTATTATCACTGACAGGACTATTGTAGCCAATAAGCCTGACATTGTCATAATAGATCGATCGCAACGCCGGGCCGTGCTTCTCGACATCACCATCCCCCATGATGAGAATCTCGTGAAAGCCGAGAAGGACAAGTCCAGTAAGTACCTAGACTTGGCTTACGAGATAACCGCCATGTGGGATGTTGATTCGACGATCATTGTCCCGATAGTCGTTTCAGCGAACGGTCTCATAGCGAAGAGTCTCGACCAACATCTCGAGAGACTCTCGCTAGGTGGTTGGATCAAGGGTCAGATGCAGAAGGCGGTGATCTTGGACACGGCGCGGATAGTCCGACGGTTCCTCTCTCTGCAGCCCTAACCACCGGCAGCTTGGGCCCTGCCCCGCTGCTGGCGGCACCCTAGGTTAGGTTTTTTATAATGTGTTTATATATTTTGTATTGTTTTGTATGTGGTTTTGTATTTTACTTTTATAATCATATTATAACAAACCTAGCCTAAGAATCAAAATGAATAAAGAGAATAATTAAATAAGTCTACTTGTATAAGTATTAAACATACGTATCTCTATAAATATTAGTACAAGATGAAAAATTTTATGAGATATTTTGGATCCCTTGTCACTTTAAAAAGAAAGTAACAGCAAGTCTATTGAAAATTCGCCCCTATTTTGTAAAATATTTCATAAGTATGTTTGTATTATATAATAGCTAACAAAATTATTTAGATTGGAACTTTCTATTTGACAAACTTAATGAGTATTATTCCATGTGATTTATAATGAAAGTCAATATCAAAGGACTGTTCCTAGAAACCGTTATTTCTTTAGAATTACCAACTAAAGTTACTTAGGTTTTTTTTTTCATTTAAAATGCTTTAAATGCTTTTATTTTTCCACGTTTTTTATACGTTATTACAGTGTTAGCGTTATTGACTATAATCAGTAATATAGCTACAAATAATCAACTGAACTACAATCGCTTTTAGTTACAACTGCGACTGTGATCAATTATACCTACACACACGAAAAAATATATCTGGATATTTGGACATGCTTTAATACATATTTATAGTTTTTAGGCATAATTTATTGATTGTTTTAATTTTAGACATTTTTCTATGAAATAAATTTATCTTTATCTTTATCTTTTACCAACCAGATATTAGACTTTTACCATATTCATTTTCTTGGATACTAAAGCAAATGTCAGTCTGGTGTTTTTCTGAACTACATTCAATTAGCGCAAGCAGGCCGGGACATGCCCCATTACACTCATTAGTCGTATCGATGTCTAATAATGCATGTAATTCCACCGCCCTTTTTATGGCCCACTGTTTACCGCCTTTGTTAGCATTTAGAGCCTATAAAAAGCAGTTTAACCTGTTTGTATGTATGAAAAAAACGTTCCACAATACTGATTCAGGCTTTCACGATTTTTCTACGTGATTAAATAAATAATAATAAATTAATAAATATTGGGAGACACCTTACACAAATCAACCTAGCCCAAAACTAAGCATAGCAGTATTATGGGTGTTAGGCGTCGATATACATACTTATACAGTATGTAAACTAACGAAAACCATTTACTGTAACCCGTAAATGTCCAGGTGATACTGAGAAACTTTTACTATGGGATCAACCCCGAAATCACGAAAATATCTTCTGACAGTTTCAGTATTTCCTATGGGAGAGTAAATTTTTATTTCGCGTTTTGGGTGTTAGGCGTCGATATACATACTTATATATAGAAATACATACTTATATTCATAGAAAACGTCCATGACACAGGAACAAATATCTGTGTTCGTCACACAAATAAATGCCCTTTAATTTCAATTCAAATTGTAACGATAATTATACGAGTATCTGATTAAGTCACATTGCAATTTAAAAAATTTAACTATTTATACTTTTAGTTTCACTGTATCTATATCTCTGTTCATCCCCTGCCGGCGTATCATGCTTCTAATTTTATCACTTATCCACGTGGATAAGACGTCTCTGTCACGCTTTAGCAAGTATGTCAGTGTGAGAGTGACAGATGTCTTATCCACGTGGATAAGTGATAAAATTGGAAGCATGGTAGGCCGGCTGGCTTCAGAACCATCGTCATAAAATAAAAACTTTAAAAATGGGTATCTAGCACATAACACAGGATTTATACTGTAACGTTTTTTTTTTAACACTAACTTTCCTTAAGTTCTGACGGCTGATTTTTATTCATGTGTTAGATAAGACTGTCAGAATTGATAATCATCATTTTCTTACCATTTGCGCCTGCCGAAGCTTGAAAAATTAGGGTAAGAGAGAGACTTTCAAACGTCTGTTAAAAGTCACGGCCGTCGGAAATGGCCGGAAAAGTTTTCTAACACATATAGAAAAATCAGCCTTGAAAATTTAAGAAAAGATATTGTTTAAAAAAACCTTGGTAATATGTGATCCTAAAGTTTCATCCTTGAGAAAATGAGGAAGTTCTGGCGGCTCTGGGCTCGTAGTCCATTACACACTGAGAGAAATTTGCATTGTGAATTTAACAAGTTCGACTTGTTGCGGTTTATCCGTTTGAATCAGCCAAACGTATGTTTAAAACAATATGTGTCAGGTTGTTTTTATAAATTCGACTTGTTGATTCAAATATATTGCCGATTCAAATGACAAGTAGCTTGTTGTTTGATCCAAAGAGTACGTAGGCGCTATTTTAACCAAAAAAACTTGTTGAACGAACATGAAAACTGGTTGTGTTTTCTCTCAGTGCAGGTAACATAAGCTAACGAAATAAATTAAAAGTGGAAAAATCTGTCTCTGGATGGGATATGAACACACAACCACTGGAGCGCTAGCCCAGTGCTCTTCCATCTGAGCTACCAAGTTGATTTAAACCAATTTTCTGAATTGGCCCTAACATTTATTTACATAAGAGCTTTATAGGCTATTTTTAGTATCTTACAAATGTCAATAAAAGGGTTCCGTACCAAAAATGTACAAAATAACCCTTATGGTGCCGCTCTGTCCATCTGTTACCCAATAACTACCTAATATCTAAGCGACAGCTAAGATCGTTTGGATGACCGCTGCTTGCCTAAGACTGTATTCTGCTCTGAATTGGTGGACGGCAAGCGGAAGCGCGGCGGTCAGCATCTACGCTACAAGGATGTGCTCAAACGACACCTGAACTCCTGTAACATCAATCCAGAGCGTTGGGAGGAGCTTGCTACAGACAGGTCATCTTGGCGATCTACCATCTTTAAACAGTGTTAAATCGTTTGAGGAAAACCGCGTCATAACGTTAGATACCAAACGCCAACAACACAAAGAAAGACCAAAGCCCTCCTACGTGTATACTTACAATACGTCTGGCCAACTCTATTGTCATGCCTGCAAAAGAGTCTTTAAGACCAAGTTCGGCCTGGCCAGCCACATAAGAGCCCATAACAGGCAAAATTATTCATAATCTGCTGAGCTTACCGTCATCGAAACCGATGAGGAGGACTATATAATAATAACCACAAAATTAAAATTTTGAAAAAACCTCCGACTGTGACATAGTGGCCGATTTTCATGAAACATGGCTAAGAACACTCCCGACTAGCTCAGCTTTCACACAAAAAAAAACTAAATCAAAATCGGTTCATCCGTTTCGGGAGCTACGATGCCACAGACAGACTCACAGACAGGCAGACAGACAAACAGACAGACAGACACGTCAAATTTATAACACCCCTTCGTTTTTGCGTCGGGGGTTAAAAACTACCTATACACAATATTTTATTTCACAATTTCGTTAGAAATTTACATAATATATCATTATTATCCGTCATAAAACTATATTACAACAATATTTATCGTGCCTGTGTGGTGACGGGTTAAGAATTTCACCACCCCCTTTCTTCCCGTGGGTGTCGTAGAAGGCGACTATGGGATATGGGTTAAATTGTGGCGTAGGCGAGAGGCTGGCAACCTGTCACTGCAATGTCACAGTTTCGTTTTCTTTCAACCCATTATTTGCCAAGAGTGACACTGAAGCTTTAGTGGTTTCGTGTGTTCTGCCTACCCCTTTATGGGATACAGGCGTGATTGTATGTATGTATGTATGTATTTATCGTAAAATACGCCTAAATACAGCTGCGCGCATTTAACATTTCTATCTTTCATAAACGTTAAAATACAATAAAACTACATTTATTTGACCATAGCTACATAAAAATAGGGTATTATTTGATGATTGCCGTAGTAAAAGTTAAATTATGCACAGTAAAGTTTAGAATTACCGTGTATACATTGGCTACCGTACAGACGTTGCAGGGTATAATAAAATAGTTGGGCCATAGCAGATCAAGCCGCTGAGATGCGCACGACCATGATAGTAGACAGTTTTGATGCAGTAGACATAGCAATTCGACCTCTCGATTTACGGTTGAATGCGGATTTGAGTCCCGCCAGAAGCGCAATTTTTTCAATTTTTTTCCTTAAGCTCCAAACGGCCTAAAATTAAATTATCCTTACATTTACTTAACTAAAATTTTTTTCATCGATATTTTTAAACATATTTTTGTCAATTCCCACATGGGGCAATAAAAAAGGTCTGTCCTTATGAGTTGAAACTCCTAAATATGCCCTACCTACCTATAGAAATAAAAACGGTCATCGGTTCTTCAATCTTTTATCTCTATTCGCAAGAGATTTAGAAACAAAACGAATACTAATTTTTTATGATTTTTTTAAACATGGTCTAAAAAACGCTTTTATCGAAATTTGAATTTAGTGAATAGTCTTACTTAAATGAAATCGTCATTTTTGGGTTTACCCTAGAACTTTTCTAAAAATTCAAGAAGCATTTTAATTGAATAAAACGTCTAAACTAAATAAAACAAAAGTTAATACCTATGTTTTTGACCCCAAAAATTGTTCAACTTTGATGCCAAGCATCTCGGAAACAATAATAAGCTGTGAAGTAATTATGAGACTATTATATACTATTTTGTTTAAAGACGATGCTGTTATTATTTATTTATTTATTTATTTAAACTTTATTGCACAAATTTACAAAAAAAGAGTACAAATGGCGGACTTAACGCCTTGAGGCATTCTCTACCAGTCAACCATTGGGCTAAACATATACATACATACTTATTATGTTGCCATAGGAACTAGCATAATGTCAATGGAAAAAACTGACAAATTAGTGGCTGACGCCACCTATACGCTCACTGCGAAACCTCATCTTATATTTTTAAATGAACAATTCTTGTATATTTATTTATTTATACATACTGCCGATCTCGGAAACCGATCTAACGATTTTACTAAAATTTCTTTTATGGGGGTTTTCGGGGGTGAAATAGCGATCTAGCTTTGTCTTAGGTCCCGGAAAATGCAAATTTTGGTGTTTTCGAACTCTGAACGAAGCTCGGTCGCCCAGGTACTAAACTATAAATTGCGGTAGGTACTATTGCAAAAAATAGGAAATTCGAAAAGAGTAGCGACAAAGTGAAATATGAAGAGAGTGGAAAATGTCTGCCTTGGGTAAGACTTGAACCCTTATTAGTGACCTTTTAATTGACCTTAGTAGTGGAAAATTTCGCTGGCTTGGTTGAAGTCTTGGTGGCTCAGTTGGCAGAGCGCTGGAATATTGATCCAGAGGCCGTGAGTTCAAGTCTCACCCAAGGCACATTTTCCACTTTTAAATTTATTCTAAGCCTAGTGGCATCGATTGCAGACGTTTCTGCTAATCAGAAGTTAAAAAAAAATGAAGAGTGTTTTAAATAGATATAAAAGGTATGCGAATTACCTATTCACACATGTTTATTGTCATAACGTTTAACAGTACATAAATGGCCCTTTACCTTTTTAACCCCCGACGCAAAAACGACGGGGTGTTAGGTATAAGTTTATGAGGTGTCTGTCTGTCTGTTTGTCTGTCTGTGTTTTTGTATGTGTCTGTCTGTGGCATCGTAGCTCCCGAACGGATGAACCGATTTAGATTTAGTTTTTTTGTTTGAAAGCTGAATAAAATTAGTCGGGGATGTTCTTAGCCATGTTTCATGAAAATCGGTCCACTATGTCACGGTCGGGGGTTTTATCAAAATTTAAATCTTGTGGTTAGGTTGTTCACATATAAATGTGCTGACGTAATATGGCTATATAGCACTAGGCGGTAAAATAACAGCGTCATAAATAGTCTAAATAAACAGAGAGAGTTTTTGCGGGAAAAAAAAGACTCGGAGAATATAAAAGGGCTTCCCTACTTTCTACGGCTATTCTCCTCCCCACAGACAGCCTCCAATAACCAAGTATTATATTACTCAGTAATTTACTATTTTTCGCAAAAAAAAATAGTTTATAAACTGTGTGTTAGGGCGCGGGTAAACTAGACCCCCGCGGAGGCATCTTGATGCAGTTAACGAGGAACAATGTCTCTATTAGCTTATTCTGGACTTTTTGATTAGGACAGAGGAGCCAGTGGAACCGATTTTACTGTAACGCCGTGTCTTGCGTGGGCGACGGTCGCGCGACCGTCGCCGTCGCATCTCATACTTCCATATCGATAAGGTTTGATTTCGTATGCGTCGCATCGCCGACTCGCGACCATCGCGCGACCGTCACCCACGCAAGCCACGGCGTAATTACTCGAACTAAGCAAACACTACATATAAGGGTATCTTTTGCCCCGAATGAAACGATTTCAACTCATAATTCGAATTCACTGAAAGATAAGTGCATAAAACTATTATGTAATACTAGTAGTAGTAATCACTTTATTGTGTACCTAGTTGTGTACAATAGTTAATATACTATTTGTAGGAATAGAGATACAAAGGCGAGCTTATCCTATAAGGGATCTCTTCCAGCTAACCTTGGAGTAATCTCTCATCGTAATATGATATACTTATCTTAGTTCACATCCACATCACAATATGTAGTTTTAGCAGTTCAAATATCTCTTCATAAATACTTCGGTATCTAATGAACATTATCAATAATAAAAAAAAGGCGAGCTCTTACATTTGATAATTTTCTTTAATAGAAAAGATAAAGACAGGAAAACATCGTTAGGAAACCGGACTAATCCTAATAAGGCCTAGTTACCCTCCGTTGGACCTGGTTGGAAGGTCAGATGTCAGTCGCTTTCGTAAAACTAGTGCCTACGCCAAATCTTGGGATTAGTAGTCAAAGCGGACCCCAGGCTCCCATGAGCCGTGGCAAATGCCGGGATAACGCAAGGAGGATGATGATGATGAAAGACAGGAAAACACTTACAATATTATTGACAGGAATAGGGGATCAAGAATGAAGGATAGTTATAGTTTCGTGCGCGAAAATTCATTAAAATAATTTGACGAATCGGATTGTATTTAGTTAAATAGGTACTAGTACTAGTCGTTTATCCTGACCATAGAAATTGTTCGAAATATATTTTCAAAGGAATAAAAACTTATATTTTAGCTTTAATGTATACGAAGTCAAGTTCGAAAAAATCGCTAAAATTACAATAAAAATGTCACTCACCAGACAATCAACCAAATAAAAACTCGCGACTCCACTCCCCTGTTCTCGCAAAGAATTCCTTCCCCCGACTATGCAAATAAAGTTAGTAGCAAAAACAAAGCGATACACGGTAATTACCGAGGAAATTAACCGACATCGATACAGCCTTAATGAGGATCCTTAATAGGACTTGTAGGACTCTAGGGATTTGATCGGAACACGCGAGTTAGGTTACCTGAGCATTTCTTTTTTTTGCCACTTTTATGAAATGTGATATTTAAAAAAAAAATGGTATTTCTACTTAGAATCACTAGCTTTTTCAATCCTAGTAGTTAAAAAAATTGTTCCATACGATTTTTTCTTATTTTGTTACCATTTTCCATACATGTTGTATGGGGTAACAAAAAAGTAAATGGAAATTCTGGGACACTTTTTGTCTCCCAGTGAGATTGAAAGTACTCGTGATTCTGAGTACAATTGACCTAAAATTCCCTAAAAAAATCAAAATAAAAAAATGGCAAAAAAAGAAATGCTTACCTAAGTATATTGAGTGTAGATATAGGAGAAAAATCTGTCAAAGTAGAATTCACTCACACAACACACTCGCAAATGTGTCCAGCGACACAGTATAATAGAGAGTAGGTACTCTCGTACAGTATGGCCACTCCCGCTCCCGGCTAAAAGTGCCGCCCACCTGCTCTCGGTTACCTCACAGTTACCGCCTGCCAGTCGACCTGTCTTATGTCACTAGTCATGCAAGCATGGTGTACTCGTTCACCTACACGAGCTTAAGACTGTGTGCGTAGGAACGCGCCTCTTTCATATATTTGATCGCCAGTGTCCGAGGTGTGCCAGCAGGCAGCTTTGAATTATGGTTCCAAATTTCTCCGATGGCGCTAGTTGACTACCAGTGCCCTATTTCGCCATAGTGACATTGACACTTGATATTGACAATTCTGTACCTATTTCTTGATAGTTATTACAAGACTGTATTGAAATGTGGAAAAAACCGGGACAACAAAACGAAATAACTGAACAAATACTAGTTTTACAACTATTGTGTAAAAATTATAGGTACACAATAATATAAATAGCATCATTCATTACTAGTATTTTTACGTATCAGTAGGTATTTCTTGAAAACTACGTTCAAAAACATCAAAACTTTCAAGCTTCTAAGATGTAAATGGTTCCGACATGCGGCAATAGATGGCGGTATGTGTTCCAAAACAAGCAACCGGTAAGACGCTAGATAACTTGATAAAATAAATTATGAAATTAAATACGTTGTATAATTAAATAAATAAGTTATTCTACTCGACATAAACATTGCATTTTATTTAAATAAGTGTCCAATACGGTAAATAACTACAAAATATGGACAAGGGTTATCTACAGAACGAGTTAATTAAGCAATTATACCTAATCAAATTTGATCCAAAAGTGTCAATATTAGCGTACGCCGTTACAGTAAATATATCAATATTAATAATTGAGATTAACAACTCTAGTTTTCTAGAACAGAAAGACCAAGTATTGTCTTTAAAACATGGTTGTTACGCCGGAGTGTTTAGGTTATGTTTCCTAATTCCTAATCTGTTGGTAGAATTTAGTGTTGGTTGTTGCTTGAGACTTCTGTTTAGTAAATCGACTCAGTTTTTATACAAATATTGCTCTTTGTAACTTACTAAACATACCGAGGCTTTATCCATACTAATATTATAAATGGGAAAGTGTGTCTGTTTGTTTGTCCACCTTTCACGGCAAAACGGAGCGACGAATTAACGTGATTTTTTAAGTGGAGATAGTTGAAGGGATGGAGAGTGACTAGGCTACTTTTTGTCTCTTTCTAACGCGAGCGAAACGGGCAAAAGCTAGTACATACATATTTAAATTAATATTATGATAACTTTAAAAATTTACAATAATAATCAACAGACTGTAAGTAGTCATTGCATAAAATGTAGGTACTTACTTATGGATTGTAATAAAAAAATACAAATCCGATAAATTAGTTTACCAGGAAAATACGAGTATTGATCGGTGTATCAAGTTCATATTTTTAAGATGTAGAAAAAAGTTTCAACAAAATTATTGTTAACTTTTGCAGATTTCAATTTTTTTTATAAGTAAAACAAAATCTTCTCTCTGTAACTCTCTTCACACAATCTTCTCTCTAAACAAAATCTGTTTGTAGCGAAATTAACTCGAGTCGGTGCCAGCACTAGTGCAGTCTAGATTTATCCTATCAATGATTTATTGACAGTATAATAGCAAGAAACAAGTAATTGTTAGTAATAAATAAGTTAGAATTCGCTACTTGCTTCTGCAGAATAAATCAGCGTCGCTAAAAATTAGTAAGTTACAAAATAGTTCGGGATATTCCCGGGAAGTTCAGGATTATTTAAATTTTGTTTCAAGTTTCTTAAACTTTCATTGTGGAATCGGAAATTTTAAACCTCTATGTACTTATGCTAAATTCTTCAAACAATATGATTGTGGGAATGTTCCAATTTCAGACTTTTTATTATGATAGTAGTTAATTTTCAAACCGGTGAATATTTAGCTTTTTATAAACATTAAATTATTGTCAAATTGTGCAGAAGTATATTTCAAATAATTAACGTAATGGCAGCTTGTTAGTCTACTACACTACTATAGAAAAAAGGAATATATTACAATAACATAATATTTAGAAAAAAACCTAAAATAAAAATATTTTCAAGTGCAATGAACTAGATGATGTTTACTTAATCCTATTCATATTAGAAATTATAATGTGGTGTCAAAAACTATAATCCTCAATATTGCCACACCCTACATTTGAAACAGTACAAGTGCACAATAATTTACACGTTTGAAGTGTAATATCAACATAAAATGTCTATAACCTTTGTGATTATCGCTCGAAGTGCGTGCCAATTTAATCCGTACTGAATAGACACTTGAACACTTTTAGATCAAAGAAATAATTCAAATAATGTGATGGTTATGTTCAGTGAGGTGCAATATTCATATCTAATGTTATTGAATACTTAAATAAATATTTAATAATACGTGAAAAGCCGTATGTTTTTGTAATAGGAACCATTTTTAAAGGAATCTTAACACCTACAATGATCAATAACGTAAGCACGTACCACACTATTTTCATTGTTTAAAAAGTGTAACAGGGGTCAAAATTTCAATTTTGGGTTGATAAGTGATAATTTATCTTCAGAGCAAAAAGTAGAGCTCAAGCTCTTGTCATGCTTATGGGCCATTTTTTTTTTCAAAGTTGTCCACCCCACTTTTTTTGTAACATGGGTATTTTTTACGCGATTCATACTCAGAATCGAGAGCTCTTTCGATCCTGATATTAGAAAAAATGTCCCAAGATTTCCATACATTTTTTCGAACCTTCCATTCCGTTACCGCCATACAAAATGTATAAAAAAATGGTAACGGAATGGGAATAAAACCTTGGGACACTTTTTTCTCCTTTTAGGATTGAAAGAGATCGCGATTCTGAGTGGAAAACACATAAAAAATTCCAAATCCAAAAAAAGTGGGGTAGACAATTTAAAAAAAATGGTTCTTATGAGCTTAATTCTAGTATTCAGGTAGATATCAGATACTGTTTAATTTTCGGTGAAGAAGCAAATCGTGCTGGCAGGGTCACACACGCGCTAGGCCAAATCGGTCCTCATACCAATGTTAACAGTTAACGTCATGAAAGTGAATGATCTGTAAACATACTCTGACGACCGGTCTGGCGCAGTCGGTAGTGACCCTGCCTGCTACGCCGCGGTACCGAGTTCGAATCCCTCTGTAAGGGCATTTATTTGTGAGATGAGCGCAGATATTTGTTCCTGAGCCATGGATGTTTTTATATATATATCAGTATTTGTATATTATAAATATATATCGTTGTCTGAGTACCTACAACACAAGCCTGACAAGCCTTCTTGAGCTTACCGTAGGATAGTCGATCTGTGTAAGTGTGTCCTATAATATTTATTTATTTAAAAAAAGTCATGAAAGTGAATGATCTGTAAACATACTTTGTGGAAAGCAATCAGTCTTTATGACAATGAGAAACATAACGTAACAGCAAGTTTGATTGGGTGGGGCGCGGGGCTTCGAGGATTATGTCCAGGATTATATGGAAAATGTGTTCATATGACGAGACCTTTCTTTTGGCAATATTGTCTATTTTTAACTAGATAAGTTTGGCACTCTTCTATTATTTTTAAAAGAATTGACAAATACAATATTGACTAAAGGATACCTCTCAAAAACCCAACAACTAAAAAAAAAGATGCAACAGCTTTGTAGTAGTAGGCCGTCGAATCCCGAGTTAGGGAATTTTTATTTAGTTGAGATATAAATACATAGTAGAAACGTACACATACATACATACATATAATCATGCCTGTATCCCATAAAGAGGTACCTAGGCAGGGCACAAGAACTACTAAGTTTCAGTGCCACTCTTGGCAAAAAGGGGTTGAAAGAAATCCAAATTGTGACATTGCAGTGACAGGTTGCCAGCCTCTCGCCTACGCCACAATCTAAGCCATATCCCACAGTTGACTTTTACGACACCCACGGGAAGAAAGGGGGTGATGAAATTCTTAACCCGTCGTTCGGGATAAAAATGTAAACTCCAAAATTACCTGAACTTGAAGTTATAGTACTTGCTCAAGTTTTTCTAGGCTATTTCTCATTTCTGTTCTCTCGTTTTATTAAATCAGTGTTGTCACAGAATTAAAAAAAAAACAAATTACATTCTTCTTTCAAGAATTTCAGACGTCATCAAAATGAAGGAAGACTTGTCAAGCCTAAATCAAGTCCTGGTATAATAGCACTAAACTCCCCAGTTATGTAAACACAAGTGTCCCTGTCACGATGACATGACATAATTTACAACGCGAGAATTTTGTTTACAATATTGTCACGGAGAGAGAATTATAAAAATTATTTATTTACGGGTTAAGCATAACAATCGTATTTTTACTAATAAAACGTGTCAGCGTCGGTATAATTGGGACAGGAATTATTATATTATAAATAGTTTAGAGATTTTCTTATTCCCTTTCTGTATTCACACTTTCCATTATTCTTAGACCTCTCATTCTTGATACTTGTCAAATAACTGAAAGCTACAATTATATTGGTTTTTAAAGTCGTGGGGTAAAGTAAAGAGAATGCTGGTGGTGAAATGATTTTATTCTGTTGCGCAGACGCGGCGATAATTCATAATTTTGTGACACGTGCCCGCCCAGTCTTGATGCTTGACTATTGGGCAGTGTTTAAAGTAATTGATACTTTTGATTCTTTGAATCCATGTTTTCCAATAAAGGGGCCCATGGGCAATTAGTTCGTCTAACGGTAACAGTAAGAAGTGAAAGCGAGAAGTCATGACAAATTATTTCTTCTTAATTTGTTTTAAACATATCATTAACTGAAATAGGATGAGGGGCGAAAACAAATTA
Organism: Leguminivora glycinivorella; assembly: GCF_023078275.1. Lineage (NCBI taxonomy): Eukaryota > Metazoa > Arthropoda > Insecta > Lepidoptera > Tortricidae > Leguminivora > Leguminivora glycinivorella. Next base: position 2,331,155 of record NC_062988.1, on the reverse strand, counting down.
GGATAACAACATACTTATTATCAGTGATCGAAACTATGGGAGAAAAACTTTAACAATACAATACAATACAATACAATACAAATGGTTTATTCGCAGTAATATAACAAAACTTGCTAAGTGGACATTATAGAGTGCTTACCTACAGCCATGAAAATATTAATATCCTTGTAGTAATATATTGGAAATCTTGAATTCCGGTATATAATTAAATTTAACACTGATCTGAAAATAATAATCTTGGTTTTCTTAAATTAATGTCAGCTCTAAGGTTTTGTTAAAGTTTTGCTCCCATAGTTCCGATCACTGCTTATTATAAACGTATTTGAATAAAGAATATTTTTACTTGACTCGACATAGCAAAAACTATCAAGATTGATACAACTCCTTACCCAAGTCATGCTTTTTGTGTGGTGCAAACAGAATGTCGTAAAACTATTTTGGTAACTACCCTTCATTCAATTCATCTAACAAGTCAGTCCTCTAATAAATTGATCATAAAAATATTATTTCTGCTACCGTCACGTCAGTCTTTTTTCACCGGCACATCATAATCATATTCTCATTTTTTCAACGCCACAATTTAGCTACGATCAAAATGGCTCAGTCGATCTACAAACATGATTTTTTATTGTATAAAGATTATAATAATAAAATTGTTAATATAAATAAAAAGGGGTTATTTATTTTGCGACGTCAGTAACTACAAGACACTAATTCGTGCTATAATATTATTGTTTTATTGGTTGAAAATATCAAGAAGAGGCGGGTATGTGGAGAAATTATTGTTTTTTTTTTCCGAGAAATTTTTTGAGTTACGGCCGTCTGTCGTCATTGGTGGATTTTTACTCTTCTTTGATCTTTCGATTAGCGTGAAATATTGTTCTTATTATCCTAAAGGATGTGAAAACCGGAAATCAATTAGGAAATTTGACTGTTAGTGAATAAGGTTGTTAAAAATAATTTTATATTTTCTGTATCATAACACTTTCAAGACTCTTAGTTTTAGTGCTACTAAAAATTTTCACGAATTTTGCAACCTACGTTCTTGTAATCTATTTTATATTTTAACGACAGTATTTTTGTTAAACAACTTTTATAGCAGGCAGACAACACATATTTTAGAAGGTCTAACTCTGCTTGGAAAATATTTTAAATATTAAATTAAATATACACACTATACACCTCCTGCAACTCGGAATTCTATTATTATTACTGGATTTTTTATACACATTGTTTAATAATGTTTTTAGACAGTAATAAAAGAACATGTTTAAATATTTGCATGTTGTGTTTACCTGTAATAAGTTATACATTAAGCATGTACTTAATTTTAGTATAAACTACATAAGATTCATTGTAATAACTGTTGGTAAACCTTTAAATAAATAAAATAAACATGACTGGGGGATAATTTTAAACTGATCGAATTGTTTCCATGTTTTAGACTATTAACCTGTAACTATACATAATATTTATCCACTGATCACTAGTACCATATATGACCAGTAGACAGACACTCTATTTAATAATGCAAAAATTGTCAAACATGGAAAAAATCGAGTAGTTGAAAATTGCCCCTCAGTCGTGGTTGTCCCGCTGTACCTTACCTAAAAGTACAGACTTATCAAATATTATAACGAAAGTACCATCATACGAGAAATATGTATAATATCTTAACAAACTCATTATCACCGCCATCTTTACGACTACTAAAATAAAGCTTCCAATTTGTACACAAGACTCGCAAAGCCAAGTTCGCCACTTTTGTCGGAACTAATCTAACTTGCGCGACTTGGCTGCAGTTTTACCGAATTGATTGTCCGCCAGGATTAGTGGTAAGCTGTGCAGGGTGACTTGACCGGTGGATGAGTTATTATCCAACTTGGTGGATAGACTGTAGTTTGTATGTATAAATGAATTATTTATATCATTTGTTTGCTTAAAATATTAATTGATTATTTGTTTAACAAATTTATTAATCTTATATCGTCACTACTTTTAAAAAAACTTGTATCTTCGTCAGTGTAGTAAGTATGAAAATAATATAGACATTTATTTTGGACAATAATAGTGACGATATGCCGATTTGTAATGCAACACTTTCTATTTGATACTGAAAGAAATAACCTAAAATTCGAACCCTGGTTCGTACCAATGAGTTTTTCGGAACTTATCTGCGAAATGTTTGCCATTTGATAATTTGCCAGTCGCTTTTCGGTGAAGGAAAACATCGTGAGGAAACCGGACTAATTCCAATAAGGCCTAGTTACCCTTTGGGTTAAAAGGTCAGATGGCAGTCACTTTTGTAAAAACTAGTGCCTACGCCAAATCTTGGGATTAGTTATCACAGCGGACCCATGCTCCCATGAGCCTTGGTAAATGCCGGGTTGCCTTTGGGTTGGAAGGTCAGATCGAAGCCGCTTTCGTAAAACTAGTGTCTACGCTACATCTTGGGATTAGTGGTCACAGCGGACCCCAGGCTCCCATGAGCCGCGGCAAATGCCGGGATAATGCAAGGAGGATGATGATGATTGTAATAAATAATCCAAAATAAAGAAACTGAAAATCATAACCATGTTTGCTGTCACTAAAAACGTTACAATGAAACTGAGGCCCATTCAGATAGGAAGGTCTTGTTATTACTTCGAAGTACTCGATTCGTTTTTATTTTTAGCCGACGCAAAAACGACGGGGTGTTATAAGTTTGACGTGTCTGTTTGTCTGTCCGTCTGTCCGTCTGTCTGTCTGTCTGTCTGTCTGTCTGTCTGTCTGTCTGTCTGTCTGTCTCTCTGTTTGTCTGTCTGTGGCATCGTAGCTCCTGAACGGATGAACCAATTTAGATTTAGTTTTTTTTGTCTGAAAGCTGAGTTAGTCGGGAGTGTTCTTAGCTATGTTTCATGAAAATCGGTCTACTGTGTTGCAGTCGGGGGTTTTTTCAAAATTTTAATTTTTTACCCCATAATTATTTTTGAACATTTCAGCAGCAGCTATGTACAGTCAACAACACAGCGGTGAATACAGACAAAGTGCCAAAAATATGTATACACACCTTAATGTAAGGCAATAAAGTTCTGTATACATTTTCTATATTGACAGCTGTGTTGTTGACTGTACTGTAAAAATGGTTGTGATTACAGTTTCATAAAATTTTATTCACTTGAACAAGTTAAAGTTCAAAAGTAACATAGTCGAATGCTATTAATAGAATAATTAATCAAAATATCAAGATAATAGAAACAAAAAAAATAAACTATTACAGTTAATAATGACTTTAAGTACCTACATATGAAAAAATGTCAACGATCGTTTAATGCGAGTGTGTTCGAAATAATTATTTTGCACGAATCAAATTTTAATTTCAATTGTAAGTAAAAGTTGTCTGATTACAATTCTTATGTCCTATAGGTACTAAACCACCCTTAAGAGATTTGCCCGTATTATATTTACACACTGTATTCAACCCGAATAGGTCTCCAAAGTTCAATTCCCTTCTATTTCAGTCCCTGTCACACATATATGACAAGATATGACAATGTCCATATTTCCCGCCATATTGTTACTTTAGCTGTCACCGCTGAGTGACGTTCTTTGTATAAAAAGTGTATGAGTCAGTTAAAACGTTTTCTTTTAAATCTAAATATGTACTGAAGTGTGTTTGGATTATATTTATATCTTCCCGGAAATAAAAATGAGAAGAGATTGAAAACTTACTTTTTGACGACTGGTCTGGCCTAGCGGGTAATGATCTGTTAAGCCGCGGTCATGGCTTCGAATCCCGGTAAGGGCATTTGTGTGATGAGCACAGATATTTGTTCCTGAGTCATGGATGTTTTCTATGTATATAAGTACTTGTATATTATATATATCATTATCTGAGTACCCACAACACAAGCACAGTAAAATAAAGAGTACTATCGTACAATATGGCCACTCCCGCTCCCCGCTGAAAGCGCCGCTCAAACCCTCTCGGTTACCTCACAGTTACCGCCTGTCAAAAACGCGATCAGTCAACCTGTCATATCTCACTCATACAAGCATGGTACGCGTTCACCTACACGAGCTTAGAATGTGTGCTAACTCTTTCATATTATATTTGATCGCTAGTGTCCGAGATGTGACATAACATAAGCCTTCTTGAGCTTACCGTGGGACTCAGTCAATCTGTGTAATAATGTTCTATAATATTTATTTATTTATTAACATAAAATAGGAGTTTAAAATTTAATATGATAGGTACTAGTTCATCGAGATAATTTTAAAAATCCCACACAGAGAATACTTTTCATCAAAAACTGCACTTATTTAAATCTTCTACTTGACAAAAATATCACTCGATTGACATGTCTTCCTATTGAAAAGCTTGGCCGCTCCTCCAATATCCCACTTCAGCGACCTAAATCTTTAGACACATAACCGAGGTTTAGATTGCTTTTAGACTGTGTGGCTAAGTTTCAGGTCTTAGCGTTCGAATACTAGGACTTGAAGATTTGATGCATTGAAATGTGATCGTAAGATCGTATATATATTTGAAGGTTGTCAGCAGGGTTAGCTCATGATTGCCGCGAGAAGTAATCATGCGCGGATCCGAGGGGGGGGGGTCATGGGGGTCATGCCCCCCCCCCTGGAGCCTAAGTGGGGCCTGGGCCTTTACCACGTGACCCCCCCCCCCCCCTGGGCACAAAGCTGGATCCGCGCTTGAGAGTAATTAGCGGCGGTGCCACATACTCTGGCCAAGGCAGCCAAATCTATACATGTCATGGGCCCCACTGTATACAATAATTTACCAGCATCTATATCTGATGCACCTTCTCTTGTAAGTTTCAAAGTGAAACTCAAAAATTGGCATTGAGCGGCCGTTTTATAATGTCGAGGAATACTTAACTCGAAATATGAATGTATAATATGAAAGTTAATTAATATAGTATTTTTACACAATCGTGATATAATACAAAGCTTTTCAGTCGAGTACCATAATAGTACGGTACGAGAGTGAAAAGCTTAATTATATCACTATTGTATAAAATTAATGTTAATAGAGTCGTTCACCGTTGTATCAACATCGAATTACCTAGCAACCAATTGTTTGTAATAACCGTCTCTGATTGGCCGATAACGCGACAGATAAAAAAAATGTGTTTCAGATGCCGACAAATTTGCCAGGTATTGCAAATTAGTACAGAAATTGTATGATGTTCTATTTTTGAAATTATTACAGTTAACATAAAGTCAACTATAATGAGATTACATATATTATTATAGTTGAGTCGGAACTGCCATAGAGTATCCAACACTGAAAAGTTAGCACTTGTAGTTTAGTCTGTGGTGTCCTAATTGAAAGATTACAGTCGACGAGTAGAAAAAAATAATTAATGTTCTGATTGTGATTATAATAAGTAAGCTTGATCTGTAATTTATATTATTAATAAATATGAGTATGAGTATGAGTATATCGCGGCGAGATAGATCACACGTCTTCTTCTAAGGGCCACTTGCACCACCCGCTTAACTCAAGGTTAATGGGCTGTCAACTGTCAAAATCCATATAGATTGGTGGGTTAACCTCGGGTTAACCCTATCTCGCAGCGACATACTCTCGCGCCAATCATGTTCCAACCCTGCTGGAAGATATTCTATACCTGTAGTCGATGGAGGGTAACTTGTTTATTTAAACGCAAAAAAATGTTATAATTTTTTAACCCCAGACGCAAAAACGACGGGGTGTTAAAAATTTGACGTGTCTGTCTGTCTGTCTGTCTGTGTGTGTGTCTGTCTGTGGCATCGTAGCTCCCGAACGGATGAACTGATTTAGATTTAGTTTTTTTTCGTTTGAAAGCTGAGTTAGCCATGTTTCATGACAATCGGTCTACTATGTCGCGTTCGGGGGTTTTTCAAAATTGTAATTTTGTGGTTAGGTTATTATTGTATTAAACTTTTCAAACAATTAAATAAAAATTATCTACCACTCACAAACAGCCTCACACATTTCTTTTATTACTTCAATAAATACTCTTCACTTATCGAAAGAGAAATTTTAAAAACAAATAATATCATTCAATTCGGCAATAAAAACTCAATTGAAACACCATTTCCAGACTTTAATGTATAAAAATCATAAAAAACTTAAATATAACTCTTTTCGCACCAATAAATTTACCAAATGTAGTTTTAATTACGAAAAAATTGCACTTAAAAAGTAATATTATTACTCTTACGATTGATATACCGTTGAGTTTCTTTCAAAAACTCGTATCGCTCTGTTACCTGTCAAAGAAATATAGTATACTCCAACCATCTTAACTGTTCGTCTTAAAGTTTTATTTCGAATATCAAGTAGGATGGTATAAGAAGGTTTTTTATTGGTATCTGGATATATCTCTGGCCATTAAAAAGAAATGCGAGTTCTTAATTGAAGCACAATGACGGGGGAGGAAGGATGTTCCAAAATAGACGGAATAACAAACAGATGGTAAAAAGTGTTGGGTGACGCGTTATGGGTGCTTCAGACTTACAAGAAAACGCTGCGTTTTAAAATAGTGGCAAATATACTTTCAATTGGCGAAGCTAATCATTAATTACCCTATTTTGTAATTTTTGACAGGAAACTCAATGTACAAACAAATTTACTTGTAAATACGCTGCAAAACGCTGATGCTGCGTACGGTGATGTCAAAATTATAAAAAATCTAAATACTTTTTTTCGACGTCATGGGGATACAAAAGAAAAATGCCGGTATAACACAAGGAGGACGGTGATGATGTCATGATGGGGATACAAAAGATGTCATTTTATATTAAAAATCCAAGATCCGTGGTGTGCCTTCCAGCATACGATATAAAAAAATATATTTAAAAAAAAATATGCTAAAAACATTCGGGTACCGTGCGTTTTTTTTTATATTTTATTGTGCTAAAGCATTCTAAGTGTCGTATTTTAACTCGTATTTTTCTCCGATTAATGTAATATATTTTTGCAGAAAACATTTTTTTTATTACTTTACAAGTGTATCGAAGCGACCGAAGTTTATTTTAATAATGTCTTTTATTCATCGTTCGTTTTAAGTTAGGTTGTTTATAATATGAATATAAAAGTAAAATAAAAAATTTAAATGTATTATCTTGCAATAACTTATACGTAACGGTTACGAAAACAGACTAGTACTACCAAATGCAAAAAAAAAAACGCTGCAACTTTCAGTCACATCTGAAACACCTTTACCACACCTACCCTTTGTATGTCACTCGCTATTTATTGTTCCAAGCTTCAGGTTACCGCAATAATTTAAAAATAAAAAACGTAAGGGTTAAAATTAACCCTAAACTGCCAGCGATTTGTTAATTGTTGGGGTGTTTTTGTTCTTAGAGGTTTATTTATGAAGCCAAATGGCCTTTAAAGGGGTTGACGCTAATTTGAATTTTATGAAGTTTATTTTGGATTTGGAAAGGGAAAATCCCTTGAGAATGGCTCCGTTTCTTTCGATTTGTTTAAAATATGTGATGTTTGGTTTTTTAATTGGACATCTTTGAAGCAAATGTGATGTATAATTAATAATTATTAATTAATTAATTCTGTGAAGTAAATTTAATTAAAAAAAAACCGGCCAAGAGCGTGTCGGGCCACGCTCAGTGTAGGGTTCCGTAGTTTTCCTTATTTTTCTCAAAAACTACTAAACCTATCAAGTTCAAAACAATTTTCCTAGAAAGTCTTTATAAAGTTCTACTTTTGTGATTTTTTTCATAATTTTTAAATATATGGTTCAAAAGTTAGAGGGGGGGGGGACGCACTTTTTTTCCTTTAGGAGCGATTATTTCCGATACTATTAATATTATCAAAAAACGATCTTAGTAAACCCTTATTCATTTTTAAATACCTATCCAACAATATACCACACGTTGGGGTTGGAATGAAAAAAAATATCAGCCCCCACTTTACATGTAGGGGGGGTACCCTAATAAAACATTTTTTTCAATTTTTTATTTTTGCACTTTGTTAGCGTGATTGATATACATATTGGTACCAAATTTCAGCTTTCTAGTGCTAATGGTTACTGAGATTATCCGCGGACGGACGGACGGACGGACGGACGGACGGACAGACAGACAGACATGGCGAAACTATAAGGGTTCCTAGTTGACTACGGAATCCTAAAAAGACAAAATGTTGTAACCTACAACAAATATATTTTTAACACATTTATTGCCAACTGTATGTACTCACTAGATTTCTTTTTAATGAATTGAATTTCGTCACTACTTTGAAATAATCTCGTATCTCACACTGCTCCTCAAAGTTAAAAAGCAGTAAGTTTATATGCATTGCATACAACTTATTACATTTTTCTTTTCATTGACAGAAGAAGATACAAGTTTTTTCAAAGTACTGACTTGTCAAAAGGAACTAATATGACCTCGAGATATCTCGCTCATCCTACACTTGCCATATATTATATAAGGTCCTAATTTATTAGATGCAGATATTTTTACAGCTGATAGTATACGGTCTCTGGAGTATAATAAACCGTGAAACATTATAGCTTTTACGATGTTTTTTTTGGAGAAAACGGAAAAACAAATTTGCTACGTAAAAACACCCTGTTTATGTAATTATTAAATGAAAACTCATTGAACAGATTCTAGTACCTCTTTTACGTACCACTTAAAAACTGTAACTGGCCACTTCAATGACATGTGCAGTTTTCCCGCCGAACCTTTACGACATTTACAACAAACAATTGTTGACATGACAGACAGTGTTATTGTGACATGTGATAATGCACATGATGATTTTTTTTAGACGAAATTATAATTAATTTTTTTGTTAGGAAAATAAAATCAAAAAAGTTACATGAAAAGATTTCTTAATTTATATTTAAAGTTAATTATTTTAATGTAAAGTATCATGTGTTAAAATATCTGCAACTAATAAATTAGGACCTTATATATAAAGTCTCATTGTATCCTGCTGCCTATGTTATCAGATCAGATATTTTGTTCCTGATTTTATGTTTGCATAGCTTTAAATGAATACGGCCGTTTGAAATTATTGAAAGAGTTAAAAGATTATTTTTTTATTTTAAGGCAAAGAGGATCGAGTATTATAGAGAGTTACTGTCAAAGTAAAATGTGTAATCAGTTAATCACAGTGCATAGACTGCCATCCCTCGACACAGGCCTAAAACTTTTGAATATGGAGATTAGAGGTATTCTCCCTGCTTTTGAACCTCAGTTTTGACAATTTGGCCCATTTTGTTAGCTTGATATGTGTTGAAATGTCAAATATTAATATTATCGCCATCTAGCCACCGTACCTTTTTCTTTTTCTCTATGGTACGTTTTTTTCTTAGATTGTATACCTATACGGAGTTACACACTTTTGTGTCTTTGGTCTGAACTAAAACCTAACCTCATCAAAGACTAATCACGAACTTAATCGGGCACAGAAAATACTGCAACGACTTAACGTCCCTTTCAACAACAATCCGTCAAACAAATCAAAACAAACAATACTGTTCAATTAAATTTCCAATCCGGTTCTTGTCAAAGTTACGGAACCCTTCCGAAACGAGCCGGGAACCAAAGGAACCCTTTTGAAAACAAGCCGGGAACCAATATACTGGCGTAATGCGCCATGCCAACAAGTTTACAAAGGATACCCTGCTGTTTGGTGAGAGGTAGAACCGGGCTCATGACTTTTAATAATACCTAAAATAACCTAACCACAAAATTAAAATTTGGAAAAAACCCCGACCGCGACATAGTAGACCGATTGTCATGAAACATGGCTAAGAACACTCATCTTTTAGATAAAAAACTAAATCTACCTCAAATAGGTTCACACAGACAGACACACAGACAAACAGACAGACAGACACGTCAAACTTATAACACGCCGTCGTTTTGTCGTCGGGGGTTAAAACATAAATGTATGTATATATGATATTCTTTTTTAGGTATTTTATGTTTATTATACTATCCTAATTGTTTCTTTTTGTTTTGTTTCAGGTAATATTACAATGAATGCCAAGAACTGCAAAGGCAACTATCTACTACACCAAAACAAAAATCGGACAATTGTGCCATTTTGAATCAAAAGTGTATTTGTTGTCAGTTATCCATAAAGCCCTATTTTCATAAAAGCATCAATATGAAATCGATCTTATCAATTTGATTGAAAACGTCATAATTATTTACTATAAGGTAAATTGGCATTCTAATAGATTTTTTGGCAGAATGCATTTTAATAATAACCCAGATATCATATACCCGGTTCTAACCCACAGCGCTCCGAAGAAAAGCCCTCGTCATAATCCTTAATATTCGCCTCACAAAGGTGACGTAATAACGCCTAATCCCGCATTGTGGCGCCATCTCTCGGTGGGGAGCTTTGTAATTTGCGGGCCCATTGAGTATTGAGGTCTGGGTGATGGATAGATACAGTGGTATTTGGAATTACGTAAATATAAAGGTTGGAATTTTTGGTAAGGCCTGTTTAAAGGGAAAACTAATGAAACATAGAACCTTAAACAAAATTTTTCGAGCGAATTGACGTCTGAAAGGTGACGTAATAACGCAACGTAGCGCCATCTCTCGGTGGGGTAATTCATTTGGAAAATTCGGAATTTTCTGTCTCCACCACACTAATGCAGGTATTGATCTGGTTTTGATTTCGATGCAGTGATACCAGAATCGGATTATTTAATTAACCAATGTGTAAAGGTAGGTAGGTAGGTACAAACGGAGTAGGTGGAAACGTTACCTAACCCTTAGTTTATTGTAAACTTATTTTTTATCAAGGAGGCAGAAACTCCTTCCAAAAATTCCAAAATTTCGCAGGTTGGTGTCTTGCGGGAGATGCCCATTTTTTTAATTTATCGTGAAATTTAAAAATTAATGTACTTACTGTATATCGAAACATAACGAGTTCAAGAGTGACCTAGCTTTTGTACAATACCAGTACAAAATAAATATACATTTCCAAGTATGTAATCGCTAATCCCTTATTATGGCACTCTGCCAGCGAATCGGTAGGGGGCGCTTTGTTCGCGACAAAATTTGCTAGAGATTGTGGGCTTAGGTACAAGTTACTGATGGACTTTTAGGGATTCGGGTTTGAAATAAAATAGTGTACATGTTATTTAAATGTAAAATTAATACATACTTGCCTTTGTTTGAATTCAAATAACTAGCTACAAAAAAGAGGGAAACATATGGAATTTACATAAAATAAAATAAAGTAACCTCAAGAAGGCTTGTGTTGTGGGTACTCAGATAACGATATATAAAATATATAAATACTTATATACATAGAAAACATCCATGACTCAGGAACTGTGCTCATCACACAAATAAATGCCCTTACCGGGATTCGAACCCGGGACCGCGGCGTAGCAGGCAGGGTCACTACCGACTGCGCCAGACCGGTCATCACATATATCCCTTATTTGACGATTTCTGAAATTTTATCGTACGTTATAAATAACCTAAATTGGTTTATTTGAGCTTAAAAAACCTTCAAAATAAATATCAATCGATTCCTATAACAGCAACCAGTATGGCCCCATAGCATGACACCATATCGAAACCATGATTGTCCATATGCATGATAGGTAGATAATAAGCATTCTACATCCTGTGTAATTTGAGGATTCTCAGACCATATTATATTATGTTTCAATTTTTATTTTATTTTATCTACGTGTGTTTCCAACTAAAGTGTATTTTTTTTAGTTAAGTACTTATAAAAACATGTTGTATTGCGTAGCTTGTAGTTTTTACATAGTTTTTCGGAACATTATGTGCGAAATGTCATTTGATATTTGCCAGTCGCTTTTCGGTGAAGGAAAACATCGTGAGGAAACCGGACTAATTCCAATAAGGCCTAATTACCCTTCGGGTTGGAAGGTCAGGTTTCGTAAACCTAGTGCCTACGCCAAATCTTGGGATTATTTGTCAAAGCGGACTCCAGGCTCCCATGAGCCGTGGCAAATGGCGGGATAACGCAAGAAGGATGATGGTGATGGATTTACTCAAGTGTTCTATTGTGAAATGTGTGATTGTGTGTTCTAGTGTGTCAAAAAATTCAAAAATTTCAATTCAATTCAATTTCAATTTACTTTACAGTCATACTCACACTCAAAATATAAACGTTACTTATATCCAAGTAATCGCTAATCCCGCATTATAACGCTCTCCTGGCGGATCTTCGGTAGGGGGCGCTTTGTTCGCGACGTAATTTGTTAAGGATTGTGGGCTTACAAGTTATTGCAGTTTGAAATGATTGTGGTTTCGGCTTTGCTATAAAATGTTTAGAGTGAAGATAAATTACTGAATCCATGCAATTACAACAACAATACAAAATTTTAATTATAAAAAAGTCCAAATTGAGGGTTTGCCAACGAGCAATGGAGCGCAGTATTTTAGGTGTTACTAGGATGGATCGCATCCGAAACACTACACTGCGCTCCAAAACACGAATAGCTGATGTGGGGGAGAAGACCGCCAGACTAAAGTGGGACTGGGCAGGCCACGTTTGTCGCATGCACCCGGATAGGTGGGCCAGCATAGCCAACAAGTGGATGCCTCAAATTAAGCGCGGACGTGGAAGGCCCAGACGGAGATGGCGGGACGACTTTGACACCTTCATGACTAATTGGCCAGAAATAGCACACCAACGGGAGCTGTGGAAATCACGGGGAGAGGCTTTTGCCTAGTAGTAGAGCGGCGAGAGGGTCTCGGAAAAAGTTGATGTGACTGGAGAGTATACTGCTGACAAGTGGTATCGTTCTGATCGGTAGACTTTACTGAGTACGAAATAATGACTTGTCGCATTCTCAGACTGTGGGGGGGTTAACTATGACGTCACAAAGATCGCGGTCCCGGGTTTCAATTTTTTGCCAATTTGTCTAGAACCCCTTATCCAATTTTGAAAAATGAGGTGTCGATTGAAAGCGTATAACATGCTGATTAAGATTTTTTATATGTGAAAAGTATAGTTTTGTTAGTTATTTTTTAATTAACAATAATGCAAAGAATACTTTTTTTTACTCTCTTTTTTGATTTTTGTGACTCAAAAAGGCAATGAAAACGGCCACTTAGCTAAAAAATATGTTATATAAATCATTTAACTACATTATTAAGCTATCTGTTTCTTTTTAAATTTCTACGATCGGATAATAAATAAGCAAACTACAACCACATACCTGTAGGCGGGGAGTACAGCTTGACACGCGTTCCCATACATTCGGCGTCTATCAAATTACACCTCGCGCAAAATTCGTTTCAAGCAGATATACCTCTAATCTTATTCATCGTAACCTACCAATATTGGTATCATTTGAAAGTACAATTAAAGTACTTTAAGAAACAATGTCAATCATTTTCTTAAAATCAATAATCGCCAGTCTGCGGTGGTTACAAAGGAAAAAAGTGGGTATGCAATTTGACTGGTTTCCTAGGTTTGATACCCTAGACGAGTTTAAAAGGGGAGGTAAAGGTGACATATGGGTTTTTCTCTGGCCTAAAAGCTACACAGAGGGTCAGGGGAGAAAAAAACTAGGGTTTAAGTTTAGTTTTAAGTTATTTTTTCCTTTATTGATGATTTTATTTTGTTTAATTTTTTTGTAATTTTATCAAGGATACACGTTGGTTTCTTTTGCTAAAAGATCCCTTTTTTATGAGAAATGTTATGAATTTTATGGCATTTTCCGATAGAGACTAAAATTAACTTTCAAATAAGGCCACATAGTCATACTGATACATAGTCATACCCTTAATATTATATAAGTAAAAGTATGACTATGTGGCCTACTGATACATAGCCATACCCTTAATATTATATAAGTAAAAGTATGACTATTTGGCCTTATTTGAAAGTTAATTTTAGTCTCTATCGGAAAATGCCATAAAATTCATAACATTTCTCATAAAAAAGGGATCTTTTAGCAAAAGAAACCAACGTGTATCCTTGATAAAATTACAAAAAAATTAAACAAAATAAAATCATCAATAAAGGAAAAAATAACTTAAAACTAAACTTAAACCCTAGTTTTTTTCTCCCCTGACCCTCTGTGTAGCTTTTAGGCCAGAGAAAAACCCATATGTCACCTTTACCTCCCCTTTTAAACTCGTCTAGGGTATCAAACCTAGGAAACCAGTCAAATTGCATACCCACTTTTTTCCTTTGTAACCACCGCAGACTGGCGATTATTGATTTTAAGAAAATGATTGACATTGTTTCTTAAAGTACTTTAATTGTACTTTCAAATGATACCAATATTGGTAGGTTACGATGAATAAGATTAGAGGTATATCTGCTTGAAACGAATTTTGCGCGAGGTGTAATTTGATAGACGCCGAATGTATGGGAACGCGTGTCAAGCTGTACTCCCCGCCTACAGGTATGTGGTTGTAGTTTGCTTATTTATTATCCGATCGTAGAAATTTAAAAAGAAACAGATAGCTTAATAATGTAGTTAAATGATTTATATAACATATTTTTTAGCTAAGTGGCCGTTTTCATTGCCTTTTTGAGTCACAAAAATCAAAAAAGAGAGTAAAAAAAAAGTATTTTTTGCATTATTGTTAGTTAAAAAATAACTAACAAAACTATACTTTTCACATATAAGAAATCTTAATCAGCATGTTATACGCTTTCAATCGACACCTCATTTTTCAAAATTGGATAAGGGGTTCTAGACAAATTGGCAAAAAATTGAAACCCGGGACCGCGATCTTTGTGACGTCATAGTTAACCCCCCCACAGTCTGAGAATGTGACAAGACATTATTTCGTACTCAGTAAAGTCTACCGATCACAACGATACCACTTGTCAGCAGTATACTCTCCAGTCACATCAACTTCAAAACTAGACGACTTTTTTCAATTCCGCCGCCTTACTATAGCAGTGGGACACGTAAACGGGCTATCTAAAAAAAAAAACCGACGATCGATGTTTCGCAGCCTGGAAGTGGCCAAAATTTTGTGCCCAAAGATTCGTGCGTGTTTTTATTTTTTATAAAAAGAAATGACATGCTTCTTTATTTTAATATCATGATATCTCTTTACACATTTTGAAAAAAAAAATTGTAGGCATCATCACTGTTTAAAGATGGCGCTAAAAAATGGATGTACGATTCATAGTATGAAGATTGTAAATACTATATAAATAAACGTTGCATAACTATTTTTTCCCCTCACTAGCTCGGAAACACGTGTTTTGTCCTTCAATACCAGCGGGTAAAAACGCATTTTATCCACTAGTGGGTAAAGTAATTTGACCTTGAATAAAGTCAAATTTACTGCTTTAAAATTGATAAAAGCAGGTGAATCTAGTAATAAAGATGATTTACCACCTGTGGAACTACTGGAAGCAGTGTTAAACGCACTTTTTGCGTTGTAGTTTCCTCGCTATAGTGAGGGGAAAAGTTTTGTGTTACACTCGGGTGCAATAGTACATTACATCAGAGGCCGGGAAAATGAGGATTTCCGGCCAAGTGGGTATATACGGCCGAGCGAGCGTGCGAGCGAGGCCGGATAGGGATACGAGGCCGGGAATCAGTTTTCACGCCGAGGCATGTATAGTGCTTTTCTCAAACATACAATGAAATAAAAAAAAATGCTCTAAAGGACAATATTTTATAAAAAAAGTTACTTTGCAGGCCTAGGCCTAAAAAATAATATGAAATCCCTTTACAGTCCTCTCGAGTTGTTGCGCCCAAAAAGCGATACTTCCCAGCCCATTTTAAGGAACGTAAAGACAATATTTCATTGCATGTTTGAGAAAATGTATTTTACTTCTCGTGTGTTAAAAAACTCGCAAGTTCAGGATTCTATTCTCGAACCACTCGCTTCGCTCGTGGTTCAACTATAGAATCCTTTCACTTGCTCGTTTTTCAATTCCACACTCGGCGTTAAAATACAACTTTGCCCCCTTGTATAACAAATAACTATTAAAATTATGGTTAAGTTGGTTATGTCTACTGAGTACGTTTTTCTTTACAAGCTACAGATCCATATAGCATTCTGCACTCCTAACCCCCCATTTCGCACCCCTAATTACCTCCCCAAATTGAATGTTTAACCCGAAATTATTTAGTTGTGTTCGCGTCAGAGTGATGGATCGGCCAATTATTGCGTCGGGCGTTATTGATGACTTGCGGTATTGTTTTTTAAGCTTTTGAGCGATATGGATTATTAGGGGTTTATGTGAAAACAAAATATTAAGGAGAATATCTACTCAATATACACATTAGGTACAAAAACTAGTGGTATGAGAAAATAGATATTTTTGTTCCGATAAATGTCGATAAAAATTAAAAAAAATATTTTGCTAAATATTGTCAACCTTCACGTTTTGGGCATTAAGTATTTTATGGATAAGTACCATGCACGTGTATAAATAAAATAGATACCTACTTATTACCTAGTGATCTTGAATTTCGACCTGCTTAAAATGTACTATGTAGCCATATGTGACTTAAAGTTTCGACAGTTATTTGTTAGTAAATAAGTTTAACCTTAGCTTAGTGTTATCGAAAAGATAGGTTTAAAATACCTGTAATAATATACTATATATAATTGTAATAAATATATAATTGTCCACATTATCGTCGCAGATTTTATTTTACTTTTTAATAGCAAGCTGGATAAAAAAACAACAGTTCTGTGTGCTTAGCCGAATGCATAAACGCTCACGATAATATCTCTTACGTAGCTATCTATCTCTATCGCTCTTGCGTATTGGCGCGACAGAGCCAGACTACATTTCTACGGCGTTTCGCGTCGCAGAAATGCCATTCGGCTACGGGGCCAGTTCTGACGTCCTTACCGCGGCCTCAATTTTCATTAATCAATAAAGTAAGTAGCACAGATATATAAACAATCGAAAATTATCCTCATTAAAATGATTTAACCGTCATACGCTTAAAACTCGCTTATTTTGACGCAATCACCAAAAATGTACCTAAATAAAATGTTTTTGACGCATCGTAATACCGGGTGCTAATTTTAGTAATTTTGCAACCAAATTGGTTATTTTGGCAAAAATATGAGCGATTCTCGTCAGCTTGTATCGTTACGGTTATAATTTGTCGGCTTTACGTTTAACCCTACACATGTTATAATATAACTTCGTGCAAATTTGAACTTTAGCTGTAAATAGGGTTGAATATCATAGCCATATATGGCTTCATAGTCTTCATACGCAGTTAAGTGTTTTTATGAAGATTATGTGGCCGAATGTATGTGAACAATTTTTTTAAATAACAATCTGAGTCAAAACATACTTACAAGCGATATTCTTTTTTTTTTTCTTAACCTATATCGATGAAATTCGTCTGTGCTTTTTGATGATAGTTAAGTCGATATAATTAAGTAGGTATATATAGTGTTTTATTGAATTTTTTACAATTAATATGAGATGTAATTTTTATTTACTGTTACTACCTTGACTTTGAGTTCATTAAATATGATATGATTAAGCAGGACTTAATTATTTCTTATATTCAAGGCCTTAGTAAAGTTAGTAATTAAATATTTTACACACACGAAAAATATATATGAATAAATTTTCCAAGAACATTTGTTCGTGACAGACATAAATATATACCCTTACGGGATTCAAACCTAGGTCTTCCACCATTGTAGGCAGGGTCCCCATCGTTTCTAAGACAGTATATTAGAATAGAAAAGAATAGAATAAACATTTATTCGTGAGCACAGGCAAGACAAAATACTCATAATAACAACAAGACAGAAAGGAATTGTGCCACGAAATGGCCATAGGGAATCACAAATCTTGTGGTACATATTGAATGACAAATCCTAGATTTCCATTCCCAATCTAATGATCAACAATTTGTGGCAACAAACAATAAACACAATTAATAGTACACTCGGCCACATTTATAACCGCCAATATATTTTCCTTTCATTGTTGACGTCAGACAAATGTTCGTATGTTTGCATGTTTATATATTTTTACCGCTCCGCCGCATCTAGTGGCATATAACTCTTTTATAATGTGACATTCTGATTTGTGTTAAGGCGAAGTTGTATAATATTTCATTTCCTAAAATCGTTTAAAATGCGATAGCAATTATGTTTGAGCGCAATTATCGATATGGGATGAGACGTGTTTATGATATTTAAAAAACGAGGACACTAAAAGACGGTAAACGGAATTTCTGAGTTCGTTGAGTATATATAATATAAAAGAACTGCATCGAATTTAGCTTTTTTAAATGATAATATTCAGTTTATTGACATCATAACGTAGATATTATATTAGTAGCTTTTGCTCGCGGCTCCGCTTGCGTTATATTCGAATATTGCGGTAAGCTTCATACAAATTTCCACCCCCCACCTTAAGGAAGTGGGGAGTTAGAAAGAGACAAAAAGTAGCCAATGTTACTTTCCCATTCTCACACTTTCCCATTTATAATATTAGTATGGATTAGTCGTAGACATAATCATTTGACAAATATGTATGCAAATGCATATTACAAAATAAATAATTAAAAAAAATGTAGGATGCAAACGAGCAGACTTACCTAGGTCTAAGTATAAAAGTACCTGCAGTGAAAAAAAAAACATTTTCAACCTGTTTTGAACCTTGCCACTAAGACAATAAGGCCCACTTGCACCTACCAGTTAACTCAGGGTTAGTGGGCTGTCATCTGTCAAATAGGTACCATATAAGAGGGTGGGTTAACCCTCGCGTTAACCCTCCATTTTCGTTGGTGCAAATGGCCCTAATTGTTTTTAGCGAATTTCATATATAGCGAATTTAAAATGTCAAATTATAAAATGGGTCTATGATTATTACGACTGACCTGAAAAAATTAGTGTTCTTCATTATTTTTATAGCAAATGAATCGAAAATATTTCCTTCAAAATTGTATTAAGTAACTTCCCCTTAATATTGTATAGAATAGATGCATTCTCAAATTTATACATGTTTATATTGTCTACAAATAATGATGTCCATTCCATACGGTCCACGTACATCTCGAAAATATTTTGAATATCGTCAAAATATTTATTGATACATATTAGCGATCTTAATAAATAAATTAGCGTGAAATAGTGATCGTTATAAACTAATTTTGGTATTTTAATGTCTCTTAATGTATTTTTGTAATGTAAACAAATGATGGAGTATTTACAGATGTAGCTTTTCGCAAATAGTTTATTCGAAAACAGAAAGCAATTACATAAATATCAATTATTGTATAAAATATCGCAAAATGCATTAATGTCCTAAGAAGTCTGTTCAGTAACAACGTTTAAATATGTACTACAGAAAGTTTACCTATCAAATAAATTATTCAAAATATTTGATATTCTCGTATGACGTGTATAGATTTAGGTACCAATCCTATTAAGCAGAACCTCTTGTTCAAAAGTGAACTATGAGTTATGATCATCTGATTGGTTCAGCGATTGCCGTGCAATATTCGAAGAAAATATTTAATAATGCAGAATGAAGTACTAAATAATTAATATATTTCCAAAAAAACAAATACCTAACGTCATTGTCAACTCCAAACTGACTTGAACAAAGTAGCATTCAACAAAATATTCCGATTTTAAACTCCCAAATCTATGTCGTTGACAATGTAATCTCTCATTGTAACAATAATTCAAAAAACACCAAACTAACTCAAACTTTATTACTTTGAAAAATAGTTCAAAATAGAGTGGAACTATTAATTTTTTCTTCGCCGCGGCACGCTAGTATTGTACTAAAGTAAACAAAAATAGTCACGTATTCGAAATGTGTCAAAGTATGCTTTAGGTGACATCCTCCTTGATATTATAATCTTGAGATTAACGTGACTAAAAAGACTTGACGTTTCTTAATAGAAACAAATAAGTCATTGTCTTTGTGATATTCTTTGACGGAGAATATATTGGACCGACTCATCTCAGTATAAATCTTTTTTTTTTTTTTAATCTTACATATTGTTCGGTTTTGTATTTTAGCATGATTGATGAATCGTCTCAGATCTGAAGCGTAAAATAATATTTTAACAATATTATTTCGCCCAAAAATTATTGTTTCGACAAAACAACGGACAAAGCAACAATAAAACTTTCAACGTGAAACAAAAGCGATAAAAATGTCATATTCGAAAATCACATTTATTCAAGCGTATCGCCGTGCATTATAAAAATTTAATAATCCCATTCATCATGCAAACAGTCACCAAAAGAAAAAAAAATAGAAATTCACGACAGTGTGACAACCAATGTTGTAAAAAACAAAAGAGGGACGTTTTGTGGTAATTTGTCAGTCAGTTCTGATGCTGAAGATTCCGATTGTCTTTTTGACGATAATCAACTGTCACCACTTGAGCTCTATTGTCATCGAGGAACAATGGCCTCCTATTCGACTTTCAACATCAATAACTTATGTCCCATCACTAGAAATTCTAGTTTGAATCTTATTCGTTTTTCGACAGAGTATAAAATAGATTCGACGCTGGCACGTCTTATTATTTCCTGGGCTACGAGAAGCCATTAAAAAGATGTTCTAAAATAACACAAGAATTTTTAAGTGAAGATAGAATTGTCTAGTATATTTAAAACAATGGGGCAGATATTTCTGGCTTCGTTAACAAAGCTGACAGGTGCTGATTTGTAACTGATTCTCCGAATACCAGAATAGAAATGCGTCAAAACAATCGTAACAAATAGCTTTTGTGATACCGTTGTATTATATTATCCATTATGTCTTTTGACTACATTCCCGCTATCAATTACGTGAAACAAATTTATTGTGCATTTATTACGAAATTTAGGTTAGCCGCAGATAAAAATGAACTACAATGTCCGAATGAACTATAATTATACGCGTTTGTTCCAAATGAACTATTTTTAATAACGTTATTAGCAGCTAGTTCTTTCGTGCTGTTACATTCACGTCAATTATTTTGAACGACTAATAATAGATAGTTTATTGTGTCCTTGTTATTGTTGTAAATAAAACTATGAAATTGACTGGGGATAACAATAAGTTATTTAATTAAATATAACTAGACAATGTAAATTAAATTGAATTAAATTAAGTTTGAACCTTGTTTTGCCGTACCTCTCGCCTGAAACACAGGGTTTCCCTAGTTCAGGCAAATGTAAATCATCGATAATTTTAAGTATTTGTTGGATGTAATGTAAATATGCAATACTTGTTTTCAATGAAAATTATGTTTATGTTTATGTTTATGTTTTTATGTTTAATGTGTTAGGGAAATATTGTCGCCGAAAATTTTCTGATAAGTTTATGACCGAACTTTGAACATCAGTATGGAATTATCATGTTTAAGCAAATAAATATTTTCTATTCTATTTTTTTGTTAGAAAATATTCGGTACCTACTTAATTCAAACCTGGACTTGAAACATAATGCGAGGATGTCATGTAATTTTTTTATACTATGTCTATAATATTCTCTGTTTGTAAATTTCAGGGACTTATAAGGCGTAATAATACTAACGCATACAATATAATCCTGCTTATTAGAAAATAAAGCTAAAACATTAAATTATTAATCTTTTACTTTGGCAACCTGTCACTGCAATGTCACAATTTGGATTTCTTTCAACCCCTTTTTGCCAAGAGTGGCACTGAAACTTAGTAGTTCATGTGCTCTGCCTACCCCTTTATGGGATACAGGCGTGATTATATGTTATATGTATGTATGTATTAATCTTTTTAGCGTATGTAAACTTTCCGTTTAATAGTCAAATATAATTAATGACTTTTCGTAAGAAAAATAAGTCATTAGGGCTCTATCTATTATATTATATCAGAAGGTACTTAAAAAATCGTAAGATCACCTCTATCGGTTTGTTTCCTTGACATTGTGCATTGGTTTCAATCATCATTTAACGAGAACGAAGTCGCGGTCAAAATCTAATAATCAATAAAAAATAAAAGAACAAAAAGAACAAAATAGTCATCGCCACTCCACTACATCACACAGTCGTTTGTAATCGTAAAAATGTCGCCGCAATAAAAAATAGCAGTTATTGTTAGAATAAACAATGCCCGCAGTAAAGAGATGTAGGATGGCCGCAAACTTGTGAACTAACTAGAGCTATAAATTCTTATTTGAACAGAAGCGGCAGTAAGAGTATTTTAAAAGAACGTGCATTGCTCGAAGTTACCGCGGACTTTTTTTTAAGTACAATTAACAAGAAACCTTTATCAGGTATACTTTAATAGTAAATTGTGTTACAGGGTAGCTGACGCAACTGATTCTATAATTGAATCCTTAGCGTAGCGAGGAAATTAAATTTTGTGGCCTAAGGTTAACGTAACATTGTTTTCTACCATCTGATTTGACTTATAAATACTGGATTTAACAATTATCTACGAAAAAATTATTACGATCAAAAATTATCCATCACAAAAAACGTAAATCAACTAACCTAACCACAAAATTAAAACTTTGAAAAACCCCCGACCGCGACATAGTAGACCGATTTTCATGAAACATGGCTAAGAACACTCCCGACTAACTCAGCTTTCAGACATAAAAACTAAATCTAAATCAGTTCATCCGTTCGGGAGCTACGTTGCTACAGACAGACACACACACAAACAGACAGACAGACACGTCAAACTTATGACACCCCGTCGTTTTTGCGTCGGGGGTAAAAAAAATAAACAATCCTGTCCTAGAAACGATAAATGCACTGATCTGTGCCACAAGGAAATAAAAGCGTCCCTTTCGTCCCTCCTAGCGGGGAAGGGATAGGTCCCTTTCCGAACAAGTGATGTGAAAAGAAATATAATATAGTCTAGTAAGAAATGTAACAATAAGAACCATAATATGGTCCCAGAACAACTGACTATTGAAAAAGACTACAGTGATAAATTCTAATTAGAACAGAGGAAACATGCACTTGCGCAGACGCAGGGAATGTGCGCGGAAATGTAAATAAGTGAGCATTCTATACCTACTTGTAATACCAAATGGCGACTGATGGTATAGTACTGTCCGTCTCTACCTCACTGGGTCTCCATTAGCATGAAAAAGATAGCAATATGACTCATTTAGCCAGTTTTGCGGCGAGTATAGTAGTATAGCAATATACTCATGCAAGGCTTGTTCTTTTAGACGTTATTACGACAATAACGTTTTATTTAACTTGGCGTGTATGAATGTAACTAAGTATATATGTACGTTTGTACAGGAAATCTTTCAATAGTTGCAACGTATTGTAATACATCGGACCCACTTCCCGAAGTCCAACTGAGCTAAAAAAATTGCGTACTTAGTATATTAAATATTGTTTGCAGTTAATTTTATTATTATTTGTATGAGATAACCCTTTGATCATTCCGATGTCAGTAGGGACTTCACATCTAAATTGTAAGTATACACCTAATCCGTCTCAAACTCTTCCTCAAAGGTTAACTGGAAAAGATCCCTTAAAGGGATAAGTTCACTTTTGAACTGAAAATTTTTATTATGTGTTGTATTCTTTTCTTGTAAAATAAAGTGTTTACCTACTTACTAAACATAGTTGTATATGACTCAAAATTAAAATTGAAAGAACTGTCTGTATCTTCGTTACTCTATGGTTACTCTATGCCGCCGACATCGCCGAGTAACAAAAATAGCGTTTCAAAAATATTGAACGTCGAAAAATAGTCGTCAAACAAATATGATAATAATAACTTGAGTCGACAAACACTCGATATTTGAGGTTAGCTTCATTTTCTTGTAATGTGTAGAAAGTAATGATGACAGACTTTTCGCAATGAGTCAAATATTTCATATGTAATGATTGCAAGTTTTAATGGAACGTGAATTGTTTGACTAACATAATTGCAATGTTATGAATATTAACTTTTTGTGGATAATTTCCTGCATAGTTTTAATAGTTATTTGTTATACAAGGGGGCAAAGTTGTATTTTAACGCCGAGTGTGGAATTGAAAAACGAGCAAGTGAAAGGATTCTATAGTTGAACCACGAGCGAAGCGAGTGGTTCGAGAATAGAATACTGAACTTGCGAGCTTTTTAACACACGAGAAGTAAAATACATTTGCACCCGAGTGTAACACAAAACTTTTCCCCTCACTATAGCGAGGAAACTACAACGCAAAAAATGCGTTTATCACTGCTTCCAGTAGTTCCACAGGTGGTAAATCATCTTTATTACTAGATTCACCTACTTTTATCAATTTTAAAGCAGTTAATTTGACTTTATTCAAGGTCAAATTACTTTACCCACTAGTGGATAAAATGCGTTTTTACCCGCTGGTATTAAAGGACAAAACACGTGTTTCCGAGCTAGTGAGGGGAAAACAAATTTAATAAATGAAGATACTCATACTCACACACATAAGTGGATAATTTCCTAGTCGAAACGTAGAAAAAACCGGCTCAATGCGAGTTGAACCACAGGTTCATTAGCTTAACAGGGGATCGATTTTGGAATTTCGAACGCACGAATTCGCCGTTTGAAAGTCTGTGGAAAACGACGTAATGCTATTTTCGAAACGCCTAGTAATTTTAAAACTAGTGGTAATGACCACTCGCTTTTGATTCTGTTAGTAGAATTGTAGAATTTAAATCGCTAGTGGAGATATTATTGAACGAATTTCACGAAATCGAATGGCCGATATTCAAAAATTGGCCTCTAGTTCCGAGACTTAACACTTTCGCTACCAAGAACCCGACTGTCGGGCACACCGCTCGTAGAAGCGTAGCCGATTACATGGGTTTCCCCGTATGTAGCGAAAATGTCGTAGCGCCGCGTAGAGCCCTGTTTCGAAAGTGTTAATGCATGCTAGTGCGAGCAAGATATACTGCTATCGAGCGATTACGCTAGCGAATATCGTCGTTTTTAACATTACTAAGTGTCCAGTACGTATTCACCTCGTCCGTCTTCGCTTCATTTCTGTCACTTATCAGAACATGGTATTTCATACCATACGTTTAGCATTTAAAACTACGCTCCCGATAGCGAAAATATCACGGAAAATGTATGCAAATTTGGTTCTAGTAAATCGTTTGAGGCGCTTTTCACTTTCTCCATACAATGAATATCATTCTCCGTGTTTACGCTATCGAGCAACTTATTAAACCGTCAGAAACTCGTGGTATATGCCCCAAATCTATCCATTCTTCACCTCGTTCGTCTTCGGTTCATTTCTGTCACTTATCAGAAAGGTGTCGCATACCACGCGGCTGCCAACGAAAACAACGCCGAGTCTATTATGGTGATCTGTGAGTTTTAATAGATGACATTTCACATTTTTCTGAGGATTGAACTAACTAACAAGAAAGTGCCGAACTATGAACTATTCTTTACCTAAACATATTTCATTTTTAAAAATGATTTTTATTTGTAGTTCCCTTGATTTATAAAAACCGGCCAAGTCGGACTCGCCCACCGAGGGTTCCGTACAAACTTTCTTTCAAACTACCTAGTAAAAATAATCTCATATTTTCATATAACTCTAATGACTTGACTAGAAGACAAAAGTATAGGCACTAATGAGTATTATTGTGTATAGCGCCATCTCCCGGTCAATTTGCTAACTAATTTGCGCGACCTGGTTTTTCAGGGATAATTCTTTATAATGTTAACCGATTTAAACAGTTTTTACTTTATTGGACAGAAGATGGTTTACGTAACATCTCGTATTAATTTGAAGTACGATATACATCCGCAAGGGTGGGTAAATTGAAAGTAAAAATCTAAAAAGTTTTTTGTGAACGGTGTGAGTTTTTTGTGGGGGGAACGGTATTTTTTTTTACATTTTCCTTCAAAATTCTTTTTTTTCCACAACAAAAAAATTATAAAAAATAGCTTATTTACGTTCAGTTTGAGCTCTTTCCAACGATACCCCACTTGACCTAGTAACTTGAAATTTACAGTTTGCCCCCCTTTCATTTTGGCCATTTTCTACAATTAAAATTAATATATTTAAAAAAATTATACTTTCTATTTGTAGAGGTTTATAATGTTCATAACTATTCCAAATTTCAAGTTGATAGCATTAGTAGTTCTCGATCGAATCGAATCGAATTTAGGAATGTGACAGACGGACAGACAGACGGACAGAGTCGCACCATAAGGGTTCCTGTTGTACCTTTTTGGTACGGAACCCTAAAAATGATTAATCATAGTTACCTACCCGGAATGTTCATTAGATACTTAATAATTACATAGGTATAATGACAGATGTATCAAAATTGTATAATCAAACTTACGTCAACTAGAGGTCGATGTGTTTTTAAGTATACTGTTTAAACAGAATATCGTCACTACTTTAAAAAAAACTTGTATCTTCGTCTGTCAATGAAAAGAAAATTGTAGTAAGTATGTATGGAATGCATATAGACTTAGGTACTGCGTTTTAACTTTGAGGAGCAGCGTGAGATACGAGAATTTTTCAAAGTAGTGACGATATTGACAATTGCAATCCACTGTGTTTAAACTTTGAACAATAGTCACCGAACTTTAAAGTATTAGCTAATAGGTAGGTATTTTAAGTATACTATGTTGCGCTTCTGAAGCATTTACAAGTAACTTATTTATCTCAGTTTACCGTAAGTATTTTCCCTAATATATCTGCAATTCTTTTAATATTAATTTTACTAAAAACATGTTTAATATTTCAAAGTCTCGCCCGCTACTTCTCTCCCAAAATTTCTTACATTCCCCCAATTATTTCTCTATGTCCCTCAATTATGTGTTGATATTAGCCGAGAACCATCAATCTCGACTATTTTGTTTATTGGAATGTTAACTGAGGTTATTTCGACTCGTAGGTAATACGGGGGAATTCTCAAAATTCAGGTTGACGTTCTGTTACTAGAGAATACTAAGTTATTTGTTGTAAAAGGGTGCAAAGTTGTATTTTAACGTCGAGTGTGGAATTGAAAAACGAGCAAGTGAAAGGATTCTATAGTTGAACCACGAGCAAAGCGAATGAGAGCAGCCAATAAGAGCAGTAGTATAAAAAAAATACATTTTCCAGTAATTAATAAATCTGACTTTGAACTTCGTTAATATTTAAGAATTTCAACTTTTTCGTGGGTGATCAAAGGCGACTATGGGATATGGGTTAAAAGGCCAGGTCAGATGGCAACCTGTCACTGCAATGTCACAGTTTCGTTTCTTTCAACCCCTTATTTGCCAAGAGTGGAACTGAAGCTTTGGTAGTTTCATGTGTTTCGTACCCTTTTATGGGATACAGGCGTGATTGTATGTTGTTGTTGTAATAAATCTGACTTTGAACTTCGTTAATATTTAAAATATTTATTTAGAACGTATAATATGAACACCCTGTATCGTACCGGCATCATGATAAACACAGGGCTTGTCGTGACAAATGTCTACAGTGTGTCCTTATTTTTAGCCCGTACTAATTGGACACACAATACGTCAGCCCGAGTCGTCACGCCGATTGTCTACCTGTCGAATAAACACGGATTTTATGTATTTTTTAACGATATAAGTTTTTTTTTTAAGATAAACCGTGTAGTTTGTGATGATACAAATTCTGAGGTCTCATCTACGAAATCAAGACAATATGAGTCAAAAGTATGCGTTTTCTTGAACGTTACAATCTTTATTGTAATGGAAATGTCCAAACATTCATGACTCCATGAATCAGGCCCAGCCTAATGTGGTGATCAAAAGCAAATAAAACCATATCTCTTTATTTTGTATGAGGAAAATAAATGACAGGTTTTTTGTTTATCTTACTGTGAGGTAACCGAGAGGGGGTTTTTATCTAGGTACTCTTTTTTACTGGGTATAATATAAAACAATATCTCTTTATTTTGGAAAATAAACTATTTTTTGTTTATCTTATTTTTTTTTTAATCTGTTTATGAATGTTTTTAAGAATGTTCGGTTTTTTTACCTACATTAAATGGAAGAAAAACTTTTGTATTATGCGGCGGGCATTAGGAAATACTTGTAGAAAAACAATATTTTAACAATGTCATGAAATATCATTTTTTATTAATTACTACCACATAATACCAATGTGATATTGAATAAATTCTATCATTCGTCAAATCATAATGAATTATTATTATAAGCAAGAACATTATACTCTTCCTTGACAGTTGTAGAAAACTGTCATGGCGGCCATTTGTCATCTACCCACATTTATTATAGTTTCGATCGTTCTACTTCCTGAACATAGCGATTATTAAAATTTACATGGTTGGCATCCGGAAATCTATTTTCTAATTCGTTTCTTTTTATTGGGAAGAATTATTTTCATATGAAGAAATATATTTAAGTAATGTTAGTTTATATGTTATTCGTTTTATGTTTCATATCAGCAGCATATATGTATTATATCAGCAGGGCTAACACAAATGATTGGCGCAAGATTATCTTACCGCGTCATGGACTACCCGTCCTTGTTTATTTATTTATCTTTTATTTCCCAAAATAAATCTTTTATTACAAAAGGTGGTGCATGTCTCATACTGGTGGAGGATGCCTTTTGGCATTAAGTCCTCCTCTACCAGTCAACCTTAAGGCAAAGCAGAGAGATTGTAGGCGACATGTGACATGTGACCTATATCGCAGAGAGATTCTGTCGCGCCAATCATGACATGACAATCAGCCATGCAATATCTTAAATATACATTTATTCTGTTTATTTATTCAGAGCATATTGATTGTCCTACTGCTGGGCAAAGGTCTCCCCCTCTTTTTCCATTCTTTTTGTTTAGTCCTACGTCTGGCCAGCCAATCAAAAATGAATCAATTTTGTATCATTCTCTAACGGTCTTTTTGTCGCAAGTTTATTTGCTATTGGTATAATTATGCAATAAAAATCAACCATGACGACTGCCGACAAACTCATATTTACGGTCTTTGGTTTTTCATTAAAATCGCAAGTTTATCACGTTTGCTATTGGTATTCGGAACTTAAGCCACGGGGGACAGTTGCGTTATAAAGACGTTTAAAATCAGGCTTGCGACATCTCATGTGAACGTTGACGAGGTCAGAATGGCGCCGTAAAGTAGGAAAAGGTGTAGCTGCCTTTGAGGAAGCTCGACTGGAGAACCTGGACCAAAAGCGCCTTCAACGGAAGTCTCGCCCAAAACCGTCCTACGCGTATACATATAACGACCAAGGGCAGCTTTATTGCGCACAGTGCGACCGAATATTTAAAACGAAGTTCGGTTTTGCGAGCCATATACGTGCTCATCAGAGAAAGTTGTAAAGGTCGCCGTTGTCGGATACGACATGGAGGACTATATGGCAAAATATCGATAATTTCTGTAGCTTTTAGTATAATTTTATAATTTGCTACCATTTACACATACATTATTGTCATTAACAGGGCACAGGTCCAAAGATAGCAGATGACATGAGACGATGAAGTTTTTGATAATTTATTTGTATAAAAAACTAATAATCAATTAGTGAATTATATCAGATTGCAAATTAGATGCTTCTGGATTTTTTAAAAACTAAAAATCGATAAAGCGTATTTAAGTTTCCTGTGTTTTAACATTTGACCTCAATTAAGTGCTTTTAGAGTTTTATTCGATAACAGTAGCAATATAGCCCAATAAAAATGGATTGGAAATAAAAAACAAGCCAAGTGCGAGTCGGACTTGTGCATGAAGGGTTCCGTATCGGAAACGAGAAAATAAATTATGAAATTAAGGCATTATTATACTTCGAATGACTCGCGGTTATTTTCATTAGACTTATATTGACCGGGATATTGACCGTGATTTCCATTTCACAAAAATCAATAATCAAAAAGGCCACGTCTGTATCCCGGTCAATATATTATTAAGTCTATAATTATTTTACTTATTCTGAATACATCATCTGCGAAAATTTCAAATGTTTGTTATATCATGGTTCATGAAATACCACCTATTGCCAGGTGCATAGGTGGACAGACGGACGGATAGCGGAGGCTCAGTAAAAGGGTCCCGTTTTTTGACTACGGAACCCTATAACACTTAATTTAACAACCAAAAAGACATTGTATCGTCTCTATGGGTGGGCCGTCGCTATTTCAGTCGGTAGACAAACTAGCCGAGGTGACAATCGTTGACGATACGTGGCGTTCGAAGCGCAGTCTGTCTCTGTCGCACCACTACAGCAGGCGAAGCCGAATGGCAATGTCGACGCCAGACGCCAACAGAAAGCAGTCTAGATCTGCCGCGCCAATACGCGGATATCAAAGTTGTCCACCCCACTTTTTTTTCGATTTGGAATATATATATTTATTTGGTCAATCAAATTTCAAAATAAATACAATTAAAAAAAAAAACTAAACCCAAAACCCATCCAATAAAAACAAAATAGATCGTGATCAGCAGCGCAGGCTTCGTCAAGTGGACATAAAACAAATCAGCTACAGGCTTTGTCGACTATATACAAACGAAATAATCCAATAATAAATAATTTGGAATTGTTTATGTAGTTTCCACTCAGAATCGCGAGCTCTTTCAATCCTAATAGGAGAAAAAAAGTGTTCCAAGGTTTTTTCCTATTCCGTTACCATATTTTCATACATTTTGTATGACGGTAACGGAATGGAAGGCCTGAAAAATGTATGGAAATCTTGGGACATTTTTTTTTTCCTATCAGGATCGAAAGACTTCGCGATTCTGAGTATGAATGGCGTAAAAATACCTATGTTAGAAAAAAAGTGGGGTGGACAACTTTACACAAAAAGGCCCAGCTACGAAACAGATATTATCGTGAGCATTTGTGCATTCGGCTACGCAGACAGAAGAGCGATAGGGAGCTATGATACGCTTAAGCGCAAGCGTTTGTGACGTTGGCACCCTGTCCATAAATAACAAGTTTTCGGACAATTAATAATAGGGCTTTTCTTGGCCTATAATGGGGATATTAAGCGTATGTTGTTTTTATGGCGGGGTATTTTAGTTTGTGTGGTAATTTGTACTTTCTATTTTTGGAGTTAATGAAATGACGTACAAAATTAACATGTCACGGCGTTTTTATGATTATGTGTATGTTATTTTAAAGTTTCTTTATTAAAATGTTGATCTAATTGTATATTCTCTTGTATATCGGACTTAGCGGAGGCACTGCCGTGCCCCAGGTACGGATTTAATTGTGACATGTTTTTGTAGAAAAAAACGTCAGTTTGTAGGTATTTACATTAGCAAATTTTGCAAATAAGGAATTGGGACATTTTTTTCAAAGTTGTCCACCCCACTTTTTTTGTAACATGGGTATTTTTTACGCGATTAATACTCAGAATCACGAGCTGTTTCGACTGATGTGCCGAAAAAAAATGTCCCAAGATTTCATACATTTTTTCGAACCTTCCATTCCGTTACCGCCATACAAAATGTATGGAAAAATGGTAACGGAATGGGAAAAAAACCTTGGGACACTTTGTTTCTCCTATTAGTATTGAAAGAGCTCGCGATTCTGAGTGGAAACCACATAAAAATTTGCAAAAAAAAAAGTGTGGTGGACAACTTTGAAAAAAAAATGGCCCAATTACCAATCACAATACAACACACACCCAAAAATCGTACCTTTTCAAAGTATTCATCCTTAAATTATTTTAACGAACCAAAAGAGTTATTTATGTGTATTAAACAAACAATAACCCGTACAGTCGAGCTCGTAAATCTTTGCCAAGTCTCCAACAAGCGAATAATATGGACATTTTATTATCAATAAAGTGTCCGCAAACATTTTTAAACTCTTCAACTTTATCTCTTTCTTTTGATTTCATTATGAGAGAGATAGCGAGATGTAGTAAATTTTCATTATTTTTAAAACATAAAATCCTGTGAATTGTGATTGAAGATATTTTGGGAATAAAAGGGATTCGCAGCGTTTTCTTAAGAGTCGTCATTTGTTTCTCATATGCGTAAGTTTCATAAAGGCCCATTTAGACGGGGAGAACAATCGCATGCGATTCTATTTACATTGCGAACTGTTGAGGTTACATACAATTCTGCTGACCGATCGAATGCGGCATTGTAATGAAACTCGCATTCGAGATCTCGTATCGTATAATAATCGTATATAAGCCCTATTTGTTTATTACTTTGTTTTTTTTTATCTTTAAACGAACAAAATATTTTTGTGTTTCGTCATGGTTTATAACTTTAATTTTGGGGTTTCAATGTATATTTTGCTTGATTTCATTCTTTTATACACGACTGCCTCAAAAAAGAGTGTAAGTATTGTTTTTTTTTTTTTTCACCCCCTTATGTATTTGTCAAGAGTGGCTTTGAAAGTTGTTTAGTTTTATGTGCTCTGCCTACGAGCATTAGGTAATTTTTCTAATATACTCGTATATTAATATATTTACTTGATCTACGACGCAATCACAAATTGATTGATTATCTTGCAATTCAGCAATAGTTTATTTTAATTTATATCCAAATATATAACATCAGTTCTAGTGTGGCCTGATCTGTCCAATATATCCTTCTTATAAAACTATCAATTAGCCATACGTGATTAGTATTATTTATAGTTATCGTAATTTCAGACCACTGTTCACTGCCACAAATCTGACAAAACTGGATTGTCAAACTATAGCTTATGGTCGCACTTACCTCTTATTGCAATAATTGTGACGTCCTGAATTATTAAAAATAAAGTAGGTAATAATAGTATTTTATACAATCGTGATATAATACAAAGCTTTTCAGTCGAGTACCATGTTTAAGCTTGCTGAGTGGCCTAATAGTACGGTACGAGAGTGAAAAGCTTAATTATATCACTATTGTACACAATATTTTTTCTACGAGTCATCATCTTCATCATCAATGGACGGAAATATCATCATTCATGCAAGTTAAAATTAATGTTAATAGCGTCGTTCACCGTTGTATCAACATCGAATTACCTAGCAACCAATTGTTTGTAATAACCGTCTCTGATTGGCCGATAACGCGACAGATAAAAAAAATGTGTTTCAGATGCAGGAAAATTTGCCAGGTATCGCAAATTAGTATATATTGTATGAAGTTATATTTTTGAAATTATTACAGTTAACTAAAGTCAACTATAATGAGCTTATTATAATTGAGTCGGAACTGCCATAGAGTAGGTATCCAACACTGAAAAGTTAGCACCTATAGTTTAGTCTGTGGTGTCCTAATTGACAGATTACAGTCGACAAGTAGATAAACAAATTTTTCAGTTGTTAAATGTGTAATAATAAAAAAAAACTTAAGATTAGTTATTCTAAGACCTATTCTGAACACTTAATATATATATTAGACTTATATTGACCGGGATATAGACCGTGATGCATGCAACTGCGTCGAAATATCGGGAGCTCGATATAAAACAAAAAGGTAATCACGGTCTATATCCCGGTCAATATAAATCTAATGAAAATAACCGTGAATCATTCAAAACTTACTTAATAGAGGTATATATATTTTACAATATTTTACAGGTATATATATTTTACAAGTTTATCTTTGCGTAAGAAATACTAAATATTTTTAACGTTCAATTTTTAATATTTTTATTCAGGTGCCCTCATAAGCTAACACCATATTATTTATAACAATTATGAGTACCTATAATTAATAAGGCTAGTGTTTTAATTTTATAGTTAGGCATATAGGGGCTTTTAAATGTTGTAACCTCCGAAGGCCCAGCCATACAAATGAAAAATCCAGAATTTGCCACCGAAATATGAACCAGGGAACAGAATTGATTTTGGTTTCGTTTGAAAATTTTACGAAAAAAAACAAATGCGACTCTGTTCCAATTGAATAGGTATTATTTAAATTTCATCGAACTGAATAGGTAAGTACTATATTTAGGACCTTGGCCCTTAGGAGGGTAATACCTACAGTCTTATTTGAAGATATCGATGATCAGATAAAAATAGTTTTGGATCTATTAATACAACGAATGAAACCCAACATAAAACAAAGATATCAAACCCAAGAAAAGTCACGTTTTTAAGACATATTTCATCCCAAACGATTATACAGAGACTGATTTTGACACTTCGTATGACATATGCTTACCGTGGGAGGGTTATTTTTGTAAAATTTGACAAATAACTCATTATAATATCTATACATTTCATGCAAGAATTATTAAAATAGATATGAAAGTTAAAATTGATAGTGTTCATAGTTTGTGTTTCAACACAAATAATTAATTTAGTTTTCCAAATGTAAAACGGCTTTTAATGTTAGTTTAGTGTGACGTTAATGTTTTAATAGCCGGTTTCAAAGAAAAGACATCGGTTTAGACGTCATTTTAAATAGCATTATTTAAAATATCTTCAGTAGACAAAAAAATCTGGATTATAATTCAAAATCTGGGGCTAAAAATATCTAAATCATACATAATGATTACCTATTAGAAGTATCATTGATCCTCAAAGTTTTGGGGTAGGTAATCCTAAAAAAATTGGGATAATTATTTATGTATATTTGAAAATTGGCACAGACATAAGTACTTAGCTGTAATGTGTAACGAAAAAATCATACAAATTGTTTTTTAATGATAACTTCCGTGCGAGTAAAATATGAAACAAAAGTAACGGTAATTTTGTGGCTTTCCATATACGCATATCTTTGTATTAACATTTCTATCCTTGCAAGTAACTTGAGTCCGCAGTGGTAACGTTATACACGACGGTAATAAGGACCATCGGGTCGCATAAATATCCTACAAGTCAATTACTGAATGATGCAGCAAGCTATGGAAAATAATACCGCCAATAAAGTCCAAAATTTAAGAAATAAAATGGCAATATGTATTATGCAAAAACTATTTGACATGTCATTGGGATTCGTTTAGGTTATTTGATTTATCTAATGTTTGAAAGTATAGATTCGTATTTCTCAGGAAAATTTATGTTTTACTAAAACTGAAACCAAGGTTTCAGAAAGTTTGATAACGAAAATGTTACAATAATTTTTGTACAAAAAGAAATAATTTGGCGTCTTCTTTAAAAAAAAATCATCGCCATTACCCTTGATAATAATGCAGATTATAAAGTACATATGTATGTATAAAATATTTAACAAATTATAACATAAACTCGATTATGTCTCTTGAAAGAGTCGCTATTTTTTGTACAAATTAACGCCTTTTATAATTATATGTCTTGTACTGTTTATTTACTAAAATCAATTATGAATTGTCACCATCAGGTAAAGTGGCAAAGATCGTATCGCGTTGGTACGCCATTATCCCGCACCGATCTGATACGCTATCAACAACGAAGTCAGACTTGTATAACGCCGTATGATTAATGTGTTTCCACATTAGTGCGAGGGGGAGAGATAGATCGGTGGGCTATGAAAACGGCGTTAAGGGTGATATTTTAAACAATTTTTCCCCTCACTAGCTCGGAAACACGTGTTTTGTCCTTTAATACCAGCGGGTAAAAACGCGTTTTATCCACTAGTGAATAAAGTAATTAACTGCTTTAAAATTGATAAAAGTAGGTGAATCTAGTAATAAAGATGATTTACCACCTGTGGAACTACTGGAAGGCAGTGATAAACGCATTTTTCGCGTTGTAGTTTCCTCGCTATAGTGAGGGGAAAAGTTTTGTGTTACACTCGGGTGCAAATGTATTTTACTTTCGTGTGTTAAAAAACTCGCAAGTTCAGGATTCTATTCTCGAACCACTCGCTTCGCTCGTGGTTCAACTATAGAATCCTTTCACTTGCTCGTTTTTCAATTCCACACTCGGCGTTAAAATACAACTTTGCCCCCTTGTATAACAAATAACTATTAACCATTGTTAATTGTCAGTGGCTCAAGAAAAGGCCCTTCCAAAAATTATTATTTATTTATTTCAAATTATTATTTAATATATGACTATTGTCAAAAGGGCGCTGTTAGTCTGATGTATGCGGTGACAGTTCAGTAGTTCAGTACCTATAGTGCCTACGAAGAAAATAGTTCTTATGAAATTCCGCAAGATGTCATCCGTCATGTTTTATCTGTTTATTATGGAGTTTATTATGTAGATAACAAGGATAAATTTTCAAGGATAGTTATTTTTCAGTTTCAGTATATATAGTGCTATTCCGCGCTAGTTCTCAAAATAATACATTTCTTGTCAGGTAGTAAATTCAAAGGGCCATCTGTACTGAAAAACTCGTACGATACAATACACGTGCAAAAAGGCCGTAACGCACGTCGATTTAAAATACTCCCTTCGGTCGAGTTTTGATTTATCGCCACCGTTATACTAGGTAAAGTACATAGGTTCAAATCTCGACTGGGGGGCAAATGTAACGGGTCCATTTTTTCCATATTTTACAATGTTTACATTATTAAATAGAGTATCCACCGGTTATATATGGTAGGCGTGTTCAGTGGATACATGTAGGATATCCTATAGGAATGGCGATGGCCATTACTTCCTTCCAGATCGTCCAATACATTATTATGGTTAATATAGCGATATTTTTGTTTTGTTATATTAGCGAGCTCTGACTCCACAGTCAAACTATATAAATAGTTTTGTGGAGCTACGAGTATATATGTATTTAAAATAATGTTAGTATATATGTATTTCAAATAATGAAAAAAATGGATTAGTTACAATTGCCCCCCAGTCGAGATGAGCCCCTATGTACCTTATTATGTTTTCAATAGCGCATGCTCATATCTATCTGACTACATACCTAATTATTTTGTATAAATATCTCGTCCGCTGTTTCCGTGGCTCGCCCCTAAGGGATTGATACTGTCTCGGCGCGGATCGATGGCGTATCTACATAAACGATTATTGTACGCTGATACCTCCGAACAAGAACAAAGGCTCTTTTACGGTTTAACACACCTTTGATGTTATGATAAATTGGTTGTTAAGTGACAGTACTGAACAGTGGACGTGGGTATGTCTTTATTATGGAGTTTAGTTAAAACTAATATAATTTAACTACATACGTATGAACCTGTGTGGTGACGGGTTAAGAATTTCACCACCCCCTTTCTTCCCGTGGGTGTCGTAGAAGGCGACTATGGGATATAGGTTAAATTGTGGCGTAGGCGAGAGGCTGGCAACCTGTCACTGCAATGTCACAGTTTCGTTTTCTTTCAACCCCTTATTTGCCAAGAGTGGCACTGAAGCTTTAGAAGTTTCATGTGTTCTGCCTACCCCTTTTTGGGATACAGGCGTGATTGTATGTATGTATGTATGTATACGTATGTTACAACAATACGTACTAAAAGCGTTCTTTATTACTTTACAAGTTAATGATTATAATAGCATGTAAAAATATATAATAGGACACGCAATTTGTCCCATTAAAATACTTAGCTTTTTCCGACCTATTTATCTCAAAACACCTCATTATACTAACCAGTTGAACAGACGACATCCACAAAACAT
The DNA here is from genome assembly GCF_023078275.1 of Leguminivora glycinivorella. Classification (NCBI taxonomy): domain Eukaryota; kingdom Metazoa; phylum Arthropoda; class Insecta; order Lepidoptera; family Tortricidae; genus Leguminivora; species Leguminivora glycinivorella. Next base: position 2,293,805 of record NC_062988.1, on the reverse strand, counting down.
CCATTATATATATTATTTTTACCACACAAAGGCACAAACACCTAAAACAACTGCTACTCGTTAAAAATGCTGCATAATAACTTTAGTTGACAACTTCAAGTAAGCGTCGATACTTAATACAGAGTGTAATTATTATAACTGGCAATATTTAAGTAGCTGATATATAGCTGATACTGCGTACGTACTATCAGCTGCAAAAGTGAATGGCGAATTTATCAATGAATTCATTACTAATTTCTCCATACACTTTTGCAGCTGATAGTACATAGCCAAATGCACTAACGCTTATATAACATCGTTATTTAGTTTTTCAGGAAGTTAATCAGCTATCTCTATCACTCTTCCGTATTGGCGCTACAGAGCCAGACTGCATATCCATCGGCGTCTATCCGTCAACGATTGTCATTTCAGTTAGGCCGACTGAACCCGAAACTCGACAAAAAGTGTACCTTATTCAAAATGTATATAGATTTCCATAAATTATGAACACCAAGCACACGGTAGTGTAATAAAGTAAAAAATTGCCTAAGTACCTGATAAATTTGACCTTTTTTGAGAACATGAAAGGGGTAAAACCAACTCAATCCAATCCCGAAAATATTGCCGGTTTTAAAAATTACACCCCGTCTACCGTGTTGTACACAGGGTGTCCCATTGACGCGCGGTAATTATCCGCGATGTCAACTCGAATGCTTAAGAGACTATACAGCCACAATGCCTTTGACGCGACTTTGTCTCTCTCGCAATTACAACACCCCTTATTATTTCCACAAACTTTTCATACAGGTTGTAAAGGTTTTAACGCAGTTGTGTTAAGGTTGATTTTTTTATGAGTTAGCAGTGAGTATTGTGTTTTTTTAAGAAGTTGACGTAGGTGGTAGGTATGACAGGTTGTTCAGCGACACTTGGCATTTTTTTTTTTTTAATTAGATCTTTTGAGGAGCTGCGGTTTGATAGTGATGCGTTTCTTTATTTAGGTTGAATAATAGTTTATTGTAACTACTAATAATTTATATTATTATCTACCTACTGTGTGGTTAGAATATTTTTATTATATTCATATAAACTAGAGCATATGTTGTTGTAGAGCAAACATAGGGTAAAGATTACCTGTATCATTTTCTTTTATTTTTCAATACAACTTATTTACAATTGATGAATTTTTTTTTATTAGCCTTGGTTACGCAAAGTTTTAAATATCGTCACTACTTTTAAAAAATCTCGTATATCATGCTGTTCTTCTAAGTTAAAACGCAGTAAATCTATATGCATTCCATACATACTTACTACAATTTTCTTTTCATTGACAGACGAAGATAAAAGGTTTTTTTAAAGTAGTGACGATATGTTACTAGTTTTTTCCCGCGGCTTCGCTCACGTTAAATTCGAAAATACAGACGAAAAGTAGCCTATGTCATTCGCCATCCCTTCAACTATCTGCCCTTAAAAAAATCGTCAATTTGTCGCTCTGTGCTGCCGTGAAAGACGGACAAACCAACAGACACACACACTTCCCCATTTATAATATTAGTAATAGTATGGATGATGACAATCACGGAAATGTATTATATTCTTATTATTTTATTAAACATGGGAAATTAAAACGGAAATTTTTACAAAATCGGTTTAAATAGCTCACGAAACCAGCGTAGATCTCTATCGCGCTTTTTACAGAAGCGGCACATCTGTCGGAGAAATGCCATTCGGCTACGGGGCCTGTTTTTTAGTTCCAAGAACTCAAATATGTATCTTAAAACCTATTGAATATTAACTTATCACTATTGGTTTCACATAAAATTTTATGCGAAATTGACTCTCAATAATTTATAACACAATACTGACCTCCCCTAAAACCACAAAATACAATGAGCATAAACAAAATAGAGGGTAGAACTAGAAATTTTACGCTGTAATGTGAGTGGTCTGCGAGCGTATTATGTATCGAGGCGACGTCGATTTAAGTCGATGGTTAGTTTCGACATCAACTTGATACGGTGGCGGTGAAATTTGACGGCGCTGAGATGAATTTGACGTATTTTTATTAGGAACTAGGGACCGATTTTTGAATCCCGAGCGCATTCGCCGTTCGAAAATCTATGGAAAACGACGTAAATGTTACGACTTTCGAAGAACGGCGAATTCATGCGTTCGAGATTGAAAAATCAGTCCCCTAGTGAGATATGGGTGAACACCGGTATATGCGGATAATTAAAAAAAATATCGATGAAATATACTGGAGTATAAGAAAGCCCTTTAGGCTTGAAGTTCATCGTGTTTCGGTGATTCTGGAGCGAGCTACTGAATTCGATACTACAGCAGATGATTCGATAGAGCGATGTCTTTCTGTCACCAATATAGGAAATTTTGTTTCGTAATTTGATGCAATTAAGTGTACGAGTATACTATGGCTTGATTTTTAGGTGTAAAGTTGTCTAAAATAAACATTTTAGTTAAAGCCTAAATAGTAATTTAATAATGATACACTGCGATTTAGGAGAGTATTTGATAGGGTGGGATTTTTAGTAAAAAAAAAACGTATAGTAACAACATTTTCCTTCTCAAAAGTAATAAGGTAAATACCGCCAGAGTATATTTTATTTTAGCACTTCATACGTTAACATTTCACGAATAATATAATTTTAAGCCAGTCAATATCGAATTTGAATTTTGATAGACAATGGTAAGTCGATATTCTGCATCGTCTACATCGACATTCGACAATAAAATTGACTTGACGTCACTTGGGTCTAATATTGCCCGACATGGGGCTATGTCGACCATCGACAATCGACTTCCCCGACACGTAATAAGGGTGTGGGCAGTGCATCCATATTTAATTGGCGCTGTAGTTTACAGCCCTCGATGGTCGAGGGTGGTTTACATTTTTCCAAACGCCGATATATTGGAGTATTGTCGAGGACATCCGATCCGCTGGGAAAGTGGGGGCAGGTTTTTTATAGTTTTTATTGCTGTTCTATTGGAAAATTTTTAGTAGTTTTTTGGTTATGTTTGTTTTGTCTCTTGGGATTTTGTCCTATAGCGATGCTAAAACTAGTTAATAAACATGTCATGAGTTGACATGTCTGACGTCACATTATAAGGCATATAGTTCACTCTTAAAGATCTCTGTTATTAAACTAGCTAATGGAATAATAGTTTTTTATAATTCAGTCGTCACTGAAATAGTACATTATGATACAAGTGCGTAAAAAAGGAAATTCGAAACGAGTGGCGATAAATTAAAACACGACCGAAGGGAGTGTTTTAAATCGACACGAGTTACAATTTCCTTTTTGCATGTGTATCGTACGACGTTTTTCAGTACAGATAGCCCTTCGAAGTTCCGACATGACATCTATTGAACAACTTTTCGCGCATATGCGTAAAAAAAGCATTAGCTCTACTGAAAAGGTATTTTAGCCCAAACACAAAACAGATTATGAGTAATACCTAATCCATCTTTGGTCGTCGTCTTTAAATCATAATTATTGGCATTTATCACATTTACTTTCGTAGTTAAAAATAAATAGTCTAATATACATAAAATTACTTTAATATTGTATTTATTTATTTATTTAAACTTTATTGCACAGTAAAAAAATGTACAAAAGGCGAACTTAATAGCAAAAGGCATTCTCTACCAGCTAACCTTTGGGCCAAACAGAGAACAATAAGAGCTAATAGGTGCAAGAAATATAACAAGACGAGAAATTGAATATCTACTTAATAAACCTAAATGGTTACATACATATCACATCATACAAACGTTTACAAAAATAAAACTACATAATACGAGTAAACCTACAATAATTCTTCTTCTCAGTCGTTCCCTCATGGCTGAGGATCGTGACCAACAGTGATTTCTCTCCACTTGACGCGGTCTAGGGCCATATGGACTGCCATCTGCATGGAACCACAAGCTTTCTTCACGGTCTCAGCCCACCTTAGCGGTATTCCACCCCTGGAGCGTCGGCCTTCGACTTTGCCGAGGATAATGTTCCTTTCGAGAGTGTGCTGTTTAGAACGCATGATATGCCCGAAGAACCTGAGTATTCTCTCCTGCTTTCTATATAAACCTGAGTATGCGCTCCTCCACAATAATACGAGTGTATTATTAAAATAGGCTGTTAAAATTCAATTCTAAACAATTCTGAAGTCTAATCTGACAATGTTCCGGATCGTGATACTAAATCTGTCATTTCACATCATATCATAGTAAAATTCATTAATCAAACTTTTTTGGATTACTTAGTAAACTGGTCTAGAACGCAAAATACCCACAATATTTTTAACCCCCGACGCAAAAACGACGGGGTGTTATAAGTTTGACGTGTCTGTCTGTCTGTCTGTCTGTCTGTTTGTCTGTCTGTGTGTGTGTCTGTCTGTGGCATCGTAGCTCCCGAACGGATGAACCGATTTAGATTTAGTTTTTTTTGTCTAAAAGCTGAGTTATTCGGGAGTGTTCTTAGCCATGTTTCATGAAAATCGGTCTACTATGTCGCGTTCGGGGGTTTTTTCAAATTTTTAATAACTATGTAAAGCGATATCCATCGACGGAGAACCGCTTACGCGGGGCTTCTATTCTGTGCAGTTTGGCCTTCAGCCATTTCAAAATACAACGAACCTACACTGAGAGAAATTTGCATTGTGAATTTAACAAGTTCGACTTGTTGCGGTTTATCCGTTTGAATCAGCCAAACGTATGTTTAAAACAATATGTGTCAGGTTGTTTTTATAAAATCGACTTATTGATTCAAATATATTGCCGATTCAAATGACAAGTAGCTTGTTGTTTGAACCAAAGAGCACGTAGGCGCTATTTTAACCAAAAAACTTGTTGAACGAACATGAAAACTGGTTGTATTTCTCTCAGTGTAATACCTATACCAGGACCTTTTGCGTTTAAGACCATTGAGACTATACCACTTTTTTATACATTTTTACTTACTCGAAACGCAAACTCATAAAAGCGACTTATTCTATAGCAATCTATTGATATCGATAGTCCATAACCCCCGGTAGGACCGCAATAAAGACAAACCCGGGGTATAATCGAAGCGAGTGCCATTGTATGAGCTTTATGGGCCTCGTAATATTTTATTGGTTTCCTTCAGTTTCTTTACAAAACATTTTTTGGCCATTGCATAAAATATGGAATTACACTTAGGTGAAAAACATTTCTCATTCGCAAAATGAAAAAAAAAGATAAAAAAATAAAAGGAACTATTTATTATATAAAATGTTGATATTTCCATTTTTGACATTATACACCGTGTTTTTTGTTTTCTTGTTAGGTTCGTTATCAGGAATCAGCCTGTATATAACTTTTTGTTAAATTCGCAAAAAAATTTTTTCATCGTTTTCATACACAATAAATGAATTAATTAGTGTAAGAGACCCTTAAGAATTATAATTCAAGTTAGTGTCAAGTGATTGACGGCACATGTCAAAACAAACAACATTGGGAAGTGGTAAAGGCTGTCACACACATGTTCAGTAATTATTTTTATTTTTTTATTAACTCGATAACCGTAAGAGTTAAGACGCTAGTTTCTTAAAGAAATTAATTGCATTTGATCTAAAGAACCATCCCTTAAAGTTAACGGAATTCAGTAAAAACAGGGTGTATTATTTATTACTTTTATAAGGTAAGTACTGAAGTTAATGGTCTCGCTGTTTTTATATTTGCAGTTAGGGTAAACTCGCCTCATTCGGTGACACGCCTAATTCGGTGATACAAGCTTTGAAGCACTATTCCGAAAGACGGCTTTTGGTTGTTTCACCGAATTAGGCGTGTCACCGAATGAGACAAGTTTACCCTACCAATAAAGGTACCTAATTAAGATAATCTTCATATCATTTCAGTTACTCTTACACATTTCTATATGACAAATGACTTTAACGCGGCCATTTTGTTTTTATAATTTAAGCCATTGTCACACTAATGTGTTTACTGTGATACCGCCTTAATGCTTTAAGTATTACATATAAAATCTTACATAAATCAACTTATCCATACACCTACCCTATCATCAGCCCTAACACAAAACAGAATTTTCTATCACATAAATAACCTATAATCCATTGAAATTGTCACTTTAAAATACGAGTATTAACTTTTACCATGACACCCCCATATCTTGCCATACAACACATAATAACTTATCCATCACCGTTTTAGAAAAGCATTTTCAAAGAAAACTAGTTTCACAGCGCGCAATGGTTTTAAATATCGAATAATAAATCGGTTTTAAAATTTATTTGGCGTTTCGCGGTACAGGATTGAACAAAAGTGCACCAGTACTAATCCTTGTATTGTTAACAGAATCCAATTTAAGGTTCCATCGCGATGTCAGTTGGGGCGTGATTGATTGTGTTTAGAGTGATAAGTGCAATCGGTTCTGACCCTTATGGTTTGTGACGGTTATTTTTTTAGTTGTATAATGTTTAGACGGATTTACATACTTGATGAAAAATTTTATCGCTTAGCAAATCATTACTATAGCAATATTTTTTATAGGATTTCGCTAATTTGATAAAACAAATAAATGATCTAATCATGATATCTAGACTACCTAACAAATGACCTTTTAAGTAGTTTTGTTTTTTCGAGTATGTTGTTTCGAGTACGAAAGTTAAAGATCTATTGTGGGATCAATAAGTAAGTAAGGTGCATTAGGGTAATTCCGAAAGTCGTCTAATTTCTAACGTCGCATAAAAATCACCATTATTTCCATCATATCAAGATTCCCCTTTCGAAATTACCAAAACATTTCTGTCATTCGGAATTACCTTAATGCACCTTACCTACAATACAGGGTGTCCCATATGTACCCTTTGTCACGGTGACACCGGAGGTAGTCAGGAGCAACATAACCAGCCCAACTAGATTTGATAAGAGTTGTACGGTTATCGAGTTAGCGCAAATAAGGTTTTTGGGAATATTCCTCTTTTTTTTAATAACAAAATCAATTTGGAAAGCTCTTAAAACATAGTCAGACTTCTGTCGGTAGATGATTAGTCAGAAGATGTTAAATAAAAAATAAAAAAACCTTTATTTCAGATAAAAAAAATCCATATTATCATTATTTTCACACATTTTAACATATAAACAAACATTTAACATTATTTTTATACATTTCAACATTAAAAGATTAAATAACAATTATTACATTTAGAATAAATATTAATATTAAAATACAAGTGTAAGGTCCGGCAACTAAGATAAAATAAAGTGATAATAATAGTAGATGAGTTTCTCTAAATACATCAATATTGCCGGCAATAAAGCGGTATTGTCTTATTGCCACTAGCTGAATGAACTTTCATTGATGTCGGACGGAAATACATGCGCGAGAGTCGATCCCGAAGCTTAGACTTAGGAATTGCCAGACATTACCGAAAATCGGTAATAAAAAATAAACCCTAACCTATGTTAACCCTTTGTGTCACAAATGTTTGTTTAAAATAAAATAAAAATAAATATTGGGGACACCTTACACATACTATGGGTACTAAGCGACGATATACATACTTAAATAGATGAACACATACAAAACATCCATCCATACATACATACTTAAATAGATAAATACATACATAGAAAACATCTATGACTCAGGAACAAATATCTGTGCTCATCACAAATAAATGCCTTTACCGGGATTCGAACCCAGGACCGCGGCTCAGCAGGCTGGCACGGTCACTACCGACTGAGCCAGACCGGTCGTTTATTGGAATAGGGTGAATCCACGTAAAAGTAATGTGAGTCACGACTTCATTCAGTGTTTATTTGAACTACAGCTGCAAATGAAAGAATCGATGCATATATCTGGAAAGTTACACTTATTTAGAGATAGATTATCAATTGAACTTGCGTCGTGAATAAATGGAACATGTCATAAAATCGTGACTCGTGTTACTCTTGCCGCGGATTGACCCAACAGAGACGTAATTTGTACAGTAGTAAATTGCTTATGAGTAAATCCAGAAAAAACACTTGATTTTGAAGGAAATGTATGGAGATAGTGGTTAGTATGATTGACCACCAAGCCGAAAAGGGTAAGGGTAACAAAAGGAGGTAATAAGTTAAGAATATTACCTGTCAGTCCAAGCACGACGAAGACTGTGAGACATTTGTGTGGAATGATGTTGGACATTTTCAATTTAGTTTTCAAATTGTATGTAGTAATTTTTGTAGCTTTATAATAAAAATTAATTTTTGCATGTATAACTGCAAATTGGGCCAGATCGGTGGGCCAAACTGGCTACCAACTGGACACCACCGATTAGCCGGGGCAGAGGTAGGCCAAAGAAAAGATGGCGGGATGACCTCGACGCATTTTGCAGCGACTGGCCGGAATAGGCGGCAAATCGTGGTGGGTGGCGGAAGAAAGGGGAGGCCTTTGCCCAGCAGTGGGACACAATTATAAGCTAGAAAAAAAATGTATAACTAACTTTATGATCTGATTGTGTACTAGTACTGACTTAAAATAATCTTTTATTTATGGTTAATTTAGTTTTCTTGTACGTGTGTGTAGTTTTTGCACATTGTAATTTTTCTCGATTACCAAGAACGCTCTAATAAAGTATTTACCTAAAGAGTTCGAAATATAAGGTCGAAATGTATAATTAGGTTTTCATAATTTTTATTTCATGAGTGAGAGAGAGGGGAAGACAGTATTTATAAAAAATACTTATGTTGGCCATTTCTATGACTTCCTGAGCTCTGCGCGTGCGTCGGAGATGAGCCACTGATTATTCGCGAGTATTCTTGTAACAATGATCGAGAGTGGCATTTTATATTTAAAAATAATATGTTAATTTGACATTGATTAAACGGCTCTTGCAATATTTTAACATTCCAGTGAGTTTTTTTAAAAAGTAGAATAAGAGTTTTAAAAGTTCTACACGTAGTAACTAGTAATAAAAATAAAATAAAAAATAGTAAAATAGTAGTAGTAATAAAAATTTGATTGATTAATTGATTGATTGATTGATTGATTAATAATTATGTGTATACCACAAATATGCTTTTCACCTATTAAATTATATCATCATCATCATCATCATCATCATCATATCAGCCCAAAGACGTCCACTGCTGGACATAGGCCTCCCCCAATTAAATTATATAGATTCAATGAATGTAATTTAATGTAACTTCTAAATATATGTATCAATAATTTACACAAAAAATATTCTTATGGCGGTGAGTGTCTATATGAACCTTGCATGAAAATAATTAAGTATAAGAATTTAGAAATTAATCATACACCGTGAACTGAATCAGGAAGCTGACGATCTTTCGAAACCTGCACAGTTTTCACATTGAAAGTCCACATTAAAAATGAATAATTATCGAGATAATCATTTTTTTACGACAAAGTGCTAACAAGCAGACGAATCGCGTGATGGTAATCGAAGACCGCTGCCTATGAACACTGCGACACCAGAATAAATAAATACGTTACCGGCATTTAAGATGGCAGTACACTCTTTAAGTCACCGAAGACAATACTAATAACATCAAATCAAGTAGCCATTTCTAAATCTCCGAATGCAGCTCGAAGTCTTCGGGATCCACAATTCCCATTACTTATTCGCTTCTTTGTCTTCCATTTTGTGAAGACATTTGTTTAAGGCGAGATGATCTGTCAAACTAACCAATCCAAGGGGGTGAGGTGCGCGGCGTCCGGGCAGCCCCGCCCGCGCGGCGATGTTCGCTTGTCGCACGCGGGAACTCAAATTCGCGCGGCAGTATGACACAGACGGATCGCAGTCATAATGATCGCCGTATTTTAACTGGGCTTTCTTAGTTTTTTCATGAAATAGGAGGCAAATGAGCAGCTCATCGCCTGATGGTAAACGATCACCGCCTTTATTTTTTTTATTAGGTTTCATCATTTGTGTAAGTAATACTAATGATTTATAGTTACAGTGTGTTTGGTCAGCGTTGTCGGAGCTTTTAAAGACGTACCTAAAGTACAATCAATTTTATCGAACTTCTAGTAATCGCACTTATTTACAGATCGACAGGGTGAAATAAAAAGGACCATTCAAACTTTGCATAGTGACTTTTGAGGGCATTATGAACAACTTTTATTGAGGGTCCAATGCTGAAACATATATTATACGAAAAAAATTGGATGTTCCATAGAAATGAGCTGTATCATGACAGTCGAAATGTATAAAATAGATATTTTTTTTGCGTTTTCAGCATTAGTCCCACAGTAAATAGAAGCACAATTTGATTTGATTAGAAATTACGAGTTACAACTATTTACCTGCAAATATATACTGTGTAGAGAATTTAAGGAAATATACCTACTTCTCCTAAACATCATAACTGTAGCTTTTCCTAAATATATAAAAAAAACTGAAAATGGGGACATAAAAATGGGGAGGAGGGTGAAGATTAACATCTCGGCGAGTTTTCTACTTCATTTACAAGTTTTTTCTTATAATAAACCTATTGTTAACAGAACACAGTAACCGTCAGCTTCTTTGACCAATAAACTTCATGTAAAAAGATATTATGTCATGTCACTGCTGTTTAAAAATACACATTATTTTTTTCAGCCGTGAATAAATAACGCTTTTTCATTTTCATATTGAATGCCTTTAACCTGTATACATGCCAAAGTTTCGAATTTTATTCTTGTTGTTCATGAACCTACTAATAGCAGGTTACTTACTCGTATAACGTATTTTGATGATCATGATGAAATCACTCATCCAGTCACTGATGAAATCTGTGCTATTTATGTTAAGATATGAATAAAATCTAAAGTATGAAAACTATGCAATTGAAACTTTGTCTATTTAATAAAGTTGCTATTGATATCATATCCTGACAATTATATTTATCTGGTTTAAACCAGACCCCAAATTCGAGGATTCAGAAGAACGACAAAATGCTTCAAGAAAACAGCTTTTCTCTTCGCTTGACTCGTGTTGGTGGGGGCACTACCGCCACTAATATCTCCAAATAAAATACAACCCAGCACAAGATAAAATATCATACTTCATAATAATTTATTGATAAATCAATACCATTCTATGCCTACCTCGAATTCTCAAGTATATTCAAATCAAGTATCAACTTTTGTCAAATGAGTCAGACAGCTTGCTGAAGGATTCGTATAATCTTGCAAATTAGACAAATATCTGTAAATATAAAGTACCGTAATCATACCCACCAAATAAAAATAAAAAAAATTGACCAGCTTTATCAATGTATGATTATGGACTTTCATCAAAATTTATTGAGAAGTTAAAATACTGAAATCTTTTAACTATCATGGAAAAATGGCGACAGTTGACAAACAAAATTTCTGTCAGGCTGGCCACATGTTTGGCATAGACATAGAAAAAATATAGACGTGCGGGTAGCACGATCTAATTAACCTTATACCAAATTTTGAAAAACAGAAATACCTACCCTACCTGATCTTCAATCAGTACTGTATCTACCGCCGCCTTTTCTTTCGAACAACTCGATATGTTTATGAAAATTATACGTAAGTTTGTTCACTAGTTGGACATCAGTCATATATTTTCTAAGTGGAAAGTTGTGCTGTAATGACGTCACAGACGCGTCATCTAGAGGTTTCTACAATCTATGATGTTTAGATATCGTAAATGTCACTTGATAACATCATATGAAAATGAAATACTTACGAGTATATATAAATTATCATTTTCTTACCTTTTCACAGTCTTTGGTTAGAATTTTCTTTATTTATTTGTTTTCTAGCACGCAATTATTTTTTCTGCCTCCTCAAAGCTTTGTTCCCCATTGTTTCAATGACACGTGACCACGCGGAGAAAACTGACACAGGTCCGTCCTCTGAAAGCGCCGCCGCGCGACTGAAGAGGCCATAAGTGCCATCGAAAATGTTTTCAATTTCAAAAAAATTTTGAAAAAATTTTTTTTTTTGCAAAAACAGGATTAGTAACGGGTCTTTAAAATTGGGTTCATATTTGTTCCATCTTTCCTTTGCGGATTTGGTAGTATTTGATAAATATTATATTATTTTAATGACGCTACCGGCACAAACTCATCAGATTCGTCTAGATAATCTTATTACCTATATATTGAAGTAAAAAAGAAGTCAAAAAAGTTTTTATCCCAGCTATGGGAACGATTTATTGTTTGAAGAAGAGGTAACTTTGGGATCATTTTCTATCGAGCGAAGTTGTAACATTCATGTTGTTCAACTCCATAACATACTCACCAGATGCTGAAATTTAACATATATCGTTTTCAGATTTTTCCATTGCGTTTTCCTATGTTTTTAACGGCTTCAAAAAACGAGTGCGCGCAGCGTTTACGGAAATATATCGCCTTAAATGAAGCTATTTTATCATTAACCTGAGCTGGGCTAATGTCTGATTTGATCAAATCGGAATATTCATTTGTTTTGTTTAAGTTAGTGTTTGTACAGTTAGTAGCAAAAGTCTAAACGGACGAAAAATAAATAAATAAATATTGGGGACACCTTACACAGATCAATTTAGCCCCAAACAAAGCAAAGCTTGTACTATGGGTGCTAAGCGACGATATACATACTTATATACATAGAAAACATTCATGACTCATCAGGAACAAATATCTGTGCTCATCAAACAAATAGCCCTTACCGGTATTCGAACCCAGGACCCCGGCTCAGCAGGTAGGGTCACTACCGACTGAGCCAGACGGGTCGTCAAAATGGTTAAACATGTCCCATTTGAGTAGATATTTATTCTTGCAAGCCCATCAGTACTCAGTGACTTTAACTGGATATAGTCAAAATTACTTCTTCAGTACAGATGGTGGTTTTGCCCGCACTAGTGCCCAAGGTGGTTAATTTTTGGTCGAAACTTGAGAAGGTCATCTGTATAATTGTTCTCGAAAAACCTTTCATGAAAATTCAGTTAAAATCCTCATCATTCCTAAACAGATAAGGGATGCCTAGTCCTAAATTTGAAGTCTTTATGGAAAAGTTTCAGGCAACATTTTATTTTCCATTACTGTACTTTAAAAAAAAACACAATTTTATGACACGCACTGGTAACAATAATCCAAAATATGCTACAGATTTTGCTACAAATACAACAGAAACAATAACCTAACATCCTGCCCTAAGCCACGGATCAAATCCTAAATAACCATACCCTCATTATCACATAGCCAACACAAAATTACGCACAGCTCAAGCTTCACAAAACGAACAAAACAGTACTTTCATTCAGAGAATTCACTCTCACAGAGAAGGACGCAAGTATATTTGAGAAACAAGTGTGATAGAGAGGCATGATGTCCTTAGTATGCTCTTGGCAATTGTCCACCGGAAAGATGTTTAGCAAAAGGACTAGGTTGAATGGGACTGAAAATACAAAGAGCGAGTATTGAAATGTGATGGAAAGTAATTAGTTCGGAAAGGTCAGCCGGTTTGATTTAGTGTTTGTCGGATACGGCAGATGGCGCTAGCTGCCTTCTTTTATAAAAGACGTAATACTCATCATTAATTCCAACCTAAATTCAGGTAAGAGGTACGTTAGGTACGTATATGAACGGCTTCGCTAACGTTAAATACGAAAATTGCGGAGTGCTCCATACTTACAAACCTCCATCCCCCATTTTAGTTAAGTGGAGGGGTTAGAAAGTAGCCTATGTCACTCTTCATCCCTTGACCTATCTCGACATAAAAAATCACATCAATTCATCGCTCCGTTTTGCCGTGAAAGAAGGACAAACAAACAGAGATACACACTTTCCCATGTATAATAAATATTACATACATACATACATACATACAATCACGCCTGTATCCCATGAAGTGGTAGGCAGAGCACATGAAACTACTCAAGTTTCAGTGCCACTCTTGGCAAATAAGGGGTCGATAGAAAACGAAAGTGTGACATTGCAGAATAATAAATATTATAATTATATTAGTATGCATTGACTGACCATTTTCCAATTGACTTTTTCTACTTGTCGACTGTAATCTGTCAATTAGGACACCACAGACTAAACTATAAGTGCTAACTTTTCAGTGTTGGATACTCTATGGCAGTTCCGACTCAATTATAATAAGCTCATTATAGTTAACTTTACTATAGTTAACTGATTTGCGATACCTGGCAAATTCTCCTGCATCTGAAACTCATTTTTTTTTATCTGTCGCGTTATCGGCCAATCAGAGACGGTTATTACAAACAATTGGTTGCTAGGTAATTCGATGTTGATACAACGGTGAACGACTCTATTAACATTAATTTTAACTTGCATGAATGATGATATTTCCGTCCATTGATGATGAAGATGATGACTCGTAGAAAAAGTATTGTATACAATAGTGATATAATTAAGCTTTTCACTCTCATACCGTACTATTAGGCCACTCAGCAAGCTTCGTGGCCTAAACATGGTACTCGACTGAAAAGCTTTGTATTATATCACGATTGTATAATAGTATTTTATGCAACAGGCGTTTAAAGGAGGTCAAAAAAGACGAGTGGCGTGGGTAACAATTTGAGGCGAAGCCGAAAATTGTTATTAAGACGCCACGAGTATTTTTTGACCCGGTTAAACACCGTTGCATACAATACTTTTTCTACGACCATTCACTTCGTTTTTAATAGTTTTCTTGAATAACTTTCGTGAAATTCACAGTATTTCCTGTATTTTGACGCAAAGGTTTGCACTGTCAGCTCAACTGCCCAAAACCTTCCCACACACGCGCGCAGTATCGTTATAACAATGCGTTGCTATGGTTACAGAGCCAAACAATGCGTTTTCAGTTTTTTCGATACAGCGCGCATGCGCAGAAAGCCGGCGGATGCTGGCTTTGGGGAATAGACTTTTATGTAGGGTTTTAAAGATCTGTGCACGACCCTGTAAATGACGAATAACAGTTCGGGAGTAGAAAAAATACTATTTAAAACGTTCGATATTTAAAACGAACTGATCGACGAATTCCATCATCGCAAATATGACTTTGTAACAAAATGTTCTTTTAAATTTAATCAAAGTATAGGTTGCCGATCTCGTAAGGTTTATACGATGCACTAGCAGATACAGATTTCTTAATACATATAGGCTATTTGCTTATCCTAAGCATATTACATAGAAATTATAATATGGATATAGATAAATAATATAATGCTATAAGTGTGTCTACGTAAACTTCACATTAATATTAAAACGACCCTATGGCCATGAAACCATCAAATAAATTTACAATAAGATCTGTGACGTCGCAGATTATTGTGCTTATAAAACTTCGTGAAACATAATTACGTCGTTTTACTAATCGGCACTTTTACTGTGATGGTTTTGTGATGTCGTAAATCTACGACATTTACAATTATATTATTATGTGGAAGGCACAGAGGAGATAAATGAGCGGAGAAGACTAAAACAAGTTTTAGAGATCCCGATGAAGTCAATTCTACTGCTCCTCAGCGCAATCACAGTTAAAGAGTACTATCGTTGACGCAATGATGGCAGTGTTGAACGAATGGCAGACGCGCTTGGGGTGGGGAATGTAAGAAGTAGACTAGCGGCAGCCCTTACTGTGCAGTCCACATGGCTTGGCATGTACTTAGATCCTATTATACTGAGGTGGCGATTTCTAGATTCAAACAATTAATAGTCCCAAGTAAAAGAAGGTGTTTCAGTCAATTTACGACCATATTATTTGGAAGCTTTTTGACGAAGAACTAAGAATATTATCCTATTTTTATATATTCGTAACTACCCGCAAAATAGGATTTTTCGATGAAAATAAGACTTTATATGGAAACATGAAGATTTAAAATCGAACTCATCGGACTAACCAACCACTTGGTTGTACAGTATCCATACTATTATTGTAAATGAAAGTGTGTATGTGTTTATAATTTTCCCGTCTTTCAAGTCAAAACGGAGCGACGAATCGACGTAATTTTATAAGTGGAGATAGTTGAAGAGATAGAGTACTATAGCGTACCTTTTGTCTCTTTATAACCTCTCACTTCCCTACAATGAGAGACGGAAGTTTCTTCTTCTTCTCAGCATATTTGCGGCCACTGCTGAACATATGCCTCTTTCATGGATTTCCATTCTGTTCTGTAAGCGGCGGTTCTGTGCTAGGTCGGCCCTGCCGTCTTTTTGATATCGTCCGACCATCTGGCTCGTGGTTTCCCGTTACCTCGGCTTCCCAGTCTAGGTCTCCACAGCAATACTTGCCGGCCCCATCGATCGTCATCCCTGCGACAAATATGACCGGCCCATTCCCAATTGAGTTGCGCAAATTGAAGAAATACTAAGGCTCAATAATATACCTAATCTCTAATCCTTCCATACTCCATGTCTTCTAGCCAGGAACACTGGCGTGCACGCACGACAACCATAAAACCGAGTAAAGCCGATCGGGCCCGAAGTGACATGACAATCGCCGATGTTATGCCGCACTATTAATTCTTGTTCGACCCTGTTCGTGTACTCCGGCCCTTATTTATAAGTTCAGTGATCTCATATTGTTCAGATTAGAATAGGGTTTATAATATATATTTGAAATTATAAGGTAAGACTTAAAATATGGGTATATTGAGTATAATATGGGATTTCACTGCTTTAAGTATAAAGTTAAAGGCATAATAATTATAATACCTGTTGATGAGTCTTTCAATTCGACCTGCCTTTTAAATACAGTAGGGATACAAAAGTCCCGTGAGTCAATAAGACAAGTGCGAGGGAAGATGTGTGTTAGGAGCGTTATCTTATGGTCCCAGCTTAGCTATTTTCATTCGATAGGACTAAAAAATAATACATACATACAATCACGCCTGTGTCCCATGAAGGGGTAGGCAGAGCACATGAAACTACTCAGGTTTCAGTGTCACTCTTGGCAAATAAGGGGTTGAAAGAAAACGAAACTGTGACATTGCAGTGACAGGTTGCCAGCCTCTCGCCTACGCCACAATTTAACCCATATCCCACAGTCGCCTTCTACGACACCCACGGGAAGAAACGGGGTGGTGAAATTCTTAACCCGTCACCACACGGGCAAAAAATAATGAACCCACAAATATTTCCCTTCGTCGTAATTGGGTCAAAAAGCGCTGGTAGCCTCGCGGTAAATACGTGCGACTTTCGTTCCGGAGGTCGCGGGTTCGAACCCTTGCTCGCACCAATGAGTTTTTCGGAATTTACGTGCGAACTGCGAAATGTCATTTTGATATGCCAGTCGCTTTTCGGTGAAGGAAAACCTCGTGAGGAAACCGGACTAATTCCAGTATGGTCTAGTTTATCCTTCGGGTTGGAAGCTCAGATGGCAGTCGCTTTCGTAAAAACTAATGCCTACGCCAAATCTTGGGATTAGTCTCAGCGGACCCCAGGCTCTTAATGAGCCATGGCAAATGCCGGGATAACGCAAGGAGAATGATGATGTCCTAATTGGGTCAAAAGAAAGTTCTATACCTATCTGTATAATATAACTATGGGGACTTTTGAGCCGGGTACGATCCAGGGAGGAATATTTTAGTTTTAGTGTAGGACCTACCTTATTTATTTTGTATAGATTTAATTTATGTTACATTTTATATCATTGACACCAATAATATTATGTATTTGACTCAATAAATATTTTAATATAATTATACAAACCAATCGATGTTTTCAAAGAACTTTAATACTTTCCTGTAATGTAGTAGGGATACAAAAGTCCCTCGGGTCAATAAGACAAGTGCGAGGGGAGATGTGTGTCAGGAGCGTTATCTTGTGACCCCAATAAAGGTGTATGCGTGCGAGGGGCGGCGGCAACCATTTTGAATTGCGTGAAGTTTTTTGCAATGTTTTATTGCGAAAAATATAGTTAACAGAATTTTATTAAGTGTCGGAGACTACACGATGTAATTTAGATGTCTATATTATTAACTATAAATAACATGACATACAGGAAAAGGAAAATATTAAAAAAAATTAATTACTTGTCCTCTCATCTACTCCAAGGTTAGCTGGAAGAGATCCCTTATAGGGATAAGCTCGCCTTTGTATCTCTATTCCTACAAATTGTATATAAACTGTTGTACACAATAAAGTGATTACTACTGCCACTACTTGTTTTCATTTTACCTATGCATAAGTACTAATAGGAAGCTGATTACAACAGTACCTTGTCAAATATCTTGTTTCTCCTCTTGAATTCAATATTTTTTTTCTAGCAGACTGAAGCAAAATTATACATCAAAATATTGGCCATAATACTTATTGGCTACTTTGCCAAAGATATTGATATGCTAGAGAAAGTCCAACGTAGCTTCACTAAACTGCCAAGACAACTTAAAAACAAGCCATATGAGGAAAGGCTAAAAGAACTAAAGCTCACTACTCTAAAAGACCGCAGAGAACGTGGGGATTTAATAGAGACATTCAAAATACTAACTGGACATTACGACCTCAAGGAATTTCAAGAGATGTTCAAATTGTTCAAGCGTAATAACAACACTCGTTTGAGAGGTCACCTCTTAAAGCTAAAGAGTGATAGATCTCACAGTAACCCTTATAAACACTTTTTGAGCAATCGAGTAGTGAGATCTTGGAACAAGCTCCCAGAGGACGTGGTCTCAGCACAAAATGTGAATCAGTTTAAAAATAGACTAGACAAGCACATCACATCTACAACTCTGCTATGATTACTGTCACAATGATCACTGGATACAGGCTATATCAGTTCTTTAACTGCCTGCCTGCTTATTAAATAATAATAATAATAATAATAATATGTGTTAAAGGGCATAACGCCGCGAGTAACTTCGGAGAAAGCGCAGCACCACCTCTCGACACCCCTGAGCCACTCATGCTGGTGTTGCGCCTGGCCGTCTTTATGATGGCAAATCAGGTGCCCATCTACCGAGTGGCGAGTCACCGCCTGCCTCGATAACACTGTATTTACAATGTTATGGCAGGTGTCCCGAACTCTTAGCAATAGCCCAGTCTTATTTCCATCCAAATTTAAACCATAGAACAGGCATCATTCCATTTTCTACAATAGTCCAATGCCTGCTGAAACCGGTTCACGGGTATCTATTCATGTACCCGTGAATGGGTTCCAGCAGGCGTTCTACATGACATCAAAGCTCTCCAAATGGCCTCTACGTGTTGGATCTATATCCCCACGCACGCCTTATAAATGACCGGGCTCGAAAGACCCGAGAGTTTTAAACGGAGATACAAATAATAATATTGTGTTTGATGTGTACTAAAATCTAAATGATACACTAAAACTTGAAACTTTTGTCAACATTTTTCACTAATAGTTTAAGGACTTTTAGTTATTAATTTTACATCCCCATAAAACCTACACTACACCTATCTATTGAAACCCTTTGTCGGAGTTCGAGCGTACATGTAATTCGCTACTTTACGAGCACACGCGACGAACGATTGAGATGTTGCGCCCACGCTGTATTGTATGCGACAATGCAACCTAGAGTTACGAGTGGCACCAGGGTACGAAGCCAAATGCACAAACGCTCATGATGTCATGATCAAAAATCAAATCAAAATCAAAATAATTCATTCAGCAAATAGGCCACAGGGGCACTTTTACACGTCACATGTACATAGGTATTTAGAAAATATTTAAAATTGAATTGAAATTACAATTGATACTATTATATACTAATTCTAAGTTCTAACTAAAGTTAACTCTATACAATTAATTAGAGATGTAGAAGGTCTCTAAATGTCGAATTACAATCAAGACTACACTAAATATAAAAAGTACAAATACAAAAAAAGTCTAAAATTACTTTAGAGGTGCAAATGACTTAGAGATGTATATGGTCTCCAAGAGTCAAAATCATATATTTAAAATATTCACTAAAAGAAAGGAAACAAACGACAACCGAACAAAGTGTCCTAATTTAATAATATTTATAATATGTTTATATGTTTTATATTGTTTTGTAAATGTTTTTATATTTTATTTTTATATATGTCGCAGGGATTTAGTCAAAGACGTTATATTATAATTTCACTAGTGAAATTATAATTACACTGATTATTGTCAATCGTTTGCATTTCTCACAATTTAACGGGCTAGTTTCAGTGACGTTATGATTTCACTAGACCGATACAGTGAAATTGTAAGACGGTGATAAATTGACAATAGCACTGGTTTGAGAAAGCCGTGAACCTAGGTTTATTATAATATCACTTATGCGGTCCAGTGACATTACAATATCACTGAAATAAGCCCGTGAAATTATGCGAATCTTTCGTTATTGACAATAATCAGTGTAATTAAAATTTCACTAGTGTAATTATAATATAACGTCTTTGACTAAATCCCTGCGACATATACATATTGTAAAAAACCTAGTAGCCTAGAGAATGAAAATAAATACTGTATCTCTATCGCTTTTCCGTATTGGCGACACAGCGCTAGACTGCGTTTCGATAGGCGTTTAGCGTCAATGATTGTCATTCGGCTAGGCCGGCATTCCTAGCCAAGATCACAATAGCTTACGCTTTAAGCGTATCTTAGCTACCTCTCCCTATCGATATTCTGTAGTGGCACGAAAGAGCCACACTGCATTTCGATTACCACTAGCGTCAACGAGTGTAATTATTACGGCCAGCCCAGCTGGTATTTCAGTTTAGGTTTAGTTTAGGTTGAGCTGGACCCATACCCATACAAATTCACTATGTAGCACAGCAAAATATACACATGGAAACAAACAGATTACAAGGCGCTCTCTCTTCAAGGACCTGTCGAAGAGACTAAGAGACGCCACCGGAGACCGAAGAGCTGGCAACTTCCTCGCTCAGCGTGTTAGCTTGACAATCCAGCGAGGAAATGCTGCCAGCGTCTTCGGTACCAGGGGCCGTTTTTAGATTTATTTTAGTTTAATTTTAGATTTATTTAGTTTAATTTTAGATTTATTTAGTTTAATTTTAGATTTATTTAGTTTAATAACCTATAATATTATTTTAAAATTATGTAAATATTACGACAAACATATGAAATATAATAACAAAAAAGTATTGTATGTAACAGTTACATCATAATCTTTATTAATTACAAACTATGTTAGAAATAAACAATAAACGCTAAACAGCGATCTCTTCCGGAGAAATTAATTTATGTGAGTAGTAAAATTGATGCATAATAGCAATAGCAAGTAATGATAATAATCTGAATCTGCTTGGTGTTGAACTACGGTGACTGTTTAGTTTTCTTGCCACCGATACTTAAAAACTTGTTAAACTTTTTTTATTTCCTGTTTCATTTCATGTAACTAATGAAACACTCGTTGTTGCAGGTAATTGAGCAAGCAACTATCATCAAATAGGTTTGAGCAGCCCGCCGCAAATTGAGCCAGCAGCAACTATCATCAAATAGGTTTGAGCTGCCCTCGCCGCAAATTGATATCAACACATTGTGCGCAACAAGTGAACAGCCCCTGTTGTTTGATTAGGGCTGTGCCAAGCGATCGTTTACTTACAAGAGTTTTAAATATAATTTTGAAGGTTTTAGAAGTATCAGTGGGTCATTTTTAACATACAACATTTTAGCTCCCACGAAAATCGGATATATTTTGTGCATAGTTGTTTTAAAAGGGTGATAATTAATTCAACTAAGAACTTGTCATATTTGTGCAGGAAGAGAAGAGTCATAAAATGTATCCCCTTTACATTATTCTACTTTCTTCTTCATTCGTTCTCTCAGCACCATATGTCATCATATGTCATGTGTGTCATGTCATTGAGTTAAATATCAGGTGTCTCTTTAGGCTTGTTTTCCTTCCCTTACATTTATTACTGATATTTTCTCTTTCCGCACAATCACATTTTGTTATTTTAGTGCAGTGCCTTAAGCGAAACGCCGAAAGCTGTGGTGGCAACCCTAAAAACAATGCAACCCCAAATAATAGGGGTGGCTCGCAAACATTTGTCTTCCGCGGGGTTGAACGATCAACAGGTAACAGTGGCGTTGATAGATGGCGGTGGAAACGATCTAAACAAAATAGCACCATTTGAGATAACCTTCCTATTCTTACTATATACACCCATCTTAAAGGCCGGCAACGCACCTCCAACACCTCTGGTGTTTCGGGTGTCCATGGGCGGCGGTGATCGCTTACCATCAGGCGACCTGTCTGCTCGTTTGCCACCTATCCCATAAAAAAAAATACTATGCAAATGATTATTATAACATTATTTTTCAAGAAATGAGAAATCCTGAAATGTGAAAAATTCTTCTCCAAACTCCAAAAAAAGGTACAAAAAGGTACAAAATAAAAAAGGTATTCTTTTGATAGATACAAAAAACTGGCATAGGCGCGTCCATGAATTTCAGTTGATTTTACATGATGACAGTTAGGTATATTCTTTTTTGGTGGGTTTTCAATGTCGGATTACATAATAATTATTTACATACATACATACAATCACGCCTGTATCCCATAAAGGGGTAGGCAGAACACCTGAAACTACTAAAGCTGCAGTGCCACTCTTGGCAAATAAGGGGTTGAAAGAAATCGAAACTGTGACATTGCAGTGACAGGTTGCCAGCCTCTCGCCTACGCCACAATTTAACCCGTATCCCATACTCATAATTATTTATTTGCTTGAAATGCTGAATAAGTACAAAACCACAATATTCATCAGTGATTTCATTTTACATGACCACAATTGCATTTTTTTCGTTGTGTTTTCAATAAAAGATTATATAATAATTATTTATGTATTTGTTTTAAAAAGAAATACAAAACCACAATATATGTCAGTGAATTTGATTTTAAGTACATAGCGACAGTTACATTTTCTTATTTCGTTTTTTTTTTTCAATGAAGGATAAGATGATAATTATTTATTTGCTTCGAAAAGCTGAATAACTAACCACAATTTTATAATTAACATTTCGTAATTCAGTCCTTAGGAGAAATTCTCTTAGAGCATACAGTAAAATTGCGCTTACTATATTAATAAAAACCGACCAAGAGCGTGTCGGGCCACGCTCAGTGTAGGGTTCCGTAGTTTTCCGTATTTTTCTCAAAAACTACTGAACCTATCAAGTTCAAAACAATTTTCCTAGAAAGTCTTTATAAAGTTCTACTTTTGTGATTTTTTTCATACTTTTTAAACATATGGTTCAAAAGTTAGAGGGGGGGACACACTTTTTTTTCCTTTAGGAGCGATTATTTCCGAAAATATGAATATTATCAAAAAACGATTTCAGTAAACCCTTATTCATTTTTAAATACCTATCCAACAATATATCATAAAAAGAATAAACTATTTTTCTAAAATGTATTCGTCGTGAATCGGAAACTGACGACAAACAAAGACAAGTATTGTTGTAAGCACATCAAAGAAGACTCAAACTATAACTCGAACACAACATGTAGTAGTAAAAGGACACCTATTTAGTCAACCGGTGGTTAACAGCTAACCAGACGTTAAACTATAGTTAACGGACGCAGCTGTTCGAGTATTGTTATTAATAACGACTCGGTACACCTTGGGTTTTCAGAGTATTAGTAAAATTGAGGATGGCAATGAAAACTAAAGAATAACAGAGTAACGAAACATATACATTTACATACCTCCTATATTCATAAGTTATGAATACCATTTTTCCACTACCCAAAGGTTGCCTGGAAGAGATCGCTCTTTAGCGATAAGGCCGCCTGTTGTTTACCTCTGTAAAATTTATTGTAATGTGTGTGTTCCTATGTACATTTCTGAGGTTGTGAAATAAAGTGGATAATTTGTATTGTATTGTATTCATAAAAAAAGTGTTTGTCCCTTGCTCAAAAATACCGAAGTCAACATGACAGAAAGAGACAAAACCCTTTTAACTAATCAGTGTGGTTTATTTCAAAAGTAATGTACAAAGTAGATTTTTTTTAAGTTAAACAACGATTTTCAAAACAAAACTCTCAATTTTATTTTGGGTTAGACCGACACAAAGTTGATTTAAAATTGTTGTGATAGAAATCGGGATATGCCACTCTTTTTTATTTATGAATCGTTTTTTAGTATGAAATACGTGATATTATTAATAATATTTTATTGTGGCATAAACTAAGAATAGTTAAATATGATACGTTTTTAGAACCACTTAGCCTGGCCGTTAAATATTTTATATCTCTGTAAATTGTTGTTGTCCTGGTAGTGATGGCTAAGAAAAGACTTGTCACTACTATAATTATAATGAGATCAATTAATTTTGTTACTGTGTGCGTGTGGTAACGCTAAGGGGCTTAAGAATTTCACTACCCCTTCATTCCCGTGGGTGTCGTAGAACATGCCTTGTTAGTTATGTTAGTGTGCATCAAAACGTAGAAGCTAAATTTGACCCACTTCCCGGTTTCCGATTGAGCTGAAATTTTGCACTCATAATATGTAAATCACGTGACAATGCAATATTATGGTATCATGGAGCTGATCTGATGATGGAGCAGAAAAGTGGTCACAGGAACTCTGAATAGGAATTTCTACTCTTTTTGATCGGACTGTATATGTCACTGCTACCTACATCACAATTTCGTTTTCATTCAATTTCTTAATTGCTAAGAGCACTAAAACTTGAGCAGTTTGATATGACCTAATTACCTTTTGTTATACAAGCATGAGTATATTTATGTATCGTCGCCTCTATAAGTCCTGTAACTCAAAGTACAAGCGATGCTTAGTTAGGGGCTAGTTTGACAATGTTTAAAATATCCCTCAATATTTATTAAAGTAAATAAATTAGAATATGCAGGCGTATCACACTACTTATTTGTAAGTGCGATAGGGACGGCCTGGGGCCCATTTCTCGAACGATATTAGACTAATAATATTAGTCCACGAACTGTCAAATCGTATGGGTTGCCATGACAACACACTAATATTATTAGACTAATAACTTTCGAGAAATGGGCCCCTGATGTTTTATCATTTATCGCGCAACCATGCTTGCCTGCCAGGATTCATGTGCAAATATAGCATATTCTCTGTAGTAAAGATAAAACGCGTGTTATGAATGAAACAAAAGTGTCTCGGGCCATCGCAAATGTCACGCGACCACAATGAGCGGAGTATTTTGGGACGAGTGGGACATCCCGCTTAAGATTTTGTATGACAGAAGGAATTCGCAACTTTTTTACTCTTTGCTTTTGAGCTTTTAGTAAGCAGCTATCTTAAATGTATGTATGCACTTATATGAATTGGTTCATCGTCTTCGACCTAACATGTTTTCCGTTAGATTTAGATATAAATTGGCTGGACTCTGGTCTATATTGTTGTGCCTATTAATTATAATTAAAGCAATTTTATGTCACCACAATGAGCCGGGTATTTTGGGACGAGTAGGACATCCCGCTTAAAGGAGAATTTGAATGACAGAAAGAATTCTCTAATAAACATAAGAAAAATTAGTGTTTTGACTTAGTAGGTAAATCGATTCTTACTTTTGACTTATTATATTATTACTTATATTTTTCGCTAGATTTAGGGATATTTTGAGACGAGAGATTTTGACATGGTTCTTACCATTTACAAATTATTTAAATATTTAAAAGTTAAAGCCCCATTATCATGTTTTTTGTTCTGATATATACTTTTAAAATGTGCATAGGTCATCTTTATCTTCCAACTATTATAGTGCCGATCTGTGAGGAACTTAAAAATATGTTCAACTTTTTCTTGAATGATCTCAAACGGCCAGCCAATCATAATAATCACCAAGATTCCCATTATTATACATTAAACAACAATGACCCAAATATTAACTACACAATAAACCTATTTTAAAAACCCTGGAACTGACATACAGCCCATTAGGTGACAATTTCTGTCGTTCCGGAGAACCATCCCAGCTTAATTGGCAGTAAATTATAATAATATAGTATAAATTATGATAATATATTGTGAATTATAATAATATGTTTACAACCCACCTGTTTGTGATGAATAGTGTGTACTGTAAGAGAGTCGGCCTATCAGTGGAGAGCATCCAAACATTTAAACAACGCTTTGAATCAATATTTTTTTTATATTTTAGGAGCTAAGTACAACCGTTCACTCTCAATCGCTGCTTCTATATGAATGCCCCATTGAAGTGTCTGTTTTCCTTGACGTTCTTATACTGTTCCAATTTTAAATCAGGGACTGCCAGTCAGCGACCATGACTGCTGTAAAAGGTTTCATTCTGAATGCGAAACCTCTTACATATCCCTCCCCCTTATGTTAGAAGCAGCCATTGTTCACAATACTACACCCTATCCTATCCTATTCTACCCTAACTACCGGTTGGCCCTACCTAAGCCAGGCCCCCCTACACAAAAAAAAAAAAAAAAAAAAATCTCCTAACACCCAATAGTGACAGCCTCATTCAAGGTAGCCAACATCTAACGCTCTTTGCGTGGTTGCCTAGTCCACGGTTGAGACCGCCATAATTTGGATAGTTGGACTATAGCCAAGGTCCTCGCAAATTAGTCAGATATGGACTATGGTTAGGAAAACCAATGGCAAAAACCTAACCCCTGCCCATCGACTAAACCCTTTTATTTTGAACTTTCTGACAGCTAATTGTCTGTGGCCATGACTAGATGACATTGACATGACAGCTGTTAGCAAATTCACCTAACTTCAAGTAAAAAAACAAGGCAAAACGTTTATTTCACATGAAATTTTGAAGATGCCGATTCTTGTTGGCGGTGGCGTTGAAGTGGGGGCTTCTCATGGCCGCCAATCTTCCCGCCGCGCCGGTTGCGAAGTGAAGTGGAGCCCGAACGGCTCATGAAGATTGCTACAGCTGTAGTGTGCTGCACGTTGGTGATGACGACGAAGTGGGGGTTGCATATGACCGCCAGCTATCCCGCCACACCGTGAGCAGCTGGATCAACCGCCGCAGCTGGATGGCTGTACCGTGTAATTATGTGACAATCGTTATTACACCAAATTGTCATTTCTTGTCATATTTATTTAGAATGCATGGGAATTTATTTTCTGGTAACACTTAGTATGCTATGATGATGTATGATGAGATGAAGTCCGATAGAGAAATGGAAGAAGAAGACACGCTGCGCCGAAGTAAATGGAATAAGTGCAGGGGGCCGATTTTTGAGTCTCACTGTCACTAAAATACCGGCTGAAAACGGTGAATTGCCTATTATTTTCAGTGACAATTTTCTGAATTCGAACGCGTGAGACTCAAAAATCGGCCCCCTGGTCTACGTCACTCGCTCGCAGTCGCGAGTACCCACACGCAAGCCGTTCATTTGAATGAACAAGTGGCCGAGGGCGCGACGCGCCCGCCTGTGTAGTCGCGTGGCACGTACACATTATTTTTCTGAGTTTTACGTAGTAACTTATTAGTATTAGTTAAATAAAGCGTAGGTATTTGTCGTTTTGCGGGCAAGTGAAGGATCTGTGTTACGTTAGTAACTTATTAATAATCTGTGACAAGCGAATTATGATAATGACTTATTGTGGGTTGGCCGTTCTTTGCAAAAATGTTATTGTATTTTGTTTAACTTCTCTCCATTTTTTTTCTTGTCATCTGTACAAAAAAAAATAACAAAATAGTTTTGTTTAAAACTTAAAAGATTATCAGAATCAAATGTATCTACTTATTTATGATCAGTTTTTTTTTAAGTTTCCTTTCAGATTTGACATGTTGTTATACGTGTTACAATCCGGTTACTTGACTTAAAATAAGACACTTGGACTCAATCAAAAATTCTATACTTACAAGCATACATTGTATGAAATGTATTCCACATACTGTAAAATAGAAAAACAAGTTCTTCAAACATCATTTCATAACGTAAACTTAGAGTTGACCAGATAAATTGCCTCTTAAAAGAATAAAAAAGCAAAGAATAGACTAGCATGAACACAACTGCAATACTTATTTAAAAATAGACATAGTAATTGCAATTTGTTTATTTCTTTGCACAAATCGATTGGATAAACTAATTAAAGCATTCTGATTAGTTTGCTTCATTTATTAAGTCGTATCTCTTCTTTGTTTTGCTTGTTTTAAAAATAAAACATTCATGTTGCACTACAAAGTAATTCCCAGCTGTGGATAGTTAGATATTTATATGTATTATGACTATATTCTCTCTTCGGAGAGGAGAAAGAAATAACACAAGCATTGCTCTCGACTGGAAACCTCAGAATGCAAGCCGTGGCCCCGGGCGCCCTGTCCACTCATGAAAATGGTCCGTCAAAAATGAGCTACGAGCGGCTGGTTTGAGCTGGAGCGAGGCCACAAGGGTCGCTGAAGATAGGAAGGCGTGGCGCGAGCTTGTGAAGGCCCTTTGCACCTATTGTATGTGTCACTATTTTACTTCGTATATTTATTGTACCGTTTTTTTTCTTCCATTGGGATCATATACCCTTGAATGAAAATTCTAAAAAAAAGTCTAAATGAATATAAAATTAAAAAGCGACTGTAATTAAATTAAGAGTTTTAATTAATTCACGGTGACTTTCATTGTATAATATTTACATGACTGCGTTGAAATATTGGTCGATAAAAATCAAAAAGATAATCACATTCTATACCCCTGTCAATATACAAAAGTTTAACCCCCTTATTCATAAATGTACACTAAAGTTTATCAAGCCGATAAAGTGCGTTTGTCCCTTTCCATCAAGCTAGGAACATACTACGCGGACGTTAGTCGTAAATCGACCGCGACCGCGACCGAACAGTGTGCACGGAACAAAACATCCAGCGAGCCAGATTTCGAACGGACGTCCATGCGCTCAAGACCACGTCCACGTCCGTCGACCGATAGTTTGCACGGTTATATGTAATTTCATTGTCCAGATTCCCGTCCGCGGTCGATTTACGATGGACGTCCGCGTAGTATGTTCCTAGCTTTACACCTAAAAGAGTGAAAGAAAGGGAAGAAAGAAAAGGGACAAACGAACGAAAATGAATAAGGTGGTAAGACTTTAAGTAGGTAAAGATTCAGTATGCAATGCACTATGCACAGTTGAATCCATATCCATATAATCCTTAACTAGAGGACGCGCATTTCTCAGGATGGCCAAATGTCAATTATACAGTATCTGTGTCACTTCCTAATCCATTGTAATTAACTCCGCGTTGACAATGCGTACGCGCACGTTTCATCTGTGACTTACGGCCGCGATTGTGCTCGCTAAATCTGGACGCAAAAAGGGTATGTGGGGCACAGTGGAAGATTTGTGAATGATGCTTACTCTGTTGCAGTTGAATGGAAGGCGAATAAAGACGTTATGCATACTGTAATATTTAATATTATTAATATTATAAATAGGAGTGTGTTGTTTGTCCGTCTTTCACGGCAATACGGATCGACGAATTGACTATAAGTGGAGATAGTTGCAGGGATGGAGAGTGAAATAGGCTATATTTTGTCTCTTTCTACGCTCCACTTCCCTAAAATGAGAGGTGGAAGTTTGTATAGAGCAATCTGCAATGTTCAAATTTAACGCGAGCGAAATCTTATTTGAGCAATTCCCGTTAAGTTTTAACGTTAAGTTAAAAGTCATTTTAACCTAGGACATTTTGGGAAACCCAGTGGACCTTGCTCAGCATCATTTACTCTATCAGCCTACCAATTTTTATCCAAATTGGAGACGTGATCCAAATGTACAAACTTAACGGGAATTGCTCATTTCAAGATTCTAAGAAGGAAAATTGGAAGGTACATATTCCGTGCCGCAAAAATCTCGCGTCTACACTGAGAGAAATTTGCATTGTGAATTTAACAAGTTCGACTTGTTGCGGTTTATCCGTTTGAATCAGCCAAACGTATGTTTAAAACAATATGTGTCAGGTTGTTTTTATAAAATCCACTTGTTGATTCAAATATATTGCCGATTCAAATGACAAGTAGCTTGTTGTTTGAACCAAAGAGAACGTAGGCGCTATTTTAACCAAAAAACTTGTTGAACGAACATGAAAACTGGTTGTATTTTCTCTCAGTGTAGAATGATCGCGCGACATGTTATTTTCCCATGATTAAAACGAGTAAAAAATTAAAGAAGTGCAATATTTACTTAACTTTCTAAAGATTATCTTACAGCCCTGCATTTATTGTATCCCAGACCTAATTCAAGGCTAAAAGAGAGCTTAGTTCAAGGCAGGACAGAACATAAATTGTACAAGCTGTAACAATGTTTTACGAGACAGCATTGTTGCTTAGACAATAGTTCTTGCGATTATTTGGATCTTATTATTATTAAGTTAACGTTTAGATTAGTCAGTTTATTGCGAACGTGGGGGTTGTAAAGTTAACAAAGACTTACACTATTTATTTATTTAATAAGTTTACACGGCATTACAGCATAACACCAATACACCGAATAAACTAACATTGACAAAAAAAAATACAATTTACCAAAAAGTATTATAACGACACACAATTACTTAAAAATATCATACACCGACCGTGGAAGGCCTATCATCCATCGTCTCGCAATACCTCAGACACTCAAGATACACTGTCTTTCCTCTCCATTGCAAACAAATCGCAATCAGGTGCTGACGTCAGATACTTGATGAGACAGAGACTGATACAGGGTGAAATCAAAAAGACCATTCAAACTTTTAGGTCATAATGAATAACTTTTATTATGGGACTAAACTATGGGACTAAACAGCCAAATTTTGTTTTGCGATTTCGGCATTGGTCCCATAATAAATTTTGTTCATTATGATCTCAAACGTCACTACTTATGCAAAGAATGTATGGTCCTTTTTCACCGTGTATAAATACTTATCATCATCATCATCATATCAGCCCTTTATCGCCCACTGCTGAGCATAGGCCTATCTTCTAGTACGCCACTTCTCCCGGTCCTGGGCTAATCTCATCCAGAAGTGCCCCGCAGTTAGTTTTCCTTCACCTATTTGTTTAGAAGACTTTTGTAGCTGTATCGAAAATAAGACTGTGTCTGTCTGTGTCTGTGTTGTCTGTGTATTTAGAGGTCTTTAACCATTGAACATTTAGACCAGGTATAAGTAAAAAGTTTGAGATACGAAGAAGGACATTTCTTACCTCAGACCTATAATTTCGCTTACGCTTATCATCCTACTTCTATGTTTCTTACAAATGGTCATTAGAATCTAATGGCGATTTGTAAGATTAGATCCATGCAGGCAGTAGCTCGCTCCTCGCTCTAAAGCTAGTCGAAGTAATAATTCCACGATACTTATACCCCTACGAGATTCATTCATGATCCCCAATACAAGTATAGCCTATAAAAGGTACAAATGAAGTATTAGATATTTCCGTAGCGGCTAAAAGTGTCGTTATGGATGCGCGGGCGCAGGAAGCGCCCATCTTGCGCAAATCCGCCATTAGCGAGGAAAAATATTGTTTTGTCATACGCTTGTTAATGGATATTTCCTGTTGGTTGGAGATTATTGGTTTTTCAATTTTTTTTGTGGTTTTTAGGTTAGGGAAAGGGGAGAATGGCAAGGTTTCTTGTTTTTACTCCGTACATTTAGGTAAGTAAAAACCGTTTTCCCCTCAGTAGCTCGGAAACACGTGATTTATCCTTCAATACCAGCGGGTAAAAACGCATTTTATCCACTAGTGAGTAAAGTAATTTGACCTTAAATAAAGTCAAATTAACTGCTTTATAATTGATAAAAGTAGGTGAATCTAGTAATAAAGATGATTTACTACCTGTGGAACTACAGGAAGCAGTGATAAACGCATTTTTTCCGTTGTAGTTTCCTCGCTATAGTAAGGGGAAAAGTTTTGTGTTACACTCGGGTGCAAATATATTTTACTTCTCGTTTGTTAAAATACAACTTTGCAGCCTTGTATAACAAATAAATTGTTCATTTTCGGGGAGTCCACACCATTTGTCGGTTAACCAACGAAATACGGAAACCAAGCCGATATGTCACTGAGCGACCAGTCTAACCTTCTTATTTGGACGTGTTATGTTTTAATTTACCCTCAAGTGGCATAAGGAGGCTTTTGAGGGTATATTTTGTTTACTTTTATTTAAATACCTGAAGATACAGACTATAAATGTATACGATTTTTACAAATAAGTAGGAAAGAAAAATGGATCTTTTAGAGCACAGAGCTGGGATTGAACCAGCGTCCTCTGTACTCATGGTAAGCAAGTCAGTTACGGCAGTACAGTTAGAAATTTGACTGTGATTAATTAATTATATTTTTTCCGATAACATATATTTTATAATTCCATAGAGCTACACAAGTCATAAATTTTAAGTCGCATATTTTAATGATTTTTCAAAACCAAACAAAGTTCTAGCGAACCTAACAAATCATATTTGAATTTAATCCCAAATCACAATTCACAATACCCCAACCAACAATGCCAATACTGATCTACAGATCTATAGATCCACTCGGCGCAGTGCCATTTTCAGAGCGTCTCAGAATAGATCACAATAATTCATAACGTTATGAGTCGATGCGCGTGCGACGAACAAAGAGAATCAATGACTTTCACTTGTGATGCTTAGCCGACTGAAGCACACTGAAGGGAAAATAGTTTAAGATCAAATTTCTAGTACGGTACATATTTTTCAGTACAGACGGTGTTTTTTACGCACTAGTGCGATAAGTGATCCATTATATGTCAGGTCGAAACTTCGGAGTGCTATCTGTAGTGAAAAACGTCGTACGATACACGTGCAAAAAGAAATTCGTAACTCGTGTCGATTTAAAACACGACTTCGGTCGTGTTTTAATTTATCACCACTCGTTTCGATCTTCCTTTTTTACGCACTTGTATCGTAATGTACTATTTCATCACACTCGCTCGTATAACGGTGTTATTGCATGCTTGCATACTTAGGTACTTAAGTATACGTAGTGTGCTGTTTAACCGCGCTAGGGCGGTAAAATGAATAAGATGGGGCCTTCCACGACCTGTCAAAAATTACAAGATGGCGGAGGAGTATTCGAAATGTCAGCGAAGGTAATACTTTTCACACAGAACATAATTTAGATAGAAGAAACAAATTCATATATTTGTATAGGGGCCGAGCGTGTCAAATTTTGTACTGAAGTTGATTCTTGCCTGTAATTTTAAATATGTCTCAGGCTCTTGATTGTTCATAATTTTTGTGTTGTTGCAATTGAATATCACGTAACGAGGCATTTTTTATGTTTTGGTTGACTTCAACTTACAAAAATTGACGCCCGAAAGTTGCAAGCTGCGAGTAAAGACGGACAACTCAGTGGATTTCACTGAGTTCATTTGACACGCTAAGTAGATACGTTTGCTTGATCTATAGTATATATGACATCTGTGACTTTTCATTATTTTTGAAATCGGGATTTAATCAGTTCAAGTCCCGATCTCGATTATAAAATAGTACATTACGATACAAGTGCGTAAAAAAGGAAGTTTGAAACGAGTGGCGATAAATTAAAACACGACCGAAGGGAGTGTTTTAAATCGACACGAGTTACGAATTTCCTTTTCGCACGTGTATCGTACGACGTTTTTCAGTACAGATGAGCTTTCAAAGTTTCTACCTGGCATATAATGAACCACTTCTCGCACTAGTGCGTAAAAAAAACACCATCTGTACTGAAAAATAATTAGTAATAATCGTGAAAGTTTAAATCAGTGTCAATACATTTCGTTGTAGTTTAGTTTAATATGTGGTTATTTTACTTCGCGAGTGTGATGAAAAACATTGTGTACAAACTCGAGTTCAGAAAGAGCCAGTTCGTAATCCTTCACTTTCCGCCCTTAATTCACAATGTACTATTATGGCTTCTTAAAGTATTCTAAGATAGTTGCTGTTTTTCAGTAAATAACTATAGCGAAATGTACACTTGTCTTTCTATAAATAACAACATCGTAAGTGACTGACAAGGCGCTAAAATTTGTCAAACAAGTCTGTCCGTAAATAAGAACTAAGAAAACTATAGGTATCCTTTTCTCTAGCACCCTAAAGAAAAGGATGCATATAGTTTTCTTTGTTCTTATTTACTGACAGACTTCGTTGACAGAGTATAAAACGAGTATGTACCAATAAGTTTTTCGGTAACTTATGTGCGAAATGTCATTTGATATTTTCCAACCACTTTTCGGCGAAAGAAAACATCGTGATGAAACCAGACTAATTCCAATAAGGCCTAGTTAAGTTATCCTTTGGGTTGAAAGGTCAGATGGCATTCGCTTTCGTAAAACTATAGCCTACGCCAAATCTTAAGATCAGTTGTCATAGTGGACCCCAGGCTCCCATGAGCCGCGGCAAATGCCAGGATAACGCAAGAAGGATGATGATCTCTAAATACCTATGTAACTATTTTTTTCTGTATTTTTCTCCAACTCTTTTGTGTATCGTTCTATTTAGACGAACATGTGAAAGGTGTGACCAGTAGTTATAGTTATGCGGACAGCTGTAAATCATGTGACAAGGAAGTACGCATAAATCTAACTGAGGCCCATTGTCGCTTTCTCAGAACTAAACTTATGATTGTCTTTGCAGTGTTTACTATTTCAGTTTGTCCTAGGTCTTTCTTATAACCAGAGATCGGACGGATTTGCGACATTCTTAGTGACTTACGTCATTTTAATGACTTTTAGTATGAGATGTCGCACAAAAATCCGATCTCTGCTTATGACCAAAATATAATATACATAACATATACATATAATACATATAATCACGCCTGTATCCCATAAAGGGGTAGGCAGAGGCAGAACACATGAAACTACTAAAGCTTCAGTGCCACTCTTGGCAAATAAGGGGTTGAAAGAAAACGAAACTGTGACATTGCAGTGACAGGTTGCCAGCTTCTCGCCTACACCATAATTTAACCCATATCCCATAGTCGCCTTCTACGACACCCACGGGAAGAAAGGGGGTGGTGAAATTCTTAACCCGTCACCACACAGGCAAAATATACTAGCTTTTGTTTTCCCGCGGCTTCGCTCGCGTTAAATTTGAAAATTGCGGAATCCATACTAATATTATAAATGGGAAAGTGTGTGTGTCTGTTTGTTTGTCCGCCATTCACGGCAAAACGGATCGACGAATTGACGTGATTTTTTAAGAGGAGATAGTTGAAGGGATGGAGAGTGACATAGGCTACTTTTTGTCTCTTTCTAACGCGAGCGAAGCCGCGAGCAAAAGCTAGTGCTCCATAAAAACTACCACCCCTCATTTTAAGGAAGTGGGGGGTTAGATTCAAAAAGTAGCCTATGTCACTCTCCATCCCTTCAAATATCTCCACTTTAAAAATCACGTCAATTCGTAACTCAGTTTTGCCGTGAAAACGGACAAACAGACATACACTTTTCCATTTATAATAGGTATTAGTATGGATCGATTGTGCTGCATACGGGCCAGAAAAAAGAAAACTTTTCTTGAGAATAACGTTTTTGAAGTGAAAGTCTAATGCGACTTCTAATTGACAGCGTTAAACGTTTAGCGCTCAGTGTTGCCAACTCGAACGATTTGGTAATTCCTTGTAGCGGCAGTGAGTGAAATACGTAATT
Source organism: Leguminivora glycinivorella (assembly GCF_023078275.1). Lineage (NCBI taxonomy): Eukaryota > Metazoa > Arthropoda > Insecta > Lepidoptera > Tortricidae > Leguminivora > Leguminivora glycinivorella. The sequence continues at coordinate 2,258,323 of NC_062988.1, read as the reverse complement.
TGAGTTTTTTTCTTTTAAGTCCGACTTACGCTTTACTGTAGATTTCTAATAGGTTTTACTGTAATCTATAGATTGAAAACTATCCCGTGTACCTAAATCTAACTGAGGCCCATTGTCGATTTCTTAGAACCCCCAGTTAGGATTGTTTGCAGTTTACTATTTTAGTTTATAGTTTAACCTTTTATGTGTTTTATAGGTACAAATACAAATAGAAAAGTCAATCTTAGATTGTGCTATAGATGACAGAAAATATTATTCTGGAAAAATAGTACATTACATCAGAGGCCGGGAAAATGAGGATTTCCGGCCAAGTGGATATATACGGCCGAGCGAGCGTGCGAGCGAGGCCGGATAGGATACAATGAAATAAAAAAAAATGCTCTAAAAGACAATATTTTATTTATTAAGTAACCAAATACAAATACACTCAAACGTCAAGTGTGACAAGTATCCAGGTCACACAAAAATTAAAAAAAAAGTGACATGACAGTATTGACAGCTTACTTAAAAAAGTTACTTTGCAGGCCTAGGCCTAAAAAATAATATGAAATCCCTTTACAGTCCTCTCGAGTTGTTGCGCCCAAAAAGCGATACTTCCCAGCCCATTTTAAGGAACGTAAAGACAATATTTCATTGCATGTTTGAGAAAATATAAAAACAAACAAAGATCGAAAAAGAATCGTATCCACATCCATATCATGTCATATTGATCAATACCCAAACAAGCAACCTAAAGTTTAGTTCAAATAGCACTTCAACAGTTCAAAATTATATTGATTTCCTGTTTGTAAAAAAACTCTTAGTAGCTACTTAAAACGATAGTAAAAAAACATGCTACAGGAAATTACTTCTGTTATGAATGTTATAATCGCTTGAAAAACCATTTCAGTTTGGGTCTGAGTATTAAACCGTCTTTAAAACGCTAAGATCCTTTGCACCCCCTAATCCAATACCCAGAAAAACTGATATCATAAACATATTTGTACAACGTCTTTATAATTACTCTCCGTACCAAAGCCCTATTTATTAAGGCCCGGTACACGCCCCTCTGCCGTCTACACATTCCTTTATGAACTGACACAAAGTGTCTCTTAATTTCGCCCCCACTGGCGGCTTTACAAAGTTCTATCTGTTATGTAGCGATAGCATGACAGTTGGAACAAATTATATTATTTTCCTAATGGTCTTTACATTGGCATAAGCGCTGGTAGCCTAGCGGTACACTGAGAGAAAGAAACCAAGTTTCATGTTCGTTCAATAAGTTTTTTTGGTTAAAGTAGCGCCTATACGTGCTCTTTGGTTCAAACTCAGAGGATTTTTTTTTTAATCTGTGGGTTCAAACAACAAGTTAGATTTTGTTAAGTGTAGCTAGTACATTCTACAAGTTTAATTTTATTTGAATCAACAAGTTGATTTTATAAAAGCAACATGGCTTATATTGTTTTAAACATATGTTTGGCTGATTCAATCAAATATCTTTTAACAAGTTTGACCTTGTTGCTCGAACAAATTCGACTTGTATCATCAACATTGTGATTTATTCCGTTTACTAAAATACTTCTGTTTCAAACGGATAAACCCGCAACAAGTCGAACTTGTTAAATTCACAATGCAAATTTCTCTCAGTGTAAATACGTGCGGCTCGCACTAATGAATTTTTCGGAATTTATGTGCGAAATGTCATTTTGATATTCGCCAGTCGCTTTTCGGTGAAGGAAAACATCGTGAGGAAACCGGATTAATTCCAATAAGGTCTAGTTACCCTTCGGGTTGGAAGGTCAGATGCCAGTCGCTTTCGTAAAACTAGTCTCTAGTCAATCTTGGGATTAGTTGTCAAAGCGGACCCCAGGCTCCCATGAGCCGTGGCAAATGCCGGGATAACGCAAGGAGGATGATGATATGTTTCTGTGTAACTTGGTCCTATAATAAAAGTTATCCTATTATGTCCTTCACACCAAATGGGCCCTACGGAAGATGGCTACATGGCTAGCATCATGCTGAGTTGGGTCCATTTCGTGATGAACACTTTTATGTCATTTTGTTCTTTGCCATTTTATGTTTGATGTCTGTACATGTCCGTACATGTTATGTGATCGTCATGAATAAATGTCTTTTATCTTCTTTTTTTTTTACACAGTACAAAACAAACGGGTCTTTTACGTCCCTGTATTTGCCGACGCTACGTCAGGGGTGGCACACAAAGCGACTGCTCTTTTGCCCCGCTTCTTACTTTTTACTTTTTGGCCCCCGCCACCCCTGCTGTTTGTTTCAGTTTTGCTGTTTTTAATGTCTAGAGATACAGAATGGCTGGTTTGGAATAATAATGTCCGTGTTTTTCATGATTATCACCCTTACATATAAATAAAGCCTTACTCAAGGTTCCTAGGTGGTTTAAACTAAAATAGAAGTTCTTCGTACTAAAGAAAATGTGAAAACGCCCGTTGGTGGTCAATAACGAAATCGAACTATCATCTTTAGCAGGAGCGACTAACGCCCTGGACTTTTTTCATAATTATTATATTATCAGCAGAGGTTTCCGGTGTTCTGTAGAATTTGCACTGTGCTTGTCTAACTTTACTTTTTCGGCCGATATTTCAACCTCCTGGTTCAAAGCTTTTACTACTCTGTTACTAAATATTTTACAAGTTTTGTTTTATTCTCCTTGCCTTGTTAATAGTATGTTAGTTTCGGTCAAAAGGTAGAAGCTAAATTTAACCCACTTCCCGGTTTTCGATTGAGCTGAAATTTTGCACACATGTGTAAATCATATGACATATGAAAATGTAATATTATGGTATCATGGAGCTGATCTGATGATGGAGTAGAAATGTAACCATAGGAACTCTGTTATGAAACGTCGTATCCCCATCGAGTAAGGGGTTTTTAGAAACGTCTCGAAGAGTAGTAGATGACTGTTGAAAGAAAGGTACAGTCGGCGATAAAAGCTTGTGCCGAAAGTGATTTTTTTGCAAAAAAACTTATTTTTATTATTATATGCCCTTGACTTGAAGCTTGTTGGGTTACTTGAGCTGTGGATTATGACCTTAAAAGTATGACTGGTCCTTTTTATTTCACTTTGTATCATTATTGCGTCTGTTTTCATTAAGGATATAGAGAAGGTAGTATTTATAAAATATATTATGCCAAATTTGCCGCCTCCAATCACCCCGATTAAGACATCCCCTCCTTGTTTCCTAATTATTCGCTCCAAGGCGTGGGGCGTCGGATGTTAAGCGATCTCGTTATAATGTGATATCATTATTATTGATGAGGTTATTGACAATGATGTCTCTCGTATTTCGGAATGCAATTTTGATATGTTCCTAATAATGCATATGCACTATACATAATGCCCGGTCATTATGAATAATGCCCATTGTGAGTGGGCAATTTGATAATTGCCCAGGCATTATACATAATGCCCATTGCCCATCCTCTGTTGGGCAAAGTGATAATAACACATCGAATAGCTGACTTTTGCCCGGGCATTATACATAATGCCCATCCTCTGTTGGGAAAAGTGATAATAACATATCGAATAGCTGAATTTTGCCCGGGCATTATACATAATGCCCATCCTCTGTTGGGCAAAGTAATAATACCACACCTATACTTATTATGCCTCTTTACGTCTAAGAGATAAAAGGTATTGAAGATTTTTTCGCTGATTTGTGATTGCCTTTCATACATGTTACCAGGGCGATTTAATATGGGACAGACTAAGCCAGTACAAAAAAGCGTACCCCTGAAATGTATCGGCCTTTAAGGCTTTCAACTAGATGGCGCTGTTTCGCAGCCAGGTAGTGGCCAAATCAAATTTTCCCCAAATATTTTTGCGTTTTTATTTTTTATATTTATTTGAATAAGTATCATAGTATCACGTCAAACACATTTTGAGAAAAAAAAAATGTAGTCATCATCAGTGTAGTATTTAAGATTGTAAATCCTATATAAGTAAATCATCAATGGTGTTACCGAAATACGTGTAAATTGTGTACCTAAGTCAATCATGAGGTCCAGAAACAGCATTAGATCATTTAGATAGTACAGGAAAGGAGTGATTGGGAAGTCTAGTGTCAGTAGGACAGATCCACTTCGGGTCGCTGAGCCAGCGAAGTAAGAGTTTTGAATGATTAATTGTTATTTTCATTAGACTTATATTGACCGGGATATCGACCGAGATTACCTTATTGACGCAGTTACATGCATCATGATCACGGAAAACGATATGATGATGGAATGTTGGTTTCCGTGATCATGATGCATGTAACTAACTGCGCGTTGAAAAATCAGGAGGTAGGCCAAAATCAAAAAGGTGATCACGGTCTACATCCCGATCAATATAAGTTCAGCGAAGAAAGTAGGTACTCACATGACATTACAAAACGTAATGTTAACCTCAAAACAACCTAAAATGATACTCATCTAAGACGCTCCTAAATCTTTTGCCACAAAAGCGCGACTGTCAAAGACATAAAGGCACTCACACAAAGAACAAGACGCTGTGAAGCAAACAAAATGTCTATACAGGCACGACTAAACACTGCCAAGACGTGGGTGGGGGTGGTAGGGGGAAAGAGTGGGGAAGTAGACGCGACAGACGGTTTCAGTGTAGGTTGATATACTTACCTAGACCTACTGAGGCTCTAACAGTTTAATATGTACATATTTCGGAGTTTAAATCCCTATAGAAAATATAAAACAAAAACTTATTACGTTGATGATTTAGGAAAAAATATTTATCTAGGCAATATTGTACAGTTTTGGTACTTGATCAGACTCGGGATACTCTTGATTTGTAGAAAAAAAAGACTGAAGATAGAGACAGTAGCGTTTCAAGACGCCGTTTAGTCTCGGAAAAGAATTAATGAATTAATTACTTAGACTTTACCTATTCAAAAGCGACACACTTTGAAAGGAGACCACTAGCTTGCATGCAATATCTAATTTCACCATTTTCTTCAGAAATCTGGGCTCAATTTTCAGCCAAAATCATGGGCAGATATAATATCTGCCAGCGTAGGTATCGTATAAGTAAGTATATAGAATATTTTGGCGGTCAGACCCCAACAAGACTAGTTGTTATACCTCATTTCTCAGACAGACAGACATGACAAAATTATAAAGGTTCTATTTTTTGTGTAACTCGCACTCGTACCATGAAAAGGCCCTTGAGTCGTGTTTTAGATCCTTGGCCCCTACTCTTATTTTATGTCGGTGGCAAAGAAGTTAAGAAGTAAAGTCAACATACTATAAATGTACCTCTACTTACCAAGTATTTAAATTTCGAAAAATTAAATAACGCTCTGATCTAGAGTTACTCTATGTCAGCCGCACACGTTATACAACATATCGCTGTGTACTCTGCGGCCCCATAAGCGAGCAAAATCGTTAAACTGCGCCATGGAAAATTGTGGAAACTTCTACATGTAGCTAACTTTTTAATAAGATTAACTTACAGTATTTGTATCATGTCTATTTATGAGTTTTACTCCATATTTTTGTAGTTAACTTTGGTAGGTAAGTTTAACACAGCCTGGAAAAAAATAGAGCGTGGAGTCCCACTTTGCGAAGTTTCACTTCGCATCGCGAAGTTTCACTTCGCAGTGTGTTGTTTTTCAAAATCGTGTAAGCAACACTGAGCGTTAATCGTTTAACGCGTTAAACGTTTAACGCTGTGAGTTGGAAGTCGTATTAGAAGTTTCACTTCAGAAGAGTAGAAAATAATAGTGGCTAATCTATGTGAACCGTTTTGCATGTGGCAACTATTGAGTCACTTTTGTATGAGAAAAGTGTTGCTATGATTAAAAAAATACTTACTTCCATTTCTACTGTTTTTGTTTCTTTCTATTTGTATTTTTAAACCCCGACGCAAAAACGACGGGGTGTTATAAGTTTGATGTGTCTGTTTGTCTGTGTGTCTGTCTGTGGCATCGTAGCTCCCGAACGGATGAACCAATTTGGATTTAGTTTTTTTTTGTTTGAAAGCTGAGTTAGTAGTAGTAGTGTTCTTAGCCATGTTTCATGAAAATCGTTCTAATATGTCGCGGTCGGGGTTTTTTCAAAATTTTAATTTTGTGGTTGTTAACAAGTTGGAGTATCGATCTAGAGACTGTGAGTTGAAGTGTCACTTCTCACCCATGGCTGTAATTTGGACACTTTTTTACATGAACATATTTGCATAATTATTATCACATGCGAACTCCAGGCTCCCATGAGCCATGGCAAAGGCCGGAATAACGTCTGGTTGACCAAAGAGCTGGCGACTTCCTTGCACATTGCGATACAGCGAGTAAATGCCGCCAGCATCCTTGGTACAAAGCCTCAAGTGCCTATTTTAGATAGATTGTGTTTTTTTTATATCTGATAGATGACGTGTTAGTCTCTTCTAGTAGGCACCATTTACATTTCAGCAGTTCACTACTCGTTAATAATTTTGATCGTTGACAGCAAAATGGCAATAAAATCACATCGCATTTTCCGCCGTATTAAAAACTTGTTTTTTACTAGCAAACTAAACCATAAATTATCATGTTTTATCATAAATTTTTCGCTTAAAAATTAACATAAAAATTACGTAAAACTTGCAAATAAGTATCATATCAATTCGGTTTCCCCGTACCATGAGACCACATCATGTTATCGCTATCCTATCGTTATTACATCTCATGGTACGGGGGCTCGCCACCTGTTCGGCATCCGGCCTTTAATGAACGAAACGGTAACTAACACAAGCTCATATCTGTGTAATCTTAAGTTCGATTTTCAACTTTCCGTCGTTCTAAATAAGGTTTTATATGAGTTGAGAAACTTAAGTGACATAGGATTTTTTTGTTCGGTGAAAAGTCAGTGAACGCATATCGTGTAATTTTAGCGAGCTCATATCTTGTTAATCTGATTCTTGATTTTGAATTTAATTGCTTTACTGATAGAGTAGAGTTTTGAAGTACGATTTTAGACAAGATATGAATGATAGGATGCGTTGACTTTTCAAACTATTGTCGTGTGCAATGAAAGTTAAAAGTTATAATTAACGTATAGTCATAATTATAACCATCATGTATAGGTTCTCTGTTTGGTTAAATTACAGAAAACAACTTTATAAATTCATTAAAATTTTCGAAATAACTCTATTAGATTCTTATTAGATTTTTACTTGTAAAGACAAATCTATATCTATTAAGTATTATCGGTAAAGAAAAGGGTTAGCCAATGTGACAATCGCTTGATAAATCTTCTAACAGCGATAAGTGTTAGTTTGCGTTTTGTTCGCCAGTACAATGGAGCGTAAGGGCATGTTGGCTACGCGACCTGGGACAACAAATCTAGCAGGTAGTCTAGGTAACTAAGGAACCTATATTGTTATTCGGTTATTGGTAAATCCTTTTAAATTCCTAGTAAATTTCTAGTAGTATTTTTTCATAACTTTTCATGATTTATTTTCCGAAATTACGTTTAATTACCTACTTCTTAACCTACATTCATTAACCAACAACAATTGCAACCGTCAACAATATAATTGGCCGTTCCATTTCCGCAAAATTCAAATTTAGAACACATTCCACACCAATCACAATAGAGTTGGCTCCGCGTTCCAATTCGGTGCGCTATTGTTGAACGGCGGCCTCTGATTGGCCGAGGGGCACAATGGGCCACGCCCACAACAATGCCCTATTGTCGTTCGAACGACGCCCAACGGTTTTCAATTTTTGAAGAAAAACCGTTTCGATTGGTGTTCGGGATTTGAAAAGTTCGATTTTAAATTGGGCGCTTTCAAATGTGGATCAAAGTGCTTTTATCATAACGATTAAAGGGTAACTTTACCGATATTAGTATCGTATAGATGAACAGGTTATATGACTGTTACATAATAAAGGGCTTAAATTAAAACATGAGCGTCAGTTTATGAAATGAGCCGAGAGCGAGTGAAACATGTCACAAGTGTTTGATAGTTAATTTTTTGCTTGAAATGATCAGGGACTATGTGTAGGTGCCTTAAGTGTTAATAACCGTCATAGGGACATTTTTTTCACACACAAAATTAAATGACATCCGTCACTTGCACCACCGAAAATGCGTTAACCCGAAGTTAACCCACCATTTTATATGGAATTTGACAGTTGACAGCCCACTAACCTTGAGTTTAGCGGGTGGTTATAATGTAATAATGTGTGTAGCTATAACAAATTTAGGAATAATTTAGATATAATTGCCAATATTGCCATACCCTACCGGGGTGCCATGCGACCTCCTTCGTATTGTAACATCGTTAATGTAATACCATGGTTTTCAATAAACGATATTGATTGATTGGTGCAAGTGGCCTTAACTGACACTAGACATTGACTGCCTACGATTCTATTTTTTTTTACTAAGCACCTTAACAGCTACATACACATTACCGTCATTATGTAGATTTATGGTAGGTACCATCCTAAGTTAAACTTATGTTACTTTCAGTAAAGATTCAATCCATGGGAAATTCAATGGGAAAGTGTGTATGTCTGTTTGTTTGTCCATCTTTCACGGCAGAACGGAACGACGAATTGACGTGATTTTTTAAATGAAGATAGTTGAAGGGATGGAGAGTGACATAGGCTACTTTTTGTCTCTTTCTAACGCGAGCGAAGCCGCGGGCAGAAGCTAGTAACACTATAAGTGCTATTTAAAAATACATCTCTGAAGTAAACACTCTTAATAGCCGTTGATTACTGTCTCCATTAAACTTAAAAAGCTTTGAGCGATTAACGGACATGTCAGAAAAAATTTCAGTTAAGTGGCCGAATAAACCTCATTTTTTCCCTAAAAGCTCATTTAAAAAAAAAGTCTATCTATTACTGAAAATACGTAAAACGAAAAAATAATTTACAAAAAATCCTATCTCTCCAAGATTCTCTTAATAAATATCAACCGTGTTGAGTTCAGACTAAGTTTTATTTTGAAATGGCAATTGTAGAGTAAAATAGGAGATTGTAGAGTTGATAGAGTTTCATAGGGGACGCTACAAATGATGATTAAGCTAACTAATGGTTCCATTTAGGTGAGTTAGCGATATTTTTAAGGAGAAATGTGTAAATGTGCCCTTAGGTTGACTTTGGAATGAATTTACTGTTAGCAGTCGATTTGAGTATTTGTGTAAGGTACAGCGGGCCAAATCCCGACTGGGGGGCAAATGTAACTAATAAATTTTTCCATGTTTTACAATGTTTGCATTATTAAGTATAATGTCCACCGGTTATTTATGGTAGGCGTGTTCAGTGGATACATGTAGAACTCAACATCATAGTGTAATAACCACAAAATTAAAATTTTGAAAAAACCCCCGACCGCGACATAGTAGACCGATTTTCATGAAACATGGCTAAGAACACTCCCGACTTACTCAGATTTCAGACAAAAAAACTAAATCCAAATCGGTTCATCCGTTAGGGAGCTACGATGCCATAGACAGACAGACACACAGACAGACAAACAGACAGACAGACGGACAGACAGACAGACAGACAGACACGTCAAACTTATAACACCCCGTCGTTTTTGCGTCGGGGGTTAATAACGGAAAAAATGGATCAGTTACAATTGACCCTCTGTCGAAATTTGCCCCGCTGTACCTTATGCACCTGATAGTTAGTCAAGAGTCAATGTGAGCTGACAGATAGATTAGGTACTTAGATGTTTTGGATTATTGGACTCAGCCTTTACTTGGTATTTTTAATAGTTGCAAAAAAGACTGCAAATTTTGATATCCTAATAAAAATTAATAATATCAGACCAGCCAAACTATTTTAAAAGGCCAATTTCGGTATTTCAGAGTGGGTCCCGTAGTCCAAGGGTCAGTAACCTATGACCTAGGTAGATAATGGAATTAGAATTAGTCGAACCCTAACAAGCAAAACTAAAACAATGAAATTAGGTCCTTAATAAAAAATGACTAAAAACAGCCTATAGGTATGGACCATATCAGAAAAAACAGGTTAGAACCTAAAGTATGGCCTATTAGCCTTTTAGGTACAGATTGGCATTATCACCGACATCGAACCCTATTCAATAGTTATAGGTTATCAAATAATCTGGTACAGTCAGTACCAATGACGAAACAACGCACCAAAAGTATCCTAAATCCTGTCTAGAAATATATGACTACTAGGTTTAGCCCGCGGCTTCGCTCGCGTTAGAAAGAGACAAAAAGTAGCCTATGTCACTCTCCATCCCGTCACCTATCTTCACTTAAAAAATTACGTCAACTCGTCGTTCCGTTTTGCCGTGAAAGACGGACAAACAAGACACACACTTTCCCATTATTAGTATTGATTACGCGCCATGTTGCGGAATTTTTAAGAATTTTCTTCATACTATTCTGAACTGTCACCCCATACATCATATGTCATCATGTTTAATTTGTTTTGTTTCTTGTGTATTACTTGTAAACTATGTGAGGTGTGCAATAAAGAGTATTGTATTGTATTGTATTGTATCAGAATAATAGCGCCCTACTACTTAGTCACATATTTCTGTTCCGCTTTTCTAAAAATAATATTTTACAGTTCGTGGTCAGACATTTCCAAAAAAAAAAAACATTCAGTCGAATTGAGAACCTCCTCCGTTTTTTGAAGTCGGTTAATTATTTCTCTATTTATAGACAGATGACTCTTTTAGTTTATCAATTACAGAATGGTAGTTACTTCTGAAGGTTATTTGGTTCACTACTTTTAACGCTGACTATACCTAGGGTACCTAGGGCATTGGCTAATTGGTGAAAGTTGAGAGCTATTATAGGAATTTTCTTTGAAAGAGCTGGCATTTTAATGGGGAATATATTTATTACGACAATAGTTAGTTAGTATTGATAATATGTCTTACCATTGAAGAAGGTTCTATGCCATGTGCACAAGGAAAGCTACCATCCAAGTACCGATGTATACTTATGGAGAATATGTATTTAATAAGTATAAGACATTGGTCCCACTGCGAGCTAGTAAGCTATGAGCTATCGGCTATAAAAACGAACGAAAGATAAGCACTCCCGTGCAAATAAAAGAGACACGGCGATGTTGATAGCTCACCGCTGGTCGAGTAGCTATAAACATCGCCGTGTCTCTTTTATTTACATGGGAGTGATTATCTTTTGTTCGTTTTTATAGCCGATAGCTCATAGCTTACTAGCTCGCGGTGGGACCAGTGCTTTAGGACACTCCTTTGGATGGCTACTATTTTACAATATTAATATAAACATTAAAAGGCGCGCCATGTCACCACTCCTCAATATAACAGTCGAATACCTCCCTTCTAGATGACTTCATAAATGCTCACACATCGCAGGGAAGCATTCCACACGTTCATCAAAGTATTAAAGTGCTACTAAAATTAATAATCGCCAAATTAAAGACACAACTGACAGATCAAAAGACTGAAAAGCCTTCTAACATCTTAATTATCTACGATATTAATATACAAGTATATGTTTCGTACAATCTTCAAAATATAGTCCAAAATCATTTATAAAAAGAAAATACCATTAAAAAAACTACCTTTTTCCATAAATTTTAAGGTTTAATTTTCAAGGAAATTGAAAAACGTGATAAGATTTTGCGTAAGTAATTTTTCTGTGTGTGTTTGGTAACTACACACATATTGTTGATCAATTGATCATAAATTCATATCTGATATAGAAAAACATACTAATATAGACTATAATCTCATTGCTATATGGTTAATTTTAGGTTGAAAGGGAAAGGGGAAGTAGGAGCAAAATGGGTCATCAAAAGTTCCGTTCGTGTGAGTGAAGGGTTGAGTTGAGATGAACCCGTTATCTGCGAAGGGAGGGTATCTTAACTTGGGGGATTAGGTTTAACGTATCTTAAGGTTAGTTCGGAGTTCAGTTAAAATGGTGAACTTTGTTAATTCTGTTATGGGGGTTAAATTGTGACTATTGCGAGGTATACAGAGTGTTTATCTAGTTACGTACTTACGTAACCTCGCACAATGTATCAGCATTGCGATACAGCGAGGAAATGTCGCCAGTATGCAATGGCAATTGTACAATGCCTCTAGGGCCTATTTTAGACATTAGCTAGCTTTTAAGTTTAGTCTTAGTTTCTTATATAAATAAGGAATATTAATGTGCTCTGTCTACCCCTTTATGAGATACAGGCGTGATTGTTTGTATTTTTTGTATAAACTGTTGTAGCTGTTACACTGCCAAAAGGATAAGATAAGTATACATTGATCCAAATCACAGAGAACCTCCTGTGATCCAAATACATGTGTCTGGTCAGGTGATTAAATATTCCGCTATTATTTTTACATGTATACAAAACTTACAAAATTTCTTTTTTTGCACAAGCTTGTAGGTATCACCATTCTTTCAACAGTCCGAGACGTTTCTAAAAACCCCTTAATCGATGGGGATACGACGTTTCATAGCAGAATTCCTATGACCACCTTTCTGCTCCATCATCAGATCAGCTCCATAATACCATAATATTGCATTGTCACGTGATCGACATATGTGTGCAAAATTTCAGCTCAATCGGAAACCGGGAAGTGGGTCAAACTTAGCTTCTACGTTTTGACCCATACTAACATGCTAACAAGGCCAGTTAAAACTAGAAACTGTATAACTGTAATCTTTGTTTTCAATAAATTAAAAAAAAAAAGCTTGTAATAATAAAAAAATAAAACCAAGTGTACACTCGCACATCCGTACATCTGTAGTATCTATTACCGACTGCAGAGGCAGACTGAAACGCCGGAAACACCACAATGGTGAATCCGATCCGGCCAATTAGCGTCCGTCGGCTATTTTTGCTCGCGTGTGACCTGGCCTTTATGCTGACTTATTCGATGGGAAAGTACATTTATAATTAGGTAATTCATGACATTGAATCAATTATTGTTTGTTGAATGATTTATTTTAAATATAGGGCATGTATTTAGATGTTATACGGCAAAAATGAGTAAGATACGGCGGGGCAAATCTCAACTGGGAGGGGGGGAGCAAATATAACTAGTACATTTTTTCATGAAATAAAACTATGGAAACGGATTAAATCGCGTATAATGAATTTATAATACATCCCGACCTAGCTTTATTAAAAGTGTGTGAACCTGCCTTAGAAATCTATATTATTTGTGGTCATGGTTCGTTAATATTTCTTGTATGTGGGTAGCTTTTGCACATTTTAATTTTTCCTCAGTCACCCGTTGACCACGAACGCTGTAAAGAGTTCGAAACGTCGGGATGTATTTTAAATTAATTATACGCGATTTAATCCGTTTCCATAGTTTTATTTCATGAGTAACTATCGCGGTAACCGAAGACCAATTCTATATTTTTTTCATGTTTTACAATGTTTGCATTATTAAATAGAGTGTCCACCGGTTAGGCGTGTTCAGTGGATACATGTAAAACTCAACATCATAGTGTAATAATGAAAAAAAAAAAGGATCTACAATCGCACCCCAGTCGAGATTTGTCCCGCTGTACTTTACCAAAAGATATGATTCTGCAGAATTTTCAAGATGCGATGGATGTTGCTTGAATTATGTTTTTCTTGCCTGGACTGTTAATACTTGTAATTTTGTTAAGTTGGAGAATAACGTTTTAATATTGTGTTTATAGCGTAGGTAGGATTTCTAACTGCTTTGAGATTACCCCTCCCAGCTCTTAAGAACTACTTAAAAAAACATTGATGTTAAAGGCTTATTACAGAGTCGAGGACTATTTGACAGACAAACATGCATGGCCCGAACCAGAAACTACAAAAAACGAATAGCAATTAAAATAATTGTATTATGTATAGAGGACACAGTTCAGATAAGAAAGCACATCAAATATTTTATATTTTATGTTGTGTAGGTAAATTACATATTTAATGATATTGAGATTCATATTATCTTTTTCTTCTGTGACAATTTGATATGTTTTCTCTGAAGAAGAACGACGTATTATTAAGCAATAATATAATTTATTGAAATTAATTTCCATAGAGTACCTAGTCTGTTCATATTCTTTGATGAATACTTTTGCATGTTAAATTGTATCTTGTTATTTAATGCATGTTAATTATAAGATGTAATGTTTTGAAAAGAAGTTGCCCGCCGAGTTTCTTGCCGGTCCCATAGTGGATACCCCCCACCCAACTGAGGGGGGACTGAAATCTTCTCGAGGCTGAGGCGTAGGGTTAGAGCCGGCGTAGCTTTATTTGACGTTCATATGCGCATTGTAATATGCCTACTTGAAAAATAAATATTTCATTTTCATTTTCATTTTCATAACTAACGAATACATTAGGTACTTATTGTTTCAAATTTGAGTTTACTAAAACTGTACCTACCTACCAACATTTTTTGATATAGGTTAATGGAACTATAAGTTCTTATTCCATCAATTAACGTTCCTACATGAATGGAAAATAGATGCATACATTTCTCTAAACTATTCCAAAATAGGATTGAAAATGTAACCAAATTCATAATATGTAGTTTCCAAATACCTTAAGTACTTTTCAGGTAAAGTCCTCAGTCCTGTAAAGTAAGTAAGAAAAGCTAAAAACAATATGTTCTCAAATGAATTCTCAAAGGTTGTCTGTACGCTCTTTAGCGATAAGACCGCCTGTTGTCTACCTCTATTTATAATCATTTGTTTTGTCTCCATTGTAGGTATATTTTGCTGAGGTGTGGCAATAAAGAGTATTCTATCTATCTATCTATCTATCTATCTATCTATCTATGAATTGAAGCACACCCCACACTACCACCACAAAACAAAGGTCGCATTAAACATACTAATAGTAGGATCATACGACCTTCGTAATACATATTCAAATAATTAATGAATCTACCGTCCCGTAACCGTAGGTACGGGATTTAGCCGTCGCGTGAACTCCTATAATCATTTTTTTTGCCATTTTTTTATTTTGATTTTTTAGGGAATTTTAGGTCAACAACAAACAACAACAACATACAATCACGCCTGTATACCATAAAGGGGTAGGCAGATCACATGAAACTACTAAAGCTTCAGGGCCACTCTTGGCAAATAAGGGGTTAAAAGAAAACGAAACTGAAATTTTAGGTCAATTGTACGGAATGTACGGAAAATGGTAACAAAATAAGAAAAATCGTATGGGACTATTTTTTTAACTACTAGGATTGAAAAAGCTAATTCTGAGTAGAAATACCATTTTTTTTAAAATATCAGATTTCATAAGTGGCGAAAAAAAAAGAAATGCTCTATATGCCTGAAGAGGGGCCTCCGAATTGGCCCGTAACATGTCGCAGCAATAGCGATATAATAACGTGAGTACAACCGTAGATTAATTAATTATCATACGACCTTTTAAAACTGCGTCAATATCTAATCTGCATAAGTAAAGACCCCAATTAAGAAAATCAAAGACATCGAAAACAATCTCTTTGGGGAAAGACGGACAAAACGGGACCAATCTAGTAATGGATCGAACCTGATCACCTAGGGGAGGGAAGTTTGCAAAGGTTAGATACGGGTATTGTTTTTAACCGTAAAGAGGGTAAGACCGCAATTTGCTAGCAGATTTTATGTTTGGTTATTCTTCGGTCAGGAGATACGATGCAACAGACAGACAGACAGACAAACAAACAGACACGTCAAACTTATAAAACACACACCAACACTTCTGGTGTTTCGGGTGTCCATGGGCGGCAGTGATCGCTTACCATTAGGCGACCTGTCTTTTCGTTTGCCTCTTATCCCATAAAAAAAAATCTTAAATAAGTAGTAGTTACTACTTATTAGAGTTTTTTGTCACCCCCCATTTGCAAATTTGCGAGATACTTAGGTACTCAAGCTTTAAGCATTTATCACTGTTTAGTAAAACGTTCCAC
Organism: Leguminivora glycinivorella; assembly: GCF_023078275.1. Taxonomy (NCBI): domain Eukaryota; kingdom Metazoa; phylum Arthropoda; class Insecta; order Lepidoptera; family Tortricidae; genus Leguminivora; species Leguminivora glycinivorella. The sequence goes on along the minus strand of NC_062988.1, from coordinate 2,242,459 downwards.
TTTGTCGGTTACCATTATGGCGAGATTTACTTGTAGGTACCATATAAATGAATAAACTGACAAAGCGGTTTTATGGCAATCGACAAAGTGGGACCTTTTGCCGTGCACACTCACATATATTTATCTAAAAATTATTGAAGTAACACTGAAATAATAACTAAAAAACCCACACATTATGGATGGTCTACTGGAAGATATTAATAGTGACACTAAAGCAGAAGAGGGGAAAAAAATAAAAAGTGTAATAAACGACACAAAATGTACAATTTTTTTTTCTGGAAAACTTTTTGCTTAGTTTCACACTCAACCCTACCATTTGTGTAAAATACATATATCCACATTATTATGCAATAAAAATAAAAACATAACTGATGAAAAGCCACAAATAAATTCGCAGCTGTCAAAACCTATAAGCAAAACATAACCTATAAGCAAAAAAGCGCTGGTGGCCTAGCGGTAAGAGCGTGCGACTTACAATTCGGAGGTCGCGGGTTCGAACCCCGGCTCGCACCAATGAGTTTTTTTTATGTGCGAAATGTCATTTGATATTTGCCAGTCGCTTTTCGGTGAAGGAAAACGTCGTGAGGAAACCGGACTAATCCCAGTAAGGCGTAGTTAGTCTAGTTACCCTTCGGGTTGGAAGGTCAGATGGCAGTCGCTTTCGTAAAAAACTAGTGCATTCGCCAAATGAGCCGTGGCAAATGCCGGGATAACGCAAGGAGGATGAAGCAAAGCTATTAATGTAAGTGAAACTAACATGTCTTGATGCAACCCATAGGTTTTAAGACAAAATAACCCACACTCCCGTTATATTATAAAAGACTATCAAAGTTACGATGCGACCTTCAAATCTTCAAGAAAAGAGCGTACACCCATCTTAAAGGCCGGCAACGCACCTCCAACACCTCTGGTGTTTCGGGTGTCCATGGGCGGCGGTGATCGCTTACCATCAGGCGACCGGTCTGCTCGTTTGCCTCCTATCCCATAAAAAAAAAAAAAAAGTTTGTAAGGTAACCTCACCACAAAATTAAAAATTTTAAAAATCATAGTAGACCGATTTTCATGAAACATGGCTAAGAACACTCCCGACTAACTCAGCTCTCAAACAAAAAAAAAACGGAATCTAAATCGGTTGATCCGTTCGGGAGCTACGATGCAACAGACAGACAACGTCAAACTTGTAACTCCCCGTCGTTTTTGCGTCCGGGGTTAAAATATGTAACTCAATAACCATACAAATAACTTCGCTCCTCTCAAAACAACGTACCTAATACACACCAACATACTGCACGTATAAAAGACTGAATGTAAGCGAAGCCAAGCAATACTGAAACAGTAATAAAGGCCGCCCTCCCCCACCCTCGGGAGATAATGGGGGGAAGTGGGTCAGGCTCCCGGCCGGGCTCAAACAATGTCCTTTAATTTTTTTTTTTTGTGTAGACACGTGTAGGTATGTCTTGGTTATTACATAATAAGTAGTTTATATACGAAATATAGCTATATTGATAATAAAGCCCCCCCTACCCTCGGGAGATAATGGGGGGAACTGGGTTAGGCTCCCGGGCGAACAATGTACTTTTTAACTTTTTCTCCCGTACTGATTCATTCGTCATTTACAGGGTCGTGCATAGATCTTTAAAACCGTACATAATTAAAAGATGTTAAGATGAATCAATAGTCTATTCCCAAAAACGCATCTGTAGCAATGTGTTTTTGGGTTTCGCACTGCGTTTTGCTACCAACTTAACAACCCACAAAAAAAGACACGTGAACCATAGACATATTTTTACAAGCTGTCAAAATTTTGTCTCAAAATCCAGGAAGCATTGTGTTCCTATTTCACGATAGTTATTCTAGAAAACTATTAAAAAAGTAAGTACATGTGTTTTTAAACACTGGTTGCATAAAATATGTGCGTGGTTTGCATTTCATTATCATAATTATACACGAACCGTCGTAAATGAAAAAAAAAAAACAGTATGTAACACGTGCTCGACGCTCCGTTACATTGTCTAATTAGGCGTCCCTTACGAAATTACGAAAAACGCTCATTTTAGCAACCGACCTATATTTAGCACAACCTTGGCCGTGGGATTAAAATACTCGCTCATATGACATGTCCTTTTTATATGACGATTTCGATATAAAAATAACCTGTTTAGTACGAGTGGGAAAAACCGTTCCACAATAGCGCTAATACAATAGACCGTCTTAGCCACGCCTTGCATTGTGAACGCCCAGAGAAAGAAAAATTTCTCGGCAAACCTAACCGATTGTATTGACTTTTTAAACGCCCAACACACCCACTGGGTCTCATTGTGTGCACGTCGACAATACCTCGGAACCACTGTGCGCCGGACTAAGACGAGCGTAGGGCGGAGTCTAGAGCGAGACCGCGGCGCACCTATTTGATAAATAATGGGGGGGAGTGGGACAGAACGCGCCGCTCGGTCACACTGCGCTAGAAAAGGATGGGCGTCCGCTTTGTATAGATTCTTGTGTTATTCCGCATAGACAATTGATTATTTTGCTATTTCTAAATAAAACCTTGCCCAATTCCATCACTAAACGACCGAATACACTGTAACCCACTAGTTTCTACACCTAAAAATCTTCATTTTATTAAAGTAGTATAAGTTATTGGTGTGTAAGCGAGGTATTGTTCGTAGGGCACTGACATTAGGTAGGTGCGTCCTTGTCGCTCCGGCGGGGCGGGGGGCAGGCATTGTAGCGCGCGCGTATTGTCGCTTCGATCTGTTTCATTGTGTGACCGCGCGTCGCATCGAGCGGACGTACGTCGGCTTTTCGAATTTCGAACCGCGTTCGATCGTGTACGAGTTTCGAGCGTTCGTTTTTTTTTGTGTTGTGTTTTTAAAGTTTTGAACTGTGTTATAATGCCAAAGAGTGAGACTGTTTAGACGTGTTTTGTTTTTTTTTTCTGTTGAATGCTGCCCGGTTTTCTCTGATGTCTCGAAAACAGAAAGGAACAATGGTAACACTGTTGAAGGTATGTAAAATTATAATTACATTTAAAATAAATAGTGTCTATAACGATACACCCACGGGAAGACAGGGGGTGGTGAAATTCTTAACCCGTCACCACACGGGCCGATAAAAAAATTCTACAAACTTTATTTCATCGTTTTTAAAACAAGAGTTAATTCATGTTGTAACTTGCCCAGTGGTCCAAACGGTCAAAAAATCTTAACAAAAGTCCCTAATAAGTAAATTCTTCTGTCCTTTTGTATTCTTATTTGAATAAAATCCCTTATTGTGGCAAAAGGTTGCGAAATACCTCTGAGATTTGCCGGTGAGAAAAGAACCAGTTTTCCATTCAGCCCGGCTGACATTTGACATGGTCAGATGATGGATGTAAGTCGGACTTTTTGATCTTAAATAAAAGGGATTATTATTTATTGAATGTAATATAACGAATTACGGTAGTTTTTAGTAATTTCACGCTTTGTTAAACGTTGTGAGTGAACGAATTTTTAATATTTTTGACATTTGTGGTTTTCGTAAATTTCAATCTGTCGGTATTAAACTATGTATAACCTATGTGATTCATTTCATTCCTTGACGTGCATATTACTTTTTGAAATTTAAAAGAGACAGAGGTACCTAACATTTGATAATTAAACGACGTCTCTCGTCTATGTATGAAAAGGATTATGACCGAATCCCATGTCATCTTTAGTCTTTTTAGGGTTCCGTAGTCAACTAGGAACCCTTATAGTTTCGCCATGTCTGTCTGTCCGTCCGTCCGTCCGTCCGTCCGCGGATAATCTCAGTAACCGTTAGCACTAGAAAGCTGAAATTTAGTACCAATATGTATATCAATCACGCAAACAAAGTGCAAAAATAAAAAATGGAAAAAAATGTTTTATTAGGGTACCCCCCCTACATGTAAAGTGGGGGCTGGTATTTTTTTTCATTCTAATCCCAACGTGTGATATATTGTTGGATAGGTATTTAAAAATGAATAAGGGTTTACTAAGATCGTTTTTTGATAATATTATTATTTTCGGAAATAATCGCTCCTAAAGGAAAAAAAAGTGCGTCCCCCCCCCCGTCTAACTTTTGAACCATATATTTAAAAAATATGAAAAAAATCACAAAAGTAGAACTTTATAAAGACTTTCTAGGAAAATTGTTTTGAACTTGATAAGTTCAGTAGTTTTTGAGAAAAATACGGAAAACTACGGAACCCTACACTGAGCGTGGCCCGACACGCTCTTGGCCGGTTTTTTTTTGCTCGATACAGTACGTCCGATGTTTGAATATTAGTAAAATTCGCGAATCATTATGAAAGGTTATTTCATACATTAACCCATATTCATATTTAATTGATTAATGTAGTTACCTATCGGATACTGTTACTAACGGGTAGTGTTAAAATCTGCCTTATCTTCAACTGTTAGTGGTTAGTTTTGTATTAACTGATGGTGCATGTTAATGAATAGTTATAAGTATTTAATATAAGAGTGCATAACCTCGCCGTTAAACTTTGGTTTGGCGAAATTGTAGCAGTAAGCATCTTTATAGTGTTATTAGAAATAAATTAAATTAATTAAAAAAAAAGATAAGTAATCAATATAAAAGTTTAATCATTTGAAAGCTCTTATGTTCTATGTTAAGTATTTTGTTGTAACATATACAATCTTGTTAGTATTGATCAAAAATAATACCTATCCATGGAACTCGATAAATTCAGCTTTGCTAATTTATTAAAGAAAGTACGGTAAGCGTTTTTCGATCATTTTCAAAGAAAAAGAAAACATATTTAAAAGTATTTAATATGATATATGTGATGTGCCCTTTTCGTCATAATATCATACCGTTCATACCGGTGACAGTAATTGAATGCGAGTTTTTTTGGGTCTGGCTGCGTATCCCAGTACAGACTTTGGCACTACTTTTTACGAAAGCGAGTATATACATGGCAGGTCATATATACATTGCATATATGACCTGCCAACCCCAAGGGAAAACTAGGCCATCTTATTTTTCCGGTTTTGAAGATGTTTTTTTTTACTGAAAATGATCTAGTACCTAAACATTTTATCTATTATAACTTTTGAAAATCTCACACACGTCCAACTTGTGATATGTGAATTGAAAGTAAAATGCTCTAACTGTTAGACTACCGGCGCTTCTAAAGTTACGCTACCTATGTGCAATAATTTCAAGAATTTTGACAGCCGTTGCAGGCTTTACGAACGGGGCGTAAAATACAGTAGCTATTATAAATTGCATAATGGCTGGTCTATAATTTACATTTACAAAAGGAACAAATACCTACTTACCACTTAACAATCCTTAAATACCCTTTTAGCCTGTCGCCCGCGGTAGCCTTTCAAAAGATTACGTACGTGTTTTTATTTTTGCTTGAGTTGATTCATCTTTAATGGCTGCGGAGATAATGCGGAATATATAGGCACTGGAACAAACGATTTTTGTTATGATAATTATTGTTATTTTAAATACCTATACCTGCGTTTATAAAAAGGCGGATAATCACATCCTTTAGGTAACTTTTTTTTATTTATTGGTAATGAGAGTTCAGTTTATATTCGTTTGGTTTTAGTAGGTAATGTTAATATTGTTCGTTTAGCGCGATGGTTACGATTTGTACAATTTTTTTTATTACTTATCAAATATTATAGTACGTGTAGTGTACGTGTGTGTGTGTGTACGTTTTTAAATTACATTTCATAAGTAGGTATACTCCAAAATGAAATGCAAATGTGTACAAGAATACGATCTAATTATGTCTTATGGTTTCAATTACATCTTTACTTGTATATTTAGTACTTAATACCGATTATAAAGTTGAAGTGAGCGAATAAATCAACATTTACGCCGCATAAACTTCAATAAGCAACGTCAAACAGGTGAACTACAATGTAATGCATAACAAGCCATATTAATGCCCTTACAAATTGCCCCCTTTTACGAACACGAACACAAAAAGGGTGACAATCGTTAATAGCCCCTTTTAATGGGAAAAATGCACACCGTATTGTCAGTGTCAGCATTTAAAATTTAAACTTAAGTAGGTGGTAAATTAACGCGAATTGATCTCTTGTATCCAAATTGCGGGTTTTCGTTTAATGCCCTCGGCCGGCAAAGTGCTGATATATTTTTGTTAATGGTTCCAGGTTTTTGGAACTGGAGTTTTATTACGCGCGATAATTAGAAGGGTTTCGTGAAATTGAGGGATTTTAAGGATTATTTTTCAAATTATGTAAGGTGCTGGTTGTATAGGTACGTAATTACCCTGTATATTATATTATATTAAGTTATAAAAGTAATTTGCCAGAGGACATAAAATAATTATGATACCTCTAAATTACTACATTATACACGTACTGTATAAGTTACTTTTATTTTACAATAAACATGAACTGGAATATACGACAATTTTTAGCAGTTCCCGGTTTTTAATGTGTATCTTATCCTGTGTAGATTTGAATCGCGATGAAATAGGTAGGTATCTCATAGGTATAATTTAATTTAATTTATAAGCGTGCTCCACCGTAGACTGCATCATCACTTACCATCAGGTGTGATCGTGGTCAAACGTCTACCTATACATACTTAAAAAAAAAGTGTAGTTGTAACATTAGAATTTGTACACGTTGAATAGGAGATACAGGTATTTACTTTAAAAATTATCGCAAAATTTATATTAGGTAGGTATGTGTACTTATTTTAGTACTTAGTTTAGGATATGCATTGACCTACGAAACTAATTCCGTCTTGTCCTTTGAGTCGTCGGCAACCCGAACCCTCCTTAGAATTTGTACAAGTTTCTAAATTATGGGCAACGCGCATGTGACACTCCTTGAGTTGCAGACATCCATAGGTTACGGTGACCGCTTTCCATTAGGTGGACCGTATGCTTGTTTGCCACCGACGTAGTATTAAAAAAATGCATTTGAATTTCTAGATTATAAAATGTGCGTTATCTCCGCATGGGCTCATACGGTCGCTGCAGAGACATTTTATGACAGTAAAATCACGTGCATTTCCAGGAAATCCGTTCCCATTTTGCCATTTGTTTAATTTTATTCGAAGCTCAGAAAGGAATTACAGTGTTATTAAAGTGTAAACTTTTTGTAAACACACGATTACGAAAATGCCCAATGTGCAGGTTTTTGGTTATTGCTTATGCGTAACAGGGGCGTGAATAATTTAATTTGCAAGTAAAATATTTTTAAGTTATATTATTAGACATGAATACAAGACTTGGTTAGATAGACTTTAGATACTTTCTTTAGTATGTCATATCTGAGGCTGGTGATTTTTGCCAAAGGATTAGAATTTAGAAGCTTAATAAGTTTTGAATACTTTCTTCTTATGTAAAATTACTCCCAAATAATTAGGTAGAATGGCAAAGTATCCTACCTATGGTAGGATGACGTTGTTTTTAAGAGATTTTTGGGTTCTTACTAAAACTTACTCGTAAAAATATAATTAGCGAAGGTAAGTATACACTTTGCAAAGGTATATTTACAACTGTTAAAAGAAAAGATAACTTTAAGTCAATATCCAATAATAAAACTGAGCTACCGTGTCTTACGAAACACTTGTTTCACCATTGATTCGCGTTGAGGCGAATAACGACATCTACCGTAACTATTAGGTACTTGGTGGCATCATCGAAATCTCGAGGTATATTAAAATTGGTCATTTGAAAAATGTGGTCTCTTTGCATAATTTCATAGAGGAAGTTTCGCAGATATTAAAATGATTTAAAATGCAATGGCCCAGTAACAGAGCAATTGTTTTTAATAAACACCATTTCAAATTCACAGGAAACGTCCACGTATTTATATAAAACAGTGCCCGCAATGAAAACAGTCGTAAATTCAATCAAATAATATATAAAACTAGCCGGATGCAAGAGTTATTAAAAATATGTAACTATTTAACCAAACAGATGTACTAAATACCGTCAAAGTCCAGGAGATCGTTAAAGAAAGATGCGGTTGCTTATGGTGCATTTATTAGTTTTAAAAAATCTATAGGATGTGGTTACCTTAATGTGTAACTCAAACATTGTGGTTATTTACAGTTTACAAACTGTTTTTAATTTGGTCCTTAAAGTGTAAAGGTATAGTTCAAATGCAGACTACATCAGCAGCAGTATTGCAGTATGACATTACTACCAAATGAACTATCAATGTGGACTGTTTTGACATTTGTTGCAACAAAACAATATGCCGGAACTTCACGTACTTACGTAATGTGGCTAAATGCATGGATACAAACATCGAATAGGAGTATATTATACTTTTAAAATCTTTATTTACATGAACACATTTACATAATTATATAAGAAATTAAGACTAAACTTAAAAGCTAGCTAATGTCTAAAATAGGCCCTTGAGGCATTGGACCAAGGATACTAGCGACATTTCCTCGCTTATATTAAATCTACCTGTTAACTTTTGCGGAAGTAGAATGCGGTATGCATTACACATAGTAACAGTTTCTGTAATTCTGCTGCAGATAATGTTAAAAATATTTTTCCGGCAGACATTATTTACAAAATCAGGCACTGTAGTAGTGCTACAGTATTGCAGCAATGCTGCTGTAGTCTGAATTTGGTACATATTTAATTAGGTCCTTAAAATATGACTGCTAAATAGGTTTACGACTGTTTCGCAAATTTTATATGATGTTAGCAATTTGCTAAGTCGTATGTTTAAAATTGCAGTTTAGTTAAGTTTAATGTTTGTGGAATCGTAACACTACTGGATGTTAAATTTAATATTACCTGTGAATAATTTACATGTATTACCTACGCATCTAGCATACAGTGACTCTAATTCGTTGATACAATTGAATGGCTAGACACAATAAGTAGTAAACAATACTAGTACATAATAACAAGTAAATATGTTACTTTGAACACCGTACAGAGATATATAATATAATAGTCATTGTGTATTGTTTACCATGTATTGGTACAATTAGATTACATTTTATCATAAAGAACAAAAAGTGTCTACTTTAGAACAAGATAAAGGTGCTAAGTAATAGTACATTGTGCAATAAGGGGAACGATTTAAAGACTCGAGTTTGTAATATTCATGCTCCCCGAGTTACACACAATGTTTTTCATCACACTCGCAATATAAAAAAATGTATAAAGATGTAAAAAAATACTCACGCTCCGCCTGCGTGCAATAGCACATTTATTTTGCAGGGGTGGTGAAATAGTTATTTGTTGTACAAGGGGGCAAAGTTGTATTTTAACGTCGAGTGTGGAATTGAAAAACGAGCAAGTGAAAGGATTCTATAGTTGAACCACGAGCGAAGCGAGTAGTCGAGAATAGAATCCTGAACTTTTTTTACCATTTGCACCCGAGTGTTTACTATAGCGAGGAAACTACAACGCAAAAAATGCGTTTATCACTGCTTCCAGTAGTTCCACAGGTGGTAAATTATCTTTATTACTAGATTCACCTACTTTTATCAATTTTAAAGCAGTTAATTTGACTTTATTCAAGTTCAAATTACTTTACCCACTAGTGGATAAAATGCGTTTTTACCCGCTGGTATTAAAGGACAAAACACGTGTTTCCGAGCTAGTGAGGGGAAAAATATATATTTAGTCGTTTTTTTACCTTTTTTTGTTGCAATGATATTATGTATCTACAATTCTACATTGAATTTTTATAAAGTCCAAATGAATAACCATCAAATTAAAAATTTGAAAAACTCTCGACACAGTGGGCCGATCTTCATGAATCATGACTAAGAACACTCCCAGCTAACTCAGCTTTTAAACAAAAGAAAAACGAAATCAAAATCAGTTCATCCGTTCGGGAGCTACGATGCCACAGACAGACACACAGACAGAGACGTCAAACTTATAACACCCCGTCGTTTTTGCTTTGGGGGTTAAAAAGGAAGTGAATCAAATTCAAATTTGACATTACCTTTTATCGGTCCGGGATAAAATCCTACCCGACCGAATTGCGCAGCTAGATCACGTAACGCTTACCATTGTGACAGGAAATTCTCCTAATTCTGCAGCATTATCGTCACCCTACATCTTGATGGATAACCTTCACAAACTCCTATCTTACTCATTTTGAAACTAAAAATCCTAACCGTATTTGTAGGGGATAAAGTCCTATTTCCGTTGAAGTTGAGTAGAAAGATAGGATGTTGAGCGGATGAAGAGTAGATTTGCCCTTCTTTTTTTTTATTAATTCCCTACGCGTCTCGACGAATCGTCTTTGTTCGTCCTATTGTAAGTACATTTGTAATAAAAATATTGAATAACGCTAGGGGAATTTTTGGAGCTTTTTGTCCCGGTATTTTGTACGTGTAGCACCACTGGTTTGAAAATCAGGTGATTCAGGTGAATCGGAAATCCTAATGAGTTTGATGTTACAACCATTTTTAAACAGGAATAGGCATACCTATAGATAAAGAGTTTCCAACATTTTAAGATCTTAACTAAGGATTTAGGAAATGAAATTCTTCATTTTGGAAATTGAAAATTTTGATTCTCGCAGATACAAAAACGTGAAAACTTTAAGAATGTTTTCTCTATGCAATTTTCACTTCAAAAACTATCCAAATAGGTACAAATACACGTGGTTTTCTTGTACAAAGGGATCCTTAACCCCCCAAACGCCTTGTTCCAGATCTGTCCCAGATAAGTTAAACTGTAACTAACAAACTGAAGGTTATTAATTCAGTAGCAAATTTTTGACAACGGCGTTCCAGGGGTTAAACTTTCATCTCAGAATTTAACAAAACGCCCCCCCCCCCCCCCCCCCCCTCTCTCACTGTCTCTTGGGATAGATATGCTCACGTTAAGATGTTGTGTATCAATTTATTACAATAAATAATAGTTCAAGCATCCAGATTGGTATTAATTAATTACCATATGCTACAGCGCTGGTAGCCTAGCGGTAAGTACGTGCGACTTTCGTTCCGGAGGTCGCGGGTTCGAACCCCGGCTCGCACCAATGAGTTTTTCAGAATGTATGTGCGAAATCTCATTTGATATTTGCCAGTCGCTTTTCGGTGAAGGAAAACATCGTGAGGAAACAGGACTAATTCCAATAAGGTCTAGTTTACCCTTCGGGTTGGAAGGTCAGATGGCAGTCGCTTTCGTAAAAACTAGTGCCTACGCCAAATCTTGGGATTAGTTGTCAAAGCGGACCCCAGGCTCTCATGAGCCGTGCCAATTGCCGGGATAATGCAAGGAGAATGATGATGTTACAAACAAATCCCCTTGAGCACCTCGATATTACACATGGAATGCCACATACGGGAGCCGATTTACATAGTAGATACCTGTTTATATGAATTGCTTAAGATATAGGTATATTTCATTGTTTTCTTACCCTCGAAACTTCCACTCACCGCCTCAATTCCGTCATTTGACAGTGCTCACTGCTCCTGGGCATTGTCTGTCAACCCTTCCTTCCGTTCGCACGTGTAGCATTGTAGGCATTTGGCATTGTTGGCATTTGGCATTGTAGGCACTGGCCAGTACAATGAGGAGGAAGTGCCATTGTGGAACTTGATAACTTAATTTGGGGTCGTTTTAATGAGATTCTGGTGTCTTTGCAAGGTCGAATGTGGAGTGTGCAATTGTGCCTGATGATTTTGGTTCTGTCTTTTAAAATTAGGCTAATTTTTAACTTAAGTATACAGAATTTAACAGCCGCTATATAAATTATGTCTCACCTTACGTCTTTACTGAGGGTATACCTACGACTACGTGAATAAAACTTTTCTTCTATTTTCAATTTATACCTACCTACCTACCTACCTACCTAAAACCTGTATGTACTGATCGACAGTACCGAAAGTGTTGACTTTCTTATAGGCAATATCATGGCAATATCGGAAAGATGTTACCTATAAATTTCCCAAACGTTTTTGACCCGATAATCATTATGATGATTTCTCCTATCAGGATGTGGGGATTGAGCCGCTATAAAAAAAAAATACGTTTTCCCCTCACTAGCTCGGAAACATGTGTTTTGACCTTTAATATCAGCGGGTAAAAACGCATTTTATCCACTAGTGGGTAAAGTAATTTGACCTTGAATAAAGTCAAATTAACTGCTTTAAAATTGATAAAAGTAGGTGAATCTAGTAATAATGATGATTTACCACCTGTGGAACTACTGGAAGCAGTGATAAACGCATTTTTTGCGTTGTAGTTTCCTCGCTATAGTGAGGGGAAAAGTTTTGTGTTACACTCGGGTGCAACTGTATTTTACTTCTCGTGTGTTAAAAAACTCGCAAGTTCAGGATTCTATTGCTTCGCTCGTGGTTCAACTATAGAATCCTTTCACTTGCTCGTTTTTCAATTCCACACTCGGCGTTAAAATACAACTTTGCCCCCTTGTATAACAAATAACTATTCTGTTATTTTAGACTGCTCTATAATTTAACATTCTCGTATATAAAAATTAAATATCAATCAAATCGGAGGGGGACAGTTAGGTACCTTTCCTTGTTAGTAATTGGGTCAAAACAATATTTTATTTATATCGATTCGAGTACCTCTTAGCACAGGTATTATTTTACCTAAAAAGAGCCACTCACAAGTAATATGTAAACTGTAAGCTTGCGAATTGAAAAAATAATTTTTAATTTTTTTTTCGTTTTTATTTTCATCGAATGCCCATCATAGGATCCTTTGTCTATGACAGGAACGTTATAAAGTCAATATCCACTTAAGGGCCCCCAAAAAACTTGAAGTGTTTCCATACATTCTCCTCGGTATCCACTTGGGAATATCGTGAGAACATTGTTACATATCCTGTGGTGCGTGTTTCGCACCCTTAAGAACGAATTTTTGAACCATTGCATAATGTAGGTATATCCGGTATATCATAATAATTATTGTCTCTGTGCACAGAATGTATCTAATTAGAGATGGGCCGAATATGGACTTTGCCGAATACGAATATTCGGCCGAACATTCGGATCAGCTCTTACCGAACCGAGCATTCGGCCGAATATTCGGTTACGCCATATTTAGAAAGCATATGTTAAGATTAAAACTATTAAATGATTGATAATGGTTACATATGTGACATGTGACTAGAACTACATATGTTCTTTCTTATGATTTAGTGGATAACAAAACTTAGTTAAAAAACTCTACGGTTTTTTCAACTTTTTTACAAAACAATTCTATTTATATTTTGACCCATAGGTAGGTAATTATCTCTTTTTAGTAGCCTTAGAAACCTACTAAAATAGGAGCTTATTATCACATGGAATACGTAAGATCTTCATTAGTTATTTACTTTGTTTATTCGGTAAATATTCGGCAATGCAACCGAATTATTCGGCCGAATACGAACATTGAAAAACTTGCCGAATATGCCGAATACCTACCGAATATTTACCGAATATTCGGCCCATCTCTAGTATCTATGTGTAATATGTCTGCCTCGGCCGAGGCATAGTGGCTAAATTTGCGCTGTCTGTATGGACTCGGCTTTTGCCGAATATAAAGTTTGTTTGTTTTGTTCCTTTAAAGTGTTATTTTACATTCTCTAAAAAAACAATGGACTAAAATTTGACTGAAATGTCAAGTTCTTAAAAGTGTCGGCAACGCGCAGGTAACACCTCTGGACTTGCAAGAACTTTTTGTTTGCTTTGCTACCTATGCATTTACCTACAAATTTATAAATATCAATTAATTCATTCATACTTTCTGCATGTAGTTTCGCATCTCACTACGCGTGGTAAAAAAAATGTTGATACTCGAAGGCACGTTGTAGACCTGGGGCCCGTTTCTCGAAAGATATTCGTCTACTAATATAGTCTGTTGTCATGGCAACCCATACGATTTGACAGTTCATGGATTGATACTATTAGTGTCATATCGTTCGAGAAATGATGAGAAGCGCTGGTAGCCTAGCGGTAAGTACGTGCGAATTTCGTTCCTGAGGTCGCGGGTTCGAAACTTCGAACCCCCGGCTAGCACCAATGAGTTTTTCAAAATTTATGTGCGAAATGTCATTTGATATTTGCCAGTCGCTTTTCGGTGAAGGAAAACATCGTGAGGAAACCGGACTAATTAACAATAAGGTCTAGTTTACCCTTCGGGTTGGAAGGTCAGAAGCAGTCGCTTTCGTAAAAACTAGTGCCTACGCCAAATCTTGAGATTAGTTGTCAAAGCGGACCCCAGGCTCCCATGAGCCGTAGCAAATGCCGGTATAACGCAAGGAGGATGCTGATGATCGTTCGTGAAATGGGCTCTTGCCACTATAGTGCCACTACTGTTTATAACCCTGTTCGTATACAATGACGATTACCCCACATATCGACGCGGACCCATTGTGACCCATTGTGCCAATTGTCATACTCTCACGTGCAGTACAAACACAAAACGCTTCCTCTCAGGAAGCGCATTATTTTCTAGATCCTTCCACTGTGCGCGTACGCACGTTTGTTTTATAGATATGTTCTATAATAGGTATGTTCTATAATATATGAGCGTTGGTGGCCTAGCGGTAAGAGCGTGCGACTTACGATCCGGAGGTCGCGGGTTCGAACCCGGCTCGTACCAATGGCTTTTCGAAACTTATGTGCGAAATGTCATTTGATATTTTGAGCCATGGCGAATGACGGGATAATGCAAGGAAGATTATGATGATAATACACATAAACTCAGGCCTGTATTCTTAAAAGGGGTAGGCAGAGCACATGAAACTGGACAAGCAATGAAAAAGTTGAAAGGTAACTACGAAATGGTGATATTGCAGTGATAGGTTGCTAGCCCATCTCCCATAACACTATTGAACTCGTATCCCACAGTCGATTTCTGCGACACCCACGGGAGGAAACGAAAGTCAGGTAAACGTTTCATTTAACGTCAGGTTTACTATTAGCTATCTATAATTTATATCATAACAGTAAAACCAATGCGTCAAAAAACTTAGACTGACATAACAAAAAACATAGTAAAAAACCGGCCAAGAGCGTGTCGGGCCACGCTCAGTGTAGGGTTCCGTAGTTTTCCGTATTTTTCTCAAAAACTACTGAACCTATCAAGTTCAAAATAATTTTCCTAGAAATTTTTTATAAAGATTACTATTGTGATTTTTTTCATATTTTTTGAACATACAGTTCAAAAGTTAGAGGGGGGGGACGCACTTTTTTTTCCTTTAGAAGCGATTATTTCCGAAAATATTAATATTATCAAAAAATGATCTTTGTAAACCCTTCTTCATTTTTAAATACCTATCCAACAATATATCACACGTTGGGGTTGGAATGAAAAATATCCGCCCCCACTTTACATGTAGGGGGGGTACCCTAATAAAACATTTTTTTCCATTTTTTATTTTTGCACTTTGTTGGCGTGATTGATATACATATTGGTACCAAATTTCAGCTTTCTAGTGCTTACGGTTACTGAGATTATCCGCGGACGGACGGACGGACGGACGGACGGACGGACGGACGGACGGACGGACGGACGGACGGACGGACGGACGGACGGACAGACAGACATGGCGAAACTATAAGGGTTCCTAGTTGACTACGGAACCCTAAAAAAGAGAACAATATTAAAAAAAACAATTATTTAGACGATGACGTACCTAACTGCGTGGCTCCGTTGCGTCGTTTGCCCCGGTGTAGAGTAATACCTAATAGTAAGCTTAATCACTTTAAGCAGTGAGGCATTTGATATGATCGAAGAACCCAAGCAAATAAATAAATAAATATTGGGGACGCCTTACACAAATCAACTTAGCCCCAAACTAAGCAAAGCTTGTACTATGGGTGCTAAACGACTATAACTATACAAACTTAAATAGATAAATACATACAGATATACATAAAAAACAGCCATGACTCAGGAACAAATATCTCAGGACCGCGTCTTAGGGGTCAATACCGACTGAGCCAGACCGGTCACAATTTTTCTTCTGATTGTACCTAATCTACTGCGCTTTTCCATACAAAATCGCTTCTCACTCTACCTAATCTACGCCGCATATAAATCAAAATTTTTCAATTAAGCCAACCAGACAAGGAAAACAAACAAAAATGTCCATCTGTCTGCTTATATCTCGCCCGATTGACATATCGTATTGTGATCTGAAATAGAGATGGGCCGAATATTCGGTATTCGGCATATTCGGCAAGTTTTTTAATGTTCGTATTCGGCCGAATAATTCGGTTGCATTGCCGAATATTTACCGAATAAACAAAGTAAATAACTAATGAAGATCTTACGTATTCCATTGGATAATAAATAAGCTTCCTATTTGTAAGTTCTAAGGAACTACTAAAAAGAGATAATTAATTCGTCAAAATATGTAAAAAAAAACCGTAGTTTAAGAGTTGAGAAGAGTTCAGAGTTGTTTTAACTAAGTTTTAGTTATCCACTAAATCATAAGAACATACTTTAGTTGTAGTAACATATGTAACCATTATCAATCAAATAATAGTTTTAATGAATATTAAAAATATGGCGTAACCGAATGTTCGGTTCGGTAAGAGCTGAACCGAATGTTCGGCCGAATTGAATATTCATATTCGGCAAAGTCCATATTCGGCCCATCTCTAATCTGAAATATAAAGTCAGGTCGATAACCTGTCTATTCTCGGCAGTTCTTCGGAAAATCATTTCAGTGAGTTTTTCCTCGAATTTGCGAGTCTTAGGTTGAAATCATTTGTCATATTTAAATATGTATTTTCATTCATTGGCTCAGAACTAGGTACATTAGGGTGTATTGGCACAGTATAATAAAGAGTACTATCGTATTCGTGTATGGCCACTCCCGCTCCCCGCTGAAAGCGCCGCCCACCCCTCTCGGTTACCTCACAGTTACCGCCTGTCAAAAACGCGAACAGTCGACCTGTCATATCTCACTCATACAAGCATGGCACGCATTCACCTACACGAGCTTAGACTGTGTGCTAGGAACGTGCCACTTTCATATATTTGATCGCCAGTGTCCGAGATTGGGGTAATTTCGAAGGACAGAAATTCTCAGGTACTTTCGAAAGGGGAATCTTGATATGATGGAAATAATAGTGATTTTTATGTGACTCGAAATTAGACGACAAAGATTTTAAAAAACTCGCTTGCCTCGCCCAGTGAGTTGCAGGCGTCCATAGGTTACGGTGACCGCTTTCCATCAGGCGGAACGGATACCTGTTTGCCACCGACGTACATTTGCCAACGACATAGTGGTCCGATTTTCATGAAACGTGGCTAAGAACACTCCCGACTAACTCATAGTCATAGCTTTCAAACAAAATCTAAATCGGTTCATCCGTTCGGGAGCTACGATGCCACAGACAGACAGACAGACACACACAAACGCGTCGGGGGTTAAAAACTAACTAAACACCAGAAAATCCTTAGCCAGCCAACTTTCAATCCCCCATTTCCTATACTTACCTATCTGAAAAACTCCAAATTTATCGGAAAACAGAGCAGTTCCTCTAAGCCCCATATATCAGTCGACAGCTCATAAAACTGGAGACAATACCGGTCTCGGAATAGTCACTTTGTTTTCTTGCCAAGATATTGTTTGGGAGTAATAAATCTAGTGAAGATATTTGGGATCAAGCGGGAATTTGATCGATCTTTTTTTGGGAGTTAGGGCCTTATCACACTTGCGATTTGCGAGCGAGTTGAAAGCGAAGCGAACGCGCAGCGTGTTCGTCGCGAACACGTAACCAATTCGCCGCGAGTGCGTCACGATTTCAACATTTTTCAAACTATTTGCTCGCACTCACAATGGAAGTTCCTATAGGTACAGCAATCGTAAAACTTAAATATGTAGGACTATGTAGGTATTATAATAACCAAGGGTACATCAAACCCATCTAAGCAATCTTTACAACTCGTAAATTCCACCTAAATTTACCCATGTTGTCATGTCTTAAAAATCAAATTTCAATAGCATTTTTCGTGATCTTCCAAATAATTTCAACTATACATAAATTTAAACTGCCGCTCACTTTTATAGGTATTTATAATAAAAAAGAGTTATGGGTTTACGCATCGATTCTAATTTTATCCACAGGATGCAGGACTAACTTTGTTAGAACAATGTGTTTGTTATATTTGTTATGTTACGAGTATAATGTCGTAAAATATGTTTTGTTGTGAACCTTCTATGAAGTCAGAGGCGAAACGTGGGTACAATGCGATAGAATATTATACAGAAATTATATGAAGTCGCCACTTTTTTCGCTGCTACACTGCTATCCATTTTTTTTTCAAAGTTGTCCACCCCACTTTTTTTTGGATTTGAAAATTTTTAGGTGGTTTCCACTCAGAATCGCTAGCTCTTTCAATTCTAATAGGAGAAGAAAAGTGTCCCAAGGTTTTTTCCCATTCCGTTACCATTTTTTCATACAATTTGTATGGCGGTAACGGAATGGAAGGTTCGAAAAAATGTATGGAAATCTCGCGATTCTGAG
This sequence comes from Leguminivora glycinivorella, assembly GCF_023078275.1. NCBI lineage: Eukaryota > Metazoa > Arthropoda > Insecta > Lepidoptera > Tortricidae > Leguminivora > Leguminivora glycinivorella. The sequence goes on along the minus strand of NC_062988.1, from coordinate 2,224,003 downwards.
TAATAATCGCGTAAAAAATACCCATGTTACAAAAAAAGTGGGGTGGACAACTTTAAAAAAAAGGCCCATCTACATTTTTAACGCAACTTTTTTAAATTTTTAAGGTTACATTTTACAACAAAGTAAATGTTTCAAATTGTACCTTATTTCATTCTGATTTTGCCCCTTGATTGTTGCTTGAGTCGCATGTTTACTTTTGGGAAAATACGAACCAAATGCACGCGTCTTTGAAAACGAAATTAGATATTTTAGACAGTATGTCATATTCAAATCAGAATGTAAATCAAGTTTGCTTCCTCAAGTCACAGAACGCGTCAAAAATCGTTGTTGAAGATTGTTATACAATACGCAGACAATTAAGCTGGTAGAAGTTTTGTACTTGTAAACACATACTGTACTATCAGCTGCAAAATTGCATGGAAAAATTATGAATGAATTAATTGATAAATTAACCCCTACTTTTAACGTCCGTTTTACAGCAATTCCCGTCAACTTTGTACAATGCCACGTCAGCAAATTTTAATTGATCCTATTTTGTTACCAACATTTAGTAATATAATTCGACTTTCGTAAGATATATACAGGATAATTGTTATAATTAAGAAAATATAGATACTAGAGAACCTTAATGACGAAACAAAACTTAATAAAATCTCAATTCATCAACAAAATCTTGGTAACAAAATAGGAATTAATAAAAACAAATTTAACTTTTCCCTTAATTTTTGTACAAAGTTGACGGGAATTGCTGTTTAATCGAAATAAGAAAAACAATTGCTCCCATTCCATTTTTAAAACCACCCAACACGAATAAAATCAATTGGTCAGCGTTCTAAACAAAAGCTTTCTATAAATAAATCCCAAATAACGCATCATCATTGAACAACACATGCATTGCATTAGCGCATCTGGCCGCCGAGAAAAAATATCGAGTTTCCAAATTTAAAAATGTTTTTGCGAATTATTTTTTGTTGTGTTGCCCGCATTGATTTTAGGTGCCGTTTTGTCTCATTTGGTATTAGATTTCGCGATTGTGTTTTTGATTTGTGTGTTTATAAGTTTGTTTGTCTTTTTCAGGTAAACATACTGCATTGAATGATGACTAAAGGACTTAAAGGTAAAATGAGGTCAATAGGTTTTTTTTTTGTATTAGTAAGGTATCTGTGTCCTTCTTGTGTATTTTTTTCTGAACTCTCTTGAGTATGCGCAATGTAGTTAGGTACCTACAAATCTTTTAGGCGGTGGATGATTTATGCTTACTGTTGCAATTAAATATTTTCCTGATTCCAAATCTTTGTTTATTTAATAAGTTTAGGTGTAGTAAATATAATAAAAACCCACGTTAAAACAAGACCAGTAGCATGTTCCATGATTTACACAAACCGATTCAAGGAATCCAACACAACAATTTCCGATTAAAACTTGGATCATATCAAAACCAAGTCTTAAATTACGGATGGCGCCTGCCACTACAAAGGCATTTTGTCTCTGGTCAAGTGTTGCCAGACGTCTGCGGCCATAGACAATAATATCTTTGTATGATGCATAAAGCACATTGTGGCCTGATCAATTAGTCCATAATGTGTTCATTGTGAAACGGTAACATTGTCTTAATGTATCTCTTGTATCGTAAAATAATTTTTATGGTTCTATTTACGGACGTTTCAGGAGCGGTGTAGGATTACTTGTGTTTTGGTCGTTAAAATTGAATCTATCTAGTCTTTATTTTTTAGATTTCCCTCCGATATTTACGATAAAAAAATGGCAAGCTGCTATTCAAGCTATTCTTAATTACAGAAAAAATACGTAATCACAAATAGAAAAAAATAGATGCAATTTTCCTAGAAATTCTAAGAAAGGTTTAAGAGGAAATATAGTAAAATCATCTTATATTATTTAGATTAGCAAACTAAGTTATATATTATATCTAAGTGTCTACGAAATTTTATCAGAATCTGAGGAAAAGGAAAAGGAAGAAGAGGACAAGAGTCGGCCATAAAGAGATTAGTTTTAAACACTAAAGTGCCCAGACACATTTCACCTGTTAATGAGTAACGCGATACTGCTAAAGATCAAACGCATAGATTTAGAATAAACTTACAATAATGGCGACCAAGTCATTATTACAGAGTAACCTTAAACCGACACATGTGTCACATTTCGGCCAGGATTGCGATGCCACATGTGAAAAAAGAAAAAAGACGAAATCTGTTGTCACTCCCCAAGGTACGAACAATACTGGCTGTAAACAATCCGAAACTAAACTCAAACTCGAAGAAGATAAAGTAGAAATCTTTAATGAAAACGCTTTAGTTTATGGTCGATTTGTGAGCGCGTTTTGTGATGATTTTTTGTCCGACCTTCCGTAACCTTTCGCCTGTGACATGGATTCTAGATTAACCATATTGTTGACCTTTTTGCTTTCCTTTTCGTTGCACGTGTGTAATTTTTTGTCTCAGTTTTTGCTGTAGATTTGCATGTGTATTTATGTAGATTCTCGAGGCGTGGTATGAGATTTATCGGGATTTTTTTTTCGACGGATGTTGAATTGGGGCGAGCGGCCGGCCGTGGCGACTGTTGACAATATTAATGTTTTATTATGAAACAATGAACGGTGATTGCTAAGAATAGAAAAGACAACTGCTCTTTTACTTTGTTTCTTAGCTCCACGAGGTTATCAATTATTTTATTGGCTAATTTTAAATTGAGATCAAAGTTGATAGGTATTGTTTTTTGCTGACTGTATCTGGACACAATTAAAAGACAAGCTGTGATACCTGGTTACAAAATCAACCATAAAGGAACCAACATAAAAGCTCATTATGAATTATGAAATATATCAAGGGTATATTCAAATCAAGAGTGAACAGGCATCTTCTGGGCGAGCTCACTCCATCGTAGGCCACGTCTTTGCCTTTGGCTAGTCTGTGGCCAAAAGTAAGCCCATTTATAATTGCAATTAATATTTTTAAAAAGAGATCATAGTGTTTCTTAAGTAGGTCAGTCTGTATTATATAAGATTGCTTAAATAAATACTAAATAAAATCGGAGTTAGCAACGACATTATAGTTAGGTAACGTACCGAACAATATTAGGTAATCATATTGAAAAGTACATCCAATTACCTTTTACTTATAAGTCTAGAAGTCTAGTTTACTAGGCAACATTGAGTCAAGGTTATATGAATTACTAATAATCATAACTAATCAAATTGTATTTTTAAAGGAAATACCTATATTAAGTATATGATTTAGATGATGTAGTTAATAGGGATTAATATCTAAAGGAGTGATAAAATATTGTGTCAAGTAAATACCTACACGAAACATTTCTTGGTTGTTGCGTGTTTAAAGCTTGTCCGATTTTTGAGATTATCTTAGGAAAGCGGATAAACTATAGGAAAAAAATTAACTGGTCTTGGCACCACAAACTCATTATAATTATCATCATCATCATTTATTCATAAGTCTTTAGACGACCACTTCTTCGTGTATACAACTTATCCGGGATAAGGGGGTCCTTACGTCATCCAGAAGAGTCAAGCGCATTTGCGTATTTTCACCTTCATAAAATGAGCTAAGGTACGTCAGGCGCTTCGCTTCTTTCGTCCAAATACTTACAGATCATGAGCCTCATCATCAGACACATGGAGATGGTCGAGAAGCTCCTGAATAGCTGAAGGATCTTAGGATCGTAGGGGGTAATTGCACAAACGATCCCGATGAGTGGAAGGATATACCGTAAGGGCCCCCGCAGATTTAAGATAAGGTAAGATATCAGATCATGAAGTTAGTTACAACCTTTCGATCCTGATCTAAAGACCAATGAGCCACATATTCGCGCCACCAAAATAAACCAAAACCCGAGCGGAAACGACCACTGTATTAATAGATACAATTCTATTCTTTTTATTCTTTATAACCATAAATCTCGGAACCCGGCAAGTATGGAGATTCCTAGAAAACTCACACCTCATTAGAGAAATGAGACAGTTCATTTAAATTTCAAAATCGATACAGCTTAATTGGATAGACAATTTCAATCGCTTTAATTGTTGCGTGATGAAATTTATCTAATCTTTATTCATATCGAATAAATGTTCTAAAACGGGTACTTAAAGCACTTAGCTTTGAATAAATAAGTTTTTTTTTTAAATTAAGCGGGTTGACAACGGTTTTCGGAGATAATTAAAGAGACAAAACTTAATGAAGTCGGGGTTTTTGGTGCAAACATGAAACCGATGTTTTATAAGAAACATGTGTGGAGATGGGACGCACAATGTGTGACAAAGTTTTGTATGGTTTTTTAGAAGTCGTAAATGCAACTGGCTATTGAAATCTTACGCATCGATTTGTAGTTTCTTGTACCTTCCGATGGTGATGTGTTTTTAGCTAGCTTAGGGTGGTTTTCGACGCGGATCTATTTTGCGTGATATTATACATATTTTGGAATTTCTTAACTACTTTTATTGATTTCAATGTCTATCAGTTTTGACCTATATAGACAAATATGTGTAGACTATGTTTTTCATCATTATTCAACAATACAAAATGGCGTAAACAATTAAACAAGTTTCAAAATGGGGAATCAAATAGACACGTAGTAAGCTAGCAACGCTTGGTATCCAATCCACACATAACACAAGCAAGAGTAAGGTGATCATTCTTTTTTTTTTTTTTGCCAATTTTTTTTTTTATTGTTTTAGGGAGTTTTAGGTCACGAGTACTTTCAATCTCACTGGGAGACAAAAAGTGTCCCAGAATTTCCATAATTTTTTTTTACTTTCCTCTTTTGTTACCCCATACAACATGTACGGAAAATGGTAACAAAATAAGAAAAAATTGTATGGGACAATTTTTTTTACTACTAGGATTGAAAAGGCTAGTAATTCTGAGTAGAAATAGCATTTTTTTTGTTCAAAAATATCACACTTCATAAAAGTGGCAAAAAAAAAAGAAGTGCTCAGGTATCTGATAACCGCAAAGCATTCATACCGTACCAAGCAAAACTCCCAAAAATAGAACCAAAAGCAACGGAATATATCAAAATTGTGTCGGATTAAAACCAAATTAAACTAGAGATAATAAAATGTAAAGCACTTTCCAGACCACTCCCGTTTTATTGTTGGTGGGCAACAGCCATATTTTATGACTGGATTCTGTCCAGATTTAGAATATTATGAAGGGCTTTCACACTCGACAACGCGCGTTTTTAATGAATTTATAACGAGTGAGACGTTTACGATTGAACTATTATGAATAAGTTTACAGGTTATTCTTGGAGTCATCGTAAAAGTTACATTGCCTTTTTGGGTTTGTTCTTAGTCAAGATTTTGATTGTGTCTTCAGTTATTTTCATTCGTTTATTAAACTTCTATTTTTCGAGATGTACTCTTGGTTTTTACGCTCTAATTGCCTTTGAGAAAGAGTGCATCAGTTGCTTTCACAAAAATAAACACTCAGTATATCGTTGAAATACACTCGAGTAAATCTCGAAGACAATGTGTGGTAAAAAAAAACATTCAGTCGAATTGAGAACCTCCTCCTTTTTTTGAAGTCGGTTAAAAAAGGGATTACTTTTTCTGTTGTTTCTTATTGGACACAAGTTTATATTAGCAATACAGATATTTATTATTCTTTCAATCCCGTTACCCTCTGCTGGGGTAATCATAATTTCTCCATTTAACCAATACAATTCTTTAAAAAAATTAAAAAATAAATGTCGCAGATAAATGCAACATACCGCGTCTATAGGCGCCCTAAGCTTCGTCATGCGCATTTCAACTCGACCGCTCAATCATACAACTGTTCAGCCCAGATATAACCAAAGAGTGCGCGAGCGCATATGAATGAAGATCTCGAGCGAAACATTGTAAGTTGGCCTTAGAAAGAACTAATAAGGCCGTTATTTCGTGGGCACTTTCTTCCATGATGACATTTGAAGGGTAATAAAAAAGTGTGTGTAGAACACAAATACTGAAACGTAAGTGGCATAAAAGATAAATAGTAAATAACTTTACCTAAGTGCGTTTTCACATTATCCGATCCGATATCGGATGTCGGACCGATATCCTATACATTACAGGCGCCACTTGGATTTTTTCCATTGAAATCCTTCCGACATCCGATATCGGATCGGATAATGTGAAAACGGCCTAAGGATGCGCTGCTTGTAAATATCAATGCACAAAAAAACGAACATAGCATTTTTATCTGCCACTTTTATTTTCTCTTGTACTTACAGAATCGAACGATGTATGTATTATAGATAAAGTAGTAATAAGTCATAATAAAGTTATAGATCAGAGACATAGATTTTCAGTAGATTATTGATTCAACTTCCAGAGCCCGTTTCGTTATTTCAAAATTTGCGATTTCCTTAGATGTTGACTCCGTTTGAGTAACAAATAAAATTCGCACCGTATTTTCGTCAACTTGCCCGTGCTCTGCATGCATTTGCAATAAGATCTTAGCTATCTTTGATATAAATGAAACTTTTATGACTATCCCGTTGTTCAGCAAACAAAGATACCTTATGAGATTATTTTCATACACATTTGTTCTATAAATACTGGTTCCAATGTCTCTCTTATTACTATCGTAAAAGATATACACATTCCTCGATATATATTATTCTGCTTGTTGACCAGAGACCCAAATACCAAATACCTTTACAATCTTTCTAACACATTCCATATTCATAACGAGAAAACTTATAATTTTAATGTCACACATGTCACCATCATTAATTCCAATATATGCAAACTCTTTTTACTATCATATTTATGACGGATCTAAAAGTAATATTTACATAAAGTAATTCTAGCTTTGCTTTTGATTTATTGACAATAAACAGTAAGAAAACGGACCAACTAAATGTAATGACGCTGTGGATTCCGATGACAAAAAACAACCGACAAATAAGACGGTAACAATGATGCATTGTACCGCAATCATTAGTATTGATGACGTGAGGTTACCAAAACATGGATTAAGAGCCAATCAAGAAGCAGCAAAGAATTGTGTAATGAATGAAGCGTACAATGAAGAATCGCTGGGGAAGCACAAAGCAGAAGATGTAATGATTCGGAAGAGAGTGGTTGAAGGCGAGCGTGAATGCGAGGAGCGAAGCATGAAATTTACAAGCGAGTCTGAGCTTTTGTGAGGCACAATGCGCGGTCAAGGACTTGGCACAAAGGGTTGAGGCTGAGATGTTTTGGGTACGTTTTGTAGTTGAATATTAGAGCTATTGTAGCGCGGAATGTAAAGTGGATGGTAATTTTAAAAAAGGTACAATAAAGTTATCATTTTTAGTCGGCTTACAAAAAGAGGAGACTTTTACTTAAGTTTATTTTTATTATAGGTGTTACTGTTAACTTGAAGATATCTTTTTTATTTCTGGAATTTTGTTATATTTAGACACTCTGATTGGCCAAGTTCGCTAACATATCGATAAATGTATCAAACATTGTAGCACCTTATGAGTCCATTCGTAAATTTGATTTCATAAAGCATCATGTAGTGACCTGATATCATCAATAGAGTCTGTTTCTATAAAATCATAGGTTGCTCTAGCCTTACACTAAATACTTAAAATAGTTTTACGCTGACGGTTCTAATACAAATCTTATAAGTAAAAATCCGAGCATACGAGGTCATTGTTGGACTTAGAATCAAAGTGAGATCAAGCACAAAGACCCAAAGAAGGGGTACTGCACAATGTCGGCGAGGTCCAAACAAAAACTGACATCACAATACCCGACAACAGTGGCTGCTCATAAATCAAACTCGACAAAGGCTACAATACTATTGAGGGTACCTTATAAGAGATTTTATCATTGTGCATATTCTTTGATGTTCACTAATAAAACCTTTGATTAATATCGAATAAGACCGGTATGCAAATACAAAGAATTCGTCGGTAGTTGGGTAACACGTGTGTTAATGTTACATCTTCTTTACAATGGTTTTCGGACTTGTTCTTATTAGAATGGGGACAGAGTTTGCTTGGAATTCCTACACAATGCCGTAGTCGTAAAAGGAGTGGGACATGGGATATAAATGGACGCTTGGAGCTTACTTTGACGTGTTTTGTTGACATGTGGTGACTAATATTAAAAACGCTTAGCATTTATAATGAAAGACTTCGTTAAATAAATTATTGAAAAATTCTAAGAGACAATATTTTAGCTTAAGATTTTTTAAGCCAAATGGACTAAGTTCCCATTAAAATTTGCTAAATGATGGGGTTAAAGTATTAAGACAAAGGTTGTGAAAAATTCAAGTGGCTATAGAAGTTACTAAATAAAATCTGTAATTTACTGCACCCAACCGTTTTTTTAAACCACTAGGAACACCACGATTGACTAATTTTCAACTCAATAACTACTATCGATCAGTTACCTTGAAAATCAAAATTTTATGGCTGTCCCATTAATGCGTTTAATAGCTTAAACTGCTACTAGTCACATTTTATGATTGCTATAACTTCATGGTGTTTCCCAAGGACGTACATTAAGACCTAACAATTTGACTCAATTTGTAATTGATATAAGTATAGCAGTTTGACTACCAAAACCTTATCTTTGTTCCCTAGTAATTTACACATACATACATACATACAATCACGCCTGTATCCCATGAAGGGGTAGGCAGAGCACATGAAACTACTCAAGTTTCAGTGCCACTCTTAGCAAATAAAGGGTTGACAGAAAACGAAACTGTGACATTGCAGTGACAGGTTGCCAGCCTCTCGCCTACGCCACAATTTAACCCATATCCCACAGTCGCCTTCTACGACACCCTAGTAATTTGATATTTAAATACTGATGTTGTCGGCCCACCCAAACTAATTATAAACAAACCTTACGTCTTTTGTCTTCCAAGTGTCAAAGATTTGGCGTGTAGTAATATGGGTCACATAATTGTCGATGACTGACCTGTAGATAACTCTACTTTTTAACCGACTTCAATTGTTTCCAATTCTGTTTATCTTGAAGATTGTGGCCGTTTAATTTAGGTTAGTGATAATTTTGCAGTCACAATAACAAATTTGGAGGTGAACGGCTAAATTAGATTGTTTGTTTGTGACAATTGTGAAACTAGTGCATATACCTACCTAATTTAGACGGAATTATGTTTAAATAATAGAATTTGAATTATAAAGGTTTAGATAACAGTACAGTAGATTTATATTAACTGGGATATAGAATTATAGACGGTAATTAGCTTTTCCTCTGTCCATCAAAATCTAGTGAAACTTTAGTGGTTCACGGCTGTGAATCAAAAATCTTTTTGACAAAAGTGTTGCCAAATCGAAACTTGGTTACCAAGCAAGAGAAGCAAAAATTGCATGTTTATAAGATTTCACTGGATGCTTAAATAAAATCACACACATGTGTGATAGCTGACTACGAGTAGGTATATTTGTTTATATTGTTGGCTTGCTCAAGATTGCAGAAAAAGAGACTACAATTGATGACCAATGACTGAAGGTAGATAAGATAGTCCAAAAGATACTTACAATACAGATCTCTTCTTTTAATGTTGAACTAATCATAGGTACCGTAGTAGTAAGCGGACACTAAAGCATATGGACATCAGTATTGCAAGTCGTGGAATATAAGTAATAAGTATGCTGCAAGAAATTTTCTCAGAAAGAAGACTTCAATACATGTTGATTTAATTCAAATAACCTACAGGAATATTTAGGTCCCCGAACAAACATTATTATAGCCACCCTTGTTTATTTAAAGACTACTAAAAACCCTTGGGCGGTAACTTAAAACATGTTCAACGGTTGACCGCAAAAGTTTGAAAAAGGGTTCACAGAAGCGTAGCATGTTATATGCAAATTAATTATAGTTTTTTTTTTCAAAAAGACAAACGAAGTATAAGAAGTTTTTAGGCATATTGTGCAACTGGTACATAAAACAGAATGAGCTGGGATGCCGAGGTATTTCCGATGAACTGTATGGGGTTCTTCAATAAAGGAGTGTACAAGTTCTAATGGGTCCAACGCGCATGTTACATCCCTTGAGTTGCAGACGTCCATAGGTTACGGTGACTGCTTTCCATCAGGCGGACCGTATACCTGTTTGCCACCGACGTGGTATAAATAAAAACCCTTGTGGTGTCGGGTTGAGAATATCACGAGGCCGTTCCTCCCGTGTGGCTATCGTAGGAAAAAGGGACTGTCGGATATGGGTTCAATTCGGTATAGGCTAGACTCGCCAGCCTGTGATTGCAATACAATTTTCTTTCAACTACTTTCAAGCCCTTAATTGCCAAGAGTGGCACTGAAACTTACCTACCCATTTTGGGAGAAAGGGGCCCGTTTCTCGAAAGGTACAAGCCTTGTGTTACAAGTGTGTTTCCATGACAACCCATACGATTTGACAGTTCGCGCACTTGTAATACAAGGCTTGTACCTTTCCAAAAACGGGCCCCAGGCAGAAGTTTATTTTGTTATCATAGTAAAACAAACATCATTTTGATACACAAAATTCGTACATTTAGGTGGCTCATATCCCAATTGTGCAACTGTTGCATAAAACTCTATTTTGTCACCAGTCTACCCTGAATTGCGAAACTTTTCCCAACACGGGTTATCATTGTCACAGCCCAGTCATTTCCCTGTTTCTCCGAACAAGGCGGGTCAGCGGTTATCGGATTGGACGAAATATTTTTATACCATTGTTTGTAAACTGTAAAGCATTGTTTTGAACAGTGGCTTTATGTAACAGTTATCTATTTAGCGGTTTAAATTCACGTGTAATCGGTGGACTTTAGTCTTTATTTTGTAGGTTTCCTACCTGTTTGTTTGATCGACTAAATAATAAAACAGCATAATAATAATCCTTTTTGGTACACGTGTAAGATACACGTTATATTCAGATTAAAACACGCTTTTATAAATGCACGTAAAAGCCAAAAATAAATTATGGATCGTTCAAGTTGTCTCTATTTGTGAGCTGAAGTTTAAAAACTATGTGCTTTTAATTATAATATTTGATTGTAAAAGCGTGGGGCGCTGGAACAGGAAAGACTTTTTGTATAACTTGCTGATAAATCAAATTATGCTATGTTACGGGAAGGAGGTTACACAGATTGACGCGCTAACTGGAGTTGCAGCATGACTAGTAGGTTCTACATTAAACAGTCAAATCAATTAAAAGTCAGTGTTCAAAGTAGGCACCAGTTTGTCGAACTCAGACAAAATATGCGCTAGTAGCGAGGAGAGTCGACAGTCACCGACACTTAGAACGCCGCTTTTTTCCGGTAATCAAAGTACAAAAGGGGAAAGTGTCTACAGTGACAGGATGCAGAGTTCTTGTTCGTGGACGAGATATCTTTGGTTCTCTTTGGTAACCCTTAGGCGGCATATGTAAACGTTATGTTCTTATGCAACTTCATTCGCCAGGAAGTTCGGATTAGTATTTGTTTACAAGAAAGTCTTTCCTGTTCCAGCGCCCCACGCTTTTACAATCAAATATTATAATTAAAAGCACATACTTTTTAAACTTCAGCTCACAAATAGAGACAACTTGAACGATCCATAATTTATTTTTGGCTTTTACGTGCATTTATAAAAGCGTGTTTTATAGTGTTTTTTAAACTATTAATTTATTTTATACTTTTTAGTCATTAATAATGAAATACTTTAGTAGCGAGGAGAGTCGACAGTCACCGACACTTAGAACGCCGCTTTTTTCCGGTAATCAAAGTACAAAAGGGGAAAGTGTCTACAGTGACAGGATGCAGAGTTCTTGTTCGTGGACGAGATATCTTTGGTTCTCTTTGGTAACCCTTAGGCGACATATGTAAACGTTATGTTCTTATGCAACTTCATTCGCCAGGAAGTTCGGATTAGTATTTGTTTACAAGAAAGTCTTTCCTGTTCCAGCGCCCCACGCTTTTACAATCAAATATTATAATTAAAAGCACATAGTTTTTAAACTTCAGCTCACAAATAGAGACAACTTGAACGATCCATAATTTATTTTTGGCTTTTACGTGCATTTATAAAAGCGTGTTTTATAGTGTTTTTTAAACTATTAATTTATTTTATACTTTTTAGTCATTAATAATGAAATACTTTTAACATTTATACATAAATTTATTTCAAGTAGGCGGATTTTACATGCCATTTGTGGCTTAACGTGTACTTATTGCTAATTGCTACTTAATAATAACTAGCGGCTACCTTCTTAATACGGTATTATCATAAAAATGTTTATACCCAGTAAGTTATCCGTAAAAGATAGACAATATAGACATGTGCCATCGCGGACTTTTTGAAGACATTAGAGAGACATACTTTCGCCATACATTGTTTTGAAGCTCTCAGCTAGTGGGATTTTGTTTGACTCGATTAGAAAATATTGTCACATTTAAAGTAATTCAAACAAAATTTAAGTATTTCTTTTTTGCCGAGCCCCCCTTTATTTGCTCTAAAGGGTCACAGGAAAACCATTACCCAACTTATTTTAAATACAACGTTGATCTTTCTTTTATGCCCCCCTTTGATTGATCTTAAAGGTCACAAGAAAACGCTAACCCAACTTATTTTAAATACTACGTTAATCTTTCTTTTATGCGGGGGGCTTCGCCCCCCGAGCCCCCCGAGCCCCCCTTTTCGTTACTCTTAAGGGTAACAAGAAAACCCTAACCCAACTTATTTTAAATACAACTTTTATCTTTCTTTTATGCGGGGGGCTTCGCCCCCCGAGCCCCCCTTTGTTTGCTCTTAAAGGTCACAAGAAAACGCTAACCCAACTTATCTTAAATACTACGTTGATCTTTCTTTCATGCGGGGGGCTTCGCCCCTCGAACCCCCCTTTGTTTGCTCTTAAAGGTCACAAGAAAACGCTAACCCAACTTATTTTAAATACTACGTTAATCTTTCTTTTATGCGGGGAGCTTCGCCCCCCGAGCCCCCCTTTTCGTTACTCTTAAGGGTAACAAGAAAACCCTAACCCAACTTATTTTAAATACAACGTTTATCTTTCTTTTATGCGGGGGCTTCGCCCCCGAGCCCCCTTTGTTTGCTCTTAAAGGTCACAAGAAAACGCTAACCCAACTTATTTTAAATACTACGTTGATCTTTCTTTTATGCGGGGGCTTCGCCCCCGAGCCCCCCTTTTCGTTACTCTTAAGAGTCACAAGAAAACCCTAACCCAACTTATTTTAAATACTACGTTAATCTTTCTTTTATGCGGGGGGCTTCGCCCTCCGAGCCCCCCTTTTCGTTACTCTTAAGGGTTACAAAAACACCCTAAACCAACTTATTTTAAGTACAACGTTGATCTTTCTTTCATGCGGGGGCTTCGCCCCCGCGCCCCCTTTGTTTGCTCTTAAAGGTCACAAGAAAACGCTAACCCAACTTATTTTAAATACAACGTTTATCTTTCTTTTATGCGGGGGGCTTCGCCCCCCGAGCCCCCCTTTGTTTGCTCTTAAAGGTCACAAGAAAACGCTAACCCAACTTATTTTAAATACTACGTTGATCTTTCTTTTATGCGGGGGGCTTCGCCCCCGAGCCCCCCTTTTCGTTACTCTTAAGAGTCACAAGAAAACCCTAACCCAACTTATTTTAAATACTACGTTAATCTTTCTTTTATGCGGGGGGCTTCGCCCCCGAGCCCCCCTTTTCGTTACTCTTAAGGGTTACAAAAACACCCTAAACCAACTTATTTTAAGTACAACGTTGATCTTTCTTTCATGCGGGGGCTTCGCCCCCCGCGCCCCCCTTTGTTTGCTCTTAAAGGTCACAAGAAAACGCTAACCCAACTTATTTTAAATACAACGTTTATCTTTCTTTTATGCGGGGGGCTTCGCCCCCGAGCCCCCTTTGTTTGCTCTTAAAGGTCACAAGAAAACGCTAACCCAACTTATTTTAAATACAACGTTTATCTTTCTTTTATGCGGGGGCTTCGCCCCCGAGCCCCCTTTGTTTGCTCTTAAAGGTCACAAGAAAACGCTAACCCAACTTATTTTAAATACTACGTTGATCTTTCTTTTATGCGGGGGGCTTCGCCCCCGAGCCCCCCTTTTCGTTACTCTTAAGAGTCACAAGAAAACCCTAACCCAACTTATTTTAAATACTACGTTAATCTTTCTTTTATGCGGGGGGCTTCGCCCCCCGAGCCCCCTTTTCGTTACTCTTAAGGGTTACAAAAACACCCTAAACCAACTTATTTTAAGTACAACGTTGATCTTTCTTTCATGCGGGGGCTTCGCCCCCGCGCCCCCTTTGTTTGCTCTTAAAGGTCACAAGAAAACGCTAACCCAACTTATTTTAAATACTACGTTAATCTTTCTTTTATGCGGGGGGCTTCGCCCCCCGAGCCCCCCTTTGTTTGCTCTTAAAGGTCACAAGAAAACGCTAACCCAACTTATTTTAAATACTACGTTAATCTTTCTTTTATGCGGGGGGCTTCGCCCCCGAGCCCCCTTTGTTTGCTCTTAAAGGTCACAAGAAAACGCTAACCCAACTTATCTTAAATACTACGTTGATCTTTTTTTCATGCGGGGGCTTCGCCCCCCGAGCCCCCCTTTGTTTGCTCTTAAAGGTCACAAGAAAACGCTAACCCAACTTATTCTAAATACTACGTTGATCTTTCTTTCATGCGCGGGGCTTCGCCCCCCGACCCACCCTTTTCTTTACTCTTAAGGATCACAAGAAAACCTTAACCCAACTTATTTTAAATACAACGTTGATCTTTCTTTTATGCGGGGGGCTTCGCCCCCCGAGCCCCCCTTTGTTTGCTCTGAAAGGTCACAAGAAAACGCTAACCCAACTTATTTTAAATACTACGTTAATTTTTTCTTTTATGCGGGGGGCTTCGCCCCGAGCCCCCCTTTATTTGCTCTTAAAGGTCACAAGAAAACGCTAACCCAACTTATCTTAAATACTACGTTGATCTTTCTTTCATGCGGGGGGCTTCGCCCCCCGAGCCCCCCTTTGTTTGCTCTTAAAGGTCACAAGAAAACGCTAACCCAACTTATTCGAAATACTACGTTGATCTTTCTTTCATGCGGGGGCTTCGCCCCCGAGCCCCCTTTTCTTTACTCTTAAGGATCACAAGAAGACCTTAACCCAACTTATTTTAAATACAACGTTTATCTTTCTTTTATGCGGGGGGCTTCGCCCCCCGAGCCCCCTTTGTTTGCTCTTGAAGGTCACAAGAAAACGCTTACCCAACTTATCTTAAATACTACGTTGATCTTTCTTTCATGCGGGGGGCTTTGCCCCCCGAGCCCCCCTTTGCCCCCCGAGCCCCCCTTTGTTTGCTCTTAAAGGTCACAAGAAAACGCTAACCCAACTTATTCGAAATACTACGTTGATCTTTCTTTCATGCGGGGGGCTTCGCCCCCCGAGCCCCCGTTTTCTTTACTCTTAAGGATCACAAGGAAACCTTAACCCAACTTATTTTAAATACAACGTTGATCTTTCTTTTATGCGGGGGGCTTCGCCCCCCGAGCCCCCCTTTGTTTGCTCTGAAAGGTCACAAGAAAACGCTAACCCAACTTATTTTAAATACTACGTTAATCTTTCTTTTATGCGGGGTCTTCGCCCCCGAGCCCCCTTTGTTTGCTCTTAAAGGTCACAAGAAAACGCTAACCCAACTTATCTTAAATACTACGTTGATCTTTCTTTCATGCGGGGGGCTTCGCCCCCCGAGCCCCCTTTTGTTTGCTCTTAAAGGTCACAAGAAAACGCTAACCCAACTTATTCTAAATATTACGTTGATCTTTCTTTCATGCGGGGGGCTTCGCCCCCCGAGCCCCCTTTTCTTTACTCTTAAGGATCACTTAAGAAAACCTTAACCCAACTTATTTTAAATACAACGTTGATCTTTCTTTTATGCGGGGGCTTCGCCCCCGAGCCCCCCTTTGTTTGCTCTGAAAGGTCACAAGAAAACGCTAACCCAACTTATTTTAAATACTACGTTGATCTTTCTTTCATGCTTCCCCCCTCGAGCCCCCCCCTTATTTTCTGTTCTTATCTTCCGGCACCATCATCAGGCCTTGAAACCTAATCGTAGTCATAGTTCATTACAAGACTTTTCTAAGAAGCCCAAAAACAGCTATGATACGATGTTCCATCATGTAGTTCCAGTTCATATCTTCCGGCTCCATCATCAGACCTTGAAACCTAATCGTAGTCAAAGTTCATTACAAGACTTTTCTAAGAAGCCCAAAAACAGCTATGATACGATGTTCCATCATGTAGTTCCAGTTCATATCTTCTGGCTCCATCATCAGACCTTGAAACCTAATCGTAGTCAAAGTTCATTACAAGACTTTTCTAAGAAACCCAAAAACAGCTATGATACGATGTTCCATCATGTAGTTCCAGTTCATATCTTCCGACTCCATCATCAGATCAGCTCAACAGTACCATATTATTGTATTGTCATCGGAACTACATATAGCTGCCAATTTTTATTTGGAGAAAAGATTAGGTATAAGTACAGTCAAGCAATTTGAATCCTAGGCCACTGTAGAATCTTTTCACAGTAAACGTCAAAGTAACTTCTACTGACAAATACAGCATGGAGTCAATAAGACAGGATTCTA
This sequence comes from Leguminivora glycinivorella, assembly GCF_023078275.1. NCBI lineage: Eukaryota > Metazoa > Arthropoda > Insecta > Lepidoptera > Tortricidae > Leguminivora > Leguminivora glycinivorella. The sequence continues at coordinate 2,207,420 of NC_062988.1, read as the reverse complement.
TAGAGTGGCCTAAGGATTCAAATTTGTTGACCGTACATACATCGTTTTTTTTAAGTCTTCGTTTTCTGTGAAAGAGGAACGTTATGCAATCATCCGTACCAAATTGTAGGATGTAGGTACCTATAAGGTACATTAGGTAATTCCGAATGACAGAAATGGTCGGGAAATTCCGAAAGGGGAATCTTGATATGATGGAAATAATCGTGATTTTTATGCGACTTTCGTAATTAGACGATTTTCGGAATTATCCTAATGCACCTTACTGTACACGCGGTATCTTGAGCTCGTTGGTCTGAAGCGCCCGTTTGGCATGTTTAAGCTCCGTGGTCAAATGCTGATCTAACATTAATTATCTAGGCTCTCTGAAACAAAGACTCTCTTACATATGTAAGAAGTGCCGCATCCGTTGGCTCGTTGGGTCGACGGCATCCGGAAATTTTCGGGTCACAACGGATAAGACTAGCTCAGGACCGGGACAAGTGGCGTAATAGATGTGCATAAAAGTAAGGGGCTCTAAATCGCCATAACATGTAAATAAAATGCCAAAATATGTAAAATTTCATACAATTATACAGCTTTATTTTTCTTCAATATTCTCGTAGATTATATCAAACAAAGTCCTTGCTTAGTCTTCGTTTATGAGATTTTTAACTTCCGACGCAAAAACGACGGGGTGTTATGAGTTTGACGTGTCTGTCTGTCTGTCTGTTTGTCTATCTGTGTGTGTGTCTATCTGTGGCATCGTAGCTCCCCAACGGATGAACCTATTTAGATGTAGATTTTTTTGTTTCAAAGCTGAGTTAGTCGGGAGTGTTCTTAGTCATGTTTCATGAAAACCGGTCCACTATGTCGAGGGTTTTTTTGCGGAAGTTATATTGACGATAACTTTCTACGGGTACCTACTTTAGAACTATCTAGAGAATCAGTGATAACATACGCTCAATAATAAGCTATTTTGTAATAACCACAAAATTAAAATTTTGAAAAAACCCCGCGACATAGACCGATTTTCATGAAACATGGCTAAGAACACTCTCGACTAACTCAGCTTTCAGACAAAAAAAACTAAATCTAAATCGGTTCATCCGTTCGGGAGCTATGATGCCACAGACAGACACACACACAGACAGACTGACATACAGACACGTCAAACTTATAGCACCCCGTCGTTTTTGCGTCGGGGATTAAAAAAAAGAAAGCTTCAATTGTCTTCAATATTCTCTCAGTTTATATCAAAGTCCTTGGCCTGTGTTTATTAGATTTTTACAGAATGCGAACGTCTGGTCGGTTTTATTGAAATTTAAACAGACAGACAAAGTCAAATGGAACAACATCCGTTTCCTACTCCGATGAAACCCGCTGTTATTTCCAATAACATTGAATATCCAACTTTATGGAAAATGAAAACATTCACGTAGTTTATTGAAATAGTTTTGAAATGGAAATATAAAGAGCTTTAACCCGCGGCTTCGCTCGCGTTAGAAAGAGACAAAAACTAGCCTATGTCACTCTCCCTCCCTTCAACTATCTCCACTTAAAAATTAAAATTTTGAAAAAACCCCCGACCGCGACACAGTGGACCGATTTTCATGAAACATGGCTAAGAACACTCCCGACTAACTCAGCTTTCAGACAAAAAAAACGAAATCAAAATCGGTTTATCCGTTCGGGAGCTACGATGCCACAGACAGACACACACACAGACAGACAAACAAACAAACAGACAGACAGACAGACGGACGGACGGACGGACGGACGGACGGACGGACGGACGGACGGACGGACGGACGGACGGACGGACGGACGGACGGACGGACGGACGGACGGACGGACGGACGGACAGACAGACAGACACGTCAAACTTATAACACCCCTTCGTTTTTGCGTCGGGGGTTAAAAATCACGACAATTCGTCGCTTCGTTGTGACGTGAAAGACGGACAAACAAACAGACACACACCCTTTCCCATTTATAATGTTAGTTATGGATAATAAGTATTTACTTACTCATTATTTTTTCTATTTTTGTAGACAGAATATGCCGTACTAGGTATATATAACATGTGATTTATTTTTATCGTGACATTGATAATTATAGCATTGTTATATAATAAACAACCACATTTTTTGGTCCAGAGTATGAGGATTTTTTATCATCTAACATATATTATAGGCAGTTTATGCTTATTAGAGATGGGCCGAATACGGACTTTGCCGAATACGAATACTCGGCCGAACATTCGGTTCAGCTGTTACCGAACCGAATATTCGGTTCCGCCATATTTTAAATCCTGGCTTAGAGTTAAAAACTCTTCAATGATTGGTAAGTACAATGGGTACATTGGGTACTAAGGGTCTTAATGTTCCTATAATTTAGTGCATAAGAAAATTTAGGTTTTGTTTCTTAAGCTACGTTATTATAATTTTTAACATATTTAATTAATAATTGAAGGACCTCTTTTAACGCATTTTTAAATCCCTTTGGTGGTTTCCTAGAATGCTGCAATAGGATGTCATTATGCGATGAATTACGAAAAAACTATTTATTTACTTTGTTTATTCGGTAAATATTCGGCAATATAACCGAACTATTCGGCCGAATACGAACATTGAAAAAATTGCCGAATATGCCGAATACCGAATATTTACCGAATATTCGGCCCATCTCTAATTCTTATTTTGTAAAGTCGACGGTCTCTTTTAATTTGGGAATAGTAATTGTATCTAGTTTTGATAGATAATAATAATAATAATAATATAAGCCTTTTATTCAGACAAATTGTTTTGTACAAATTACTTACATTTCTTTTACAGTTTATAAAATTTTAGTTTTACATTTAATATTCATACTTTGGTTTCAGACAACATCGGTTTGGTCTGTTTGCCGTTTGGCAAAGGCCTCTTCCATCCCTTTCCATTTTTCCCTATCTCTCGCCAATCTGGTCCAGAGTCTCCCCGCGAACTTTACTATTTCATCTTCCCATCTCATTTTTGGTGGTCCTTGCTTTCTTTTTCGGCCTTTTAGGAACCACCATATGATTCTTTTGCTCCACTTTTCTTTGCTCCTGATCATATGTCCAGTCCACCTCCATTTTAGTGTTTTAACTTTAATGGTCACATCTTCCACGCGTGTTTTTGATCTGATAAGCTTATTTCTTATCCTGTCTTTTAGTTTGACTCCAATCATGCTTCTTTCCATGGACCGTTGACAAACTTGTAGTTTATTTAAATTTCTTTTCGTTAGAGTCCACGTTTGGCATCCGTAAGTTAAGACCGGTAGAATGCATGTGTTGAACAATTTCCTCTTTGAAGCTAAACTGATTTCTTTGTTCTTCATTACTTCTCTCATAGACCAGTACCGTCTCCATGCATTTGTAGTTCTTCTAGCAACCTCTTTGTCCATCTGGTTCTCCATGGATATTGTTTGACCCAAGTATATGTATTCGTCTACATATTCAATTGTTTCTTGGTTTACTCTTATTGGTATCTTGATAGAGTTCGTCATTGTTTTAGTTTTTTCTGCATTCATTGTCAGTCCCATTTCCTCACTCTCATGAGTTAGTTCTTTGAGCATGCTTTGCAGGTGTTCGGCTCGTCTTGCTATCAACACTAGGTCGTCTGCGAAACGTAGATGTGTTAGAGTGGTACCATTTATTTTTAGTCCATATTTGGGATTGCTATCCCAATTGAGATTCCGAAATATTTCTTCGAGCACTGCGGAGAATATTTTTGGAGAAAGGGGATCCCCTTGTCGGACTCCTTTGTTTATTTTGATCTCTTCCCCCTTGCTTTCTAACTGTATTCTAGCAGTGCTGGCTTCGTATATTTTCCTTATTACTCTAATTTTTTAAAGTTAATAATTTTAAAGTTTTGATAGATAATTCTTGTCTAATAAATTTCTCTTTATCTTCAGCTTCTTAGCTCTTAAAACTGGTCATTTTTTTTTTAAATTTCACATTTTTCACTATAAAACTCCCGTGAGACTCATACATATTTAAAAATATTTTAAGCGGGTTACTCACGTATTAAGTCGATATAGCGTTCGACATGTATGTCGCGCACCGAGCAAGCGCCCGCAGTATGCGTCGCGCTCTCGACATGTAAAGGCGGGGTGTCGCTACTCTTGAGAAAGGTTCTCGAAATTGAACCGAAACATGTCGAACGCTATATCGACTTAATACGTGAGTAACCCGCTTAAAATAATTTTTAAATTTCACATTACTTATTATAATCAAACTATTATATTCTACAGCTACATGGCAACTACATTCGCAGCTACATGGACCAAATAAAAGAAAAAGTAGGGGCCGTGTCATATCAAAGTGTCAAAGAGCTGGCACAGGATAGAAAAAACTGGAAAATACTCCACCGACAAGAGATTAACTCTTAAGTTTATGATGATGATGATTATATTCTACACCCACTTTACCACAATATCCATATAACATCGCTCTTTCAACTTTCCCTTTATTTAAGATCACTTTAATTATTATCTTCCTCAGAACATTAATACTAAATCAAAATAAGACACATTCCACTCTTTGAAGCTCCCATATGTTGCCAATACGCATTCTCTTCTACAATTTTCTGCCTAGCCAAAGTGACAATTGTTGACGCTTCGGGTCGATCGAAATGTAGTTTAGTTCTGTCGCGCCTCTAGAAGAGCGAAACCCAGCTCCCCGGGCCATTTTTTTTCAAAGTTGTCCACGCCACTTTTTTTTTTTTTGGATTTGGAAATTTTTAAGTGGTTTCTACTCAGAATCGTGAGCTCTTTCAATTCTTATAGGAGAAAAAAAGTGCCCCAAGGCTTTTTTCCCAATCCGTTACCATTTTTTCATACATTTTGTATGGCGGTAACGGAATGGAAGGTTCGAAAAAATGTAGGAAATCTTGGGACATTTTTTGTCTCCTATCAGGATCGAAAGACCTCGCGATTCTGAGTATTAATCGCGTAAAAAATACCCATGTTACAAAAAAAGTGGGGTGGACAACTTTGAAAAAAATGGCCCAGCTACGAAACGCATACGAAGCGCAAGCGATTATGACCGTGGCTTAGATAAATTCAATATTTTTTTATTAATTTCTTTGTTCTCGCCAACAATCTCGACTATTTGTCAGGTGGATTTACTTTTCAGCTTCACTATTTTGACATTTAGTACAAAATATGTACTTAGTATAGATGTGGTGAAAAAATTTAGCGGAAGAAAAGAAACGGCTGTTAGATATTTTATATCAGTTTAAAATCTTATCGCGATTGTTTAAATCGCTTTACAAATGCGTGAACATACAGTACCTATTCATATGTAGTATAATTTTGTAGGATTAGGCGGTCCACCATAAAAGTGTCAATTTCAAGGTACGGACTTTAATTGTTGATCCACTTCCAGCTCATTTTACTGGACATTTTTAGTTAAGCTATATGACGTATCAAGTACAATTAGGACGTTTTAATCTGATATTTCAGCCGAATTTGTCCTAAATTACATAATATGGACCCTGCAACAGCAATATATACAATAAAAGAACATCGATTCCTGTTATTGAACATTAATATCAATCAATACATTTTACTATGTGGACTGTTGTGAATTCAATTATTATTCTTTCCAATGATTTTATTCACATCGTGAAGTCACTTGTTCTTCATATTTACAAACCAGTAATCCTCGTTTTTATCAAGCTTGTTATAGGTTTATTCAATTTGCTTCGTTCTAAATTTATTCAACGACTATCTTGTGCAACTTAGTTGTTTAGTTTATCGAAACAATATTATTATATTCTTGCATTCAACAAATGGCTTTCAGCTTTCGAAACATCCTATTATGAGAAAAGATGCAGATGTGGATAACAAGATGAGTTTCACAGTTGTGTTTATATTATTACTAGCTTTTGCCCGCGGCTTCGTTAGCGTTAGAAAGAGACAAAACCGGCCAAGAGCGTGTCGGGCCACGCTCAGTGTAGGGTTCCGTAGTTTTCCGTATTTTTCTCAAAAACTACTGAACCTATCAAGTTCAAAACAATTTTCCTAGAAAGTTTTTATAAAGTTCTACTTTTGTGATTTTTTTCATATTTTTTAAACGTATGGTTCAAAAGTTAGAGGGGGGGACGCACTTTTTTTTCCTTTAGAAGCGATTATTTCCGAAAATATTAATATTATCAAAAAACGATCTTAGTAAACCCTTATTCATTTTTAAATACCTATCCAACAATATATCACACGTTGGGGTTGGAATGAAAAAAAATATCAGCCCCCACTTTACATGTAGGGGGGGTACCCTAATAAAACATTTTTTTCTATTTTTTATTTTTGCACTTTGTTGGCGTGATTGATATACATATTGGTACCAAATTTCAGCTTTCTAGTGCTTACGGTTACTGAGATTATCCGCGGACGGACGGACGGACGGACGGACGGACGGACGGACAGACAGACATGGCGAAACTATAAGGGTTCCTAGTTGACTACGGAACCCTAAAAAGCAGCCTATGTCACTCTTCAACTGACTTAAATATCACGCCAATTCATCGCTCTGTTTTGCCGTGAAAGACGGATAAACAAACTGACACACACACTTTTCCATTTATAATATTAGTATGGATGATGATTTTCATTGTTGATGCTTAAATGGGACTGAGCCGGCCATGTCTGTCGCATGCACCCACAGAGGTGGGCAAAAATTGCCATGATTTGAGCAGTTCCCAGCAACTGTTCGCATGTATAACGGGGAGTGCTCCGAGGAATTGTTCGGATTAATCCCTACCGCTTCTTTCCGCCATCGCCCTACGCGACAACATTTCCATCGTCATCATCTAGATGGCTGGCAGTCCTCAACTGTGCGTTTCTCCAGAAACTTCCTGCCCCGCACAGCTAAACTGTGGAATGAATTGTCGCCTGCGGTATTTCCGGACCGATACGACCTTCAAATCTTCAAGAAAAGAGCGTCAAGAAAGGGCCGGCAACGCACCTCCAACACCTCTGGTGTTTCGGGTGTCCATGGGCGGCGGTGATCGCTTACCATCAGGCGACCTGTCTGCTCGTTTGCCTCCTATCCCATAAAAAAAAAAAAACTTTGTACCTATTTTGTTACCAACATTTAGTGATATAAGTCGACTTTCGTAAGATATATACAGGTTAATTGTTATAATTAAGAAAATATATATACTAGAGAACCTTAATGACGAAATGAAACTTAATTAAATCTCAATTCATCAACAAAATCTTGGTAACAAAGTAGGAATTAATAAGAACAAATTTAACTTTTTCCTTAATTTGTGTACAAACTTTTCGAGAACTGCTGATGTGTACTGTGTGCCGCAAGACGGGTGAGGATCAGGCAGACTCAAGCGGAGATGGCGGGATGACCTGGATTCATATCATGGCCTGCAAATCTGACAGCTAAAATTACCTAAGTTCATCTTCGTCAAGTTCTTTCATTCTTTGCATAACAAGGTTCAAAACTGCATGGACACATTATCTATGAATCCGTTGTAATACAGTCAGCATCAAAAAGTAGCGGATAAAACAACGCTTGAGAACTAACTTACAACTCTGCAACCGCTAAACAAAACGAGATGGTTCGAAAGTTTAACTGAACATTTCAATCCGGGAACTGTACAGATTTATCTATATTCCTAAAAGTTATTCAATGTGTCAGATACCTTTGGTGCGTTGTTCCGTCTGCTACTATTGATGCTAAGTGTACTACCAGAACTACCAATTTAATGCAGACACAAGAATTGAAACAATACAGTGTACAATAAAATTACTACAGTGTATTATTGACTGGTCTGGCTCAGTCGGTAGTGACCCTGCCTGCTAAGCCGCGGTCCTGGGTTCGAAGCCCGGTAAGGGCATTTATTTGTGTGATGAGCACAGATATTTGTTCCATAAGTAGTCATGGATGTTTTCTATGTATATAAGTATGTATGTATCTATTTAAGCATGTATATCGTCGCTTAGCACTCATAGGTACAAGCTTTGCTTAGTTTGGGGCTAAGTTGATCTGTGTAAGGTGTCCCCAATATTTATTTATTTATTATTTAATGTTTATTGTAAATTTAAAATATCCTGACTGTGTCACAACATCAACAATTGTGTCAATTTAAGAAGTTCGTTAAGGAACTCGTTTAAATAAAAATTAAATTCCTCACTTCTCTCAGTCGTTATATAAATCTTACATTAATAAGAGGAGACATAAACAATGTCAAATTTCTTTTTGTCTTTTATATTTTTATATATTTCCTCTGCAATTTGGCACTGTTTCTTATTGATCGTCGTTGATTGCCCTCTTTGATGTTCCCATACTATTTAAGAGACACTTTGTTGAAACAACACTAGATTTTAATGTCTTCATACATAATTTTGCATTATGTTTGACACCGACCAAAGAGAACAGATATAAATGACTAGCTTTAGCCCGCGGATTCGCTTGTATCTTTATATGAATAAACTGACAAAGCGGCTTTATATCAATCGACAAAGTGGGACGTTTTTCCGTGCACACTCACATTTAATATTATCAATGTTATTATATTTCAAAAACATCTCTTTAATGATACCTTTGATTCTATTAAACAAAACAGTCATACATTAGTATTAGCATCCATTGTCCCGTCTCAACAAAAACTCATAGAAATAGGGAGAAAAATTGGAAACGTTATTATTAAGCTCATAGTGCTCATACAATAGCGCCTTTGATGTGACAAGGTCCTAATCAATGGTCGTCGAAGTAAATGTATGGTTCTTTTTGATGTCGGATGGAACTTTGTGTCAGTGGAGTCATAATGCTTTTCTAGATATTGAGTGCGGAGGGCCATGTGGTGAGTGTAAGTACGGACTTATATGTATTGATGTGGCGTCCTAATTTCAAAAGGACGTATGTCGATGTAATTTAAAGCACTGTTACGTCGTTCTGAAAATTAGGTCGGGGGCGTTTTTATGATTTTCTGTTTGAAAGTGGATTGTTATACCTTTGACTATTTATATCTCGTGGTTTCTCTTGTTTTATTACCGTTTATGTTACAATGCAGGAAACGCTGAAATAATATTTACGGGTGCAGAAATATGTATACTGCTAACTCGATCAAATGTATGTAAAAACATGCCGTATGCACATGTGTAACTGGAATTATGTGTCTATAGTATTTGGTGACATGCTTACTCTTTAATAAACTTACCTAGGTTACTTTTGACCTTTGACTTCTATAGTTGTTTTACTTCGTTAGTTGTCAAGAAAACATTGGCAGTATTTTTGAACTTCTCAAGAAAAAGTAACGTACCAAATTGGAACATAATGAAAAAACTTGCTCGTTCTACACGGTTCTACATATGTACGAATAATCTTTCATGGCATTCTTGTGATGTTTGTGGTATCCAGTGTGCCTTAAAAAATGTGATAACTTAGGCTTTTACATTACATTGCGGGCTGTTGAGGTTACATACAATTGCACAGCCATCAAATACCGCAATGTAATAACTCACATGCGAGTTCTCGTTCCATCTAAACGTGCCCTTATGCCCGGTACATTTTCTCTCATAAATAAATAAATATATTAGTAGAGCGTGAATCGCACAATATTGTGTTTATTGCCTTATAATAACCAAGGGTTCGATATGAGCGCGACGAAGCGTCGTAATCGATTCGACAATCGGGGGCTTATTCATTCGATTCTAGCATCGATTTGTCGAGTCGATATGAAGGGAAAGTTAAGACAATGTTAAAGGTGGATTCATTTGATGTGACGTAAAATCGAAAGTAAGTTTTACTTTAGGGAACAATCGAGTGTCAATACTATCGCATCTCACACTGGTACTCAAAGTTGAAACGCAGTAACTCTACATCCCAACTGTATATATTCGTGCCATACCATTAGTACATTGGTTACTAGTACATACAGTTTGCTACCAACAAGCATGCTTTTTTAAAGTAACGTAATATAATAATAATCTACACACAGATTGTTTAAATCTATTCCACAAGTATTTCTACATCTGCAACTCAATCTATTACTCTATTCAAGTTAATAATGGTCCTTCCATTGTTCCTCGCACTATTGTGAATGTGTTGCAAAATTGCTTGTCAAGACGAACAATTGCTTTGACAGTAACGTATGCTGATGAGAACACACGTTATAAATTGTAATGAGGTGTGCTTCCGTGACTTCGAAGTGAGTAATAGAAGGATGATATTAGGCCTGAATTTAGCCACAAAAGGTTTTATTTACAAGTCATTTTTGCCAATATGTGCACGATAATCAAAACCTAAAACCAAACGTTTGTCAGAGTTACTATTTTTTTATCTGAATGTACAGTTACGGCAATACTACAGATTTAGATTTACACAGAAGAAACAAGTTCGTCTATTTGTATAGGGGCCGAGCGTGTCAGATTTTGTACTGAAGTTGTTACTTGCCTGTGATTTTAAATAGGTATGTCTCAGGCCCTTGAGTGTTCATAATTTATGTGTTGTTGCAATTTAATACCACGTAACGAGGCATTTTTTATGTTTTTGTTGACTTCAACTTATAAAAATTAACAACCGAAAGCCGCAATGCGAATAAAGACGGACAACTCAGTGGATTTTACCGAGTTCATTTGACACGCTAAGTAGATACGTTTGCTTGATGTATGGTATGTATATATGACATCTGTGGGCATTACATATCGACAAGTCTGTATGTTTATACATGAGTAAGCTCATTAAAAGAACTTAAACTATGGGATGATTATCGAAGTCATTGGTGAATTACTAAAATATTGGAACGGCCTGTAAAATGTTTAAATAAGCACAAACTTCAGTGGTTTTATTTAAAAAATAAAAGTCGAAGCAGTTTTATTTACAAAAAAAAAACCTTTATTTCTGCAAAAATCGACGAACAAAATAGGTATACTTACAATTGGGATTAGGTATGGCGTTGACAAAAAGTCAAAATCCAACAACCTTACCTCGGAATCGCTCAAAATCGTACCTACATCCAAACGTGACTGTACTTCCAATTCCAATCACAAACTACTATAGTTGGCGTAAATAATAGCGAGCATTAATAACTGTTGCCTTGAATACGTACAATAAACTGGCATTAATTGTGCCCCACAATGCCTCAATCACAAGACGCGATTCCTAACTGAATTAGGGTGCAGTGGAGACAAGAACAGAAGGCTAGCTTGAGACGCTGAAATACATTACGATACGAGTGCGGAAAAGAGGAAATTCGATACTAAAGTGGTCATAAATCAAAATATCGCCAAAAGATTGTTTTAAATCGACTCGATTGCAGATTCCGTCTTTGCACGTGTATCGTACGACGTTTTTCAATACATGACAAGAAATGTGTACTTCTTTGTAAACTAGGGCGGGAAATAAACATCATATGTACTGAAAATCATGTTTTTTTTGTTCTTATATTTACATAAAGGTTGTAGCAGGCATCTTCAACACGGCTTTAATATGTGTATTCCCAATTACTTGTGACTAAAATGTGGCTACTTCATTTTACAATTTAGGGAAAAAAACCTTTTAAAATTCGGTTAAATTCTGTATTAGGTACTCAATCAATTTGATAAAAAAAAACCTGCAAAAACAACATGACTGTCGTAACAAATAGATATGGAAACAAGCGTGCCCTTTTTTTTCTCTGCGCGACCTGGTTCGCGTGCAAGCTAAAGGCACAAACAAAGTCAACAAATAGCCAAAATTTAAATAGAAAAAAAAAGTAAATATTTGAGTATTTTTTATAACTGACGGATTTTTGAGCTTTGGTTTCAACCAAAGCTTAAAAAAAATGTTTATCCTGTGTATGTAGTAATGTTATTCGTTAAATTATAATAATAAAGTAAAAAAATGAGTTACCTAGGTATAAACCTTTTTGAAGTTCGGAAACAGCTTAGTTGGTTAAAAAAAAAACACATTATTTATTTTGCAAATGGTCACCTTTTCTATACAATACTTAGCCAGATCATGATTCCTTTCACACTGATGTGTAATTTGAAAGGGCTGTTTAATATCTAAGATAAGCCTAAAATCGGTTAAATAATATTCACGTTACTACTTAGCAAGTATATTGAAAAATATGTAACGATGTACTCACAATCATTGAACACCCTTCAACTTCTTCTTCTTCTTTAAATCCGAGCAGAGGGTAATACTCTGCTAGGTTAGGGCTCGAATCATATTTCTCCATTTACTGCGGTCTTGGGCAGTTTGGGTAACCTCCTCCCACCCCATCCCTAACACCCTGAGGTCTTGCTGAACAGACCGATGCCAAGTCGACAACCAACATCAGTTCAACATCAGTAATGCTTATGATTTAAAGCTGCGTTCATTGCTGCAAATGACTCCTCAATTTCAACATCGCCTACTGTATATCTATGTTAACACTCAGACGGCGTTAGCACAATCTCTCACCGACAACCATTATTAACCCTTTCAGTGCATCACAATTTGCGGCGGTTTGACAAACTGGCAGTGTTTAGTTTGCTTCGATACGTCTCGACCTGTGGGCTACTTCACCATAGTGACATTGACACTTAACTGTGACAATGAGAGGCACACTGACATTTTATCCCGCCAGGCGGCGCAGTGCAAGTGTCTAGGCATGTCACTGTCATTCATGAGTCAGAGAAAAAACATATCATCTTCTCACTCTCACGTATGGACTAATAGGGTGGCGCCATCTGTCATAACCTTTGAGCGTGCCTCATTCTGTGCATGATAAGTAACATTGATACCCAGCGTCAATATATCCTTATTAAACAGGTACTGAACGGCTAAGTGTCAGGCGACAATTGTCACTATTGTGACATAGGCCACAGATCATAAATATATGAGTAAGTATCGTCAAGAGGGCGCTGTTATTCTGATGTTTGAGGTGACAGTTCAGTTTAGTATGAAGAAAATAATTCTAATAACTTTCCGCAACATGGCGCGTACACTGAGAGAAATTTGCATTGTGAATTTAACAAGTTCGACTTGTTGCGGTTTATCCGTTTGAATCAGCCAAACGTATGTTTAAAACAATATGTGTCGGGTTGTTTTTATAAAATCGACTTGTTGATTCAAATATATTGCCGATTCAAATGACAAGTAGCTTGTTGTTTGAACCAAAGAGCACGTAGGCGCTATTTTAACCAAAAAACTTGTTGAACGAACATGAAAACTGGTTGTATTTTGATATTTTCTCTCAGTGTAGCGTAGTCATATTTCTGGTCAGGCTTCAGCAATATTCCATGCAAATTCTACTAAATGTGTTCTAAACTAAATGATAGCCACTTGTCACGTTTTCTCAAATGAGTCGCGTAATATAAAAAAAGAAATTGTCTGTGGTTGTAATTTCATTGTGATGTCCCCTAATATTGTGTTTGTGGTCGCGTAAACGGTTCAAGTGTTGGGTAAAGACGTTGCTTAACACAAAAGAGTTGAGTTAACACGTTATAATGGACATTACATGGGTACTTAGGCAAACGAGCGTTCACTATGACTATTATGGACTAAGAGCCCAGAACCGCCAGATCTTCCTCATTTTCTCAAGGATGAAACTTTGGGATAATGTAGAGTTCATATCGACGTTTAATGTCTGCATATTACCTAGTTCGGCCCATCTGCCATTTTTTTGCTATAAGTTTTTTTTAAAACACTAACTTTTCTTAAATTCTCAAGGCTGATTTTTATATGTATATGTGTTACCAAATACTGTAAGGATTTGATAACCATCATTTCCTAACCATTTGCGCCGAGACAATGAGGAAGGTCTGGCGACTCTGGGCTCTTAGTCCATGTAGATTTTACCGTCAGTTTGGACGTTGTAGAATACATTACTCGATAAAGTTATTTTAATAGTGCATTGCGCAACGTGGGGCGTAAGTTATATATTGCACACGAAAAATGTCAAATCGCGCCGGCTTGCCTGAGCGAGTTTTCAATATTTTTACGCCCCGTTTTTCATCACATTTGCAATATAAAGTTAAATAAGGTAATACTAGAAATTTCATAACATCGCAGGGAGAACGAAATTTCTAGAACTCCCGTCCCGCTTGCGTGCAGTTGCACATTTTACTTTGGGACTTTTGGGAGTATGATGAAAACCGTATAAGGTGCATTAGGGTAATTCCGAAATCGTCTAATTATGAAAATTGCATAGAAATCACCATTATTTCCATGATATCAAAATTCCCCTTTCGGAATTTCCAGAGCATTTCTGTCATTCGAAATTACCCTAGTGCACCTTAAGCAAAAAATAAATCGTATTTGGTTCAAGAAATAAATGTATTAAACCATAGTCTGTAAAGAAAACTCCGTCGTCCGAAGATATAGAAAATACAGCTATTTCCAAGGCAGGGGCATCTTAAACTATAATATACAATACGGCATTAATCCGTGAGCAGTAAGCCACGATGTCAGCAGTCTGCGTCCCGAGGGACGTCTCCAATATCCCCTTAAACATCGCCCGAGATGTAGGAATTATTGAGGTTTACTCACTAGGGAGGAAAGTACTTTACGGTCTAGTAGAAAAAGTGGAAGGAATAGGGCTGATAACGGTTTTTAATTTTAAATATTTTGAAAACCTTATCATGAAAATAGAGATAGGAATAGGCTATTTTCCTATTCTTAAAATATTTTATACAGTGCACGAAATAAAGCACCACATAATTAGAAGAAAAATATGGACAGTAGTTATGTTTAAACATTTTTATTTAATAAGTCAAAGAGAAAGATATAAAGTAAATAAATTAACCGTGACGTCACTCCTCATTATTTCATAGTAATTCCATTTATTAGCAAATCTAATTGACAGTTCTTAAAAAGAAGCTGATTTGACTAGTAGGAAACTAGTCTATGAAGATGATGAATTAAGAGATATAGGAATTAAGGAGAAACTCAGAAGGCACGGAATAATTTACGGTAAAGTACAAAGCCAAATAGCTAGAAAATTAAGAATAAGGCTGATAACGTTTTTGAGTTTTATTGATATTTTGAAAACGTTATTGTTAATCAAAGAAAGAACGTTGTTGATAACGGAAGAGATTTCTAAAACTTCGCGGCCTATTCAAGATTAACATCAACCTTCTAGGAAATAGTACATTACGAATTTACGATACAAGTGTAGAAAAGACGAATTTCCTTTACGCACATGTTACGACGATATTTTTCAATAGCCCTCTGAAGTTTCGACCTAACAAGAACTGAACCACTTTGGCAGCAGTGCGAGCAAAAAGCACCATCTGTGCTGAATATATTGCGAATGTGATCAAGATCCCATGAATATAGTTTGTTGTACCGCGAATACAGTTTCGTTAATCCATGTTTCCCTCGATCGCAGCGAATTCTCCAGAGATTACACAATAATTCTCGATACCTCTGTCTCAATGAATACCAAGTTTTAGACCCTCCATGCATCTCTCAAACGTTTCCAATTTGGACTTAACATTCGCTTACTATTGCAAAAGCTTAAGATATTGCTACGAACGTTATCAAAGCTTAAAGGTATCATAGATAAATAAACGAAATTTTACTGTATTAATTGATCTCCCAAAATTAACAGAGATAACACAAAGGCCCCATTGAAAGCCCCTTTTCACTGATTTCACTCTTTAATCTCCTAACAAAACTTGGAAGCGTAACAGGATTGTCTGTCCGTTCATTTACTTAACAAATTATTCTTTGTCGAACGGAAGAGAAGGCTTTGAATCCATTAATTCCCTGATGGGGTCACAAAGAGGTGGTACGAATTAAAATAATGTATTCTACGACTTCAATGGGGGCCCTCCGTCCGGCGCCGCTATTACAAGAATAATATATTTAAATCAGAGTCTGCTTTCAGAGGAAGATGTCTCTTTGTGAGTGCCGAATAAGTGATCACGTACGACGCCATTAGGATGTGTTTTATGTGCAAATTATAGGCTACCATTTTTAAACTCGGATTTCGACGGAGCGCGGGAACAATCTGGGTTCGTTAGAAAAGTTTTAATACTGTCATATTGTGGAGCCTACAGACTTACTAATACAGCGCTCATTAATTGCAAAACCTTTAGACAACCGTATGTACAAACAGCGAATTAATCCGAAAGGGAACTACCCTCTGTTCACCGATGATTTAGAGCATCATGATCACCCCATCCTCCGATATTTCGGAACAAACATAGCGATGTTATTCCCGTGTTTATTTTGAAGCGTAATATGTCCTGTTCCACTTTGATGTCGTGAAATCGCTTCTGTGTTTTGTCAGTGGCCCAAGGACTTACAACTAGTTTGTCGCGTGGTGAAATTTGAATTTTATCATGTTGGGGTTTGAATTTATAGTAGACAGTTTTGTGGGGTGACGGGGCGCCATGTGGGTATCATCGCATGGAATTATTGCGTATGGTCGGTCGGATTTTGTTTGGCAGCATGAATGGTTCATTATACCGGGATACTTTGAGGGCACAGATAATATTTGCGATGTTGTATTGTTTATGATTTAGACAATTGTTTGTGTTTCGTCAAAGGATGTTCACTTATTCTAAATAGAAGGGGTGGTTATAGTAAACAATGTGACATCGTTTGAAAGTTTATTGGAAAGGAGTAGTCTTTTTAATTTACGGCCACATCTGTTTTAGTTTATCACTGTAGTTACGACCGACAGTGTGATTGTTATTTTATGGGGTTTCTTTTAGGACAATTGAAAATGTGATCAGTTTCAGTCGCTGCTCCCTGAACATTAGTGGAGCAAATCGAGTGAGCCAAGTGGTACTACAACTAAGTTTTCTTGGAGGGAGCTTCGGTCAATTATTGTGCTTGAGTGTATCTCGGTTTCCGTTTCTTTTCTTCCTTGTTAAAATGTTCATGAAGGAATGTATTGAGAGAGTTAGGACTTACGAGTGTTAGAAAAATATATTTCGTCCATTTTCTTTTCACGTTTTAGTCGTTTTAGATAATTGTCAATAATTTAGAGAAGTAACTCATTTATCTCAAATAGATATTTGTATAGACTTCAAAAAAATGACCATAAATATCCTAAAAAGCTAAAACAACAAACAGCAATGTATTCATGCCCAAGAAAGATACCAATAACACTTATTAGTCAAACAGAAACAAAAATACCTTGTATTATGACAGTCCACATGAGATGGCTTGGAACGCTAGGCAATATCGGTCTACATCGGTTCCATGTTTTATTCATAACGATAGGGCTGAGCCTTTCTTAAAGAACCGTTATTTATGTAACGAAGAAACCGTTTTCCAAACTGATAAAAAGCCTAATTTTTAATTTATAAGAGAGGCTTAAAGAAATAAAACCAATATAATATCGACTTATTTCATACTTAAAAAAACAATACGAGTTCATGTAAATACATCACACAACTTTTTCTGACCTCTCATACTTCTCATAGTTTCAATTGACATTAAGTTGGCTTTTCACCGAAGCGGAATGAGAGTAGACGTGCAGAAATCAATCAACAAGCATCAGTTCAATTGTAATCCACATCTCTCCTCCACTCCGCAGAATTACAACCAATGCCATCTATTGGTAATTTCACATCTTTACTCGTCTAATCGTCTCTGATTCGAAGGAAACCTTAATGGTAAACTGTATACGTACATACCGTTTTTTTCCGAAACGTTTCCTTAATGATTTTTAAAATAACGTTTCGTTTCACGGATAGCTCGATTGGTTCTAACATCATAAAACCGCTAGCCACTTCTGTGAATAATTTAGTGTAAACATTATTTTTGGTCCAGCGTTTGTCCTTAAAATTGTGTTGGCTTTTGACATTATGTAAACTTGAAGTTAAGGTTTAGAATACGATATTTTAAGTGTGTATTTCAAGTGACAACTGTCAATGATGCTTACATCAAGTAGACCCAGAGCCCAGGCCCGCCAGACCTTCCTCAAATTCTCAAGGATGAAACTTTGGGACAATGTAGAGTTCATATCGGCGGTTAATGTGTGCATATTTTCTAGTTCGGCCCATCGGCCAATTTTTTGCTATCAAGTGATGAAGGTGAAAAAAAAAAAGTGCTTACTTTCCTTAAATTCTCAAGGCTGATTTTTATATATGTGTTAGAGCACGTTGTTAGAAATTGGTTATCATCAATGCCAGACCGTTTCCGCCGGCCATAACTTTTACCAGACGCGACAAAGTTGGCAAAAAACGACTCTAACTTACCTCATTTTCTCAAGCCTGATTTTGATATATGATACGCAGGGACCTGTAACTAGACCGTTTGTAAGCAGCCAGACCAATCGGATGGACCCAACCATCCGCCAGACCGACTTAAAGTTTCGATATGAGCATTAGTAGAATTGAAATATTCCGGGTCTATAAAAGCTAAAACTTGAATTTTCTACATTAAGCTACGTGTATATTGTATACTTGACGTAATAAGCGACTTTCAAAAATTTTACTTCTAAGGAAATAAAAAAATTAAAGTTTATATGTGGTGCAAGATTAATTTTAAGCTATGAATTTTATTTACACTGCGTAAGTAATACACATGTATTTTATTATAAATATAACTTTTACCAGACGCGACAAAGTTGGCAAAAAACGACTCTAACTTACCTCATTTTCTCAAGCCTGATTTTGGTATATGATACGCAGGGACCTGTAACCAGACCGTTTGTAAGCAGCCAGACCAATCGGATGGACCCAACCATCCGCCAGACCGACTTAAAGTTTCGATATGAGCATTAGTAGAATTGAAATATTCCGGGTCTATAAAAGCTAAAAACTTGAATTTTCTACATTAAGCTACGTGTATATTGTATACTTGACGTAATAAGCGACTTTCAAAAATTTTACTTCTAAGGAAATAAAAAAATGAAAGTTTATATGTGGTGCAAGATTAATTTTAAGCTATGAATTTTATTTACACTGCGTAAGTACATGTGTATTTTATTATAAATTTAAAGAAGAAAAGTAAATTAAACTTTTTTTTCGGTCGTCGAACAAGGTGGTTTAAAATTAGTTTTAAGATCGATCCTTTTTAATTTGTGGGCGAGGGACCTCACACTATTTGCATATAATGTCAAATCCCTCGCATACTACAAAAGTTATTTAAGCATTTTTAGCTTTTATAGACCCGGAATATTTCAATTCTACTAATGCTCATATCGAAACTTTAAGTCGGTCTGGCGGATGGTTGGGTCCATCCGATTGGTCTGGCTGCTTACAAACGGTCTAGTTATAGGTCCCTGCGTATCATATATCAAAATCAGGCTTGAGAAAATGAGGTAAGTTAGAGTCGTTTTTTGCCAACTTTGTCGCGTCTGGTAAAAGTTATGGCCGGCGGAAACGGTCTGGCATTGATGATAACCAATTTCTAACAACGTGCTCTAACACATATATAAAAATCAGCCTTGAGAATTTAAGGAAAGTAAGCACTTTTTTTTTCACCTTCATCACTTGATAGCAAAAAATTGGCCGATGGGCCGAACTAGAAAATATGCACACATTAAACGCCGATGTGAACTCTACATTGTCCCAAAGTTTCATCCTTGAGAATTTGAGGAAGGTCTGGCGGGCCTGGGCTCTTGATCTAAAGATGGTTATGGATATCCTTCTTTGCTAACATTGAATTAACATCATTTTAAATTACAAATCAAATTCTGTCATAGGTATCGAACTAAAATATTAACAGATATTATTCGTGTTTCTATGAAAATTAAGTGGAGATCGATGAATCAAATTTTAGGAAGTCTGCTTTGAAAGTAATTGACAAATTAGGATATACTTATGATAGAGTTGTTGACAATCATCATCCTGACAGACAAAGCATGATAATGTGCGAGTAGGACAACAATACCCACTTTTCACAGTAAAAACACCACTGTTTCCATCATTAACTCCACAGTTCCTAGATTTCCCTACAATTTGCCTGAACTCAGTGCAATTTCAACTGGCCGGGGCACAATACTCTCATCAGACGCTCTTGTTTACTCAGTGGAGCCAATTCCGAGTTACCAACTTGTTACTCAGCTTGACCTGGTTTTGATACGGCTTTTTTTTTAAATATATGATTGGTGCATGGAAAATGGGGCAAATTGCCATATAATGAGGAGCCGTTAATTGGGAAATTTACCTACCGTAGGGACTAATCCATACACATATTTATTATTCATATTATAAATTGAAATGTGTTTGTGTCTTTCACGGCAAAACGGAGCAATAATTGACGCGATTTTTATGTGTAGTTGAAGAGATGGAAATTGACATAGGATACTATTTGTCTCTTTGTACCCTCCCCCCCCCCACACTTAGCTAAAATGGGTGGGTGGAAGTTTGTATAGAGCATTCCGCAATTTTCGAATTCAAAGAATTTATCTTAATAGGGTTCGTAAATTTCCCGAAACAGCACATTAATTAGTACTATTACTAGTCAACAATGTGATACTCAAAGTCGTGTCAAAACCATTTGAAAATTTTAACAGTTTTTCATGTCTGAATCGTGCAGTGTTGCTACGCGTAGCCTGATTTTTAGAACCGTGTGACGCTGAAAGGCAGACCAAAGGTTTCGGTTTAGAAACAGTTTTCTTTTATAAGGGTTTTTAGGGTTCCGTAAACAACTAGGAACCCTTATAGTTTCATGTCTGTCTGTCTTTCTGTCCGTCCGTCCGTCCGTCTGGGGATTATCTCAGTGACCGTTAGCACTAGAAAGCTGAAATTTGGTACCAATATGTATATCAATCGCGCCGACAAAGTGGAAAAAATGCTTCCATTCCTCCAACTTTTGAACCATATGTTTAAAAAATATGAAAAAAATCGCAAAAGTATAACTTTATAAACACTTTCTAGGAAAATTGTTCTGAACTTGATAGGTCTAGTAGTTTTCGAGAAAAATACGGAAAACTACGGAACCCTACACTGAGCGTGGCACGCTCGCTTGGCCGATTTTTCGTTTAGAGATTTCAAAATAAAGAGTGTCTTCTTTTGCCGTTTCTCCGTAAAAATGTAATTCCTTGATGAGGTTCTATCGAGAGTACACGGGTTTTGAAATTCAATTCATTAAAGATTCTTAACAAGTATGTGACACCATTTGAGTTGCATGTTCACTTCATCATCATCATTTCAGCCGTCAATCGCCCACTGCTGAGTAATAGGCCTCCCTTCTTGTGCGCCACTTATGCGCCATGGTCACGCGATAGACTGGGTCCCTATCGCACTATTAGTTCGATAGTTTTATCATTTATCGCGCGACCATAGCCTCTACGTCATAGATTAGTCTACGTCTACCAGATGCTATAACACCAAACCAAATCTATCCTTATTTGCCACTGACGCGTTGAAACAAAATTTCTTAAGTACTCGCTACAACACGATTTTTTACCCCGTTTCTTTGCTTGCACAGATTTTTTTTATAGCCTAAATTATGTCACACTGCTGGGCAAAGGCCTCCCCTTCCTCCACTCCTCACGGGTCGATGGCCGCTTTCGCCAGTCGCAGTAACAATCAAACAAGCAACATAAATTCCAGTAAGAATGCAACAAATACAACTTGAATTCAAACGAACCCAATAAAAGCCGTCGGAGGCTACAATGAGAAATGAAAATTAAATAGAAAATATTGTGCAAGCCAGTAATTGAATGAAGGAAGGAACGGGAATTTCTCGAGTCCCGTAACTGAATTATTTTTATTTCTATAATAAGTTTATTCACAATAAGTTGAAAGGAGGAAAGCTATTTAAAGGTTTTGTATGGTGTTGATGTTCAAAGATTCTTCGGTGAATTAATAGGAAACTGTTTTGATGCTTCTTTTGAAGATTTTCTTGTGGTTCTTAGAATTACTTGATTTTGCTACTTGAAATGATAATATATGTACGTGATATTTCACGGGTTAGAAAACCGAAGAAGAGGTGGATGGATATGAAACGAAAGCAAGTTAATGATGAGATGACGGGTGATAGACATGTGTGGAAGAGGAAGACATGCAGCGCCGACTCCAAGTGAGTGGGATAAGGGCAAGATAATGATGATGCTACTTAAAGATTATGATATTCATACAAGAAGATAATACTATTGTATTCAGAATATATCCTAAATTTAAAGAGGTCACTTTTGATGAAACAATAGATAAGCAGCGATGAACGGAATTGGGCATGCCAAATTTTGTTCTACCAAATTATGTAAAATAATAAATACTCTTGTTTTTAAACTTAATGGAAGTAATATCAGGGGCGGCTCACTCCGCGATTCTATCGCCGTGCTACAAGTACATCCTGGCGGCCGCGAGTTCGCGGCCTACTCAGGGGAGTCAGGGGTGGCGCGCGTTCTCACGGAATGCACGTTCGCACTTTCTATTGTTACTTTACGTCGCGAGGTTTTTGCAAGCGATGTCCGCGTGTGAAATACTAATAATATTTAGTTAAATTGACATATTGAATAAAATAAATACCATAGGACATTCTTACACAGATCTACTATACTGATTAAGTCCCACGGAAAAGTTCAATAAGGCTTGTGATAGTTGTGATGTTAGAACTTGAACAAAAATATATAAATACAGTATATATATTAGGTACCTAGAAAGTACCCAAGACTTGAATATAAAGTATAACATTTTATGTGAGTATAAATTCGTTTGAATCCATTGGTAAC
This sequence comes from Leguminivora glycinivorella, assembly GCF_023078275.1. NCBI lineage: Eukaryota > Metazoa > Arthropoda > Insecta > Lepidoptera > Tortricidae > Leguminivora > Leguminivora glycinivorella. The sequence goes on along the minus strand of NC_062988.1, from coordinate 2,184,852 downwards.
CCTATCGCGGGACACCGCGCACGTGCGGCTCGTTTCTTTGTAAGAATTTTGTAGGTATTTAAAAGGCGGCATTTCGTGAACATCAAAGCAGTGGGCCTTCTGTACTTGTACTATTATATATTCTGTGGTAATATTTTATATATTAGGTATCTAAGTAGACGCATCAATAATTACTTTTCATTCAAACTGATATACTTTTTGGCATACATACGAATTACTTCTGAGATTTCATACATATTGAAGAGAATGCTCTGTACCTCTATAGATAAGGTAATATTTTGTTCCACCCTAATAACAAGTCAAATTTTCCGTACCCATGATTACATTTTTTAACTTTCGGGAGTTCTGTAAAATAATAACTTTTCTGTCATGTCAAAGCATAAATGACATGTGCATTTTCCCGATTGGCCCCATTGACGGGGGGCTTAGCGAATTACAAGAAAAGAGAAGCTTTACAAACGTGGGACAGAGATAACTAGTTTCTGGAAGAGACCTAAGCAAATTGAGCGAAATACATACTTATTATAGGTACATACTTGTTAATAAACTTCGTGTATTCCGGAAAGCCGTAGGCAGCAAACGTGAAGATAATACCATTATATTCAGAATATATCCTAGATTTAAAGAGATCACTTTTGATGAAACAATAGATGAGCAGCGATGAACGGAATTGGGTATGCCAAATTTTGAAACTGCTCAAGTTACAGTGCCACTCTTAGCAATTAAGGGTTTGTAAGAAAACGAAAATTGTGATGTCCTAGCTAGCCCATCGCTTACACTATAATAATAGAAGCCATATCCCACAGTCGATTACTACAACAGTATATACTTATGTTTGATATTTGGGTAAGTTTTTCGGGTAATCTCTGTTATTTACTTTGTTTTTACAGTAGCTTTCCAATAAGTACGTCTATCATTTTATCGGTTATACTGCGTCGACTTTATTAAGAATAGTACAGTCACCGGCATAAACATGTGATGATTTCTAAACTTTGTCGCATTAACGTCTTATTTGAAATGTCATACGAAATTGTCAAACAGTTAAAAGCGACAAGGTACAGAAATCATCACTTAAATATTTATGCGCGTGGCTGTACCATCGGAATATCAAAAGCTAATTTTTTATTTCATAGTTTAAACCCCTTTTTTCAATTAATTGTTATGTTATAACTAATAATTATTTACTGTCATAAAATACTAAACTTCATCTTTAACTGAAGCAGTAACGCCAATAACAAAATGACATAATATTTTCTGGTAGTCCCTTCCAGTTAGTATGGGGTGGGATTTTCTTGCGATTGCGAGTGACAATGGAGAAAATTACCCATCGGCGAAGGCAAGTGGGCGTGCGGCGCTAGAGTATGGAGGCGGCTTCTACAATATTAGTTATTTTAGGTGTTGGTTATTTATTTATTTCGTCGTATGGCTTATAACAGGAAATAACACATTGAAATTTACAGTCCCGATGTTATAAAACAAGCCCAAAATAATATAAATTTAAAAATCTTTATGTCAACATTCAAATAATTAAAACACGATGCTGTATCAGGCGTTAGTTGTTATAAGTCTTTTCTAAATGGAGCCAGTGTAGGAGTTACCTAAACCTATGCAGGTGTAGTGCGTTTATAGAATTCTAGTACATTAATTTAAGTACAGAAAATTACACACAATATAATAATGAAAAGTCTTGTATCGCTACACTGCCAGAAAATGTGTGAATTCCCCTAATGTTACATACTGGCCGCGTGCCTAAACTTAATTACTTACCTAGTATTTGGAAGTTATTCCATTTCGTCAGTTTCCATTTTTACTATTCTATTTGGCCTTCACAATAAAATAATTTTATATCAACTACCATTTCCTTGAAACGTAGGTCAAAAGTCAAAACATTCAGCAAGTAGGCCACAGGAGAACTTTTATATGTCAACATTACAATAAATAATATAAATTAAAATAAAGTAAAACGCTACTTTAAATAATTAGAGATGTAAAGAGTCTCAATGTTAAAGTACATCTAAAAATATAAGTAAGTAAAGAGTGGGTGTCGTAGAAGGCGACTATGGGATATGGGTTAAATTGTGGCGTAGGCGAGAGGCTGGCAACCTGTCACTGCAATGTCACGGTTTCATTTTCTTTCAACCCCTTATTTGCCAAGAGTGGCCCTGAAGCTTTAGTAGTTTCATGTGTTCTGCCTACCCCTTTATGGGATACAGGCGTGATTGTATGTATGTTGTATGTATGTAAGTAAAGAGTCCTCTTCCATACAGCATAGCCGCCCCAGCGCCCCGCCATTACGATTATTCCGCAAACAATACGGTTAATATCGCGCGACAATGCTCAATCACCGGTGAGGACAGGTCTTTGTTCTAATCACCGGACTTACACAAATTACAGACTTGCCCCTAAATCCTGTCTTTGTTCAGACTTCCTAAATTTCGGAAAGGGAAATTTTGTTATATTTAGTAACATACCTAAGGTATTAGGTACGTTTTGCTTTTTTCCGGCAGGAGTTTTAGGTAGACAGTCCTAAAAGTTGTAGGGGTAAGATAAGTAGATAACCATATCACCTATGGGACCTCTTTGTTTGTAATCACCTACTTATTTGTTGACATAGCCTAACCAACAGATTAACTGAAATACCTCAGCGTAGACACAACCCAAAAGGATACTTTATTAGCCGGAAAACTCAACTCGAACATTTTCGAATACAATATCAAAAAAATTGTGTCTTATCGTGAAATCACCTTTCTTCTTCTTAGCTATAATAAGGTTCACTAATATATCTTTCACGAATTTAACACACTGTTTAATTTTCTAAGATCTTCATAGTCTTGCGTATTTCTTATGCAAAATGTTTACTTAACAGTCTTAACACCATTTATCACTGTAAAGTGAAATCTCGCCTATAATTCGATTCCGTGCCCCGTGTAAAGTTCAATGGGGCACAGCTGACAATATGGAGGGGCGTAACAATGAACGAGGCGAAAATTATTCGTTCTCCCCTAAAGTGTTAACATTCTTGCCCTAAAGTGTTAACATTTTTGGTATGATTGCGTGTTAATTGATTTTGTTGTCAATGAGTTTTATTGTTTGTTGATTTTGTTTTATGGTTAATTATATCAGCACAGATATGAAGGTAGTTAACTTTGATAATAGTTGTTGCAAATGTTTCACAATCGCTTAATTAGCTGTTGCAACATTGGGACGGGAATATAAAAGAGTTAGAAGTTTTGTGTTAATATGTTTGGATATTTTAATATATTTTGAGATTTCGTATTATAAATATTTGTAAAGAAAGAGATACAGTACTAAAATAGTCAACAGCATAAGTTGGTAAACAAAAGGTTATAGATAATTTGAAGACAATGAGCATTAATACGTTAAGATCATGTTCAGTTCTTTTGGTTATTTCTTTTAACTGTATCTATAAATTTATCAATCTCTCCTATGTTGCTGTTTATACTTACTATGTTGTTTCCTGTTTTGAGGTGTTTAATGAAGAGTCTTTGTACTTATTGTATTGTAATTTTCAGGGATTGAATTGGATTATTTTATATGATTAACATTTTTTTTACAATGTTTATCCTACTTTCAATTTTGCATGAAAATACTGCAATAAATCAAAGCACTACACTAAAATTTCACCTTGCAATCTAAAATCCGGCCAATCACGAACTAGTTAAATTGAGCATATAGACATCCGGCGAAATTAATGGAAGCCGTGGACAGTCCGTCTTAACGAAGATCCTTCAATCTATTAGCTGAAGGAAATTGCATCCGTCTTACGTGCTCCTTGATTGGTGTAGCTTAGTACTTGGTACTTACCAGTGCTCTATTTAGTATTTGCCAGTTGCTAGGTGAGCCGACTTGACTAATTATGTAAAAGATTTCGCCGTGTCGGCATGATAGCTTTTATTAGATGAATATAAAATATCCTGAATTAGTAGTGTTCCGTAGAAAGTGTTGTACAGGGAGCGCTTATAGGACCACTTCTGTTCTGTCTTGCATATTTGTTAACGGTAGTTATACGGTAGAGTTTTTAATGGCAAAAATGAGGTATAGTTTTTAAGATCTTGTCATTTCGAACCTGTTTTTTATTCAGTATGAAAATAAAAATTCTTCATGACAAATATGATGATTTGGAAACTATAGACACAGAACGCTAGAAGATCAGTATCAAAAAATTCTAATCGGTGTTTAAACTGAGCCTAAAACTCTTTGCAAAAGATGGTATATTGAACTTATTTTCTAATTTAACTAGTTATTAGTAATCATTACTATTATTATTTATTTTTTAATGTACAAAATGGCATCAAGTTCCTTAGATCAAATTAGACATCATTTTATTGGAATTTTATTTGAAAGATTGTATTTTTATTTTTTTTTATTTTTTACATAATTGTAACAATGTTTGACGGTGTATGATTAGTACCAATAAATGTATCTATCTATCTATCTAATTTTCTGAACAAGGCATCCAACTACTAGTGAAAATTTAAACACAACTCAAATGCAATAGACTTGTCAATTTTCCCGCCAATCCGCCATATTATTGTTGTCGCCGCGTGACGTCATTGTGCCCCTAATGGGACGGAAATTAATAGTAACACTATTACAACCTATATACTGTAGTTGTTATGGATGAAATTTGCTTAGAATATCGGTTATTGGTTGCAATATTGAGTTTGAAGTTAGTGTTTCTATTGTGAACGTCTTATTTTATTGTTTTGTTTATATTTGGAGCTTTGATTGGATTTGATAATTTTGAAATATGTGTAAGTACCAGCAAAGAGGATCGAATATTATAGAGAGTTACTGTCAAAGTAAAATGTGTAATCACAGTGCATAGAATAGACTGCCATCTCTCGACACAGGCTTAACTTTTGGACCATATTCTTAGCTTGATTATGTGTTAAAATGTCAAATATTAATAATATTAGCGCCATCTAGACATTTTTCTCTGCCCTGATCATCTATGTGTCTACTCTATCTTATGCCACGATAATAGAAATAGACCAATATAAATAATCATGAACTGATTATTTATATTTTTTAATTACAAAATATTTTGAATATAATTTTGCTCCTAATTTTATACTTATACATACATTGTTAGCAAGTTCGTTCGTACTTAGTAAATTATTATGTTACAATGAATACTGTTTATTTCAATGCACTGACGTAAACAGGCTAATGTTATTGTTATTATCATAATAATCGTCTGGATTGTTATCATATATCATGTTATATAAATAATATGTATTATATCATTACAGTTGGTTACGGTTAGTAACAAAAGTATATCTAATAGTGACATCTAAGTTTTTTTTCATGTTCGATATTTTCTGCATAAAATAACTTTTTGCTCTTCTATGCATACTTTCGCAATTTATTTAGATAATTACATACTGATTAGGTACGAATAATTATGACAGATTTTGCGTTGAAACTGATTTTAATTTCAATTTTTACGCTAGGCCATGTACCAATCATGGGAAAGTGTATGTGTCTGTTTGTTTGTCCGTCTTTCACGGCAAAACGGAGCGACGAATTATCGTGATTTTAAAGTGGAGACACTTAAAGGGACGGAGAGTGACATAGGCTACTTTTTGTTTCTATCTAACGGACAAAAGCTAGTTTTTCTATATTTCCATCAGTCCAATCGACAGTAGGTTTCTTTTCCTCAAAAAACGCCTCAAATGTTGAAAAACCGCTTATGAATCACTCCTCAAATGTAGTCCTTGTATGATGATGAACGCCATACGCAAAACTGCATTACCTATTGAAATATAATATATGTACTTACTTATTTTTAAGTCAGAGAGATATAATACTTCTGCATACTTTCCATTAGTTCCTGTTTTCCTATAGGTATTGAGCATGCCTCCAGATAAGAAACGAAGTTAAACTCGTTATTTGTACTTCGTTTATCCAATTTGAGAAGTGCTGGAACTTCGCAGACGCTCGTTCTGATTTGAACAAATAAACTGTTAAAGTTGATTATGTAACAATGCGACATAGCTACTTAAACTTACAGTAAATATACGAGTATGTACAGTGGAAACTCGATTTGTAGGACAAATCTCAACAGACTTGCTAAAGGATTTTTCGTCTTGGAAGGCCTCAGTTTAAATTTTTTATAGAATAAGCATAAGCATTAAGCTCGTCTTATAACTAGTAGTATTGATTTATGGGTAAATCGCATAAATGCTTGGCCAGAAATATTTGACTATTGTCAAGATGGAGCTGTTATTCTGATGTAAGCGGTGACAGTTCAGAATAGAATATAATGAAATTCCGCAACATTGCGTTAAGTCATATATTTCTGGTCAGGATTTATATAAGCTATGTACGATTATGTTCATTTGTCATCTACATCCAGACAAAGGTAAATAAATGAACTCTGTCAACCCACAATCGTCAAACAGTCTCGAACGTCACGCCCCTTATAAAGGACACCTTAAGTCCAAAGGCACTGCAATTAGCAGGGCCCAATTAGGTGCTTTAACGAAGCGAGTTTGAGACTCCTGCACACTTCAACACCAAAACATCCTATCTCCCAACACTCTACAACTAATATACACCCTTTTGGAACTACCTCCAGTCCAAAACCCAAAGGTCGTAAGCGTATATCGGCTGTGTATATCCTTCAACCGTTTTTGGCATCATAGTCTGGGGAAACGTTTGACGTCTGACCCGGGTTTTGGATAAGCGTTTGAACGATATGCTTGCGTTTGTAATCAAGCCGTCTTGACTGATTGCGGATAAGTAGATTTGGTGGATTGTCTTTGGCTGCTTGAAGTGGTAGCGAGTGTCTAATTCGGATTTGATGGGGTTAGGTATAACTAGTACCTAAGACTAGACGTAGGGGAGATATACCTTTGATATATATATATTAGCACTGATCAGTGCATCAGTGCAACTTAAGCATATCAAAATTAAGTTTGTAGTTTAACATTTTACAGTAACATCAACTTACTGAATAAATTGTCTCATACAAGTATACATATTTTAACAGGCATAAACTAACCAAATTTTTCTCCATCTTTTCAGAAACATGTCATCTAAACGAAAGTCGCCTCCGTCGAAATTGCAAGAAGGTGCCGCCGACACGGACAAGCCCGAAGCCGGCCCGGCTCCCCTGGACTTCCCCGACACCCAGGAGGAAGATCAGACCTACTACAAGTTCTCCCCAAGCTCTTCCACCAGGAGTTCGATCAGCGAAGAGGATCAGTTCGAAGAAGAGAGACCCAGCAAGAAGCAAAGATTCGAGCAAAGCTTAGAAATGACAAATAACCTTCTAGTCCCCTCCTCTTTTTTAAGTCTTCACCAAGTAGACCTTCAAGCTAGACGCCGCGGCTCCTCCGAATGTAGCAGTCCTGGCGCTGAAGCTAAACTGGGTCTTTGCAATAATAACAATTCATTGCTGAATCATAATAGCGCGCTGTCACTTGGGAACCCGCATAAGCGGTCGATGGATGACGTGCTAAAACGATTGACGTCGAAAATGAACAATAGTACTATTAAAGAAGAGAAGAGGCCTACTCCGTCGACTACGCCTGTTAAGCAGAACAAGTAAGTTTCATTTTATCTAATTTGCAGTCACCTTCTTCTAGGTACACTAATGTTTTTCTTTTTGTAAAAGCGGTTTAATTCGATTTACGAAAAACGGTCACGGATTTTGCTTTTGAACATAATTACCTCAGTACAAAAACCAGCTCTTATGAGTCTGTCTTTTCTGGACAACATTTTCTGGTAATGACACATATTCATATTCTTTATTTGTATTAATCATACGTTGTCATGGTTTCATACATTCATAGTAAGTAATAGGTAATAAGTCCAAAACTTAAACTGTGAGTAGGTCTTTAGTTTGCACGTTTCTTTCTAGTAACATACTCATAGATAATATTCATTCAGTAATAAACCACTATTCTAAGCCCAGGTTACTCCGCAGTTACAGTTATCTAACAATACTAGACTAATTAATATCCATTATCAGTCACATTCATAGTTTGTTATGTGTCTCACATTGTTTACAATAACGTGTCTAGGAAGTAATGAATAACAGCTTTATTACATGTTAATGGTATTACTTATGTGCATTATAGTCGTTAATGGTACAATGGGATTAATTATGAAGTTAAATTGTCTACTTTCTTGTAAGGTTGGAAGTATTTAATTAAGAAATATATTAGATTTTTTTATTATAAATGGGCTTACTCTTGGCCACAGACTAGCCAATGGCACAGACGTGGCCTACGATGGAATAAGCTCGCCCAGAAGAAGGAGATTTGAGAAAAGTTCAAACACTTGCCCAACGGTGCGAAGATATAGAAGAGATTGAAGACGATTTAAAAGCATAATGGTAAAACTACGTCTTTAGGCACTGGTCCCACCGCGAGCAAATAAAAAGAGACACGGCGATATTGATAGTTCACCGCTGGGCGAGTAGCTATAAACATCGCCGTGTCTCTTTTGTTTACACGGGAGTGATTATATTTTGTTTGTTTTTATAGCCGATAGCTCATAGCTTACTAGCTCGCGGTGGGACCAGTGCCTTAAGTTGAGATAAGAACGGTAGCTGCTTCCAATTATTCATATCAATTTTATATATCACATATTCACTTTCAATATAGAAATAACAAGGTTTCTTAGGAGTATTTTCAGTAAACTCAATGACTTCCGCATATTCAAGGAAGTGTTCCATGCAACTTGTTGCTTTAAAATACTTAAAATTCTACTCCAAACTAAGAAGAACTTAAATACTTAAGTACTGAAAATTTACCCCCTTTTAAACTATGATTTTAATGTTACAAGTATCTTAAATTTTCTTCTCGGTCGTTTAAGACGTTTTAAATTACATTTCGACATGAAAACTCAAACATCCAATTTAAATGCAAGTTCAAAACCTAATACAACTTATATAGGACTAGAGATCACATTATACTGGTCATACAAGTCAGTATACAAGTATAAGTCCCGCCACAGTATGCGACTATTCTGAGCCGTCGTTATACTGTTTAATTGTCCATTATACTACTCATTAAAAACAATGTTAAGAGTGCGACCACCGCAAGCCCACTATAAAACCGCTAAACGCCAGTTTACTGGCCTTTTATAGCTATTTGGTCGGTTAATAGCCGTATAGTAGCATGGTGACAGGATATAGTTGGTGATAATGCAATATGGCGGAACTGACTGGTCCTAACTTTACCTAAACATAGAATTTGATGCCTACAACAAACTTGAATTATGTAAGGTTGATAAGCGCTCGACAATTATCCGATAGTGCTATCGTCCATCGAATACGATACTCATAAATGCCAACATTGAACCGTTCTCGTCTGCGTGGTGATATGGGTTCAAATTTTCTGCACTCCCGTGGATGTCGTAAAAATCGACAGTGCGATACCTATGTTCAATGAGAAGGCACACTCAAAGGTTATGACTGAAGGCGCCACCTTTTTTAGCCCATTGCACAGATAAAGAATTTCATATGTGAGAGGGAGAAGATGATTTTTCTCTATCACATATTTAAAATTGCAAACGGGACTTAAACAAGTCTGCCGTTGCTGAGCACTTGCTACAGTCAGGGCCTAACCATTGGATTGTGCTTCACAACCCTAAAATTCTCTCTACAGATCGTGGGTATTATAGTAGAAAAATACGTGAAGCCATTGAAATTAAGAAGTATAAAAATTTCAATCGAGACGAAGGTTTTAATATCTCATCCACATGGAACCCGGTCATTAGTAAATGCAAGAAGAAACAAATATCGCAGGTTGAAAAACCAAATTTCGTGAGTGTTGTGTGTCGACAAGGTGACATCCCTAGTGCACAAACTGTTCAAGTGGGTAGTCAGGACCAAGCGTACAGCTAGAAGATGTTGATGTCAACTTCAGCCAGTCTGCTCCGAGACCACGGGGACAATGCCGTCCTTGAAACGTCGGGGGATAGTGTTTAAAACAGTAAATACGCGATTAAGTCCCGTTTGCAATCTTAAATTTGCTAAGAGTGGTACCGAAATTCGAGGAATTTCATGTTCTCTGGGTTTTGGGATACCAGTGGCCGTATCGTGGTCGTTGTTTTGGCACTTGCCATATTATACGTCAGTTTCGCACTTACATACTCGTTAAAACGTAACAGACATGGTGACAAAAGCCATCTTAGCCCTGCAGGTGTAAGTTTATATACATATACACATGTGTATCTCTTCTTTTTCTTCTTTTTAACCTTTTTCAATCTTAAAGATGTAGGTCTCCTTCATATTTTGGCAATCTGTTCTATACTGGGCTCTTTCTATCCACTTTGATCCAGCTGTTCCCTTGATATCGTCACACCAACGCATTTTTGGCCTTCCTGCTGGGCGTGACTCTCCCCACGGTCTCCACTCCATCAGCCTCTTGCACCATGAACCGTCTTTTCGGGCCACATGCCCACAGTATACTTACACGGATATACACATGTGTATATCCGTGTTAAAGTATACTATGTATTCTATAGTAAAGCTATATTATATGCAAATCTAGTGACGGTTTAAGTACGTTTTTAAACGATTCGACCTAAGCTTTCACTTAAGTAACTATAATAATTGTAGCATAAACTTTCCTTAATAGCCGATGCAGTTACAGAGATTAGAAGATGCAAAGCAAACATTGTGAACACATTGTTGTTGTATGGTGTAACTCTTACACTTGATTGCATAGTTTTCAATATTTAATAAACTATCCAGTTGGAAAAATCAGCAGGCTTTATCAACCAAAAGACCATGTTAAAGATTTAGCATAAACATAAAATGTTTAAATGTTTGAATAATATTTTCCTGCGTCATGGCTCATGGTTGATTCGGTTTTTGTACTATCAAAATCCAAAACTGTATCAGTGCCTTTCGACTTAAATACATCTTCATAAGTACCTTATCATCGTTTCCGTTTCTGTCAGGTTATGGGCCCTAAGACATTTTTTTTGAAACGACACTCGTTCAAACCTTGAACCTAAGCAAAATATTTAATGCTAAAGTGGGTAGTCAAAACATATTTTCGGATATTTTTCATCTAAATTTATTGATGTAGTTCTGCACGGGAAGCATGGTCGCGCGATAGACGATAAAATATCAGGCCGTCCCTATCGCACTATTAGTAAGTTCGATAGGGACGGCCAGATGTTTTATCATTTATCGCGTGACCATACTTGCCTGCCTGGAGTCAAGAATTGTCTACTCGTCATTCACAACTTTACATACATACATTAAAAAAAATAGGATATTCTTACAGATTGACTGGGGCCCACGGTAAGCTCAAGTAGGCTTGTGTTGTGGGTACTCAGACAACAATATATATAAATACTTATACAGCGCGTAAACCTAATAAGGGCGATAAATGAAACCAGGCATATAATTCAATATTGTTATAATTAATTAAGAAGTGTTTTTGTGTTACTCTTAATTTTCACCCCATAATGAACCTTTGAAAAATTTCCTAGCAGCAATGTACTGTAAACGTGGTTGCGATGACAATCAATGACAACTGTCAACGAGCGTTTAACGCGAGTGTGTTTGCATTACGTTGCGGGCTGAATTAATTTGTATGGATAAAAAAATATTTCAATTTTAAGTATAATTTTTCTAATTCCATTTTTCATGTCCTATACTCACTTCCGTTAAGAGGTTCGCCCGTATTAGGTTTACACCCTGTATACACAGAAAACATCCATGACTCAGGAAAAAATATCTGTGCTCGTCACAGGCAGGGTCACTACCGACTGCGCTGGACCGGTCGTCAACAACCGGTCGTCGACTTTACAATCTCAAAGCACAATTTAAGCTCCAAAAACCTAATTAAAACACTTACGCAATTGCTCCTTAACCGTAATGTCTTACATACTTCACCATTATGGCTTCTAAAATAACACAGTAACAAAACAAGCTAGTTTATTATTTAAGTTTCCTGAAACTCAGTGCAAGCCGAGATTAGGACCATTTAGTTAATTTAATGTAAAAACCTGTTACGTTAGTCTTAATTGTTTGAATTTATACGCTTAATTGTCTCACTGCTTAGTCTTAGTTGTGAGAAGTTAGTTATCTTGGATCTTTACGTAATTTGTCTTGAGAAACGTGTTACATTACACACTTAATAACTTTTAAAGTAGAGTAGAAGCTTCTTACGCTTATGTTTTGCTAGTTGCTAGTAATGAAAATCAGTGATATATTTGCAACTATGGTATACCTGGATGTTTTCTTAAAATGCGTCCAAAAGAGATCTATGGACCCTGTAATCCACGCTCAAAAGATCAGTAAAATGTTGAATGTTATACTATGTATACTGCCGAGTGCCGATCGAGTTTTACTCAAATTTAACAGTCGCTAATTTATTTCATTTTCCTTCGTACTCGTATCATTAAAATTCAAAATCGTGTCATTAATTCAAAATTAAGTTAGCAAACCTCGATATTTTCAGTTGGAAACGGATAAGAGGAAGCCTGAAAGTTGCAATGATAGTAGAAAAAGTAAGAGCGAATCGACTAGCATGTGATGCGAAGGGATGAATGAATGAATTCATGTGACGAGAAAGTTATTACGAATTACGAATGAACGTCTAAAGAAGTAAGAGGAATGGAAAACTGAAGAAAAGGTGGATGGACTGTGAGAAAGATGATATGAACTATGAGATGACGAGCGCTAGAGAGGTATAAAAGAAAAGGGCCGACCCCAAATGACTTAGATATGGGCAGGCGAATGATAAATGATGATGAGTATTACTTACCTACTGATAAAATTAATACTTCATGTCACAAAAACTGCAAGCTAAACTTTGAGAACCACGGAAATAAATGCGAACTCTAGTGATTCATAATAATCATAATCTATAATCAACGGAAGAAATGCCGGTCACATGTATAGGCATATAAGAAGTGATATAACCGGAATTTAAAACATCCTCATCGGATAAAGTTCATAACAAAAGATAACATATAACTATAGTATGTTGAGCCTTCTTTCTGAATACTTCAGAATAGACTGTAGGCCATGCTAAAATGGTTATGTCTTTAGGCGGAGGTCACACTGCCGTGTGGCCGCATATCGTTGCGAAGTGCGAATTCGTGTGCGACGACGATTGCACGGTGGTGTGTTTTGGTCTGTGTTTTCCGGTGTGTAACGAATCGCATGTATGATGTATGTAGACAATCAGTTTATTCGTTCTGTACTAAGACGTTCGGCGTGACATATGATCTGAGCAAAAATAGTAAATATTAAAATGTGGCTTTATTAATTGTGTCGTCCCGTTAATACAAATAATATATTTACATTGCTTTGAAATATACGTCACTACAGTGTTGTCACTTTTTAATTCCTACACATTTTTGTCAGACTAACATACCCTGCCACTCGTCTTCACTGCATCTTCATCTGAAAGCGCGATTCGTTCTATAACTCGTCACCAGTTCTCAAAAAGTTTGTACATAGCCACGTCAGCAAATTTTAATTGATCCTATTTTGTTACCAACATTTCGTGCTATAAGTCGACTTTCGTAAGATATTTGCCAGAATAATACAGTACGCGTTCTGCCTATATATTTGAGTCGTAGCAAGGGGTAAGTGTAACCGAGATCTATACCGTGTTGACCTTGGGAAAACCTGAGCGTGAGTCGGAAACATATTTGGATGTTGATGAACAAATAGTGCCAACTCCCTGATGTACATGCATGGTAATGGCAGGACTCTTGTTGATTTCCCCACATCAAGTACTTGGGTCTTGTCCTGGACAGAAAGTGGACGTTCGAGGAGCACTTTGCGAAACTGGCTCCTCGACTCGTGGGGGCGGCCTCGGCTCTGGGCCGCCTATTACCTAATTTGGGAGGGCCGAATACCCCATGTCGGCGCCTATATGCGGGGGTCGTCAGGAGCATGGCGCTCTACGGCGCGCCCATTTGGGCTGAACGACTGACGACACGCGCAAAGGCACTGCTCCGTCGGCCACAGAGGTTAGTGGCCCAAAGAATGGTGAGGGCCTACCGCACCACCTCTCACGCAGCGGCATGCCTTCTTGCCGGCACCCCACCTTGGGAGCTGGATGCGGGGGTGCTGGCGGAGAGGTACGGGCTTAAAGTGGAAGCCAGGGAGCGAGGAGAGGTCCCGGACGCTGAGGAAGCCGAGAGAAGGGAGCGGGCTGCCGCGGAGCGCCTGAAAGAAAGATGGAGGGATGCCTTGGAGAATAGCGCCTATGGAACCCGAACCATAGGTGCTATCCTCCCAGTGATGGACGAGTGGCTCAGCCGCAGGAGGGGGGCCCTAACATACAGGATGACGCAGGTGGTGTCCGGACACGGCTGTTTCGGACATTACCTGCACAGAATACGGAGAGAGCCGGGGCCTCACTGCCACGAATGCGGCGCAGCGGACGACACGGCCCAGCACACTTTGGAAGAGTGCGGTCGCTGGGCTGCTGAAAGAGCCACCCTCAGGGCGGCGACGGGGATGGCGGACCTCTCGCTACGCAGCGTAGTAGAAGCTATGCTGGGTAGCGAGAAAAACTGGAATGCGGTGGTTTCCTTCTGCGAAGTGATCATATCGCAGAAGGAAGAAGCAGAGAGGGAGCGAGAAGCAGCCGCAGACGCTCTTCCGCTACGACGCAGGCGGCAGGGTCGAAGGCGAAGAGCGTACGCTCGCCTCGAGCCGTAAGGGGTATTACCCCCCTGATTGAATGCCAGCGAGGGGGATCAAGCGTCTCTGATCCCCCTCTTTATGCGGGTGCCTTGGCCGGGCAATGCCGGAGGGCGCCGTGGTGAATGACATGATGACAACATCGATCCCAGCGCGCCCTCACGAACGGCAAAGAGGATAGAACGCCGGAGTGGGTTTAGTGGGTAGGGCCAAGTTTCCCCCCTCTCGACAGGGGAGGGGAAAGAAACGGCGAGTCCCACACATCGTGCGTAACAGCATTCCCACTCCGTCAAAAAAAAAAAAAAAAAAAAAAAAGGACTCTTGTTGATTGGAACAAAGGTCTGCACGGTTCCAAGTAGTGGGTATTGCATATTGCTCTTAGACACTTCTTTTGAACTAAAAAAGCTTGCTTCATATCTACGGAGTTGCCCCAGATTATCAATCCGTAACTCAAAATGGAAGACACGTACCCATGATAAGCTGTCAAAGCTATTTCTTTTGAACAACTAGTACTGAGTCTTCGCAGAGCATATACATATTTTTGGAGTTTCGCACAAATATCCGAAACGTGAATTTTCCAGTTACAGGATTGGTCAATAGTGACACCAAGGAACTTTGTCCTATCTACTTCATCCACATGTTCAATGCCGTGTTGTATATTTAAATTTATACTGATACTTTTTGGGGTCTTAAATTGCATTACCTGGGTCTTATTTACATTAATTTTCAATTTATTATTATTTAACCAATTAATCACATTAAGAAGAGCATCATTTATGTCATCATTAAATTTTAAAATGTCATTTGCTCTAATTATCAAAGTAGTGTCATCAGCAAACATTATGCATCTATGTCCGACATGATCAGGTAAATCATTTACATATAATAAAAAGAGTAGTGGGCCAAGTATACTTCCTTGTGGTACACCATTTCGGTTATATGTAAGCTCTGAGCGTATCACACTTTGCTCATTGTTTTTGGGATCAATGTTATTTAATTCAGTGCACTGTTGCCTATCCGTTAAGTAGCTTCTTAACCAGCTGTGCGCGTTTCCTCTGACACCGTAACACTGTAACTTACGCAGCAATATGGAGTGGTTTACATAGTCAAATGCCTTACTTAAGTCTAAAAAGATAGCTGCTACTGGGACCTTTTCGTTTAACGATTCAGTTACCAGTTTCATCAGATTGAAACATGCCAAGGTTGTCGAGCTGCCCTTTCGAAATCCGTATTGGTTTTTATTTAAAATCTCGTTTACGTTTAGAAATGACGTTAGCCGTATGTGCATTGCTTTTTCAAAAACTTTCGATAGTATGGGAATAAGAGAGATAGGTCTGTAGTTATTTAAGCACTCTTTGTCACCTTTTTTGAAAACAGGTTTAACAATAGATATTTTTAATCTCTCGGGAAAACAGCCTTCTAGAAACGACAAATTTATTATGTGTGTTAGTGGTCTTACAATTTGTTTAGCACACAACTTAATTACTTTAGTATTAACACCATCAATACCAGTTGCATTGCTTGCATTTAAAGATAAAATAATTTTATATGTATCATCGAAGCTTAATGGATTTAGAAATATTGTCTTTGGATAATTTATATTTAATTGGCAATAGTCAATGTCACGATTGTTTATTGGATTATTAATGAAAAAATTATTGAAGTGATTTGCTATGTCAACTTGATTAAAATACTTTATTCGATCTTTTTCTATACAATCTATATTATTTATACGAGAAGATGGGCTTTCGTTTATAATTTGCCAGATCGCTTTTGATTTACATTTGGCTGACGTTATACGTCTCTTATTATATAGCTGCTGAGATTTATTGATGCATCTTCTCAATACTTTTGTATATTGATTATACTCAGATTTATTTGCCAACTTGTTAGATTTTTCTTGTATGTACCTAAGATATAGCCTTTTTTTATTGGCACAAGCACGTCGTAATCCTTTCGTAAGCCATCGATTATTTGACCGTGTATTTTTTACTCTAACTCTTACAAAGGGGAAACATAATTCATTGAACATACAAAGCATATCGTAAAATTCGTTAAAGGCATCATTGGTGTCATACTTATTGAAAACTTCAGAGAAGGAGAGAGCTTCCATACAGTCTACAAATTTCCGCACATTATCTTGACTATAATCCCTTTTCTTAAAGTATCGTACTGTTTTCGCATACACCTTTTTTACGCCGAATGAAATAAACTGAGCTGTTTCGTGATCTGAAAGTGCCAATGGAAGAGTAAAGGAGTCAACTTTCTTTATGTTACTAGCAATTTGATCTAAGCAAGATTCACCTCGCGTAGGCTGATTTATGTGCGTTTCAATATTATAGTTTCTGAGGAGGTTTTGCAATTCCCGGACATTTTTGTCCTTTTTTAAAATATTGAGATTCCAGTCTCCGCTTAGAATAACTTTATGATTCTTATATTTTTTGTTCAAGTGATATAGTAGTGCCTCGACATGAAATAGAAATTTTTTCACGTAAACGTATTTGGGTACACGATAAATATTTACAACTATGAGCTTGTGATCAACTATCTCAATACCTGAGCATTCAAAGGTGCTGGGCACACTCAGGTCTTTGCATACTTGGAGTTCTTTAAAACATATATCTTTAGCTACTAATATAGATGACCCACCTCTTTTCTGTTTATGACGGGTAAAAGACGAGGCTAGCTTGTAATTTTTAAGTTTTAGATTTTCTTCAGTCCCTCTTTGAAGAAATGTTTCGCTTAAGCATATTACATTTATGTTACGTTTATTACTTTGCATTAATCTATCCAGCGTTATTTCTATAAAATCTAACTTATTTAAAACTCCTTGAATATTTTGGTGCATTATGGTAAAGTTTTCCAAGTTCTCGAAAAAAGTGATCGTGAGTATTGTTAGATGGTGCTACTTGATAAGAACTGTACTTGCTATCAGGAAGCACTGAATAACTTTGTATTATTTTCATGAGGCTGCATACATCCTGAACTATTGTAGTGAGTCCACGTGCATTTACGTTACCAGACTCTTTTGAAAACATATTATGGTCTAAATTTTTGTTCGAATCTAATATATATGCATATTCATGTAACAGATTGTCCATGTATAAGAGATTGTTAAAATGTTGCACCCTTGAATTAAATAGCGTTGCTTTGCGACTCGACTTAAAAGTAGGTAAGCATATGATGACATTAGTGTTCTGCACAGACTGTACTTCCTCTTTTATAAAGTTAATCAAGCTATAAAAATCAGGTGTCGCGTTAAAATCATCTTCACCGATATAAATTATGCAGTAGTTTTGGTAAGTAAAACCTTTGAGTTTCCCATGTAAATTCGCGAAGAGCTGGCGAACTCCACCGCCTGGAATAAGGTAGTGGCAAATGTTGTCCGTTTTGAGCGTCCGGCGAGTGATGTTCAACATACTCTTACTGTTGTTGCTGATAAGGCAAGTTTCAGTTACATTTGACGATTTGGTATTCGATGTCGCTGGCGCTGGCACATCTGTTGCAGAGATTTTCGGAGAAGTTGTATTCGCAGGTTTCTTCATGGGGTTGCGATCGGTAGTCTGGGGCGATATGGGTAGCTGAGTGTCGGCACCGAATGAAAAATCGAGGTTTCGTTTTTTTATTTTTTTGGATGTAGTCTTCTTAGTGCTCCCAAACTTGGTAGCTGGAGTAGACTCCGTGGACGTGCAGATGGAAGTTAGCTGTTTTATTTTCCTTTCGTATTCTTGTAATTTCTTTTTTAATGTATTGTTTTCTAACAGTAAGACTTCGATTTCATTTTCGGCTGAATCATATTTTTCTTGTAGAGTGGATAGTTTCTCTTGGAGATATTCAATATCAAAGACACCTTTGTCCATTAGCGCTGGGCAACTTCTATTGAGTACATCTTTAGAAGTGCTTTCAATTGATGAATGTGTCAAATCATGGCTTTCGTCATCTGAGGACTCCTCTTCTGGGGACTCCTCCATTTCCGTTAGTAAAGAAGTAAATGAATTATTAGTCGGCACATCGATTTTTATTCTCCTCCGATGCGTTATGTTTTGATTGCAAGGCGGTGATTTTGGAGAAAAAGCAAAGTTTTCCATTTTATTCTGGCCTTGACTAGGACTAGGACCTGGCTTCGTCAATTCTGGCTCTATCTTTTCATCAGTAGTAGGAGAACCTTCCTTCGAGGTCTTTTTTGGTGTATCATTGGAATACGCATTATTCTGATCATTTACTGGCGATTGCTGATCTATGGAACTGTGTATATTACTCTGAATATCTTGATTAGGTTTTGTGTTTTTGTCCTCTGACTCTAATAAAATACTTGTTTCCGAAAGGTAGCTATCTGTCAAAGTTGATGTTTCTGGTGTTTTATTATGTGTCGGAGTACTACTTTCGTCCAATGAAATTTGTTGATTTTCCGAAGTTTTAATTTGCTTAGAAACACATCGCTTACAAACCCAGTTCTTTTTGTTTTCCTTGTTCATTAATCGAAACCGAGTAAAAGTTACATTTATGCAATCGATGTGGTAAGTATTTTTACATGTTTTACATACAAGGACTTGCTTTGTGTTTCTTGACGATTTGCATTTCGCGCTCGCGCATTTTATCATTTTATCCGCCATTTCTGTATTTTTCCGTTCACTAAGTTGTTTGTGAAGAAGTTGTTTGATTAAAAAAAAATCAAAGTGCAGTTTCTGAACGCAACTGATTTCTAAACGCAATCCTTCAGTTTGACAGACGTCAGTGACAGTGACACTTGTGACAAGTTGACAACAATGACAACGTCAGTCATGAGTTAGGTCATTCTCTCAGCTGTTTACCTGTTATTTTTGATATTTTTTCAAGAATTTCGACTGTTTATTTAAATGTTGTCTATGTGTGCGTGTGTTTACAAAAGTACAGTTATTTTATTGATTCAGTTTTTGTGAAATAACTAGGAAAATCAGCTCACCTAGGTGCCAATGTTTTATGTTTCTTACGATGAGTGGTGCTGCCTTTGTTTTTGTGCTAATTCTTCCAGTCTTCGAACAATTTATCCAGCTTAAACGAATAAAATTCAGGTAACGATTTGACGCAATGTTTCTCTTTCAAACGTCACACACACACGGCCTAAGTTTCGTAAGATATATACAGGATAATTGTTATAATTAAGAAAATATAAATAATAGAGAACCTTAATGTCCAAATAAAACTTACTAAAATCTCAATTCATGAAATAAATCTTGGTAACAAAAAGGGAATAAAAAAAATCCCTATTTTTTGTAGAAACTTTTCGAGAACTGCTGTCGTACGAGTATCTCATGGAGAAGCTTAGTCAGAATCAGAATCATTTATTCGTTATAAATTACACCCTCTTTTTAGGGTTCCGTAGTCAACTAGGAACCCGCTGATTTTTTTTTCATTCCCCTCTAACGTTTTTTGAACCATATGTTTAAAAAATATGAAAAAAATCACAAAAGTAGAACTTTATAAAGACTTTCTAGGAAAATTGTTTTCTTTCTAGGAAAGTAGTTTTTGAGAAAAATACGGAAAACTACGGAACCCTACACTGAGCGTGGCCCGACACGCTCTTGCCCGGTTTTTTTATTGATTTTCGTTACTTTAAAGGGAAAATTCTTTAGGTCAAATCTTTACATCGAAATCAAGGTTCTATGTTCATAGTTTGACCAACTGAGATACGCGATATCTTACAATACGTAGTTAATTACAAACATGAACGCTGAAAACAATACACTCTTTTTTTGGGGCAGTCGTGTAAAAACCGCAGCACCGTACGTCTTGCCGTCGTTCGATGCAGTGTGAGAACAGCCTTACAATAAATTGAGATAAGCAATAGGTGATTATTATAAAGGTTAAGGCGATGTCAGTGTGATCTGTGTCAATATTTGTATTTGCTCTTATCGGCTATCTTATAATTAATAGCTTTTGTGTT
Source organism: Leguminivora glycinivorella (assembly GCF_023078275.1). Lineage (NCBI taxonomy): Eukaryota > Metazoa > Arthropoda > Insecta > Lepidoptera > Tortricidae > Leguminivora > Leguminivora glycinivorella. The sequence continues at coordinate 2,164,267 of NC_062988.1, read as the reverse complement.
GATTATTCTCAGTTACTATGGGATACATTGTTTGTTTATGTTTTGTGAGGAACATTCCTAAGTAATAAGCAAATACCTTCCTGGAATGTGGAGACATCAAATAATTTTACTTTAATGTTTAGCTGTTTTGTAAGTACAAATTATCGACCACTAAGTATGGAACCGGAATAAAATTTACTTACAAGTATAATTCTTATCTTAGAGCTAAGTATTTATAGTTACTAGACAGCACGGTACATAGTCGCAAAGCGAAGCAGAAACCGAAAACCGAAACCAAAACGCTTCTTGAGTTTTTAAACTTGGGTTTGTATACGTCAGTGTCATTCACCAAAAAAGATATCTAATAAGAAAACCCCAATTTTATCATTCCCTTCTGATTATCAAAATTAATATGTATGTCAAAAGGTACATTTTTTTAATTGTTCAAAGATCTCTCAAGCGCTGGTAGCCTAGCGGGTTCGAACCCTGGCTCGAACTCATGAGTTTTTCGGAATTTATGTGCGAAATGTCATTTGATATTTGACAGTCGCTTTTCGGCGAAGGAAAACATCGTGAGGAAACCGGACTGATTCCAATAAGGTCTAGTTTACCCTTCGGGTTGGAAGGTCAGACGGCAGTCGCTTTCGTAAAAACTAGTGTCTACGCCAAATCTTGGGATTAGTTGTAGGACCCCAGGCTCCCATGAGCCGTGGCAAATGCAAGGAGGATGATGATGTTCAAAGATCTCTCAAATGACACTAAGTGATGCAAAAGTGACTGAGGATCACGATCTTATGAGGTCGTTATAATGCAAAATACCACGGTTTTTTCATAGTGATAGTTACTTTGGTTAGTGGTCCTGGTCATAGTGCTATTAACCACAAAATTTATTGGTCACTTAAGGCCCACCATCCGAAAAGACGCGCCGCAGCCCCCGGGCGCAATTAAACGCCTAATCGCCACGCGTGGATTAAGACGTGGCTTAATGCGGCCATCCATCTCCTTCAAGCGTAGGCTGCGGCCTTGGTGGCAGCAGGAAGATTAGTATTTTCGTTTAGGCTCGTCACAGTACACTTTCATATTGTATAATACAATTTGTAGGTATAACAATACAGACTGGGCTTAGTTTTCTTGCTATATATACTAACTAGCTTTTTCCCGCGGCTACGCTCGCGTTAAATTCGAAAATGGCAGAATGCTTCATACAAACTTTTAGGAAAGTGGGGTGTTAGAAAGAGACAAAAGTAGCCTATGTCACTCTCCATCCATTCAACTGTATCCAATTAAAAAATCACGTTAATTCGTCGCTCTGTTTTGCCGTGAAAGACGGACAAACAAACAGACACACACACTTTCCCATTTATAATATAATATAGTAATATAGTATATAGTATGGATTTAAAAATATCTTCACTTCACAAAACCACTAGTTTTTATAGGTACACTGTTGCCCCATAAAAGTACAAATAATTCAGATTTTTATATTAATGACTAAAAATTCTTTTCGTAAAATATTTATTTCAATAAATGATTTCATGAACTCATCCACTACATCGTACATATTCTTTAACCGATGACTGGAAAAAAATCTTCATTGTATGAAACCTTTAAATAACTACAGATAATTTATGTACTCGCATAAGTCCATTAATTAACATACAACGACTTTCCTTCAGTAACGTACTCTCCTCCAAAGCTTACAACTTGCATAAAAACTCAAACAATGGACCAACAGTAATTTGAAGTGATATATATTTCCAGAGCACATTGTAACCGCTCCAAATTATGAGAGACGTGAAACATTAGTTAATGTGAATATCTTATTTATGATTGTCTTGAGCGATGACTGTTATATCTCCATTCTAAAAGGTCACATGTCTCAAACAAAAGCGGTCTCTTAAGCCATTCTGAATAACTCGATACGAATTGTATTATGGACGTCGTAAGCGCCCACCGCGCTGTGGCATCGTATCTTGGGGAAATACAAATGAAGATTTGTTCGTCTTTAAGTCCTTTTCAAAGTGATTCAAAGGCGGTACTTGGTAAGTAACAATGCGTTTTGCTGTTAAAATATTGATATTAATTTGTAAAGCATTAGTATGTCATTATTTTTATGAATAATAGTGTAAAAGTATTGTGGGTGAAAACAAAGATGGATGTAACAATTAGGAAGGAGATTATGGTTAGAACGTTTTTTTTAACGAGTGATGATAATGTGTTCAGTAATTATTAGTATTCACGTTTTCTTATGTTAAGCTAAGATAAATAAAACACATAATATATTAGAAAATAGTTCATAAATACGTAAAACCAAGGTACCTAAAGTAGGTAATAACTGTCAAAGGCCAAATTTACCAAATTGACTAGTAGTTGAACATCACGAGTCGGTATCGGTACCCTCTAAAACAATGAAGCCCACACATGGGATGCGGAATTATACAAGAGGCATTCACATAGAAGAATTTCAAGGTTTTATATGCAATTTGTCTAAAACCCACATACTATAGGATAATTGTATCATTGAAGGTCAGAAAAATCATCGTTGTTTTTTATTTAATACGTCTATTAAGATTTTTACCTTGCGCTATCGCAGCAGTTGCTATAGATCATAAGAGACAACTAGGGGTCCGCTGTGGAAATCAATCCTAGGATTTGGCGTAGTTAGTTTTACTATAATAAGGTGTGCACCTAACTTTGTCAGCAAGGGATATTTTTGCAGTCGTGTTTTCTTAAAGTATGGAGAACTATTACGCCGTGTCTTGCGTGGGCGACGTCGCGTCTCATACTTCCATATCGATAAGGTTTGATTTTGTATGCGTCGCATCGCCGTCGCGCGACCATCGCGCCACGCAAGCCACGGCGTTATGTATTCTGTAGTAGATATTATGGAGTAAACATTAGTATTAATATAAGTTCTTATTGTATATACAAAAGTCACTGAATTATTCCAATGAATTGCGACTATTATATTGTAAGAAACAATAAACATACTTGAGCATTTATTCACACAACAGTTATTTATAGCTATTACGAATGAATTAGATGTTATCATTAATCAAGGAGGCCTTTTGTGCGACTTATTATTGTTATGCTTCTTCATATCCATCGTTTAAGTTTAGCTTAGATGATTTGTAGTTGTAGTTGAAGAATCTTCTAAATATACTGACTGACATATCAACGCACAGCCGAAACCGCTCGTCCTAGAGATTCCAAATTTGGCACGTAGGTAGGTTTCTTATACGGTGTAGAGGAGCACTAAGAAAGGATTTTTCAAAATTCTTTTTTTTTATCGGCGATTGATCCTAGTCACACCTGATGGGAAGTGAAGACAGAGTCTAAGATGGAGCTCACCGATTCAGTAATAGCCTATTCACTCTACGTTTAACGGTCTGAGGTCGTATTAATTCACCTCCTTTCTTTCAACCCCTTAATTGCCAAGAGTGGCACTGAAACTTGAGTAGTTTCTTGTGCTCTGCCTACCCATTTATGGGATACAGGCGTGATTGTATGTATTATTGTGTTACGCAGACGTCAGTGTCACTCGTAGTCCATACACGTGACAATGAAATATGCGATGCGCAAACGCAAGACAATCGACAAGGCCACAACGAGGCTTTGTATTGACAAAGGGAGCTTGTGACAACCAAGATTTGCTGTACGGAATGTATTATAATGTACCTATACTGTTTTATTTTCTTATCTCCTGGTAGTATACTCCCTAGTAAACTATGCTAAAATTGAGTCCATTATAATTTTTGGCTCCTTTAATTTCAGGCCACCCCCTTTCCTCCCGTGGGTGTCGTAGAAGGCGACTATGGGATATGGGTTAAAAATTAAAATGTGGTGTAGGCGAGAGGCTGGCAACCTGTCACTGCAATGCCACAGTTTCGTTTTCTTTTAACCCCTTATTTGCCAAGAGTGGCCCTGAAGCTTTAGTAGTTTCATGTGCTCTGCCTACCCCTTTATGGGATACAGGCGTGATTGTGTGTGTGTGTAGTGGAAATTCACGGGTGTCACGAAAAAGATATTTTTCCCCGATTTTCTTTGAAATGTCTGAAATTGTGATTGCAGGCCTGTCTGTTACGATAGGCAAGTTTTAGGTTCCAGATAATGGAGATAGTCGAGAAGCTCCTGAATAGCTGAAGAATGTCAGGTTCGTAAGGTATCCGATGGGTGGAAGTGTATCCGTAAGGCCCCCTCAGATTTAAGATAAAGAATATTTAATAAGATAAAGTTCCAGAATCAATCATCTGCCTCCGAAACGAGAGATCGCCACCTGTACCGATCCTGCGCAGCCTCTTGCCATTCACTGACTTGAAGCCGATGCAGATCCGCCACCACACTGTCCTCCCAGCGATACCTGGGTCGACCCAGCCGGTCGACCCAAGAACGCTCTCTTGACAGCCCGATCGTTTCCCATTAACTAAGTTTATATATCACCTAATACGCCGCTTGTAACTTATAAATACCAATAAATTATTTCATAGAATTTTCCTAATAATTTCCATTAAAATCAGTATTATGATCATTAAATCCAAAACCCGATCGCATCCACTAATACGAATAATACTGTTATCCTAATAAATGGTTCCGCTAATCCTGACTGGTCATTGCATGCTTCATCTAATTTGAATAGGTAACTAACATCATTAGTTACATGTCGATTGCCACAATACTGGCCGCGTAGGCAACATGCCAATTGGTTACACTTCGTAGCAATCGTAGAAAACGATGGTGCTCAACATTATGGTGGAATGAAACATTGTATGACAGGGATTGCGTGATGGCACTGATGGCATAGACATTACGCTGTCCCTGTCACACAATGTTATATAACATTTATAACATCAGCGTGGGAACATTAAAACGCTCTGTGATTGTTTATAGGGTCATCTAGACGACTCGCGAATTCGCATGTTTTAGTTGAATTAATGGGATTATATTTCAGCACACCAATAAAAACTCGCATGGAAGTTCTCGCACCGTGTAAATTGGCCCTAATATGGAAGAGACATAGAGACACAATGCGTTTAGTTGTCATAACGTAAGCGATTGTCACCTTGCCTAGGCCTCCGATTATTTGTCAAAACCTGATTATATAAATAATGCGAAGGTAATCTATGTTACGCAATTTTTCTGATTCGCAATAGGAAATGTCAATTGTACACTAAAGCAATGATTACAAGTAATTTTGTATGGAAATTATATCTTAAATGGCCAGTTTTTATTGCCTTTTAGTGTAACATTGGCAGAAAAATATACTGGTTTTTATCTTGACTATCTAGTCATTAACATGTCAGAACTATGTAATTTAACTACTAAATATAATATTTAACATATTATTGCTCTTAAAGTGATGATGCATTGACCTCATTAGTATTACCTAGGTCTTGTTTTTTGTCTGCTTTCAATTTTGGTTACTCAATTTTGGCCTCTTGTGGTCTAATGTCATTAAGACGTTCTCAAATGTCCTACCTGCTTAAGAAAGAGAATTTACAACTGGTCCCTTACGAAATCTTAACAATCTCATTTATGCATAATTTTTTACACAAAATATGCAACTTTGTCATGTTTAGTTGTTCTTATTAGCATAAAGATGCAACTATTTTTTACTGGCCAACGGAGCATCTGATCTTGAACATTGCAAACCATTAAAACACTTGAAGAATATTACGTATTTACAAATTTACATTCCGTAAAGTAAGTAATTTAGTTTTAGTTTAGTTTAGTTTAAGTATAGTTGAAATAGATTTAAAGGTTAACTATTGTATTATGTTTAACTCATTTGTAATCTTCTTTTTGGTTATCAGGTAAATTTATAATTTATACCCTTTACAAACCTCATTCATTAGTGTCTTATTGGCCTAAAATTTGCACAAATCGTCAATGAAATATAATGTCTGAAACGGTTACCTACGAGACAGGCTGTTTGCCTAGTGTAGGAACCAGCTAAATCCTAATGATAATGCCTAAATGTACCTACATAATTTTGTAGACCAAGTTGTAAGTCCCATTTGTTAACTCAATTTTAATTTGTTTACACGGTATGATCAAGCGTTCGGTTTTTTGTGTGTACAATAAATACTTTTTTACTTTTACTTTTTTTTTTTTAATTACGTCTGCGTTTGTTACTTATACTAGGTACTAGATTTTGCCCGCGGCTTCGCTCGTGTTAAATTCTAAAATTGCGGAATGCTCTATACAACCCCTTCCATTTTTAGGGAAGCGGGGGATACAAAAAAGTATATGTCACTCTCACTCTCCATCCCTTCAAATATCCACTTAAAAAGTCATGTCAATTCGTCGCTCCGTTTTGCCGAGAAAGACGGACAAACAGACACACACACTTTCCCATTACGAGTAGGTTTATATTAAGTATGGATTACCTGTATTAGCTATCAATACTCAGAACACGCAAACAACCCATTTGATCGAACAGCGGATACATACCTCAACACATTAAAATTCTGGCCTAGAATATCAAATTATCGGCATAGCATCCAGCATACGCCGCAAGAGCCAAATGTCACTTGGACACGACGAAATTACGCTTGATTTTGTAACAAATAACCCTATTACATTGCAAAACAGCCGTTACTATGTAGCCAACGATTTCCCGCCTTCAACATTTGAAATTGGAATGCAGCGCTAAGCGCAACACTGTGATTGGCTCATACAATATTCAGATCGTCCAATGGCAGCGCGCCTGTGTAGCCAGTGCATCAAAAATTCCATCTGAATATACCAGTGTGGCGAGCACTAAAAATGATAATACCCTAACATGGTCAGCACAATTTCGAATGAAGAATTCATAGCGTTTTACATTTGGGATGTGATTTTATTGATCACAACGTATTGGACGGCGTCCATTTTATTTATTGAGGTGATATCGGTGCGGACGTTTATGGAGCCATTCTGCAGAAATGATTTTTCTAGCAGTTAATATTTTTCATGTCCGAATATTTTACCAAAGCATTCGTTTGAATCCGAATAACAATTTCGAACATCGTTTTAAATTAATTGAATATACATACATCTATTCACAAACGTAAAAACCGCAAAACATTTCGATGTAAAAAGTGTATCTATACACTTAGGTACTTAGGTATTTACTATTACTTTCCTTTGTTATCACGCAAAAAAAACGTTATACTCCAGTAACTTACCAACCCAACAAAACAAGGAAGCATCGAACGTTCGATTTTCAAAAATCGAATTACTCCACTCCGATGTCTAGGATAAAAAAAAAACAAAAGAACGCGTTCGATCAACCAGCAGCGACCTTAACCTGATTTAAAATGCTATCAACAGGGGCTCTGCAGACCGCCGGCCGTAAAGCGACGAGTTGACGGACGGCTGAAGTGAAATAATAATGACTGCATTGTGGGACTGGGGAGAAAAAAGTATGGATAAGACTCTTAGTAGCGCAGTCTTTTAGATTAGAGACATTGTCGATAATTTAATGGTAGTATGTATTATGTGCTAAAACATTTTTTTCTGTAAAAAGCGGGTGGTTCACAGTAATCTCAGAATCAGCAACGTATTAGTGACTTGCTTGCTATTATAAAAAAAAATATTCAATCTAATATAATTAATTACTAACTTACCACGCTGAAATAGATTATGAAGGCGTTGGTCACGTTTTATTTCGTCATTATTTACCGATATTTGTTATATCAAGGGCCTCTTGCAGAAACGAAGATGGAGGGTTAACCCACCATTTTATATGGAATTTGACAGATGACAGCCCACTAACCCCGAGTTATATGTTTGGTGCAAGTGGGTCTAAGTTGTCACTTTCTCACTTTTAAAACTACTAAAAGTATTTTAAATGAAGGCACAATTTTATTTTGTCGTCATCAAAAACCTAATCAATTATGTCAACCTACAGATATTTACTTCCTCGATGATTAAATGCAAAATGTTTACCTGCCCTCTCGCGAATTTAAATGAATATTTCTACCTAACACAATTCATAATCCAGATATTCCACACGAATGACAAGCGTGAACTTCATTTCGGATTAGGATGACTACATTGTGCATAACCTCATCCAATTCGTTACGCTGGTTCGCTACGAATTACACCTGCCTGGGTACGTAGCCAACTGCACAAGCACTCACGATAATATCTGTTTCGTGACTATCTATCTCTATCGCTCTTGCGTATTGGCGCGACAGAGCTAGACTGTATTTTTGTCGGCGTCTGGCGTCGACAATTGCCATTCGACTACGCCGGCTGGGGCTCGATTTTTGAATTTCGAAGGCACGAATTCTCCGTTCGAAAGTCTGTGGAAAACGAAGTAATGCTATTTTTTTTAAATGACGGCTAGTAATTTTAAAACTAGTGGTAATGAGTTAATGACCACTCGTCTTCGATTCTGTTGGTAGAATTTAAATCGCTAGTAGTGGAGATATTATTGAACGAATTTCACGAAATCGAATGGCCGAGATTCAAAAATCGGCCCCCTGGTCGCGGTTGAATCGGCTTGCAGGAATCATTGTTCGTTTTCATATACGTACGCACATGTACAATGAGGAGGCACACTGACAATTTATCCCGCCAGGCGGCGCCTGTGCAAGTGTCTAGGCATGTCACTGTCATTCATATGTGTGAGAGAGAAAAAACATCATCTTCTCGCTCTCACGTATGAAATTCTTTATCTGTGCAATGGACTAATAGGGTGGCGCCCTCTGTCATAGCCTTTGAGTGTGCTTCCTTATTGTACGTGCACATGAATTTATCAATGGATATTGCTTAATCAAATGATGAAAGTTTATGATAATGATGATATTTATTTATAGGTACCTATTTAGACTTTATTGCACAAAAGAAAAGCTTAATGTACTTACAAAAGACGAACGTATTTGATATGAGGTGCATTAGGGCAATTTGTCTAATTTCGAAAGTCGCATAAAAATCACCATTATTTGCATCATATCAAGATTCCCCTTTCGAAATTACCCAAGCATTTCTGTCATTCGGAATTACCCTAATGTACCTTGTGCAAATTAAGGAGATTTTTTTAGGTATGAAACATAAGTTGATCGTGTATTGCTTGTTGAAAAATATCTGTTACTAGATAAAGTTATCGTACACTGAATTACGTCAAATTTATTAAAAAAAAAACTTTTACATTAACACTATCTTTTTTTTTATAAATGGGCTTACGGCTTACTCTTGGCCACAGACTAGCCAAAGGCAAAGCCGTGGCCTACGATGGAGTGAGCTCGCCCAGAAGATGCCTGTTCACCCTTGATTTGAAGGTTTGTCATTGTCAATTTCCCGGAAAAGGCATGTCCACACAATTCTCCCCCGTGTAAAGAGCCCTTAAGACGAACGACCCCCGCGTTAGGGCTTCTTTATTGTTACCGCAGTGTCGCGGGCGTGCATAAAACATGCCGCTATGATGGAAGAGGAAAAAAGGTTCAATTATTCACAGTTTCTGTCTGTGACGTCAGCAGGGCTAGCATATGACTGTCGCGAGATTATGTCGCCGCGACATAGATTACCTTGTATATAATTACCTCTATGTCGAGTCGAGATGCTGTCAATCATGTGATAAACCTGCTTCAAAGCAAAATACAGTCATAATAATGTCCAGCCCCTGATTTTCTAAACAGCACACGTAAAAAACGACTTACTAAAGGTAATTACTAAAAGCAAATAACTAATCGTAACGTTATTGACAAAAAAAAGCAGTTACAACTGGTTTGTGCTGCTTGGGGAATATCACTGTGTGTATTCGGTGGCAAATAAAGCGGTCACCGTAACCTACGGATGCCTGCAACTCAATTGGGTGTCACATGCGCGTTGCCGACCCATTAGAAACATGTACACTCTCTTTTTGCTCCTTTTTAATTGTTTCCTGCCGATAATTTTTGGCTATCTATTTTTTCTTAATAATAATAATTACCAGACAATATCAGACATTGCAATTTACTTTTCAAAGTCTTCATATTCATCCATCATTTGCAAGAAAGCATCAAAAACAATCATCCCAAACTCAAAGAGCATAATTGCAAACGATACCTAATTAATTTCCTATTAATACCCCAATAAAAATACTTAAAAAGATACTGGAAATAATACTGGAGCAATTATTTTCTCATTTTACTACCTTCCGAAATCTTCAAAGCGATGTTAAGAAGTTTGATCGAATCGGAGGGAGGAAAAAATCAAAGAATTACCAATATAACACTTTAAATTCAAAAAGACTTAACTTACCAAGCTTTTCTAGTCACTTGGGATCTTTTTAAATTGAGGAAAGTATAAAAGAATGAAGTTATAAAAAGATATTCACAATTATATCGTCAGGTGGCATTGACGGTTGTAATTTTCGAGATCGGTGTTTTCGGGAAAATATTTTGTTTTAAAGTTCGAAATCTTCGAATATACAGGGTAAAAGTTTTAATCGAAACACCCACTCGTGTTTGAACCTGTTCCGATAATAATTGAGGTTTTGGAATTATAGGATTTATTTTCTATTTTGACTTTAATGAAATATATTTATTTATAGGAAATTTGTATTTGTAGTTAGGCGACTTAAATGTTTGCGAAGTAATTCTTATCTCTGCCCTTTCTCTCAAGCACCTTTTCTTTGAAAAAAATCACTTTTACGGATGCCTGTAACCAATTATTAGTTAACCTAAATCCAATTTGAAAGAAGAATATCAACTTGAAAAGAGTAACTGACAAGTTATGTAAAATAAATTAATGTGAATTGAGTCATTACAGAGTAACTGACAAGTTAGGTATGTGAAATAAATTAATGTGAATTGACATTGACTCATTACTTCGAATACAAACAACATATTCCTACAATTCGTTTGCGTGTATCATCAAATTAGTTATTCTCTTAGTTGCATACTTTATTGAAGAGATCTTTTCCTACCTTCTGTCTACACATCACGTAAACTGTCGCTCGACATAAAACATGTCATTTCATTCCCTAAAATAAAACAGTCTTCTTTACCACCTTGTATATTGTCAAAAAACAACCCCTTGGCATCCATTTTAATGGCGTCACCCTACCAGACTTGAGAGCTTACTAACCGAAGTAACAATCGTTAGCGCTACGCGAACGAAACGCAGTCTGGCTGTCGCGCCACTACAGAAGAAGAGTGATAGGGAAAGCTATAGCATTTCTTTTTTTTTCCATTTTTATGAAATGTGATATTTTTGAAAAAATATGCTATTTCAGAATCACTAGCTTTTTCAATTCTAGTAGTTAAAAAATTGTCCCATACGATTTTTTCTTATTTTGTTACCATTTTCCGTACATGTTATATGGGGTAACAAAAGAGGAAAGTAACAAAAATGTATGAAAATTCTGGGACACTTTTTGTCTCCCAGTAAGATTGAAAGTACTCGTGATTCTGAGTACAATTGACCTAAAATTCCCTAAAAAATCAAAATAAAAAAAAGGCAAAAAAAGAAATGCTCAGCTATGATACGCTTACGAAGACTAAGTGGTTGTGACGTTAGCTAGGTAGTAGGTACACTGTTAGAAAAAGGGCATTTAAATATATTCCTTGTTTCATTTAGCTTGACGAGATATTTGTGATATGTTATGAAATTAAAGAATTGATTAGTTTTAAGACTTCTGTCAATAAAATTCATCAAATTTTTTGAAAATAACTACATAGGTTAAGCGTTGACTGCTTGCCATCAGGCGGGCCTTTTGCTTTATTCCCACTTTGTGGTATAAAATAGGTTAATAAAGTATCCAAAACTACACTGCATGTCACTGTCATTCAAGCAACTATTCACCATTTTGTTTAAGCGGCAAATTGAAAAGAATTTAAGTTAAGGTACATCGGGGCAAATCCCGACTGGGGGACAATTGTAACTGATCCATTTTTTCCATGATTACACTATTAAGTTGATTTCCTCATGTTGATTTAAACTAACACGATCTTCACTCATATTATTAAATTAAAACGGGACTTAATCGCGTAAAACTTACGTTTTATATTTAACTAAGGTCAGCAAAGGATGTTATTCCATAACAGACGCCAGGCGTTTATAAGATTGACTGTAGCTGTGGTAGTTCTTATATTGGAGAAACCAAACGCACCATAGCGGAAAGGGTCAAAGAACATATCGCGGCGGTCAAAAAACGACAAATAAATAAGTCTGCGGTTGCCGAGCATTTGCTAGAGTCAGGACCGAACCACTGGATTGAACTGCATAATCCCAAAGTCCTTTCAACTGAACGTCTTTACTATAGCAGGAAAGTACGTGAAGCGATTGAAATCAGGAAACATCGTAATTTCAATCAAAATGAAGGGCAAGGGATTTCATCTTCGTGGAATCCAGTGATTAGCAAGTGTAAACGTGAGAAAACTTCCCGTCTCATACCATCGGATGTCGTGAGTGTTGTATGTAGGCAGAGTGGCAACCCTAGCGTAAAAGTGACTGATGACAATCAAGTGCGGGTAGTTCGAAAAACTCGTACAGCTAGAAGATGTTGATACAACTCCCAGCCAGTCTACCCGTGACCACGGACGTAATGTCATGTCCGAAACGTCGGGTTAAATATAAAACGTAAGTTTTACGCGATTAAGTCCCGTTTTAATTTAATAATATGATTTCCTCATGTATCCACTGAACACGCGTGCCATATATAACAAGTGGACACTCTAATTAATAATGCAAAAATTGTAAAACATGGAAAAAATGGATCAGTTGCATTTGCCCCCCAGTCGAAATTACCGCGCTGTACCTTATCTAAATAATTATTCTTTCAAAGTATGAATCAACAAACTCTTGCTTATAAATTTAATATTATCGCACTATCGATTACAAGTAAATCACAATAAAAAGCAATAGTCGGCGCCAGTGAGCAAGAAAATAAATGTCAGAGTGACATTCAGTCGATACGCCATTTGCAATTTGACAGCTGATTGTTCATTCCTTCTCCATTTTCTTTTCTGTATTTCTATTTAAAACAAGTACCTACCTATAAGGTTGCTTTTGCATCAGAGATGTGCTATATGGATGTGTTTGACGTCCACCAATTTTCATTGGTCAACATATCATAGGACTGGGTTCAATTAAGATGATTCTGATTGGAGAGATTTCAAAAACCTTTCTCTTGTATAAATGCACCTTAATGGGTGATTAAGTGGTACTAGAAGTAGAATGAGTTACTTACAGAGATTATTATTGTTGAATTCGAAAAGGCTACAATACATTATACATTAACCTATATTTCAAGGACAAAACATGCTTCAAGGGACAGTGGTTGTTCTTGCCAAAATCCCCAAAGAAGGAATGAACTCAAAACCACGTTCAAAAAAACAAGTGCAAATCTGAAACACACACAATGAACCGAAGAATAACTGAACAGTTAAACAGTTAACTGAGTTAATTAGGCTTTACTTTTTGGAAAAAGAGACGAATGGCTGTGGGATCGGTTGGTGGTTAGGACTTTACGTTCTAGACCGGTTTGGGCCCTGTTTTCGGAACGTCAGTTCTTATCGAGTTGAAACAATGCATGTGTATTGAGATTGTACAGTTTGCTGCATGATATCTTATTTATTACTTTGTAGAACAACAATTTTGTGACACAATTCACTCACGATAATGTCGTCAGCGTAGCTATCTTACGCGATTTGGCGCGACCGAGCCATACTGCGTTTTCAAACCAGTAGAGTTGTGCCTGCTCGGTCACTGAAAGATCGCTCCCAACTAGTTCAGTTCGTCTTCTTCCTCTGTCGCAGAAGCGACGGGGCGGCCTTCTCTGGTGCACTAGGCACCACTGAGGCGGTGGCTGGCGCGGTCCCATTGCCATGGGCCGGGCGTTAACAGTCTATTTGAGGACTGATTGATGGCCGTGTTTTCTTTCTCCTCCTTCGACTGGGGGCGCCCTTACGGGCGCGGTGGTGCAGGGTGGGGTGGAGCGGGGCCGGCTCCGTTTGTAGGCTCGTCTGGGAGCTCGAAGAGCTTCATGGTTTCCCGGGGCAGGGCTCGCCCTCGGGACTCGGGCGGTCTCGGGATGTGTGGCGCTATCCCCCGGAGGTGCGGGTAGCTGGAGTTATCCGCGCGGTCGAACATGACCCGCGCGCATTTCCCGATGAACTGCTCCAGGGTGCGCCACTTGAGGCCTCGGTGTATGGCGTCGTTGCGGACGTAGCGAGGGGCCGCCACTATCGTCCGCAGGGCTTGATTTTCTTGGGAGATGATGGCCTTCTTGTTTGTTTTCGATGCGAGTCCGTACCAGGCCGGCGCGGCGTAGGAGAGCTTGGACCTTACATATGTTTTGTAAAGCCCTAGCTTGGTTCTACGCCGTAGCCCGCTCGCCAGCACTGGACGGAGGGCGGTGCGGGCGTGTTTCGCCTTGGCCACCATCTCCTTGGAGTGGGCGTGCATCCGTAGGCGGCAGTCGATGTTCACGCCCAGGTATTTTGCCGCTCTGGTCCAGGTGAGGGGCGTGCCGTGTAGCGTCGGCGGCGGGGGCAGGTTCTGGAGGGCGCCGATCATCATAGCCTGTGTCTTCTGGACGTTCACGGACAGGCGCCACCGCGTGAACCATGCCGGGAGCTCGTTCAGCTGCCGCTGCATCAGTGTGACAGCTTGGTGCGGCCTGATTGAAGATGTGAAGAAGGCCGCATCGTCCGCGAACAGTCCCAGCAAGGTGTTTCCAACGGTGGGGATATCGTCCGTGAACCGCGCGTAGAGGGCTGGCGACAGGCAACTTCCCTGGGGGACTCCTGCTAGGATGGGGCGCTCCGTAGACAAGGTGCCCTCCACGAGCACCCTGAATCGTCGGTCGCTCAGGAACGACGCCACCACTCGTACGATGCGTCGGGGCGCCGTCGAGGTGGACATCTTGTAGAGCAGGCCTTCGTGCCATACTCGGTCGAAGGCCTTCTCGATGTCCAGCATGACGGCGACGGTGTGCTCCTTCATGTTGTGCCTGGCTGCGATGTGGTGGAGCACACGAGTGAGTTGTAGCGTCGTCGAGTGGTGGGGCCGAAATCCAAATTGCTCCGGGCGGGGCTCTATGTGTGGCAGGAGGCGGGCGAGTAGCAACCTCTCGAATAGCTTTGAGAGGTTGCTGAGAAGCGTGATTGGCCGGTAGTTACCGGCCCGCAGTCTGTCCTTCCCCGGCTTGGGCAGGACGATGACACGCCCCACTTTCCAGGCACTGGGAAAGTGCCCGGAGCGAAGCACGCCGTTGAATAGCCGCGCCAGTGCGGCGATCGCGTTCAACGGCAAGTGCTTCAGCGCCAGGTTGGGGATGTCATCTGGTCCGGGGGCCTTCCTCGGGTTCGCTCGCTTGATCTCCCGCCACACTTGAGATGGCGAGAAATAGATGGGGTCTTCGGTCGGGGCGATTGGGGCTTCGAAGTAGGTCGCCAGGTGGCGCTCGACTGTCGCCGTGTGCTCCGGATCGGCGTCGGGGTTCGGCCGGAATTGCGCCTCCAGGCTGTGCGCGAACAGTTCGGCCCTCTCCTGTGCTGGGTAGACGAGCTTGTTGTTGCTGTCTAGGAGAGGGCGCGTTGGCTCCGCCACGGAGCCCAGCGACTTGCATAGCCGGTGTATGGATGGCATCTCCTCGTCTATGGCAGCAATGTGGGCGTCCCAGGCGTCGCTCCTGTGCTTGTTTAGCTTCTGCGTGAGCTCACTAGAGAGCTTGTTGAGCTCGGTCTTCAGTGCCGGGACGCGTAGTTGCTGCCATTGACGGCGCAGCCATCGCTTCTTGTTGATCAGGTCCCGTATGTGTTGTGGCAGGTCATCGTTGCGGGCTGGCTGGCTCGTTTGTGTCGGCTTCTTTGCCGCGGTCAGGGCCTGGGTTATGGCCGCGGAGATGGCGCTGGTTGCTTCCTCCACTTCTGCAGCGGTGGAGATGGGGCCGGTCCTAGGGCGGGCCTCGAGCTCGTTGGTGAAGCGGTCCCAGTTGTAGTGCTGCACCGGTCTTCTTGGCAGGGTGGTTGTTGCGCGGCCCTCTATTGTGGCCAGGATTGGCCTGTGGTCCGACTCCATGTCGAGCAGGACCTCGTGGCGGATGGCGGTGCTTAGCCCCGAGTGAATAGAGAAGTCTATTACATCGGGGGCGCCGCCATTCCGCGGGTGGTTCGTCGGCTCGTAGGGCCCCGACATCTCTATGTCGAGGGCGAGTGCTGCGTCGTAGATGGCGCGGCCTGTCCGGTCGTCCCTTGTTGCGTTCCAGGCGGAGTGTTTGGCGTTGTAGTCGCCTGCCATGAAGATCGGGGATGGGGCCCCGCCGAAGATCCCTCTGATGTCCGCTTTGATGGTGTCCGCAGGCCAGCTTTTTGGGGGTCGATAAGCTATTAACACGCGGAGCTCGTGCGTGTTAAGCTTGATATCGACCCCCATGATGTCCATGGTTGTAAGGCTCTTGAAGGGGACGTGGGAGTGGACTAGCGATCGCTTGATCATGACCGCCAGTCCGCGGTAGGGCAGTCCGTCGTCCCTCGTCTGGTCCTCTCTGTATGTCTGGTATCCCGCTGCTGAGAGTCGCTGCGAACCCGCCAGGTGGGTTTCGCATACGAGCAGGATGTCGACGTCGTAGTCCTTGAGCAGGGTGCGGAGCCTCGATTGCTTCCCCTTGAGGGTCGAGGCGTTCCAGTAGATCACCTTTAGAGCAAGGCCGGCGATGTGTGGCCAAGTGGTGTCTGGGTGGAGGCGGGCTTGCTGCCGCGGCGTCAGCGCTCCTTGTGCGCTGTTGTCAGTGCGCTGGCCAGTGCGCTACTGATCGTTGCGCCGATGTCCTTCTTAAGGGCTGCGATTTCTCGGGTGAGGTCGGCGCTAGTGACGAAGGCGGCGGTGGTGGGGGGGCGTCTGTTGCGGTTGCCGGCGCCGTTGTTTGCCGGGGCCATGAGGGAGCCCTCGGCCGACTCTTGCACGGTGTTGACCTCGACTGAGGCCCGGGTGATCGGGCCGTGTTTGTTGTTGCCTCTGGAGAAGGCCGTGGTGCCGGCCTTTGAGTTCCGCAGCTCCCGCAGGTAGACCGGGCACTGGCGGAAGTTTGCTGGGTGGGCGCCTGTGCAGAGGCCGCAGGTGGCGTCCTCGTCCTTAGGGCGCTTGCATTGGGCTGAGGGGTGGTTTTCCCCGCAGCTGACGCACATGTAGGGCCGGCGGCATCCGTGGGAGGAGTGGCGGAACCCTTGGCAGCGATGGCACTGCGCGGGCCCCTTCCTCCCTCTCCAGAGCTCGATCTTGGCTGAGTCCACGTCCATGAACCGGTCTAGTTGTAGGATGGTCTTGTTGTGTGTCCTGTCTCCCTCTAGCAGGACGAAGAAGAGGCTGGCGGCCCTGTAGTTGCCCGACGAAATCTGCTTCACGTGCACAGCATTGAAGCCCGCTTTGTGGCAGGCTTCGCTGATGTGCTCGAGGCTGGTCGTCGGGGGGAGGCCTCTGATGGCGACCTTGAAGGCCGTGTCCTTCGCTGAGTCCAGTTCGTAGCAGTGATGTAGGATCTCGGGGTGCTTGGTTTCCAGTTTTATGAGGAACTTGTCGAGTTTCCGGAATTCTTCCTCGTCCTTGGGGAAGAACTTGAGCCCTTTTCCGTGGGTGACGTTCTTGATGTCGACTTTGAGGTGCCTTGTAATGGTGGCCTTGTGGTGTTCCCAGTTGGGAAAGGGGTCCACCACAATGGCCGGGTAGCTGTCGTTTTTGTTGCGGTTGGTGGCTGGCGTGGTTGTTTGGCGGCTAGCGGCGGGCGCCTGCCTAGGGGGCGAGGCGGCCACTGTCGCGTATCTTGTCTGGGTCGGCGGCGTGGCTTGGAGCTGGGGCCGTTTCGGCGCCGGAGGGGATGAAGAGGGCGGGTCCGGGCTCTGGGGAGAGTCCGTGTTGTGCGTCTCCATTTTCTCCGGCGATGGGGACCTAGGTGAGTCCCTTGCTTCTGTGTCCTCGCGTGGCCTTTTCAGGCGCGGTTGGGGAGGTGAGTTGGTCGTGAGTACGGCGTAGATGGCGTCCTCTATGGGCTTGAGCGCGCTGCGGGGTAATCTCCCAGCTGCGACCTTGTTGAGTCTGGCCATTAGATTGGCCCATTGCGCAGCGTTGATGTGGAACAGCGGTGACGGCCCGTCCTTGCTTGTTGACTGCGGCTCGCCGAATGACAGCAGGCGGCGACGGGTCGGCTGTTGCGACTGCGGGGAGGGGGCTGCCGGGGTGGGGGCGGCTTTGTGGCGCCTCGGGGTGTGAGGGGCTGGGGCTCCGGGCTGGGCCTCCGGGATGGGGGCTTCGCTGGCGGGGCCGTCTAGGGCCGCGGCGGGCTTGGGGTCCAGGTTTGGGCCAAGTGTGGCGGCTTCTTCATGGTCGACCACGGGTGTGGGACCGACCAGAGGTGCTGGGGCTTCTTGGGGTGTAGGGTTCCCCGACGCTGAAGCGGCTTCCAAGGCGGCGAGACTCTTCCCTGGCTTGGGCGAGTGTTGCACGGCCATGATTTGGCGGTGGGTGCGAAGCTTTCGCTAAGTAGGCTAATTCCAAATATCCCACGAGGGATTTTGAGTACCAGCGGGGTACCAAGTGCAATGAGCACTTAAAACTAGCAACAAACTTAACGAAAATAAAAACAAAACAAAGTAATACGGAGTGTATTACACACAGAATGTGTTTAACAAACTACTGCGCGAACACGAACGAAGGCGGACGAAGGCTACGACGAGAGCGGTACTCGGAGCACGACCGAACGCGACGACGGAGTGGTGCGAAGTGTGTTCCCAACTAGTACGATCTCCGAAGTGTACTAGTTCGTTTCTTTAGGACATTTAGTACAGTAGTACACCGAGAGAGTGAGAGACAAATTGTGCATATGGCGTACAGTAACGCTCGCTCGTACTAGCCGAGAGCTGATCGGCCGTTTTCGCGCGCTCTCGGTCCGAGTCAGTCGGTTCTAGAGGTAGTTCGGTTGCGGTCGGATCACACGGATCGCTTTGCGAAAAGGATGCTATAAGACTGAAAATTCACCCAAAATTAGGATCCAAGAGCACACACAGATTTCACGCCTGTTTCCCACAGGTGTAGGCAGAGATCACACACCACACACGCAGACGCAAGAGGATAATCTTAGTAGACTAACTAACACATGACAACAATAACAAGAATGTTTCTTATGGCGTTTTCAATACTATATACATATTTAAATCAGTTTTTCTGCATCATCATCATCATCATCATCATCATATCAGCCAAAAGACATCCACTGCTGGACACGGCCTCCCCCAAATATCTGTCCACAATGACCTGTCCTGCGCCTGTTCTTCTGCATAGAGAGAATACTATTTATTCGGAAAACCATGACTTATTTTTCTTTCGTATTTACCTCTTGTAGTTTATTGATGAAGTATTTGATTAAATTGGGCGGTCAGGTGGTCTGGACATAATGCCGTTAGCCTTGTAAGTTGAAGACCCAGGTTCGATTCCCAGCTCTGACGGAGGTGGACTTGATTTTATTTTTCTTTTATCTGGTATCTTATTTCAGATTATTTCTTAATTGGATTACCAAATATTTTTACGTGATTTTGTTACTTTCAGACTATATCGGCCTAAGTTTTAGCAAAAGTATTGTTTGGACTGTACTCTCGGAGAAAGGCCAGTACAGGTTAGCCCATTGTGCCCAAGGCTGGGAAAGGTCTTATTTGGCTCCGTTTATATCAATTAACTTAAGAATACGAAATGCATAATAATTTCCCTTTGGTTTGCGTGTGTTTATGAATACTTTTGTTTCCTGTTTGGGTCACCGTTTTAACCATTATTTAATGCGTAGTTTGCTATTACTTTACTTTATATCTAAATCGTCTACCATAATATCGAATAGTCTATGTCAGCTAATATGAAAGGACTTAAGAGACTAAGTAGAGAAAAGTTATAGTTTACTATAAAACTTTATTTATAGCTAAATTTAAAGCTAAGCAAGCCAAATTAACTAAAATCACAAGAATGGTAATCCTTTGATTTTTAACCCCCGACGCAAAAACGACGGGGTGTTATAAGTTTGAGGTGTCTGTCTGTCTGTTTGTCTGTCTGTGTGTCTGTTTGTCTGTCTCTGTGTGTGTGTGTGTGTCTGTCTGTGGCATCGTAGTTTTTTTATTTAGATTATGTTTTTTTTTTGTCTGAAAGCTGAGTTAGACAGGAGTGTTCTTAGCCATGTTTCATGAAAATCGGTAAACTGTGTCGCGGTCGGGGTTTTTTTGAAAATTTTATTTTTTTATCAAAGACAAGGTCTATTAAAAAAATGTCTGGGAAAATGAGTAAAGCTAACCTAAGCAACATTACAATCGTACCAACACCTAAAACCGCCAACCGAAAAGTTCAAAATCTTGATGAGAGATCATACGAAAGTGACCAGTTCAATACCTTATGAATGAAAGTTTCTACCCAATTTTCTAGCAACTCATCTTAGCTTAGCTGCCATTGAACAATTTTTGCATTTGATCTTATGCATATTTTACCTAGGTACCTACTTACTCCAGTTATACAATGTTTTTAAATGTGATGCCTATTTCCATTTGTGGTTTTGGTTGAGTAGTTACTTTTGACGCTGTTTTCGCAGAAGCCGATCGCAGAGACGCGCATTAATAATTCAGTCGCGGTGGCGTCCTCGATGTTTGTCGTGCCTCTATGGAACCCTTACTACGGATCCTTCGCTCACTGGCGTGTACTTACATCTAGCTTATTTACATACATACATACATACATATAATCACGCCTGTATCCCATAAAGGGGTAGGCAGAGCACATGAACTACTCAAGTTTCCATGCCATTCTTTGCAAAAAGGGGTTGAAAGAAATCCAAATTGTGACATTGCAGTGACAGGTTGCCAGCCTCTCGCCTGCGCCACAATTTAACCCATATCTCACAGTCGACTTCTACGACACCCACGGGAAGAAAGGGGGTGGTGAAATTCTTAACCCGTCACCACACGGGCTATTTGTGATCTTTATTAGTCCATATATAACTTGTTTTGTTATTCCTCAAAAAAGGCAAAGCAATCGAAACAAAGTGTTCATTGCTTCAACGGCTAAAATATACAATGGTTATTACTGCTTACTAATAAATCTTAATCTTATTAAGTTAAAATAAAATAAAATAAATATTGGGGACACCTTACACAGATCAACTTAGCCCCAAACTAAGCAAAGCTTGTACTATGGGTGCTAAGCGGCGGTATACATACTTAAGTAGATAAATACATAATTATATATATAGAAAAGATCCATGACTCAGGAACAAATATCTGTGCTCATCACACAATCAAATGCCCTTGCCGGGATTCGAACCCAGGACCGCGGCTTAGCAGGCAGGGTCAGTACCGACTGAGCCAGACCGGTCGTCAGACCAGAGTTATGTTGATCTATAATATTATATATCTGATTATAGTTGAAAACATAACTCACACACTCACACTATGATGTATTGAAATAAAGACTAATTAATTAATAAGCACTTTATTTAATATTTCTAATAATCTCAGTCGGCCATTAATTTCTAGCTTCAAAACGAGAGTGAGCGAGATCGACCTGTAAGAAGGAGATAGCATTCGTTGCGTTCACTTAGGATACGTTCTCACACTCTCCCGCCTTTAATACTTAAACATAAATCTTATTTTACAGGAAATATTGCTAATGAGCAAAAGTATAATCAAAAACATAAATTAAGCTACTTGTTGTTCTCCACATTCAAGCATTTGATTGACATGTCTTTTGCAAACTGAGCCATTGACGTCAATCAAATAAGTTGCTCCGGGTACAGACTCCTGCACTATAATACCCTTAACCCAGGGTTTGTAACCCTTCCGATAATCTCTAATCATAACACTTTGTCCTATTTTAAAATCTATGCTGCGATTACCACTGCTATAATTATTTTGTTTAATTTTATTTTCATACTGTACATCTGATACCGGGGGTGGTCGCAGCAATGAAAATCTGTTCCTAAGCTCTCTCCCCAGCATTAATTTAGCTGGCGTCACGCCGTTGCTTTTGTGTGGCGTGGAGCGATAATCGGACAAAAATAGATTCATCGCTGCTGTTATGCTGTACCCACTGTCCATGATTTTAGTTATATGGCTTTTGAAAGTCTCTACAAACTTTTCCGCAGCGCCATTTGTCGCTGGATGATACGGTGGTGAGAATGTGTGTTTAATTTGAGTACAATCGCAAAACTGCTTAAATTCCAAGCTGGTAAAACTTGTGCCATTGTCTGTAACTAGCTGATGTGGGTAACCATACCTAGCAAATACATTTTTAAAAGCTTCTATTGTAGTTTTCGAGGTTATATCGTTCATAATAAATGCCTCTGCCCATTTTGAGTAACTATCAATGATTACTAGAAACATTTTTTTTTTATATGGTCCTATAAAATCGGCATGAAGTCTGTACCACGTAGATGGCGCCACTGGCCATAATTTTACGATTTTTGTTGGATTTTTACTATTACTTAGACAAGCTATGCAGTTTTTGCTTATTTGTTCTATTTGTTTATCTAGTTCAGGCCACCAAAAGTATGACCGAGCTATCTCTTTCATTTTTACAATGCCGAAGTGGCTTTTATGTGTCTCCTGTAATACCTTATTCTGTATAGAATGTGGAATTATGATCCGGTAGCCCCAAAATAGACAACCTCTATCAGTACTAATTTCATCCTTTCGGTTGAAATAAGGCAATAAGTCCGTGTCTAACATTTCCTTACATGGCCATCCATCTACTAAATAACGTATTACAGTGGACAGATTACAATCCTTTGTAGTTTCTTTCTTTACTAGTTTCCAATCAACTACTTCTAATTCACAACTGTTTGTATAAAATATATTTCCTAAATCCCCTTCTTTACACAATTTATGTAACTCTACATCAATATGGCAGTCTTCGACAGTACGGGACATATAATCTGCTGGATTAAGGTTTGTTTTAATGTGTCTTATCTTATATTTAAATGCTGACAAGAATATTGCGTAATGCTGTAATCTCTTAGCAGCCATTTTCGGTATTGACTTGTTAGGTCCAAATATTCTGACTAAGGCTGCATTGTCTGTTTCCAGTTCAAAACTGCGCCCATAAGTGTAGTTATAAAATTTTGTCACACCAAATATGATTGCTAACGCTTCCTTATCTATTACTGAATACTTTTTTTCTGTGTCACTTAATTTTTTACTGGCAAATGCAATTGGTCTTACAGTACCATTTATTTCCCTATTTGAGATCACCGCTGCCACTCCAACATCTGAAGCATCACATGTTAAGATTAAGGGCAATTCTGGATCGTAGTGTCTCAAATTTTGAACTGAAGCTAGTTTTAATTTTATTGTTTTAAACGCTTGTTCACACTGAGGAGTCCATTCAAATTTATTTTTCTTTGTACACTCATACAAAGGTGTCAAAATGCTAGCCATGTTGTTTAAGAAGCGCGAATAGTAGTTTATTTTACCTAGAAATGATTTCAATAACGTCAAATTTGTTGGCGGCGGTGTCCTCAGCAGGGGGTCAATATTTTTTTTAATTACACTTATTCCATCACTATTAATTCTATAGCTGAACACATCAATATAACTTTGAAAGAATCTACACTTTTCTGGTTTAAGTTTAAATTCACACTCTTTTAATTTTTCTAGGACTTTACATAATGTGTCAAAGGTGGATTCAAGGTTTTTTCCTGACAAATATATATTGTCTATGAACACTATTACATTAGGGATATTCGCCAATTTGTGACTCATTAATCTTTGAAACGACCCGGGGCCGGTGTTAACACCATATGGAAGGTATTTGTATTTAAAAGTTCCCGACTCCGTCACTATTGTAGTGCATTCTTGTGATTTTTTGCTTAATGGGGCTTGCAAATAAGCCTCTTTCAGATCGAGTTCGCAGAAGTATTTTCCATTCTTTAAGCAATTAAATATTTCGTCTACATGTGGTAGTGGAAAATGATCAATCTCCAGATTAGGGTTAACGGTTAACTTGTAGTCCCCACATAGGCGCACTGACCCATCTGGTTTCAAAATGGGAACAACTGGGGTTCCCCATTGACTGTGTTCTATTGGTTCTATTCTACCATTAGCCAATAATCTAGAGATTTCACTTTTTACCTTGTCTTGAAGTGCAAAAGGCACCCGCCTTACCGGAAGACATTTGGGAGTTGCACCTGGTTTCAATTTTAAAGTTATTTCCTCTCCTTGGAAATTTCCCCAGCCGGGAGAGAATACTTCTGCGAACTTCCTTCTAATTAGTTGTTCTGCCTCTGAAACAGTTTTAAAATTACATTCTTGAGTATTATAGTACTGTGATATTTTCTGTAGTGCATCTAAGTTAAGTGGCCATAGCTTTAGTAGGTATAACCAATCCCTACCTAATATACAAGGTGTCACTTCTTTTCCCACAAAGCTAGTGGTTTTAATGCAAATGTCGTTAAATGTTACTTTAAGACCCTCAATCATACCCATGGGTAGAGATAAACTTTGATCAAAATTTTTGAAAATTGTGTTACTTTTTATTATTTCTTTATGTGGAAAATATTTTTTTACATAATTGATAGGTATTACAGTAACCTCAGACCCAGTGTCTAGCTCGAACTCTATATTTTTACCATCGACATCTAAGGTTAAGTATTGTGGGCGTATTTTACTTACACCTAATGATTTAACTTCATACTCTTGAAACAAAGGTTGTAATGAGCCATCCAAAAAATCTTCATTGCTGTCTTCCTCTACTTTTTGTATGTCCGTCGAGACTATATTCGTGGATCGACGCATTTTATTGTTCGGGCACATTCTAAATATATGTCCCTGTCTTCCACACTCCGAGCAATACTTCTTTTGTAGTGAGCACTCTGCACGTATATGATTAGTTTTTCCACAACAATAGCACATTCTTGAGTTTCCACTTGCCGGTCCTCCACGTCCCTGTCCTCGTCTGTTGCTGTTTGTGTTTCTATAGTTTACGGAGTTCTTAAACATAGGTGTAACATTCTTTGATTCTGTAGTCTCTGTTGTACCAGATGTCTTCACCGCGGCCTCAATGCTGCGAGCCAAAATCACTAATTTGTCTAGTGTAAAATCAGCATTTTTCAATAATTCAAATTTAACAACATTGTAAGTTATTCCATCAATAAATTTTTCCTTGATTTGATCTTCTATATCCTTGAATCCGCATGTTCTGGCTAGTTTCCGTAATTCTGTGATATATTGATCTATTGATTCATTAGCTGTTTGATTCCTCTTCCTAAATTCGACTCTGTTGATTGATGGAGTTTTTGTATTTGTGTAGTTTGTTCTAAGAAGACTGCACAACTCATCATAAGTCTTTTTCAATGGTGACGCTGGTTCACATATGTTCAGAATGTTGTCGAAAACCGTACTGGTTAATTTTGTTATTAGTAGTGGCACTTTTTTATCTTCAGGTATGTCATTTAGTAAAATTAAGCACTGTAACTGTTTTTCGAATGCCTCCCAATTTGAGCCATCAAAAGGTTTAATATTTGTGTCATTGTTTGACATTGTTTTTTGTGGTGGATTTTGCGGTTTTAGTTTTTCACTTATGATTTTTCGAAGTTGTTCCACGGTCTTATTTTCACTGTCAAGTTTTAAGTAGTTCGCCAATTGTAATAATTGTTCTTTGTTACAGTAGTAAATAAATCCTTTTTTTCCTTTGTTAAATTCTTCAATTATCTCTTCAAGACTACTATCTTCCGTAATTTTACTCATTTGTTGTTTTATAGGTTACTTTTTACATGAAAACAATGCACCATCACGCCGGTTCGTATCGAGCACCGAGTTCGTTCGCTTCACATCACACTTATTTCACCGAAATCAAGTGGTTAATTTATTTTTAAGTGTTACAACTGTTCTCGTCGCCACTATGATGTATTGAAATAAAGACTAATTAATTAATAAGCACTTTATTTAATATTTCTAATAATCTCAGTCGGCCATTAATTTCTAGCTTCAAAACGAGAGTGAGCGAACATAATTCATCAAATATCTTCTGTGATTTGACCATAAGTTGACTTAAAATCTCTACGTGCAGAACTTAAGCTTTTCGAGTTTCCTTCAAGTAAGCAGCATACCTACTTCTGATTCTCTTACATTTAGTCCATTACGAGTTTTCTCATAGAACACATTCAAATAAGAAGCATCGAGTTCTGTTCGAGTTCCATTAGTAACCATCCTAGAAAGCCCAAGTTGCAGTACATCTTTGTTGATGTATTACGGCAGCGCTGAAAACTAGTTGTCATGCATAATTCAGCCGGGTGTATAATTACGTGTGTGCTAATACTGAAACTTATGTCTGCTACACGCCCGTATAATTACTATGTTATCATCTATCAAATTTAGATGTGATTATGTTTTACCACAGTATAATAAAGAGTACTATCGTACAGTATGGCCACTCCCGCTCCCCGCTGAAAGTGCTTTCGGTTACCTCACAGTTATCGCCTGTCAAAAACACGAACAGTCGACCCGTCATAACTCACTCATACAAGCATAGTACGCGTTCACCTACACGAGCTTAGACTGTGGGCGTAGGAACGCGCCTCTTTCATATTTGATCGCCAGTGTCCGAGGTGTGGTTTTACTTTTATCGAGTAAAACTTGTGTTATGAACATTTTATTCAGCATTAATTATGAGACCAATGCTGGGCAAAGTACTCCCCTCGTTTTTTTCACTCGACCCTGTTGGCGTTTTTCCACCATTTTGGGTAGAATGCGGCCAGATCATCGCGCCATCTCCTGTTTGGTCTGCCCCGTGTTTCCCAGTCTGTAATCATTTTGTCCCACCTTTCTGGGTGCATGCGGCAGACATGTCCAGCCAGTCCTGCAAAGTCTGTTTAATTAATAATCAACAATTAAACCAAACAACATTTTTTGTTGCAGCGACAGACGAGGAGTACTAGACGCGGCAGCAATCCAGGCGTTAGCTGGCGAGAGTGTGCTGGAAAAGGAAAGCAGCTGTCCGAGATGATTCTGCAGCTGCAGATGGTGAGGGAGCAGCTGTTGGCGCAGCAGGAGCATGCTAAGGTAAGCTGTTACACACTTTTCAATGATTTCTACTGCCTTTTTTTTCAGGAAAATTATTCTGAACACATCAGAAGCACGGTAGCAGAAGTAATTTTGAAATATATATGTCACAGGACTCAATCCTAGCTTCGCCTTTCTGCTATTATAGCTACTAAGTTTGTTTAACTACAACGCCAAGGCAAAAGTGTTCATAAAAAAGTTACAACAATTACAAACGATGTGACAATCTGTTGAAACATCATCAATGTAGACATTTAATTCGTAGTATTTTTAACTCGACATTTCCTGCAAACAAACCCAAACCAACAGCACAATAAGACCCCAGACAAAGATTTAAATAACCCAATGTCCGAGGGTCCCCTCCATTTGTTTACCCTTTTACAAATTAGGTTAGTTACGCGCCAATTCTCTTTTCAAATTGACTTTGTTGCTTTCAAGTCAACGGACGCCTTTCGAGTGTTCGTATTTGGAATCTATAATTCGAGCGACGTTCGAATTTTAAGAGTTTTTGTTTAACGGATTTTTTGTAGGTAAAATTTTTTTTTTTAATGATAAGCTAGTGTAGATATTCTTTGTTTTTCTGTTAGGTTAGTTACTGGCCATTTCTTTTTTCAAGGACTATCATGCATGATGTGAATTCCCGGTCGCATCTTATTTGTAAGAGGGTTCCAATCCGAAATAGATAATTTTAATGCATGCTTGCGTCATTAATTCAGACGTAGCTTCGTGTTCTAAAAGTGCTATTTTAGAGTGTTATAACACAGACTTTGTGACAGATAATCGAAATTTCAAAAAAAAGTCGAGATCAAAGCCAAAAAATGATGTAGGTTAGGTACATGTAATAAAAGTCGAACTATCTTGCTTTGTATTTCAAATTTATGACGAATTAACTTACAAATCATACCCATAAAGAACATAGGTAGTTAAATTTGTATTTAAAAATTTAGATTATAAATCTTTAAGCGTGACTAGATGCAATTATTTAATATGCGGTCTCATAGTAGTCCATAATATATCACATATTTCCATTCGACACCAAATTATAATGTCGTTAGCATCTACTTCGAATATTAAATCTAGTGCCAAAAAATAAACTACATATTATCTCTATTAGTGTTTGACAAATACAGTTAATACCGGTTTTTAATTGCCATTAGTTTAAAGGAAAAAGCTAATGGTTTAGTTCAAAATTAGAATTTGTTTTTCATGTATAAAATGCTCTAGAAAATACTTATTAATTTATTATCTAATATCTTTAAACGAGCAATTCTTGTATATTTATTATCAATTTATATATATCGGCGATCTCAAAAACAGCCCTAATGATTTTGCTAAAATTTTACATGTGGAGATTTCTGGGCGTGAAAAATCGATCTAGCTTATTCTTAGGTCGCGGGAAACGCGAATTTTCGAGTTTTCTAACTGAGAGTATACATATACTTGTTTTGTAGGTATTAACAAATATGCGCTACACATACAAATAAATTTTAGCCTTTACCGATTCGAACCATGGACTTTAGTAGGTGGAGACACGAGTCACTACCGATCAAGGTAAAATTAAATATTATAAATAGCAACATTTAATATATGTATATCGATATCTATTTTAAAATGTATTGGCCGCTGTTAAAAAACCGGCAACACACAGAATCCATAATGGCACTCACAAAAGTCTGGCTGCAAACAAAGTGGAAAAAAGAATCGCCCGGCCATATCGAACGCCTATTCGAATGGATTCAAATTTCGAACGTCAACAAAGGGACGAGTTTGAAAAAAACCGTTAAGCGAGAGTCTGTGTTGTGTGTGTGTGGAGGTTTTTCTGTAGTCTAAGTGATGTGAAAATGGCAAGGTTTTAGGACCATTGTACAATTATTTGTACATAGGTCTATTATTATTCAGATGAAAATACGATTAAAACACTAGAATCATTATCGCGCTGTTAAATACGTGCGTCTACTGAAGGAGCTTTGAAAATTTGTGAGTTTGAAATAGTACATTTCGATACAAGTGCGAAAAAAAGGAAGTTCGAAACGAGTGGCGATAAATTAAAACACGACCGAAGGGAGTGTTTTAAATCGACCCTTTTCGCACGTGTATCGAACGACGTTTGTCAGTACAGATGGACCTCCGAAGTTTCGACCTGGCATATAATGAACCACTTCTCGCACTAGTGCGTAAAAAAAACACCATCTGTACTGAAAAGTACATTACGATACAAGTGCGGAAAAGAGGAAGTTCGACACGAATGGCGATAAATTAAAACACGACCGTAGCGAGTATTTTAAATCAACACGATTTACGAATTCCTTTTTAGCACGTGTATCGTACGACGACGTTTTTCAGTACAGATGGTCCTCCGAAGTTTTGATCTGACAAGAAGTGACCCACTTCTCGCACTAGTGCGTAAAAAAAGCACCATGTGTTCTGAAATATTCCATAAATCTACATAAGGTACAGCGAGGCAATTTCGACTAGGGGATTTTTTGTATACAGTGGACAAATTACTGTTTTAGGTAAAACTTGAACTGACTGCCACTGAACCGCTAGCCCAGCGCTCTACCATTCAAGCTATTAAGGCCCCATCTATAGCCGGCGAATCTTTCCACCATAGATCCAGGTTGTACGGGTCCCTAAAGCGCGAATGCAAGCCGCCATTAGCCGTTCCCATTTACAACGAGTCTATGGAACTCTTCAATCTGTTCCGTATTGTAGGGCTGCCGATTGTCTATTTTTGTATACACGGTGTTTCCGGTATCACTCAAAACCTCAGACACCCCAACTGATTTTTATTTTTTTTAACTCATCTAGAGTATCCATCTTTTAATCTGATCGTTACTTTTTTTTTAATTGAATTTTTAATTTTCTGTACAGCTCTACTTGACTTTTAGCTCTACACTCAATGAAATAATTGCTAACTACCATCATAAACCATAAGACTATTTATTTGTGTACGTTACTGCAACGACATAAGGTTTACCAATAGACAGCTAAGATGTCACTGTAAAACACTTTAAAGCTTTGTCACAGTAAACTTCAAATTGGACAGGTAATCGCAGTAAGCAAATAAACTCAATATTCAAAATGACAAGGTTGTAATTAGGTACGAGTTCAATTTGTTATGACTTATGATAAACATTAAGATTAAACTGACAAACAAAATCAAACTAGTAGCGGAAAAAATAATCGTCCAAGTAACCGGCCAGTATTAATACCCCTAAATACTGAAAAAAGGTAAACAACCTCTAGCAATGCGATATACACAATGTTGTATTACGAGTACAATAGAATGGGCACGTAAAAAATAACTAATAATACTAATTTAAATAAAAATATTACCCCCATCAAGATATAGCTCAATCGATTCTACTCTTGATTCTGAACAAACTGTTTTCAGGTTTTTAGTGTTAAGTGAAACACGGTGTATTGTGAGTTGAGTACCTAAATAAGTATGTAAACACTACAGAAAGTACAGTTCTGTTTCATAACTTATTGTTAAGAGGGATAGGTATCTCATTTGTGTGTGAGCCTACAAACTGAAAAATTAGAAAATCTAGGTCTTAGAAGAATTACACAATTGCAGAAACTGTAAAACATGAAAATCAGGAGATAGAATCTCGAAAGTTTCTTATATTAACATATTTTGAGCATAATTGCTAAAACTGATTCTATAGGCCAGCGCGAGTAGATACCGCCAATTTTTTTTATAAATAAATTGAACCGGCATTCGTAAAGCGTAATCAGCCAACAGGCAGCCCTACTCGTGATCGAGTGTTGTTCGAGTTTTTATCTGCCATTCATTAGT
This sequence comes from Leguminivora glycinivorella, assembly GCF_023078275.1. NCBI lineage: Eukaryota > Metazoa > Arthropoda > Insecta > Lepidoptera > Tortricidae > Leguminivora > Leguminivora glycinivorella. Next base: position 2,133,499 of record NC_062988.1, on the reverse strand, counting down.
ATAAGAGTGTCTTTGTTGCGCCGCCCTACAATCCGAACTGTTTTCAAAGCCGAAATATACCTGTTAATAAAGGTTTTTTATTAAGGTTTATTTCTGACCTGTTAAATGAATTAAAAGTATAGTAATACAAAGACACCAGCAGGCGTATTATGCTTCCAATTTTATCATTTATCTATGTGGATAAAGTATCCGTCACGCTTTGGGAAGTATGTGAGTGTGAGAGTGACAGATGTCTTATCTAAGTGGATAAGTGATAAAATTGGAAGCATAATACGCCGGCTGATCTTGGAGACGAAATTACAGGTTTTTCCAAAGACAACTTCCTTTTCGTTATAATAAATATTGTGGTAACCTTTGGTGATAGTTTTGGTTAAACAATAATAATTATATTGATGCATTTAATTTTATTACTTTTATTAGAGATAAATCAAGAACTGTTCCAGACAAATATTTAGAAGTGTATCCTTTCATACTAAAGAAATGTTATGCCAATGTGTTATTTGTAGTAGTTTGTGAATAGCTGTTCTATAAATTTCATTAATTATAAGTACGTAAAGGGAATAATGATTCCCTTTACATACTTAATACCAACGTCAAATACATCAGAGTTTTAGGAAACCAAAATCATCTTGTTCATGTCATCCTTTCTTCACCCTATTAGGTATAATTATGAACGTGGGCGTTATTGAATATCACTAATTACTCGCAAACAAAAACATCACAGAACATTCACAACCAATCGCACGTCTCATCTGCCCCCACAAAAGCGAACAGAAGTAATTTTCATCTGAAAGCACTCCGTTAAATACATCGACAAAGGGAACGAATACATAAACGCCCATAGACAACAGACAAACGGAAATATGAAAACGAAACGCATCCAACGCGCGCGCTCGCTGAAAAAAAAAAACAAACGGCCGCTTAATTCGCAAAAAGCCCGTTTGATGTCGTTAATTGACAATCAGGGGACGCGTCTCATTGAGCGGCTGAGCGTTCTCTTTTCAAAAATTTTAAACAAACGAATTAACGACGGCCATATTTTCAATGCTATCATAGACATTTTTTAAGTTTTTTTTTTAACATGGACGCACGGAACTAAAATAAATGTAACCCTAAAACGTCTAGTTTGAAATAAAACATCAACGTCAAAGACATTAACATCAAATAATTAACCCCGAGCTGGAATATCTTTTAAAGGTGTCATTTTCATTAAATTTAATCGTTCGACTGCGGCTAAAATCGTGTGTCAACAAGTTCGTATAAAAAACCGCTCTTGAAAAATATTTCCTGCTGGGGTTAGTGTCAGACCAATTAGTTGGTGAAAGAAAACTAGAGGACCGCGCGGACATGTGTTGACAAGGTTTTTGATTAAAAAATAAAAAGGCGATATTAAAAAACCGGCAACTGACGCTTCTGTCACATCACTACGCGTGTTTACGAAAGGTATTTTGAATTTCGAATTCGGACGTATTCTGATTTCGAATCTCAGCAAAATTATTGTTCGAACCTGAGAACCTAACTATTATTTACAGACCTACATTATCTACATTATTTTATTTAAAACTCTCAATTATTTGGCGACGACAACGTTACGTTTTTCTCTTAAAATTTTAAATAGAAAATGAAATCGCGAAGCTGACAGACAGGTTGAGTGTGACATTTCTAATTATTCCACAAGAATAGACGTTACGCGCGTCGGCAACGCCTACGCCACTCCACTTCCTACATTATACCTATACTATTGTCTTCCCAATGATAAAGCACGAATCAAATTATTGGCCACATAAAACCACTTCCTGCACCACGGGATTCTCGCCATCTAACGTTGGAAATACGAATCAAATTCGCGCACATAAATCTCACTAGGGCACGATTCCCAAGCGGTGGGGATAACAATTGTCTATTGTGACGGCTATCTCTGTTACCCATCTCGCCGGCGTCTTTGTTAGAAAAGGACAGTGTATATAGGCGTCACTCTCTAGCACAATGAGTGTGAAAATCGGACACGCCTATTGTGGCTAAGCTTTTCTTCTATTCGCTGTGCGTTTTCTTCTTAAAATACAAATGCCATTTTATTACCGGCCAGTATGCGTTGAAGTAATAAAATGTTTTATTTTTAATTTTAAACACTGGCAACTTAATCGTAGAGGTGGGTTTTCATATCGAGTATTTTCCGACCGGTTTTCCGATTTAGTGCCGCGGACTCGTCGAATTTCGCAATAGGGATTTCATTCTTCCATTTATTAGTTTCCAGTTTCATTAGCTAGTGCTGTGAAGAAGTATCGATATAACTATAAAAACTGTATTTTATAGATCATATGAATTTCAAATGTTGTTTTATGTAAATTAACGTTTATTTTTATTGTCTTTGCTCTACAAAATGTATCGACTAAGTTTGAATAGATAGGAATCTTAAACTGATTACGATCTTAATAGAGTAGTTGCGCCGAGTTATAAAATTGGGCAAATGAGTGTATTGACATAAGGTTTTGAAATCATCGATTTATAGAATTTGTAGCATATAGGTATTATATAGATTTACTAAGCCTTATAAACAGGCCAATAAGCTCTTTTTTCTGAATAACGAAGTAATATTAATGGGTATACACAAATGTCATCAAGCTTACGCACTTTGCTTTCTGGAAACTCCCATTTATACAAATAAATACAATTTTCAAAATGTAAGTCAAATAACCAAGCACAAAGCTATCTGAATGAACATAATTTTATTTTATTCTTGTTGTTTCTGAAGTAAGTATTTATCTTAATCTTATACGGAGTTATCCACACTAATATTATAAATGGGAAAGTGTGTGTCTGTTTGTTTGTCCGTCTTTCACGGCAAAACGGAGCAACGTGTTGACGTGATTTTTTAAATGGAGGTAGTTGAAGGGATGGAAAGTGACATAGGCTACTTTTTGTCTCTTTCTAACACGAGCGAAGCCGCGGGCAAAAGGTAGTATATACTTTAAAGACTTTTGCAAGCCATTCTAGGGTTTCAGTAACTCGTCTCGTGCATTAAAATAGTAGTTAAGATAAGCTGGTGCTTTTAATTTGTGTAGGGCATTAAGTGCTTAGTTTGAATGGCTAAACAGTAAGCAGGTGATGTATTGCAGTGTCATTGCGATCGCTTTATAGCTCTAAAGTAAACCAACATAAGTACCAGCGGCGGCTGATCCATACAAGCCAATTCCAACAGGATTGCCTAAAATTGATTACTAGTAAAGTACCTAATGTTAAGGTAGGTTTCTTTTTGCTCAATGTTACCTAGCATAAATTTTCGCCAGCCGCTACATTTATTTTTTATATGTATTATAATATGAATATTAAAATAATGAGATAGGTATCTTGTTATTATATTAACCGTAATAACATCATAACGTCAATCCTTTTTTAAGGGTCCGACCACATTTGTCAGATTTTGAGTCATGACTTCCAGACTTCACACATTCTATTGTTAATGCTGGTAGGTAATATTCAGTACTACATATTTAGACTTATATTGACCGGGATATAGACTAAGGTGGAGCGAAAAAACACTTTTCTGGAATTAGCAAACCTAATAGTTATCAATCAATGCCTTTTAGTCTATGAAGCCTTTGTGCAAATTTTCAGCTTTTTAAATCAACATCTTCTGCCTCCGCATTAGGGTTGAAATTTTGAAAATCTCATACAAACCTGAAAATTCAACTTTTAGATAAAAATGTTTTTCGGCAGTATTATATTCAGTATACATTATTGATACATATTATTACAAGAAACTACCAAAAATTGTGAAAATAGCGTTAAAAATCGCCATTTTTCAGTATTTTAGCGGCTATTTTGGCGAATGTACTGAAACTAGACAAACTTTGGCGATTCTTGACGCTATTTTCGCAACTTTTTGTAGTTTCTCATAATGATATGTATCAATAACATATACTAAACATAATACTGTCGAAAATTTTTTTTTATCTAAAAGTTGAATTTTTAGGTTTGTATGAGATTTTCAAAATTTCAACCCTAATGCGGAGGCAGAAGATGTTGATTTAAAAAGCTGAAAATTTGCACAAAGGCTTCATAGACTAAAAGGCATTGATTGATAACTATTAGGTTTGCTAATTCCAGAAAAGTGTTTTTTCGCTCCACCCTAATATAGACCGTAATTACCTTTTTGATTTTTGTCGAGCTCCCGATGTTTCGACGCAGTTGCATGCAACATGGTCACGGAAAACTGACGAAAGCGGGTGGATGTTAAAGTTGCATAGACAGCGCGCGATCTACCCTCCTTCGCGCGCGTCGGCTGCGTTCACATTCAGCGTTACCACTGAAACCAGAGTTACCAGCGTTATGCATGCAACTGCGTCGAAATATCGGGAGCTCGACAAAAATCAAAAAGGTAATCACGGTCTATATCCCGGTTAACATAAGTCTAATTAAAATAACCGTGAATCATTCAAAACTACATATATTATTGATCTAAGATCGACTGTTTGCTCGAGTGGTTGTATGAATAGGTACACCAGCATGTTGGAATACTTGGAACAAATGAGGCGAGCCAATCTAGTAGACTGATAGTGCTGTCATTAAGCTATATCGATGAGATACATGCGCATGCTAAACGATGTGAAGTAGGTCCCTGAAAAGAAGGCAACGACTGTATATGAATTGAAAATGCTAATTTACTTCTATATATTTTAACTTCACAGCCAAATAACCTAATCAAAAAATTGAAATTTTGAAAAAACCCCCGACCGCGACATAGTAGACCGATTTTCATGAAACATAGCTAAGAACATTCCCGACTAACTCAGCTTTCAGACAAAAAAACTAAATCTAAATCGGTTCTTCCGTTCGGGAGCTACAATGCCACAGACAGACACACACACAAACAGACAGACAAATAGACAGACATACAGACACGTCAAACTTATAACACCCCGTCGTTTTTGCGTTGGGGTTAAAAATTAACGATTCAACATAACAGCTAAAAAAAAATAAAGGAATGTAAATGTGCCGCAAAACAATTTATTCACATATTTAAATTGATATGCATTTGAATTGGTATATTTATCAATTTTTAACCTTATTTCAATTTGTAAATCCTTCGCAAGTTCGCATGTCTTTACTTGTATGAAGTGGAGTAAACGTCCGATAGTACCGGATTAATGGGAACTATTTGCAGATGTCGCTACTGACGACAAAGGTGAAATCGTGCGCTGGCTAATGGCTCGAGATTGTACATTGGCTGTGTTGGGCCAATGTTGGTCCAATGCTTAGAACTTTAGAAGTCAATCTTTTTTTTTCCTTTTTTGCAATGAGTTGCTTATTACATATTGGACTATTGGTGGCTCAGATCGCAAAGCGCTAGAATAATGATGCGGTGGCCGTGAGTTCTAAATTCTCTCAAGAGAGAATTTTTTCAAGTTTTTTTTTTCTTTTTCACTTTTAATATATTTACATTTTTCCTTATTTAATTTGACAATCTTAAAAAACTGTTCGTATTTAATTTGAATCCATGTTATTTTAACCATAAAAGCGAAAGGTTATATAACTTCGACACAAAAACTAAAAGTTATTTCAGCATTTCTCGCTGACCACTCCACAAAGACTAAGTCACTCGACAAGAAACCTTTAAGAAAATTTTAACCCCCCTTTTCAACCCCCCAAGAGTGGGCGTTCCATAATTAAATAGTGAACGCTTAGTTACCTGCGGAAGAGAACTTTTAAAAAAGAAGTTGCATTTTCTATTACTAATGTTAAGATTTCTGCTTACTGTTTTGGACTTGAATGGCTAATGTGTAGTGAATAAGATTAGTAAAATAAATTTATATCCTTTAGAGCATATTTCATTTGAAAACTTCAAAACAGGAATCCTCACTTTGACTGAAATTTCGAATAGCGCATCTATCGGTTCATTTTGGAAATACAGCTTAGTCAGAAATTAGGAGCTTTGGTGATTAAAAGGCGAAGAGATTGTAATTTTTGACAACTTCTTAGTATTATCGCTACCTGCTTTACTTACAAAGCAAGGTCCTTAGTTCGAATCCAGATTAGGTCATTTCGTTTATTTGTAAACACAAATAATTTTCCTGAAACTTTGGTTTTTACGGCGAAGGAGCCTCTATATATATATATATATATATATATATATATATATTCCTAATCCAATTTTACTCTATTTATGAACATCGTCACTTAGTGCCCGTTATTAGCCTTTATATATTTTTTATTATTATTTAGCTTTGTTCTCACACATCCCATATTTATTTTGCTATATTATTTTCTTTATTGTATATTTATGTGTAATCCCTTGAGGGTAAAAGCCCCCACCATCTTCTTCCGTTTGATTTTGTTTTCCGCAATATGCTAGTCCCATTATTATTTCCTGCGGTTTCTGTGATGTCATCATTCCATCTTTTTCTTTGTTTCCCTCTGTTTCTTTTTCCAAGAGGACCTTTCCATTTGGTTGCCAGAAGAACAGTCCACCTACTATCTTTATATTTATCATTTATTAATAATAGCTGTCGTTTTTCGGAAAACTGTAGCAAATAAACGTAATTACGAGCTTCATCCACCCCGTATTGTGAAACGCACAAAGCCTGAAAAGTAAATCAACCTTTTGAGAAACTCATTTACCGATACAAAACACGGCCGAACCGGGAAATACTGAATGAAAAGAATCTGAAACCGGTACGGAATAGGGATTGCAATCCAGATCCGGCGTTTTTGGGAGCTACCGGATCCGGTTAAAATCACTAAATCCGGTAAAGAGTTTCTTCTTCGTCCAAAGGGTCTAAGTCCGGTAAAATACTCGTAAAAACTACACAAACACAGCGCAAACAAAATCATCATTATTGCAAAAATAGGCTAGTTTCCTACTAGTCAAATCAACTTCTTTTTATGAACTGTCAAAACGATTTGTTGATATGGAATTACTATGAAATAAAGGAGTGACGTCACGGTCAATTCATTTACTTTATATCTTTCTCTTTGACTTATTAAATAGAAATTGTGTTTAAAAATAACTACTATATTTTATTTTAAGTATAGGAAACTAGCCTATTTACCTAGTTAAACACATAAAACATTTTTATCTTCTCTTGATCTCAGACATGCGTGGATAAATGCTTTCGGGTCCCTTATTAAATAAACTTTATACAGTGAAATAGATGTAAAGTTACATTTTTTTTAGTGCTTGATGTCACCTCTTATTTTATTCTCAAAAAGGTCAAAAACATCTTATATCACGCAAAAAGTAGGAAAATCAGTCATTTTATCTTCAATATCCCTATTAAAGGACTGGATCCGGATTACCGGCGAAATGGCCGTAATCCGGCCGGATTGAAAAACCGTTTGCAATCCCTAGTACGAAATCAACACTGAAGCCTTTTGTGTTATTCAGAGCACAAATGCTTTTCTTGGGCTTTCACCGGTTTTCTATGGGGTTAATAAAGGTTCCCACGGACACAAAGCTCGAGGCAAGGAGAATGATGAAAAGTTGGATGTGGGACGCGGCGTAGTGAGGCGAAATGTCGATGGATTTTCCGAGATTTTTGCTGTGCCACTTTTTGCCAAAGTTACCTATAAGATCCTATGACATTGGGAGCTAAGTTAATGACTTTAAACACTCTAGTTTTGTGTTTTTCAGAGAATAAAGATTTTATTTGGCGTTTCCCTGGTTTATCTCTCTTCTTCTCCTTCTTACTACTCTTATCCCACGTATGTAGGGTCGGTATAGAGGCAAGGAGAATGATGAAAAGTTGGATGTGGGACGCGGCGTAGTGAGGTGAAATGTCGATGGATTTTCCGGGATTTCTTTTCTGTGCCACGTTTTGACTTGTCTTTTTGCCAAAGTTACCTAAAGAGCTATAAGGTACAGCGGGATAATTTCGACTGGGGTCAAATTAGAGTGTCCATTGGTTATATATGGTATGCGTGTTCAGTGGATACATGTGCAACTGAACTTAAAAGTGTAATAATGGAAAAATGGATCAGTTACAATGGCCCCCCAGTTGGTATTTGCTCCGCTGTACCTTACTAGAATACCCCTACTTCTACCCCTTATTCGTAAAAAAGTTACTGAACTGTTTACTTATAAAGTGTTTTGCCCTTTTCTCACTAAGTATCACACAACTTATTTAGTGCCGGTACAAAGTGTAGCAGATACCTAAAACTTAATCTATGTATGTATACGTATTGTTTTTTCTTGATTATAAACTCTTTAGTCATATTTTTTGTAATATTCTGCCTCATGCCTGCTCATTCGTTTTCCTCATTATCTTTTTCCACATACAAAATGATTTTAGTAACACCTAAAAACCTGTTAAAATATCGACTACTCCCCACCCTACTCTTTTCCAATTATCCCCCCCTCCTACACCGCGCGCTGAATACGCGATAGAATACCGCCAGGTTTTAAGAAATTATCTCCTTTGTCCATACAAACGAGAGCTTAGTTCCTGCGGTTAATTTAATTAATAAGTCGTTGTTGAATGGGATTTCAGCTCATTTTTCTTTTTTCTCGGAGAATACAGCTTCAGTTTGCTTTTCCTTATTCAGTATTACAATTTATTTCTCGTCTTTTGCTTTTCCATCAGATTGCGTTCCAAGACTTGTGGGCGTCCAATGTAAAGAAAAGGTTGTACAGCCAAAGTAGTAAATATAGATACGGACAAAGCGTGTATATATGTATACATCAATTGGTTAAATCGTGACCAGTACCTATTACATACATGTATGACTATTGTCAAGAGGGCGCTGTTATTCTACTGTATGCGGTGACAGTTCAGTATAATATGAAGAAAATAGTTGTAATGAAATTCCGCAACATGGCGCATAGTTATATATTTCTGTTCAGGCATTTTTTTTTAAAGACTGCTAATACAATTTAGCTTACCTTTGAAAATTAAATTAAAAAAGACTATTGTCAAAGTACATTCACGGGAAACGAATTTTCGGTTTTATGAATTGACTTTCTTTGAAATAATGTATGATTTTAGAGATATTTCATTTTGCACTAATACTTAAGGCATTGTATTATTTATACTGTATTTAACATGTACAATGGTTTAAACTTGGCAACATTGTAACTAACCGAAACCGTGTACATAATTTTGATTATTGTTACCTTCGAGAAACTCTCACGCCCTTAATAATATTTTTTTAAATTACAAAGAGATCGTGCATTCTTCAAATCTCTTGCGAACTTTGCCACGGATTTCCGAAACGACTTTATCATATTGTTCATACGCTGGTAATAAGTGAAACAAGAACATTAATATTATAATCAGTCATGAAACTAAATATCACGCGATTTTAAACTTTTGAACAGCGTTTTAAGACTGACGCTGTATTTCTGATTGTAAAATGTATCTTTGTCAAAATTAAAGAACACATGCATTTTGTTAATACCAACTTGTGCGAATATCATTCTTAAACGTGAAGCGATAAGAGTGAAGTCGTTTTTGAAGAGCGGTAAAATAAAGTTTGTCGGAAAAAACGAAAATGTGCGTTCGAAAATCGAATCCATCAGAATAATGCGTGGAACGTGATCTCTCGAGAAGGCGCTGGATGACCGTTTATTTTGTGATGCGTTTCAACGTTTGACGCGGTGCGCGGCAGTTGCATTTCGAACGTTTCTTTTTTAAACTGTGTTAATCGGAACACAAAATGACGTATTTTACCGAACAAATCATGGCTTATACGACCTTTTGAAATTCAATAAGTATTAATCGCTATTGTTGGGTGGGCCGGTGAGATGGATTAAGTCGCAATTTCTGGAGCGATTTTTGGTTTTTATTATTGTTTGAGTAAAATTTGAGAGAGATTTTGTTTGTTGTTGTTAATCAGTAAATGACTGAGCCGTGACTAAAGTATTTCGGGATAAAGCTTTCATGATTTGCGATTGGGCTTTTAACGAGTTTTCTGTACACACACTAATATGTAGGTGCTTTTTATTTTATAGATATACTCTGTCAAACAAGTCTGTCAATAAATAAGAACAAAGAAAACTATAGGTATCCTTTTCTATAGCACCCTAAAGAAAAGGATGCATATTTATAGTTTTCTTTGTTCTTATTTACTGACAGACTTGTTTGACAAAGTATAGGTACTTACTACACGGTACACTACGATACGACCTAGTAACAAATATTTGACTAATTTGATATGCACAATTGCACATGAGTTATTGATAGCGTCTAAAATGATTCGCAAAAATAAGAAAAATGGTTTCATGTCCCAAATTTTAAGATCATGATATTGATGATTTACTTAATTGGTTAGCTAATTTTGTATTGTTGTCAAAACTTTGTAATCTTTGTATTATATGATATGCCAATGTCGCGCGGTCCAGCCGCCTTTGACAAAATAAGATGTATTTTCAATGGCTAAGTATGACATTAATTGGCGCTTTTTCTATGTCAACTGCATGTGATTCAGATTCAGTAATTTAATATCACTTCTCAGTCAACCGATTTCAATCCGAGGCCACTAAGTATAAGTAAAACCTTCATAGTAAACGCCCAAGTAACATCTAAGCCAAATGAAGCACGGTGTCAATAAGACATGGTTCTAGAGTTGGCCAAAGATTCAAACTTTTTTTTTTTTTGTAAACAGGTCAGTTTTTAATAAAGTCATATAACACACAACGCGCGTACAAATCTCTCGGCAGATTGTTCCCAAGTTACATATCTTGTAATAAATCCTCTTTATTGTACAGCTGAATCCGCATGACGATTTATTTTACTTACTTAAGTCATTTTTGTACTGAAATTTCTATTGCTGGAAAAATAATGTAGTACCTACCTGTAGAGTTCTGCTTTTACTTTTCTGGGTCAAAATATGATGATATTGATGATGATTGACAATAACTAATATCTTATGTCCTTCTTGTGCCTATGTCCTTCTTCGGACCTAAATATATCTGCATAAGAAATTTTGTAAAATTGATTATAAAAGCTGAAAAAGTAAAAATGTTCATTTAATTATGGCAACATTGTTCTATTTATTTGCCAACCGCTTACTTGAAATGTCAATTATTCAAACACTTAGGTACTTCAAGGAGATTTAAACAATCATAAAAATTCAGCCACACAACTCTTCAATTTTGAAACATTATTTCCATCTACAAACACTTAATTACTTTCTAATAATCTTATAAAAAAGAACAAGTCTTGAACTTATGATTTACAGAAATACAATCAAAATATGAAACAAAACGTATAATAGTAAATTTCGAAAAAATCCTCATATTCCAAAGAACAAATGCTGCGGTCGTCTACATTTTCCGGTGGTCATACGTGTGTCAGCAGGCGTCGTCAACCGTTTCCGGATTTATGTAATAGACGTCAGGGGTGGCGATCACTAACTGACCATTATACGAAAACAAAACTGTTTTGTAAAGATTTTGTTAAGGGTAAGATGCGAATTTTCTTTTTCTGATATTAATATTAGATGGTATGACGAATTAAATTAACCTCTGGCGTCCTACGGAGTTTCTTGCGACACTATAGAGTTTAAATCTGAAACAAACGTATTTGACAATAACTTTATAATTTATATCACTATTATTTTTTATATTAATCTAGCCTTTTTTGTAAAGAAAACACACGATACACCAAATTATTCTTTACAACATTTTTTTTATTTAACAACAAGGAACAAAGAAAATTCAATCGTATTATTTCTCACATTTAATTAAACAAATAATTATAATAATATACACGTCACGTTTAACAAATTTTTATAGAAATTGGAACAACATTTTTATTATGTTTGTATTTAGTTTAGCTACATTGAAATGCTGTACAAAGTCATGTAAAAATTGAGTTATAACGACTAAATTGAAATGTTGACAAAAGTCATCTAAAAATTGAGTTTTTTCCTATGACTATTCACAGTATTCAGGTAAATGTTTTATTACTTACATGTAACTTCGTTTTATATAAAAAAAATACTTTCGTAAGTTCAAAATACTCTGCACAAATAATTTCGTTAACTTGGCCTTAACATCGTAATTTTCGTCGTCGTATATCGCTCGCCGCTTCCTTTATTGCATTCCCGCTCCTATTTACCCATTTAATTGTGATACGGGAAAATAAATTAACGTCTCACCTTCGCTTTGAGTTATTTATTCTTTTTCATTATTTGACGTCAATTTAGTTTTTTTTTTGTTTAATTTTGTGACTGATTTCTCTAAACGTTCAGTGTCTGTTAGTACTTTTTTTTTAAAATTAAGTACCTACCTCATAACACTGATTCAAACTTTCACGATTATTACACATAATTATTTTATTAACTGATCTACCATGAGATATTCACGTTTTAGAGTAAGTTTAGGGAAGCATGTAGGTCAATAATTAATTTATTTTGTTTAATATGTAGTGTTGGCGACTGGCTGGTGCGCGACCTCCTTCATAGTTTAAAATTATGTCACTTTCAAAAACTGTCCTCATGTTATGAAATAGAATCAATCGGCAGTCAGTCTGCCTTCTGTCACGAAACTAAGCTTGTGTTTGTTTACCAATAATTAAAATTAGTGCATTTACTACATGTTTTCATCATTTCACGTCAATAATAACAGTCCACAACCCCGCTAGCTATCATGTAGTCATACGCGATTAAATCCCGATTTTAAAAATAATTACCTACCTCTTATTAACTTAACTATGAGAGAAGAATATATAGGCTTACAGAAACGTAAGCAGTGCATAGATTTAGATTTAGATTTATTTATTTCATAATATAAAATTACATTATAAATTATTCTACCTTAATCTATAAGAATTTATATTATGATCGTCGAGTATGATTTTTAATGAAATATCAATTACAATTATAATTTGTACTAATTTTAAAAATATAACAATAATGATTTATAAGTAATCACAATGTCAATTTTTACATAAAAAGGAAAAAAGAAAAAACAAGGTATCTCATAATGATCGTCAAACTAAAATTAAAATACAATAATGGATTACAGTCAATTTATATTACATGTCATTTCCATATACTCATTTACAGAATATAATGGATTTTCCAATAAAAAGATTTTTAATTGGCGTTCAAAAGTTTCGTCAGATGTTTCAATTTCGTGGGTAGTCGTTCGTAGTATGTCGGTCCAATCTCTCTCATATTTTTAAATTAAAGAAAAATGAAAAATTCACGCCTTCGTTGCTAAGTTCGTCATAGCGGCTGGACCGGCAATGCAGTTGGTCGCAAATTCGGGTCCTGCCAGAGGTGTGATTTTTTTTTTTTTTTATTTAATTTAAATATATACATGTAATACTCTCTCAATTAATTCAAATTTGACGAAATAAACCATTAAATTTTCTATGGGATTTTAGACAGCGCGTTAAGCGGGACGTTTTAAAATTATAGATTGTCTAAATAAATTCATTCAAAAACTAGAAGTAAGGAATTTAAATAAAATTTACACTAGGTCTTGTTTTATTTATACCACCTCTGCAAAGGTTAAAAACGTCATAATCTTATTGTTATCGAAGCTTGACGTTTAAAATTCACGCGACGCTTTCAATGTTGTTGGCAAAAAGGGGTGGAAAGAAATCCAAGTTGTGTTGCCAGTCTCTCGCCTACGCCACAATTTAAGCCATATCCCACAGTCGACTTCTACGACACCCACGGGAAGAAAGGGGGTGGTGAAATTCTTAACCCGTCACCACACTATAGTACCATTATTATTCTACGTAACATTGTATCTATTATGAAACCCAAACCTACTAAACATGTGACATTTCCAATTAACACAAATACCAACTTAGACGACCAATAAATACGTTTAATTACTCATCATATAACCTAAAAGCGCTAAAACCATTTATAAACTACAACTGTTTTTTAATTAATTTGGACCAGTTCGTAAAAAGTAAATTTCTAAACGCGTTATAAAACTAGTACAGAGCATCTATCACGAGTACTTATAATAATCAAATTCGACATAACCACGAAACAAAATTTAATTTTTGAAAAAAAAACCGACACACACAGAACACTTCCAACTTATTCAACTTTCAAACAAAAAAAAATCGATTTCTAAATCTGTTCATCCGTTCGAAAGCTACGATGCCACAGACACACACACACAGCTATACATGACACACGTCAAACTTGTAACACCCCATCGTTTTAGCGTACATAACCTAAAATGTACTGTAAGTTTTTGGAGACGCTGTGCATTATCTCCACACAATGAACATCATTTTACCGTGACGTTACAAATATACTGTAAAAAGTTAATATCTCATGGTAGATCAGTTAGTAAAAAGTGAATTTCTAAACGTTAAAACTGGTACAGATAAACACAGAGTAATAAACAACAGAAGTGTCAGTTCGCGGAAACTTGTTAGAGAATAAAGTGATCGTTTCGCAATAGAAAGGGGAAACCGGGGAACGTTAACACTAAGTTACTAATATAATAAAATTTAAAACCTCGGAAATTTGGGTGGGAAAATCTTTTTAACGATACAAAGCAGTAAAGACTGGAAAAACAGACATTTGGCAACTATTTTCAGTTCTTAAAATTAAAACAATTTCTTACTCTAACATAAGTAATAAGTATACACGAATTCCGTTCCTCGTCGCAATTCCCAAAATACGATATCTATTAAGTATACATACAATAGTTACTTTTAGTTTTTTCTGAATTTTTTATTTTATTTATTATGAACAAGAATTTTGGGTTAACTTTGGATCACAATTAGGTGTTTGTTAGCTCGTGTGACGGTGTTTTTGTAATCCCTACATTTACTTATTTCACTCGTCTGACTATAATAGTAGTAGTCAGATCCCCATAGAATATCAGCGCCACGTGATTTCTAAATTTAGTGTCGGACGTTCTTTATTTAAACATTATTGAGCAAAAAAAGTACAAATGGCGGACTTAATGCCAATCTTTTTATGTTCTATTCTAAATATGGTGGTCACTGGTCACTCTTCCAAAGAGCTTTATCTTTCCAGCTATAGTCTAGTTTGTGCCTCGTATACCCCGTGGACCAACTCTCCCCGCTCTCCCCTACTGGGAAGTGTGTAACGACTAGACGGATGCGATCTCTTTATTATTCCAATAACAATCCGTAATGAGTGCTCTGGTCATACGTAAATAGCGACTTCATACATTTGAATGATGCCAATGTAAACTCTGTTTGTGTACTATTCTGTGGGAGATAGGGTTGTAACTACAGATGTAAGTATAATGTATGTCGTGATTTTTTTATAAGATGAAAAAAAAGGCAAAAAAAAAATCAGTCGAATTGAGTACCTCCTCCGTTTTTTGAAGTCGGTTAAAAAGGAAAGTTTTATTATGGAAAATTTTTTATTAAAATATGAGTAATTTCGGATACTTTTCATAATTAAGTTTTACATCATTGGACACTTTCCGATGGCATGATAATACATCATCAATAGCGTTATGCTTAATTTTCATTTATAATTTGGGACAGTATAAAATATTTTATTTCATTGCTGAGTTTTATCAATAAATAATAATATTGTTAAGTACATTTATGATATTCTTTGATTTGGCATCTAATTCGAGTGTTATTTTCAAGGTAGGTGCCTAAATTTCGTACTAATGCCAAGAAAATAAATGAAATATATCTGAGTACTTACTAATATATTAATTCTCAAATTAATATTTAAGAAAAGTAAACTAGCAAACTTTCTCCACAATTCTGTGGCAACCCTACACGGCGGCGAAGATCAAAGCGCCTCACACGAATTTACATTGTACAAGTTTGTTTGGCCGACCTCGTCGCAGGATATCGATTGTTGAGTTTTGCATTTTACTGCTGCTAGGTTTTTTACCCCTGTCCGGTAGTTGACAACATTTTTTAACTATTGGCTACTTACGGTTTTCTAGCCCTGGCTTTTGGCCAGCAGTTGAAAACCATTTAATACGATTGGCTACTTGTTTAAGGTAAACATTTAAAAATGCGTTCGTGGTTTTGTACCCCTGACGCTGGAGAGTAGTTGAGAACATTTTTATAAATTTGGACATTTTGGACTATGGTAAGGTAAAAGTCTAAAAAAGTATTGTGGATTTTTACTCCTGACACAGGCTGTGGCCAGTGGTTGACAGTGTTTTTTACTATTGCCTACGTATATTATTATAAGTTCGCAGTGTCGAGTTCTGAAATTCGTCATATTTTGCTTGACCAAATACAACACGATATTACTCTAAACTGAAATAAATGTCATATACAAAGAAAAAATGACCAAGGCCTCCAAGTGTCCGATGCTGGATTCGAACCAGCGTACTCCGTTATAGCCACGGTTTTTTTTTTTTCTTTGTATATGACATTTATTTCAGTTTATAGTTAAATAATAGTAGTGTGTCTACTAAAAAACACAAATTAAAATATTTCCTATGAAATAATTTGATTTGGTCTTAGAGCGATATTACTCTGCCTATGTATACCGCAGTTTCTAAACCTATTATAATATTTAAGCAATCAAATAACATTTATTCCAAATTTAATATTCAAATCAAAAAAGCTTTCTAAAACTTTATAACTCTCAACAGCCCAAAATCCAATTAACTTTTGTCCTAATCCACGTCCATTTTGGCTTTTAATCAACATCTAGTTTTTGTAAGAAAAAGGCGTCAATCACGGCCGATCGAGAAACTAAATACTTTCTTTTGATCTTTTGATCAATTAGTTGATAAAGCAAAGGTATATTGTGGTTAGTAATTTACTTCAGTTGAGCTTTTCTTTGATTTGTTTCTTTAAGCAAATTGACAAGTTTATTTAACAGTAACTTTTTCACATGGAGTTATCCGATTTTAAAAGGAGGTAACGTACTTGCATTTTTGCTGATGTTCTAAGAAAACTGTAATTGGTAAAACGGGTTATTCAAAAAATATAAATTTATCCATTAACGGCTCAAAGGTTAACTGAATGAGGTCTCTTAAAGGGATAAGTTCGCCTTTTGTGCTAAGATTTTATGTGTTTTTTTTTGTTTTTTCTTTATTCTTCTGAAGTCTTAGTGCGTTTTCACATTATTATGCGATACATCTTTGATTTTTGGTTTGAAATCCTTACGACATCCGATATCGGATCGGATAATGTGAAAACGCACTTAGGCTAGGCTATTTATAAATGAGTATAAAATTTAAATACAAAACCATAAACAATTTATTTTTTTGTTACTGTAAACATTTTTAACTACTATTACTGCTTTTGTGCTGAAAATTAAATAAACACGACCTTAACAAATATGACGGATTCGCGTGAAATATTGAAAAAAAAAATTCGATCATTTTCCTCTGTCACCCAAATAGGCGTACACTTAAATCTGTCGACACGTAACTTTATTACCCTGTCCTCGCCATCGCCTTGTCGACTACACGACATTATGTCGAAAATAAGTCGAAGGGTCCTATTAGTACGTCCGCGGGTTAGAATAGGTGACTCATTTTGTGTAAATCACTGGTCATCTGCATTTGGAATGTAATTTTGCACTTTAAAGTGTGCGAATAAGGTATATAGTTGTTTGTTTTTAATTCTGAGCGGTATGGGAGGTGCTGATGAAAATAAGTTTAAAATTGTAATTCGAATGTTCAATTAGATAACGTTATGCAGAAGATAGCCAGAAAAATATTGATTGTTTTTTTTTATTTTTATCTCTAAAAAATTTGCAAAATTTTTAAACTTGTCAAACCACTGGAAGTTTCTAATAATTGATGTACAACTTACAGCCATTGTTAAAATGATTCTTGTAGATAACGATAAAGATGGTAAACTGAAATAACTGTCATGTGCAAAGAAAAAAAATAATCAAACCCTCCTAGTGTCGAGAGTTGGATTCGAACTAGCGGCCTCCGTTTATCAGACAGATATCTATACCACTCGGCCACCTGGTCATGGCAGGCAGCGTCTAGTTTTTTTTTGTCTTATTCTTGGTTTAAATATGGTGTCTAAACACGGAATACTGCTATTAAATCACGACAAAATACTTAAGTTCCGTGGACTAAAAATATTTTTTCACCCTTAATTATGCAAAGGCGTTAGTTTTAAAAACCTTAATACGTAACATGACTAGAAATAATGACGTTCTTTGCCTACCGAGTCGCGGCGGAAAGGGCCGGCACAAAGTGGCTTAAATTTTTTAATTGCAACCGCCTTAATTATTATACTGCTTTGTGCATTCAGCATGTGAGGCCTTTAGCTTGGCCAGCCTAGAAGCGCAAGTGATGGGCGATAGCGTGTGAAAGTTACGCTTATGCGTTTTTAAGGAATTAAACATCTATTCGACACATTATCTTATTTCTAAGTGCGTGCACATAATTTTAGTGTGCTGTTATGTATTTGACTAATGTCAATAAGTGCCTGTGTTAGATACCTACCTATGTGTAAAAACTCTTTCATGACACGTATACAAGAAATTATTTAAAATCAAGAAGTTTAAAATAAGTGGAGTCACACGAAGTTAAAATAGCAACGATTCGTAATCATAATTTTATGGAAGTTTGACTTTTTAATATAACATTTGCACAAGCCGTCAAAATCGCTGACAATATACTATACTTTGATATGAATCTATTTTGCTTTTACTTTGACCATGCTTAGATACGCTTTAAATCTTTACGTGTTATGACAGGGACGTACATAAAGGCTGTTTAGTTTTTTTTTAAGCCACACCAAGAAAAAAACTTATCATTGAACGCATACTGTCGGCCGCTCTTAACTTACTCCTCACCGTAAAATTTTAATAGACCCGCTCCTTGCGCGACACCCCGTCATAACAAGACTCTCATATGGATATTATGCTCTTTGGCACAATATCGCGAATATTATGCTCATTAGTGGCGGGTATTTGGTTGACGTTTTAATTTAACTTGGGATAATTTAGATTAGGCAAAGATTTTAGATCGTATACTGAAGTTTTTAGGCTTATAAAATATTGTACATTATTTTTCGGAAAACTTAGTACATACCTATAAGATATCCCTAAAACCAACATTTAAAAATAAAAAAGGCCGGTGATAGAACATCTCATTACTCTCATTAGCTATCACATTGAGCGAATTTGACCTTAATGAAAATGTCATGGTTTGGCGTTGGTTTTAGGTACACCCGGTATTTACCTATATCTATGTAAATTGTATGTATTTCCTTTAACAACTTACAAGAACTGAATCTAGTACCAGTTTAAAGTTATGTTTTTGATTATCTTATGATTAAAATTAAAAATGCATTATTCTTTCTTTGCAGGTAATTTCTATTGAACAACTAGAAGATATGCTACCAAAACATTAAACATCTAACAGAAAAAGTAAGTATATGTATACGATACGAATCTTACTAAACATACCTACATCTTAAAATTCTTAAAATACCTTTCATCTAAATAAAACATTCAAAAGTTTTATAATCCACAGTGAACATTAGTCATGCGCGTAACCAGGACATTTTTAACCACTTATCAGATCAAATTAGGATAGTCCCCGGTCAAATAATTAACGGTACTAAGAAACCCGAGTCTAATGCTTGCTTTTAATCGTTGTCTTTAATTGCGCCTTACTGGATAAACCCGACCATTTCAACCAACCAGTAGGAACACAGAGCGCCACCCGGATTGGAAAGGTTTAAGGTTCATTTTACTAGAACCCAGTTTACATTTTATTTGGTTGTCTATTTGTAAGGACATATAGCTTTTAATTCACACGCATAAATGTGGTTATCTAAATTGTAATAGATACTTGTTACTCGTACTTGAAGTATTTGAAGGGAAAACCTTTTTGTGGCGTTTGATTACATCGGGTTACTGTTTGATAACGTTTTATAGTGCTTTGGTTTGTTCTCGCCCTTTGATGCAAAGGTTTACGACCCCTGAGAAAGTTTTGGTTTTATAATATAGATGGCGCTCTTGAAGTTTACTGAAGCGCTGAAGTATGTATGTATAGCGACATTAGCGACAGACAATTTAACTTTTTATCTTGTATTTTATACTGTTTTAGCCAATAGTTATTGCCATGAAATTGAAGTTATATTTGGATGGATGTTTTCTATGTTTGTATACGTATAAGTTTTTTTAATATTATACTAGCTTTTGCCCGCGGCTTCGCTCGCGTTAGAAAGAGACAAAAAGTAGCCTATGTCACTCTCCATCCCTTCAACTATCTCCACCTAAAAAATCACGTCGATTCGTCGCTCCGTTTTGCCGTGGAAGACGGACAAACAAACAGACACACACACTTTCCCATTTATAATATTAGTATGGATTTATCGTTGTCTGAGTTAGGTACACCGTGGAAATCAATCAATCTGTGTAAAAAGTTCTATAATGTTTATTTATTTATTTTCATTAAAAAAAAATGAAATGCCATAACAGCATGAAACGGGCGCTAATAATCACCCGTACGCCTTCTAAATAGTATCTTATGTGTTAAACTTTTACGTGTTTATTTTATTAACCATATAGCTAAAAAAATAGTTATAAATCAACATTTAAAACCGCTTTCCTGCAATCTCGCGTTAAAAGCCCGATTTTTCGAAGTATCGATAAACCATCGATTTTATATCGATCCTCGTCAGACTCGAATTTCGACGTAACTCGATACCCGCCCATTACACGGCCCATTATTTACGTCCACTGACAGACAATGACTACTAAACGACTACTATAGCTACCTAATGAGCGGCCATCTTATGGTCACTATGCATAGTAGCATATTATATGAATACACAGAAGTGTACGCAAATTAAATTGCTATTTTTATCATGGGAATCGTATGGTTAGGTGTAGATTTCACGCTGCGAACAGTAAGGCAGCATAGAAATTGTTTGATTAAGATAAAAAGAAGATTTTAAATTTAGAATTGAAAACGGTTAAAGAACCGCCTAAGGCAGCGCTTGAACTTTTTAAAACCTTACGCTTGAGATAGATGTAGAAATAAAATTTGCACGTGTGTGCAAATATGCTAAAGACGAAACTGAATTCATATTTTAATAGCTTGTTTTCGTCACCTATGATAAATAAACTGTTAAAGCCAAGTCGATACACCCCCAAACTTATCATCTTTTATTGTCAATAAAATGACCAATTATATTGTTCTATAAAATTGTTTAGAAACAAGAATATTTAAATGTATACCTTATAATAAACAAATTATAGTTGCAATTCGGTGGTAACATCAAACAGCTTTAGAACTATGATTTCAACAATACGAAAACTTCAATTTTACATCCAATGATAAAATCCATACGGTTGTAAATGTATTGAAAATGTTGTTCTTTGATTTTGATGACATGACATGGCGTCACATATATAGTCAAGTGGTCAATAAAATACATAAATACAGACAATAACGTTGTTACGACTTTAGTCCCACGCCACTCGAAACTCGGGTTAATGATATGTCACTATCTGATCAATATGTCGCGAACAAAGTTAAACGAATACAAAATCTATCTTCAATAATATTCGTAATTATTACGAGTATCAGTCGAACGTCTCAGAATGATAGATATACTCTGACAACCTCACGTTTAATTGACTTTTGGAGTAGGTAATTTTTAGTACTTATTCAATTTCATGATATAAAGCTATTTTAAATAGGTAGGTAGTTAGTAACTACGGCTTAGAAACGATGCTCGGATATTTGGATTCATCGACAACGGTTTGTTTAGTATACAAATCTAAGAAATTATTTAAAAAAAAATTAGAACCGTGTTTCTATAAATATATATATTGCATACACTGTACACACCAGTGACGACCGGCCTGGCTCAGTCGGTAGTGACCGTGCCTGCTTAGCCGCGGTCCTGGGTTCGAATCCCGGTAAGGGCATTTATTTGTGTGATGTGCACAGATATTTGTTCCTGAGTCATGGATGTTTTCTATGTATATAAGTATGTATTTATCTATTTAAGTATGTATATTGTCGCTTAGCACCCATAGTACAAGATTTGCTTAGTTTGGGGCTAAGTTGATCTGTGTAAGGTGTCCCCAATACCCAATATTTATTATTTATTATTATATTTACCATCTAAATCCATAAAACAGACTTCATCAAACGCGTCGGAAAAAAAATGCAACAAACTTTGTCCAAACTTCAGTGGATTCGGTTCAAATAGAGACATATTTGAATCAAACTGGCTTTAAATCAGAGCATAATTAATTAACTACTAATGAGAATTGGAGTGTGGGTGATAACTCGTAATAAAATTTATCGAGCAAATTAAGGCTGGTCGCTTATGAGTCGTATTAAGGAAATTGCGATGGACGTGTTTACATAATAGAGGTTTTTATGCAATTGTAATAACCTACTTCATAATGACTATTATTTTTATGTTGATGATTATAAGATTTAGCGATACAGTTTAGGCTATATTTATTTTTTAAGCCAAATATGTACTAACGTTGCAAAAATCAACGATGAGGAAAATCTTAACAGATTACTGTTTTTTGGTAGCCGGTTTTACTAGGTCTCATTTAGTAGGTTTTTTTTTATCATGGAGTCAAATTAGTTCCAAATGTGGCCGCTAGGATTACAAAAAAAATCTCTTACGCACGTCTCCAATAGAGCTACCGCTTTTAAAAAATTGCTTTCTAATATTAGTATAATAAACATAGGTATATATATACATATATACTTGCATTAAAAACATTAAACTGAAATAACTTTAAAGTCCTCGTCGTTAGGAACTTTATTTTCGAAATCTATGGCACTTCAAAAATGTCCAATAGTTACAACAGGTGAGACCAAAAGGCACGATAGACACTAAATGATTCAAATAACTCAATACCAACAGGTTTTAATCGAAATTTTAACGCCATACCTTCCACATTCTCTACAATCATTAAAAATATTTAACTAGCATAATTTGTAAAACTTTGCATTACATTTTTTATCGTATAGTTAAGAGAATAAGAGTAATATTTAACTGGGTATTTTTGGGGAAAAAATACTGTCAGATCATTTTTATAGTTAAAAAAGGAATGTTCGGATTTTCTACCATTCTTCGGATGCTTGATAAAAGATATAAGTGTGTCATTTCTCCTAATAAACGTCTAATAATGTAGATTGGTAATGGATAACTTTATTTATGGTGTAAAAGCGAGGATAACTAAAATTAAACTATTTAGTTTGGTTGTCTATTACATGACAATGACCATTTTTAACCTCCGACGCAAAAACGAAGGGGTGTTATAAGTTTGACGTGTCTGTCTGTCTGTCCGTCTGCCTGTCTGTCTGTCTGTCTGTCTGTTTGTCTGTATGTCTGTGTGTGTGTGTCTGTCTGTGGCATCGTAGCTCCCGAACGGATGAACCGATTTAGATTTAGTTTTTTTTGTCTGAAAGCTGAGTTAGTCGAGAGTGTTCTTAGCCATGTTTCATGAAAATCGGTCCACTATGTCGCGGTCGGGGGTTTTTTGAAAATTTTAATTTTGTTAGGTTATTGTGTATTCGAGCTTTGAATCGACTTTGGTTGGTTACTTCTATCAGCCGCATTTTATGTACATACTTGCTTATGCCCGCGGCTTCGCTCGCGTTAAATTCAAAAATTTAAGAATTCGCCATACAAATGTCCTTCCCCCATTTTGGGGGGTTAGAAAGAGACAAAAAGTAGCCTATGTCACTCTCCATCCCTTCAACAGTCTTTTAAAAAATCACGTCAATTCGTCGCTCCGTTTTGCCGTCAAAAGACAGACAAACAAACAGACACACACGCTTTCCCATTTATAATATTGGTATGGATCTACTAACGAGCGAATTCTCATACCTACACAAAATGCGGCTGGATGCTGATAGATATGACCCTTTTCTACCAAAACTGCTTACGCCATTTTGGAACCCAGTGCCACCAACACTTAATTAACGGTTATTCGCTCTTTCAAGATGTCATGAAGAACTTCAAAGAGATCTCTTATAACAATGAATATAAAATAAAACTATGGAAACGGATTAAATCGCGTATAATGAATTTATCCCGACGTTTCGAACTCTTTACAGCGTTCGTGGTCAACGGGTGACTGAGGAAAAATTAAAATGTGCAAAAGATACCCACATACAAGAAATATTAACGAAACATGACCACAAATAATATAGATTTCTAAGGCAGGTTCACACACTAGAGTGTGGCTAATGAAATATTGCCCCAACTTTTGGCGGGAAATTCAAAAAATCTAGGGCTGGTCACACTTGGTATAGTAGGAGATATAGTTTTGATACTAGAAAATATTTTTGTTTTCTGTGAAGGAAAACATCGTGAGGAAACCTGCATACATCAGAGAAGAAATTCAAAGATTTATGTGAAGTCTCCAACCCGCATTGGGCTAGCGTGGAGACTATATAGCCCGAGCCCTCTCAGACATAAGAGGAGGCCTGTGCCCAGCAGTGGAACGTATATAGGCTAAATTATATTATTTATTTTATTTTTTTATATTTTTATATCAAATTACTACTGACCAGTCACTTCACTGATTTCTTCTAAATATTGGTTTTTCGTAAGTAAGTCGTTACGTTCCAATATTTTTATTTTATTAATGCTTTCCAGAGGTTCGAGTTTCTCCTTGTCTTTACACTCTTTTCCTGTTTATGAGATTTAAGTTTTATTATATTCACATACTTAATCAAAGTTATAGGCAAATGTTAGAACTAGTACTTAAAGTATCAAAATATTAATAGAGCACCAACCTACTATATTGTTTACGACTTGTAAACATTGCAGTTTTTCATTATATGCCGCTTCACGTCGACTTCGCTCTTGGTTGTAATTATTTATTAGCTTAAACAGCAAATTGCGGACCTCGCTTGGTATCGTCATTGTTATAATATTTAAGATTTACCCTTAATAACCCGCGAACAATTTGAATAAGTGACATAAATTGACAGCAGACTTTTAGCCTTTTTTTAAACCATAGACAATTGGTGATACCACAAGGAAATATCTGTCAACAATATTTGGCTAGCCAGACTCTATTAATAAAGCTAGTTATACAATATTCAAAAAATTTACCATAACTATGTAAAGAGTTTTATTTCATGAGTAACTATCGCGGTAACCGAAGACAATATAACGAATATAAAAAAAAGTTTATTCGGAACGTAAAGCTTAACCCTATTACATATCTTCTGCCAAACCACTTTGTGGTTTGTTGGCAGACGAGCCTCCCATACACTTATCAAGTAATAGTTTTTTTAACCCCCGACGCAAAACGGAGTGTTATAAGTTTGACGTGTCTGTCTGTGTGTCTGTCTGTCTGTCTGTCTGTCTGTCTGTTTGTCTGTTTGTCTGTCTGTCTGTCTGTCTGTGGCATCGTAGCTCTTGAACGGAGGAACCAATTTTGATTTATTTTTTTTTGTCTGAAAGCTGAGTTAGTCGGGAGTGTTCTTAGCCATGTTTCATGAAAATCGGTCCACTGTGTCGCGATCGGGGGTTTTTCAAAATTTTAATTTTGTGGTTAGGTTAGATATATGTATAATATTTTATCATTTCATCTAAAGTAACAATACACTTCAAGTACTTCAACATACCTGTCCATTCATGCATAATTACAAAAACATGACCACAAGAACAAACATTTACATAATCTCTAAACTTCCTATATAAGTATTCAAACCGTGTC
Source organism: Leguminivora glycinivorella (assembly GCF_023078275.1). NCBI lineage: Eukaryota > Metazoa > Arthropoda > Insecta > Lepidoptera > Tortricidae > Leguminivora > Leguminivora glycinivorella. The sequence goes on along the minus strand of NC_062988.1, from coordinate 2,107,927 downwards.
TTTTCAGTTGTCCGTCTGTCTGTCGCACAATAGGGATGACAAAGAAGATATTTTCCCATATGGGCGCACAAAGAGGCATTGTGCGCTCGCCTGTACTTACCACAACAAGTACACTCGCGCGCACATTGGAATTTACACTTTATTGTCCACGTTCGAATGTGTATTTGAAATTCGAATGTGTTCGATGGTGATGCGTATGCGCTGTAGATAATATGGCGGATTCCGCGTAGCCATTGTTTTCTGGTTCCTTATTCTAAGAGACGTTTGGTGAAATCAAATCCGGTTGTATGGTTTTAGTGTTGGATTGAGTGCCTGAATGGTGGGACAGGAATAATATTTATGGAGAAAGCACAGTACTACAGGAATATTTGATATGTGAAACTAAGAGGCTAGTATTTTTTATTTGTTTTCGAAATGGCAATACTTATTAGAAATAAATGGCGCGACAGCTGGTAAAGGCGGCTTTGCCATACATTGAAGCGAGACACAGCGATGCAAATAAGTAATTTCATTCGCACGTATGGCTGATGCTTGCTGCCGCGCTTGGACCAATGTCGTGGCTGATGGAATCATATTTATTGATTAGATTGATAGATTTATTTTTTTTTTATTTGTTTTCGAAATGGCAATACTTATTCGAAATAAATGGATTTTTCATGTGCTTCTTGTAGGTAGTTGAAAAGTGTAATAGATATTTTTAGCTCCACATATTGAGTTTTGCAAACAGGCATTTTTTTTTAAAAGATACTATAGAAAAAAACTAAATTTATAATAGGTAACTGAAACTGCCTTGAATTAGAAGTGAGATAAGAGCAATAATCTTAGTATAAAATAGCCAGTAAAAATTCCCATATTTGGAGATCAACGCAGCTTGAAAGCAATCATTATGATTTATATTAGCATAAAATAACATATTTGAGTAATTTTTACGTGTTGTAACATTTTAAAGTTAACGATCTTCACGCCTTTTGTGTCGCTTTAGCGTTTACATTAGGTAACAACTATGTATGAAATAGAAACCTTAAGAAACTTAAAAGATACCGAAACTAACTATTATGTACAGTCAGAAACATGTGTAGCGGATCAAAATAACGCTTCAGAAGTAACTACCATTCTGTAATCGCTAGTGTGTCTAAAATATTTAGAAAAGTTGTTCAGGATGTCAAATATTCTTGGTGCCTTTTTACGAAATATGAAAGAGGCACGTTGCTAGCACACATTCTAAGCTCGTGTAGGTGAACGCGTACCATGCTTGTTTGAGATATGACAGGTCGACTGTTCGCGTTTTTGACAGGCGGTAACTGTAAGGTAACCGAGAGGGGGTGGGCGGCGCTTTCAGCGGGGAGCGGGAGTGGCCATACTGTACGATAGTACCTACTCTTTATTATACTGTGGATAGTATGCTCGATTGCGTGTGGCCTTTTGACAGCTCTTTTCACTCATAAAATAGCATTCGATGAGCAAAAATCAATAGTCAATCAGCCAATATTAGGCAACCTCGTATCTCAGTATTGTATCGATATTAAAATAACATATTTACTTTTATCTGTCTTGGGTTTCGGATGTCATACTCAAAACGCAACTTCAGTGGTCCACGCAACGTTTTAAAGGTTTGCAGTATTTCGCAAATATTTGCAACCTTTTTGTTTAAATTTAATGATCTCACCGACGCAAATGACAACTTACGACGGTCAACAAAGAGCGAACCATAGACAGGGGTTTGTCTCAACCGTAGACAAAAGGTCTTTCATTGGCGGAACAATGACGTGTTGTCTCTGCCTCATTTATCATACAGCCAGGTTACTTTCATCCAGTAATTACAATGTACGACCTGAGGATTCAGTTTAAAGAGCCTTTCAGAACTCCTATTGTAGGAATTAATTATTAAAACAGCCATTATTTCTCTCTTTGTACGCAATAAAATATTCTCTATTCTCACATTAATTTTAATAAGATAATGTGTTGATATGATCCTTTCGGTTAGTGTTGCCAACATTAAAAACTGACATTGGATACTCGAGATACTTTATAGTCGAACAAAACGAGCATAATTAGTAGATCAACGACAGCGGTTGGTGATAACGTGACAATAAATTCGAAAAAGGAATCCCGTTCAAAAAAGTTAATCTCACGAATAACGAGCATTGTTATATTCGAATAAGGTCTTTTATAAGGCTACTTCATTTAAAATACTCGTTTTTTAACGGCGGTTATATTTTTTGGGACCGTACTGGTATCTCTTACAAATTACGAGGCACTATTTAGTGAGAGAACATTAGTGAGATAATAATTCGTGGAATCACGTTACACAATCACCTGTTGAGGAATGAGACAAGATTTAGAATTGGTAGTTAAAAAAGTTCCAACTGTTACTTTCCCACTAGTATTAAACTAATGAAATTACGTTTTCTTATTGCGAGTGTTATCTCATATTTTTTTGAATGTTCGGTTCATGTTTCCTAGCCAGGATTAGTAAAATTTTATTTCAGGTTAATAAAGCATAATAAACAGTATGAGATTCCTCGTTAAAATTGCAACGATCTGACAAAATTGCAAACAAAAGCAAAACGTCCCTAATAAAGCAGCCTAATTAAAAATCCGAAAATTCAAATTTCGAAAAGGACGTTCCAAATCTGTAACACAAAAGGCAGCGGGCGGCGTCGCAAAGGAAAAAGACGATAGTTTCCAGCCAGTCGGGGACCATTTGGAACGATGTCATTACCATGGTTTAAAAACGTTCGCCTCTTAGATGCCAGTATAAAGCTGACCTCTTTCTTGTAAACTACACGGAATGTTCTGTCCACATTTTTATACTGGCTAGCAAGACTCGGTAAGCCATAATATTATAAGTGAGCGCTTGAAGCGCTTTAAAGGGACTATTGCCGTTGTTCGGGAAGTGCCCTCGCTCGCTAATTGTTTGCGGAAAGGGCTGCTCAAGTATTGTTCCAATGAGTTTTTACGGTGCGCAAAAAATATTTTTTATTAATTTACAATGTTATTTACTTTAGACATTAATGGATGGATGAATCACTAACGAGATACAATTTAATCATGTAAGGATGGTAATAATCTTATGATTACTACGTTTAGCGCCATAATTGAAAATTCTGTAATCTTTATTTACGTCTAACAGATTTAGCGATCGGATTGTGATAAAGTAACTTGGAAGACAGGTTGAGTTACTCGTAGACTGCATCTACTTTTTTTTTTAATAAGACACGATTCAAAAAACCCCAAACCATATATCAGCAGGCTAGCTTTATCAGTAGAGAAATAGCGACTTTGAAAGCGCGAAAGATCTCCCATACCATCTCTCTGACAATGTTGACAGAGTGTAAGCCGAAAAATGTCGTTGAACATTCCGACTGTACTTGCGCATTTCGCCGGGCCGCGGCAATTTTTCTCTAATTAAAATTATTCCGATTGTCGTTCCTGCCGTTCGTTTGTTGTGCCACGCGTGCCGCCACAAGTGCACTTGTGCTTTTTAGTGCCCACGTTTACCCTTCCCACTACTAAAAACCTAAACGCCATCTATGTCACGACATTTGAACTACTCATAGGACTTTTTGTTTCTACATACCAGCGCTTTCCTTTTACATCAAACAATTTTAAAAGGACGTTTATTATTAGGCTGCGTACGGATGTAAGCCGTTTCGGAACGGACAGCCGCTTTGCCGACAAACTTCGGTAAAAATAATGGTTCAAAAATCATGTTTCCCACTCAGAGTCAAGGGTTGGTGCTACCAAAATGAACGCTATTTTTATTGTTTGTTGTGAAGTTGGCGTGTGTGGAGTTTGTAAATCGGAATTTATACGGTAATGTTGAAATGAGGATGTGAAAAGTTAATACTATTTTAGTCCAACGATTTTCAACTGGGTACCTATCTCATATTTAGCACACGCGTTAATTTAAAAAAAATGTATTCATGCCTAGTATGTTAAATCAAAGATAGAGAAAAAATATTCAGTACTTTATAGGAAAAATAATCATTATTTCATCGGCAAAAAACTGGAATATCAAACAACAAACAATTTCCTAATCGCATGCCGAAAAAACTGGCTGAAAAACTCCCACACAGCCATGCGTTCTTTTTTCAAACCCAAACTTTCAAACAGCGTGCGTTCCATTTTCAAACTCCCGAAAACCCCAGCCAGCATTCGGCTTATCTGTGCAAACTTCCTTCCGTCACATTAGCGTCATAAAATTCGCATATTGTGCTCGCGCGGCGAACCACGCGTGGTGAAAAAATCGCAAGATAGCCTGAGACAAATCGTGTGGCGGTGACGCAGCGACAGTTAATGACGCAAAAATCTCGGAGCGTCACCGTGACGCGGACGCTTGGCTTGTTTAAAAAACTCCCATGAAAGCACCCTTTGTGGCCGGTGATTGGTGATGTTGTTTGATTTCTCTGATGTAGATTTAATTGGGATTGATGATTGGCGTGGTCGGACTTTCAATGGGTGTTGAGGTTGTACGAAGTTTTGGAGATTAGCGCACCTGGCGGATTTTTGTGTTTTTTCTATTGTTGAGTGGCGTAAATTAGCGGTTGTTGACACCTTGAATGCTTTGGAAATACAAAAGCGTTCTGTGGTAATGAATTAAGTGGATTTTGGAGACCAAAATGGGAATAAAAAGGATTTACAGATTTTCGTATAATTGCTTCAATTTGCTTTTTGCTATCATTTTATTATTCAGGTTGTTTACGAGTCTTATACACTGTTACATTTACAAATTGATTACTAATTACAGTATTTATTTTATTACCTACCGCATGCGTAATTAACTTTTAAACAATTGCTATTTGACAACATAATAAACTATGTGGCTCTAATTAATAAAAGATTATACGAAGTTGTGAAATAAAAAAAACTAAAATATTTTCATCATATCAACTAAATCCCAAGTATTATAGCTATTAATTATGTAAATTCTGTTATATTAAGTGCCGCCAGATGACACAAAACTCCATACAACATTAACAAATAACCTTTACCACAAAGAATATTATAAGCTGCTTAAACAATCCCGCTTTCACAATCCCTCTCATTTCCCATAAGAGAAAGCGAGACAAAACATGACACGATTAAGAGGGTTAAAACAAATCGTAGGCATCATCAAATGTATTAGATGAACTTATTAAAGATGCCGAGGGTCCCTCATTTATATCCAAACCCTGTCCCCCATAGGCGCTAACGCCATCTATAAAAGACATTGCAAAACAGTTCCTAAAACTTCGCAATAAGGGGGTCCTTATTATAAACACAATAAACAGGGTAGCAAAAGCTAACAGAAACATCTTTGTTTAAACAGATAAAATCTCTTTGACAATTTGCTCTTATTCAAATAGGTCCCTTTAGGAGGTTTAGGTTGTTTTTAATTATAATGCTTTTATTTTTTACGAGGGCGATGGGAATGATACTGATTTTAATGGCATTAGGTGCTTATGTACATTGAAATGTTATAACATAAGGTTTTAATTGCTAACTTGCACTTTGTCAACATTATACGAGTATCAAATGTCACTAACTTATTTTTTTTTATTGAGTTGCTCATACACCGAAAAAGGAATGAGTGCATCAGACAGATTACAAAACTTTGAAGACGTGGTGGAGGAAATTGGACACAGAATGTGGAGATGGGCAGGGCACATTACCAGCATGGGCCATAGTCGCTGGGCGAGATGAGCTTTGGTGTGGAAGCCTGCTAACATCCGCGGTCGTGGCAAGCCCCTTAGATGGATAGATAACATCTGCCAACAAGCTGGCGAGACCGGGATGCAGATGGAAATGGACCGACAGCCGTGGAGGAATGGAGAGGAGGTCTTTGTCCGAAGACGAGCGCTTTAAACACTGTGTTTTAGCATAAAGACGCTTTAACAGGTTAATAACATTTTTACAAGAAAATACACTGTGTTTACTTCAGGTTGTATTGTAACTATTAAATTCTACTTGCGAGTTAGAAGAACAGGAAAGTAATTTGCAAAGTTGCGAAAGTTTTACCCCAAACAAAGATTCTTCTACCAGTTTGCTACGTAAATGTCTGACTAAAATTGCATTTCCCAAATTCCCACTCAAATTTTAAAGTTACCCAAACTCTATCTCATTATTCATTCCCATCCCTAAATAATCATTACCGGTAGCAAACAAGACTTAGCTTCTCGCGATCTCCGTCAAACGGAACGTTCAAAATTAACAAAACTGATTACATTTGCGGATCTCAAAGCCCGTTTGTTTGGCCGATTCTTCCATTCCGCTGGAAACAGTGACGTATAAAAAACCTTTTCCGACGCGCCGTCAAACAAAATTTGTTTGCGTTGCTTTTATTTTACGCGTATTGTGTACCTACAAAAAAAACCGCCCAACGGATGATTAATCTGTATTTTATTTGAACGCCGCGCTGAAAATAAAATGCGTTCCGTTATTGACAATTTGAAGCCTTTGGGTTTTTGATATTTTATGGTATTACTTGATGATGTAAATATATATATTACGAAAAATGCTATTTGTAATATGCATACTAGAAGCAAAAGTTACATATAACTTCCGTGACAGTTTCGATATCGAATAACATAATCTAAAATGTCTAAAACTGACGGAAAAGGCTCTGCGCATGTTTTATTTATATGTAATATTATTTGTGTACAATTCGTCAATTCCAGAATCAATAATGTAGCTAATTAATTTCTTATGTACACACCGTCTTATATTAAGATTCCTCAGAAATTTCGTATTTGAACTCGCAAATTTTGTTTATTATATTCGTCGTATTAAGCGCTAAACGTTACGATTAACATTCCAAATTCAAACACAAATCGGCTTCGAAGTCAAAGCGTTTGTCAAATTGCCTTCTCCCCTTGTGGAATTCCATCTTCGAAATTGTTACTGATTGTCTGTTTACATTTCTCTGCTTGTTTAGAAATTTAAAGACGTTCATTTAAGTATGGCCTCTGATGTCTCAGTTCTCCCCCCTTTTTCGTCTGTGAATGGTAATGATCAGAGGGGGGGTGAGGCTCAATTTAAAATGGTGCTTTTATTAGCATGTACACATAATCGTTTGTGAATCAAAGACGTTCGAATTTCCAAATTTTGATGTTCTGATATGTAACTTTCACAAATTAGGCAGCCATCTTTGTTTGTTCTGTGTCTGCCAATCGCGTTATTCTGATTATTCAAAGTTATGTAAGTAAGTCAGGTTTACCTATTTATAAATTTACGTTTTCTTGTTTGATCCACCTTTATGTCATAAATATCTGAATTTAATTCAAACATCAAATAAACTTTATCATATCAGTCAACCAAATAGCAGGACACTGGATTTTCTAAAATACTTAACTATTTCAGAAAATATGTAAGCAAATATCCAGCTTTTTATAAGTTCAGTTTAAAACCTTCGTTGTATATAAGTACACAATTTATTCAAATTATATATAGTTTAAAATAATCTCCACAACTCTATTAATTACTTAATGAAACGCATATTAACGAAATGCATTAATACAATTTGGTTTTCAAAGTTAGCCTTTTCCATTCAGCGATCATAAAGGCTCCCAGGGGTTCTATTCAAAATCATTCGACATTTAACGTCCTTATATCGCTCGAAACATCCGAAGAAATCTGATAAACAAATTTTCGTGTGTAGGGTTACCAGGAGCAAGCTTTTTTCATAAAAATATTGAATTTGTAAAACTTTTACCGCTTGGCCAAAAAGAGTAGAAATGTATTTTTTTTTATCATGGCAACACTTACTGGTTTCTTACAAAAGCGATTCAATAGATTGTCACATGCAAAACGGTGTACTTGTACAAAGACGGTGGCGCCCCTATTAATTTCTACTCTAATTTGACGTGATATCCAGTAGAATTTACCTAATAAAAAAACTTTAACGCGGTTCTAAGTAACAAAATGAGTAGCATAAGTTTGTCATCTCTCAATCTCAATAGAAGCTCTATTTATTCTTTCGGGTTTGTTGCATTGACATAATTATAGAATATTCCTTGTATAAAAGTATGCTTAACGATAAAGCATATCGTTCTCACTTTTCACCAACATAATTATGTTCACAGATTTGAGATTGAGTTGTTTTATAAAATAATACTTATATTAAAGAACTAAATAATATAATTTATTACAATAGCATCCCCAACAAAATTCTACAACGTTTTTTTAGAGATAAAAAATCCGGACAAATCAGTAAAACCCATATGTGGCAACCCCAAACACGGGTTCCAAGAATCGCTGACCACTTGCATAAATTATTCGCTATCAAAAGGACAGGCCCTTTTGTGAGAAATTACGGATCGGAAAAAATAATTTGGACATTTTCTTTAACGTCTCGAGGATCCTATTATATGGGTTTTTTATAAAGAATCCATTCTGTATTGACATTTTCGCTTTGATCTCTGTTTTGGAGATAATAACATATTTGTCTTTGAATTTTTTTATGGAATTTTGTAAAGATTGAGGGTAGATTTAATTAGCGTTTGCGGCAAATTGAAATTGGTTTTCATGAACGTGTGTCTTGGGGAATATATTACGATTATTACGAATGCCTGTAATAAGGTACTTACCTAAACATAAATTTTTTTCGTTCCTGACCCTAAAATCCTTTTAAGTAAATAAATTCACTTATGAATAAATGTTCTTTAGTGTATGGATCCAATTTTTTTTCAGAGGTACACCACGTGATCAATTTCTAGTTATTTTTAAAACGTGTAGCTTCGCGTAGTCAAATTATGAATGCATCATTAGATTCATTAGTCTTAACATGAAACTTTCTCAAAGAACTATCAAAATTCTGTGTACCTTCTAAGTGAATGATTTTCCACCTGCTACTAAAAATCCATTGCTAAAATTTCCTTATGTCAAAACACTATTAGACTATTACATATCAAACGTGTCGAATCCACACAGACGAGAATATCAGTACCCAATAGACCAATACAGTAATACCCAAATGAGCATCGGTCGAACGCACATGTAATCCCTTTGTGCCAACAATGGGCTGCCAAACGTGTGGCTGTTCCACTGATTACTTTGGCACAATACTGCTGGTACAATGGTTTTGTCACCAATACCTATAACAAAACATACAATTAGGTATAATAAGTACAAGTCGATGGTTATATGAAAATTCTATCAATATTAACATTATGACAAATTTTGTACCTATACATGTTCAAGTGTTCATGTACTAAGACTGTTCATGTAATAACATTAAATGAATTAAATACCTACACATTTTTTACGCAAATTTTCAAGTCTACTAAAAATAAAATCATATTTAATTTCAATTATAATTAATAGCCTAAACAATTAAATTTGCTGTAATTAAACAGATCCAAAATAGGACAAATTTCTGTTTTTCTGTATTTTGTAAGTTTCTGTTTTTCATATGCTGTATCTGCTTCGTCAAAATTTATGTGTGATTAATATTTATCGTGGTTTACTTCCAACCCAGAAAATTCTGCTTTATTATTATTACCAGTATCATCATAACCGCGATACTAATGAAAATTAAAATGCAAAAAGGTCAAATGAATCAGTCCATAATTAATTGAAAATTGAAAAGCGATCTTCCCCCATTCTTTCTCCATTAATGGGCCACAATCGCTATCGATGCAAATTACTTTATCTTTCAAATCGCCATAGAGTACAGGTGGAAATAATAACCAACGCAAAATAAACCTAAAGAATTTCTAACAAGATTCAATGTAAAAAGGAAATTCATACCGGTTACTTCAAAGACTGTTAACTCCAGGATGTGAGATTGAAATTCCTGATCAGACTAGTAATAAACTTACTTCGCTTTAAGATTTTCAAAAGAACGAATAAAGAAAGCGGAGATGTTATTATTAAAATCGGCGCCGACGGAATAAAGGGGTTTATTTAAATGACACCAGCCATTTTGTTTTTTAAAACTGGCCGACAAATCTCCGAGTTTATGGAGATTTAAATATGGAATGTGTAGTCGGCCAGTATCGATGACATTGTAGTGATTGTTATCGTTATAATGGTTATTGTCTGTGGCGTATTCCGCGACGACGTTTAATTTAAAAATCGAATTCGTTTTTTGTTCGATTTGAATCGTTCTCAACGGTCATTCGTTTTGATGCGGGGTCAGGGTTTTTCATTAACACTAATCTTGAGGTTTAAGAAGCTATAAATTGAAAAATATACTTTTCTCTGTCATCGCCTCATTAAATTTGATCGTCCAATTGTTAGTAATAATGAAAATGAAATGTTGAATAAAAATAAACTACTAAACTCGCAAATTTTTACTGGAATTTGCGTAAAAAAGTCGTTTTGAGAGTACTAAATCGTAAACTTTCAATCTTCGATTGTGTTCTATCACCTTTCAGACTGTTGGATAGACAAAAGCTAGTGTTTACGCGTTCTTATTTAGACGTCTGGCAACACTGAACAGGTCTGTTTGTTATTTTATTAAGTGTTCTATTACGAACATTTATTGTAACCGGCCAGTACTTTACAAAGAATTTCCCTCTAAAGTCTCTAGTTGCTTTTTTATTTCTAAATTGAGCTTTTTTTGTAAGATTTAAAGTTCTGTTTGCTGAATTAATCACGAAGTTAAGAAAGTCGGTTATCTTATTCTGTTTATACTGTACAAGTGTTTCTGTGTATTTAAAGTTTTTATATCTTCTATTCTTAGCGGTTGTATTTTGGTCGGCCTCTTCAGTGGGATTGTATAAAAATAAATATTTAGTTTTGACCGCTCTTATATTGTAGGGAAGGTTAATATCATTGTAAATAGGCGAATGTGGTGATTGATATAAATACGGTTAAGCCCATTTTGGATGAAAATAAAATTGGTGTTCTGTGTTTATATGAAGGAAAGTATTATTTATGTTTACTTTTAGAAATACTAATTTATATAAGTTACTGGGATGGAAACAATGTGAACACTGTATGTTTCTTTAATTCAATAATTGGTAAGTATTGTATGAACGCAAAAAATTGCAAAGCAAAAATGTGTTCCCAAAGCTTAACCTATTTTTTACAAAAGTTAATAAACTTGAAGGACTAAAAAACGATATTGAAGGTAACATTTTGATTACTTGTATAATGAATAGAATACTAATCTGAGAGAGCAATTAGTACCTATAGGTACACAAAATAATAAACCGTGTGATCCTTTCTTCTTCAAAATGTTGCAGTCGGTTAAAACATAAAAATATACTTTTCTTCCAACATCAACAACCCTATGAGATAATCATTCAACAGACCAATTAATACCCTAAAAACAATAAAAATTGCTTCATTTAAATAGCGCATTGTAAATGGGCACTCGTATATCCGCAGTAAAGGCGCCGACAGACGCGTATACAATGATTTGTCAGACGAGACGGGCGTCACTCCGCATCGTGTGTTAACCCCCTTATGTTAAAACGACGCGACGACAGAGGGACTCACATTGATATGTTTGAGTAATGTAATGTTTTATATACTGTTCTGTATTTGTACGGTTAGTTTTAGGCTGTGGTTGGGTTAGATCAACTTTTAGTGAACAACCGTGGTATTTCCGGACCGCAGGACTTTCAAGTAAGAAATGAGCAGACTTCATATACCTATTTCCATCATCGTGTGTTGCAAACGTGGCTACGGTGATTGCTTAATTTGCTTACCAGTAGGTGATTAATTTGCTCATCCATACTAATATTATAAATGGGAAAGTGTGTGTATCTGTTTGTTTGTCCGTCTTTCACGGCAAAACGGAGCGACGAATTGACGTGATTTTTTAAGTGGAGATAGTTGAAGGGATGGAGAGTGACATAGGCTACTTTTTGTCTCTTTCTAACGCGAGCGAAGCCGCGGGCAAAAGCTAGTTTGCCATAAAAAATAGTACTTACATCATATTATATTCACCGGTCGTAGCAAAGACCCTTGATAGACACCATGCATGACCAGCAATATTTCAAGTATGTAACATGATTATGATATCTAAATACTTCTATTTTGTATGTTTTTCTATTCCACCGTTTCAAGATTTCCCTTTATCTGACATTACGTACACACTTCGTAATTCGTATCTACAAACAGATTCTGAAAATATTTTCAAAAGAAAAATTGCGTATTTTTTACACAAACTGACGTTCTCTAGAATATGATATCTGCATGAAGTGTTTATGATTAATGAATATGTGTTTTTCCATTTTAAAGAATGATGTAAAGTACTTTGTAGTCTAGTATACTTATGTCTTTATTCCATTTATTAATAGGTTACCGTCAGAGTGATTGTTTATTTAAAATGTTGAAGGAATTATTTTTGTTAACCATGACGTGCAATAAGGAATTAACATCTATGTTTGTTTAAAGAATGACCTCATTTGTGTTTCTCTGATTATATTTTAGTATGAGCGTAACGCTGTAAGTAGGTATACCTATTCGTATATAGTCCAAAGTTTATAATCAGTTCATATTTAAAATATAGTAAGAATGAATATGAATATATCTATTTCCTAAAGGATTAAGAGTTAGACTTCAGTATGTATATTGTGATACTTATTCATGTTGGATTTCTACAAACTTTTACTCTGATTCTGGCTGAATTGAACAAATTTTCAGGAGTAAACTTTTGGTTCCATTTTTTTCGCCTACAAGATGGAGGCGTCAATAATATTAACATTAACACCTCCCACCCCCCCTTCCTTAACCCTTCAAAAAACAAAAAACTGCCAACCCCACCAAACAAAACCAAATTGAATCACATTTTCAAAAAGAACACCTCATAAATCATTCACAAGATGGCGGTACAAAGATAAAATACAAATTGCCCGCCAAAAGCCACAAAGGTATAGACGAACTCGAGACTGCATCTCGTTTTGCATCTTGCGTCGTTACCCGGTTTTCCGGACGCGCTTCACCCGGTTTTTTGCCGGATGCTTGTTACCAGCCCGTTAGCTTGAGGCTCCTCCAATTATATCTAGCTCAAACTGGCTGGAACTGGTTGTAACTTTTTAATTTTTTCGGCGGCCCTAGCTTCAATGCTTATGGACGTATTTTGTTGAAAAATTGAGTTCAGAAAGCTTTGTTTTTAATGGGCTACTTTGCCTAATTCTCGTTTATTTGAGCAATTCCAGTAGTAACAAGGTTTTGATAGCAATGTTTCCTAAAGTTCTGTTTTTTTATGATTTCAATAGAATTACTTAACTGAACGAGAACGACTATAGAGGATTATTTTCAACGTGCAACGTTGTGGTCAGAGTGCATTTAGGTATCTACTGCCATCTCACGACACAGGATTATTAACAATTTTAAACATATCCTTTAAGTAGGTATATAATTTTACTGTCACCATCTAACCGAGTATCATCCAAAGGTATGGCGTCATCTAAACGGTCATTAATGTCTCTTGTAGATTCCGATGTACGTTTTTTCATACCCCTTACTTGTCTTATACAAAGTTATAGTTAGTTTTATTACACAGTTTCCGCAGAAACATTTGAATGACAAATGACGCCAAGAATCCGATCTCTGCTTATAACGTCTTCATCATTAATGACCGTTTAGATGACGCTTCATGAGATCTCTTGTAGACTGAGAAGTACGTTTTTTCTTACACCTTTCTTATACAAAGTTATATCTTTATACACATTTTCCGCAGAAACACTTGAAATCCCACTATTTTGTCCACATTTTCTTCACCCCAGAGATTAGGTCGTCGGTCCATTAGCGACAAAGGGCAGGTGTTGCGAACGCTAAGCTTTATTAATCTTTTCTCTTTGCGGGATTCGCACTTGTCCGACCTCTATTGACGGGTACAAAGAACTGCTATGAGAAAAGTAATGCTTTTGGGGAAAATGTTGGAATTATGCTATTGTGATGTTTTGTTTTCGGATTACAAACGCATTGGGGAATAAAATCCGTAATTCTTAGATACTTCCTAATTTGGTTCACACTCTTTCTCATCTTAGCGTTTTCCCGGTTGCATCCTCAGCTCGATCGTTTCAGAGCCCAGAGTCCGCTTAGAATATCCGCTGCGTTAGACTAAAAAAAAAACATTGTCCCTGATTCGAAACATCAAATGAATCTTTCTTCTGTTGCTCGTAGCTTCATATAAAGAATTTAATAATCAATTCAAGAAAAAAATTCTCTCAAAAAATGTTCTCCTTGAAGTTCACTCCACTGTCCATGTTTTCCTATTTATGACAGCAATATTGGCTATATAGGATGTTTAAAATTTCACAAGCCCGCTCGCTCTAATCTTTCTTAACTTTTTTATAATAAAACGTGTTTCCTAGCATTAACGGCTACCGGACGTGAAACCCTTTTGTTATATCGCTCTTTCAAGTCGATGTTAATATAAAAAATCTATAAAAGACGTAAGTCACACGGTTTTTGTATGAAAGAGGAACATGTTGGTGTTAGAAGATGGAGCAGATTAGTTTTTGATTTATATGCGTTTCTTTTTGAATGTCGAGATGAAACAAACACATTTGTAGCGGATTAGCTGACAAAGTAAGTTGTTGGATTGTTCCTGTAGGAGTTCGGGTAACTAATGTTTAGATCTTAAAGAATAGAATTCGGCATGAGACACATTGCGTCATTTATCTGCCGTGTATTCATTAGGTCTGCCGGGGTATTATGCTTCCTATTTTATCACTTAACTATGTGGATAAAGCATCCGTCACGCTTTGGCATATACGTCAGTGTGAGAGATACGTCGGCTGGACAGACAATGTATCTAGTGCGTTAAATTCCGAAGCGCCGCACAATTTTTTCCATTATCGGCGACCTTATCAACAGAACTAGGCTAGCTACAGACCAACTAGGTACCTGCCTACTTAATTTCTTCGGTCTTCAGAGTAATACCAGACCAGATACATACTCTGAAGAAGATAAGCTACTGACCACAAGACAAAAAAGCTTACAGAATTAGGTCAGAAACAAAATCCACATTAGAGGAGTGTCTTTTCAAAAGGACTTATTTCTATAAGTCTACAAGGGTTATTTCTCTAGGAAGACATAGATAAAAATAACCTCTGTTGATTTATAGAAATAAATCCTTTTGAAAAGACACTCCTCATTACATATAGCGGGTTCGACTACACGGAGAACACGGGTAAAAAAATATTACAGTAGTCGTTACGTCCCTGAATGCATGTTTCGAGAAATATTACAAATATCAATGTTAAAGCTTTACCTATAAGAAGTCAGCCCAAACTATGTAATTACTAGTTACACCAGCTCGCATTTCATTCCGCTCTCTTTAGTTCATTGCGATTCGCTCCGATGTATACATAAACACTGCTGAAACCCAGAACCCTGTGAAACGCGGCTTGAATAATAACGCTACAAAAGGCCTTCTTGAATTGTTGCGGAGTTTATGGACATTCCTTTGGATTTAATTGAAATGAGAGAATTATTCGTATCATAAGTTCTTGTGGCAGTTTTTATAATTCGAGAGAAGATTCTAGTGTTAAGTAAGGTACCAATGAATTGGCATAAATAGGAACTAGAGAGATAGCCTTCTTGAATCTCAAACAACTTAGTTGCAATAACTTTACTTAATACCATGTACACAGTATGATATTACTGACAGTAGGTATCTATGAATATAAAGCTTATAAAGTTGGAAAAATTACACTACTAGCAAAGATACGAACCATCAATCTTTTATTTCAAAATCTCATGAATATTAAATAGAATAGAATAGAAAGAATTTATTCAAAAACACAAAATTAAAAAGGCATATAATTAACCGGGCAACTAAAATATTAAACGGGAAGTTAAGTCTTGCATACAATAATATAATTTGGCTGTGTTTTAATATTGTGGCGACAAAAAAAATATATGAGCCTCAAATATTAAGCATCATTATTATTGAAAAAACGGCAGCAAATTTCAAGCGACAAAAATATTGCCGAGGAACATTAAACAATACTTTGGCGACTAATATAATAATTGGCACCTAGTATTGTAAAGCGTAAGATTTTTAATATTTGTAGTCATATAGATGTTAGCACCTAATTAATTATACTTAGCTCATCGTTTAAAGTAGTATTTAAATTGCGGAGGCAACTAAAAAAAATACTGGGAAGTAGGTTTTTTTAAAAAAACATATAAAATCGTTTCTTTATGGAAACGATGGTCCCATCGGAAAATCAGCGCTGGAAGTCACCAGCAACATGCTGAGATGAGGCCATTTCGTGGCACTTCATTCCTTTCCGTCTTGTTGTTATTATGTGTATTTTGTCTTGCCAGTGTTCACGAATAAATGTTTATTCTATTCTATTCTACTTATTCTATTCAAACATCGTATTTGCGACCCGTAAACCACGAGTAGTATTTAAATATCTCTATAAGGGAACGCGTACCAAATCATTTTATAATAAATACACAGCAAAAAGGAGTGTATAAGCTTCTAATGGGTCGGTAACGCGCATATGATACCCCTTGAGTAGCAGGCGTCCATAGCTTATTGCTATGGCATAATTCTTAGGTACTTTGTATGAACAAAACAACGATAGCAAAAAGGAAATGAAATACAGTCCCAGAGGCACCGTTAGGTACGACGACGAGCGAAGCGAGGAGGTGTGTTAGGTATCTTGCATCCCCAACACACAAGACTCGCTATCAAAACAGAAATAGGAAGAAGATGGACAACTTTTTACTGTCTAAATATTATGCAAACAAAAATCTACGGAAGTACTCTTAATTTAGAAGATTATTTTGCTCATTAACATTATGCCAGCATAAGATTGGATATTATAAAATCTGCGGAACGATTTATGCCAAGGCATATTCTGAGTAAGGTTTTCCTGCCAAAAAAATGAATCTTTCAGAGTGACGTTAAGACTACGTAAGACCGGCCTTAGATTCGATAGAGTAAACGTCATGAAAAGTTAAATTCATTGTATAGAGACGAAGTTGCCAGCACTCCCAAACACCTAATTTCATACCCATAAGTACAATATTTTGTCGACCATTATATTTTATAAGAATCCTTTTTTTATTAAAATGACAGCTCATGTGATGAGTGCCGATGTATAAATTTTAAATGTACTTTTTATGTTAATTTGCTATATAAATATTTTAAAAGAACTGTATATTTCATATTAATAGATAGCCGTTTTCCTATTAAACTGTCTCTCTTAAATTGTTTCCAATATAATAATTCAGTTGCCAAATAAATAGTTGGTACTCGCGTCTGAATAAACCGTAGCCGTAATGTCATTAAAATGCTACCTCATATTGAAATAATTTGAGGCCCCATTTTAGTCGCCAAACTATTATATTTGATACCCATTTCTATGGTTATTTAGTCGCCCGGTTAAATACGTGCCAATTAAAAATATACAAGTAAAGAAAACTCAAAAGCAGAAGGTGCCACGAAATTATCTAATTTCAGGTATATATATATATATTGCTGGCGATTTCTCTCAGATATTGGTATACCTACGTCTAGAAGAATTATTATGTAACAGTAGCACAAAAACGTTATATAATAAAACCATCGGAACATCCACAACATCCCCATCGCCATTATTTCCACCGGCTAACGGAAAACAAAAATAAACATAAGAGCACAGAATAAAAGAAAACTGGAGTGGGACGAGCAACTGGGAGGGAAGACAGGGAGGAGGTACGTAGCCAAATGCACAAACGCTACGATAAAATCGTTATCGTAGTTAGCTGTCTCTTTCGCTCTTCCGTATTGGTGCGACGAAGCCAGACTGCGTTTTAATCGGCGTTAAGCGTGAACGATTGTAATTCCGGCAAGGCCGGCAGGATGGGTGGGGTTTTTGTATGAGCGGTCCGGAGTCCCACAGGGTTCAGAGTTTGGGCCTCTTTTGTTTAAAGTTATTTACGTTTCGAGTATTTTTAGGTTAGGGATGAGTTGATAATTATGTTCGAGTAGGTTTGGAGTATTGTTAGATAGATACTGGAGGTTTTGAATAGGTTTTGTTTTCTATAATGTCTTACTTTACAGAATGTTCAATTATTTTGAATATCAATTATGGAGATAAAATGTTCTAGTAAGTATTGGGTTGGTAAGAAAGTAATGAGCGATCGATTGAATTCCACATAAAATTTTTGAGAGAGTTCTAGAATCTTCTATGGTCGAAAGTATATAAAGGGCGAGTCGCACAGTTTCTCGTCAGTCATTCACTAGCTGTCGCCGAGCTAATATAAGGAAGAAAATGGACGAATTAAAAGTGCATGTAAGGCATTGCTTACTATATGAATTTCAGTCTGGCCATTCAGCCGCCGAAGCAGTGCGTAATATATGTCAGCGTGTTGCTCCTGAAGTTGTGTCTGAGGCCACGGCGAAACGATGGTTCCAGCGGTTTCGTAGTGGCGACTTTTCATTATCAGATCAACCTAAGTCTGGTCGACCAGTGAAGATTGATGTAGACAAATTAAAAACCTTAATTGAAGGAGATCCGAGGCTAACGAGTCGTACTCTTGCTACCGAGTTAGGCTGATCTCATGTCACCATAGAAACACATTTACACGAGTTGGGAAAAAACTACAAATACAGTGTTTGGATACCGCACGAACTTGATAGACATCAACTAAACCGCCGTGCCGATATCTGCATACAACTTCTGTCTTTTCGCCGCACATTCAACTGGTTGGACCATTTTATCACTGGAGATGAAAAATGGGTCTTATATATAAATCACACACGCACACGTCAGTGGCTAGCTCCAAACGAAAAAGGAATAGAGGCACCAAAAACAGAGCCTCACCCGAAAAAAGTTATGCTGTCCGTTTGGTGGGATATTCATGGTATTATTCACTGGGAACTCCTACCAAGTGGAATGACTGTTACCGCATCAGTATACTGTAATCAGCTTGAAAATTTAAACCAAAAAATCTGTCAGAATCGTTAACAGCATGCTAAAGTTTTTTCTTACACGACAATGCTCGCCCACACATTGCAAAAGTGACTCGGCTAAAGCTATTGGAGCTAGGTTGGAAAGTGATACCTCATCCACCGTACTCTCCAGACTTGGCACCTACGGATTACGCATTGTTCAGATCGCTAAGCAATGCCTTGAATGAAAAAAAGTTCGATGATCAAGCCCATCTACGACAGTACATAGCTGAGTTTTTTGAATCTAAACCTAAGAACTTCTTCGCCGATGCTATTCATTCTTTACCAGAATGATGGAGACAAGTAGTAGATAACGAAGGCCGTTATATTTTTGATAAATGATTAAAATAATAAATTAAATAAAAATTACAATATTGGTTACGATTCGCTCATTACTTTCTTACCAACCCAATACATTTAAATGACTCAAACACAAATCAAAGTATCTGATCATCATCAACTTTTGGCATTATCCTATTTACATACGGTCAGCGAAGCATGTATTTCTTTCATATCTCCTTATAGGACGTTATCTCATCGTTCTCTAAATATGTACATAATATGTACTTACTTTTAAAAAAGTTCATAAAATGGCTCTTAGAATACTCCTTCTATGACATAAAAGAGTTCTTTGACCTACTAAATAAAAATAACTTATAATAGAATAAAATAATAATTATCTATAAAATCAAATTAACAAATCTAAATAACATGTGAAATATCAATTAATGCATGTTTCAATTTAATATTCGAAATTGTAATTAGACTGAAATTGTATTAATCTTAGTTTAATTGCTGTTAAATAATCGCTGAACGTGTAATATTTATAATATGTCGACCTAATAAATGTTATTTCCCAAAATTGTGTGCAGTTGAATAGTGTTTAAATTACTAATCTTCTTAATTATAATAAAATTTTGTTTACTTCATACATATAGGTACTGAAAGAATATATCCAACTCTAAAAGTTTTTTTTTTCTTTGGCAACACATCATTTCTCTCATTAATTTGTTTGTTACACACTAGGAACTAACCTGTACAATCAAACTAGCGGCAACCCGCTAACTAGCCATCAAAGCGTCGACGCCAAACGTCATTAGCTGACGCGTGGCGCACGCGCCGATGGTATCGCCATCACTAATACGACCGCAGGGGTTGGCTACCCCTGACACTTTCCTATTGCTTAGCAAGGCTACAAGACCAGAGAAGGACCAGACCAACACTTCGCTACCCCTGACACGTTACGATTGAGCAAGGCATCAAGTTAAATAGAGAAGAACCGAAATTGGCTGCCCCTGTCGCATTCTAATTCCAAGCACAGTTATAATGTAACCCATAATACATATTTATATACCCCTAATACATATTTAAGATGTCCCATAATACCTACATATTTATATTTATTGAACTAGTGGTCCTTTGAGTTAAATAGACCTCCTCGCGATATGTTTAGAAAACGTAAAAGTGAAAAACATTAAATCGAGTAATTATCACAGTGATAACGCTATTGACCTGTAACGCAATTTCCACGACTTCGTAGGTACAAAAAATTCTTAATCACCAAATCATAAGACCGGGTGTTTTTTTCATTCGCCAACAAACTGTTCCGCAGTGTTTTGTCTTTACTTAGCAATAAAATTTAAAAAAAAGTTTCATGGGAATCGGTCTAAAATTGCAAGCATTTGCTACTCATATAACCCGGCGAGCTCACTCCATCGTAGGCCACGTCTTTACCTTTGGCTATTCTGTGGCCAAGAGTAAGCACATTTTTAATAATAAAATAAAAAAAAAAAACATATTTCGACCAAAAGTCTTGAATTACTAATGTAAAAAATATCCGTTATATTAAATTGCCTATACTATATACAACCTATGTGCTGATAATTCTGCAGCCAATAGATCCAGTTATACTGGCCCTAACCACAACTATTCGAGCAAGAGGCACAACCCCTGACTATGGGCACTACATTTGAACAATCGACGACCCCTGGCTCAGGGGTGCAACAATTAGTTGGCAGTTTTTAAGTGGCGCGTGATCACTCATTAAAAAATAATAAATTACGACCCCTGTTTTTTGATGTACGAAGCGCGTTAGAGAATGATTTTCTTTTTACACTTTTTTAAGAAGAGGGTTAAAATATGTAGGTATATTCTTGTTTTTTTTTCTTAGAATAAATAAGGTAAGGTAACATTTTTTTGTTGCGCATTTAAATTACAACATAACAATTTTTTCAGTACAGATGGTGCTTTTTGTACGCACTAGTGCGGGAAGTGGTTCATTATATGTCAGGTCGAAACTTCGGAGGCTCATCTGTACTGAAAAACGTCGTACGATACACGTGCGAAAAGGAAATTCGTAACTCGTGTCGATTTAAAACACTCCCTTCGGTCGTGTTTTAATTTGTCGACACTCGTTTCGAACTTCCTTTTTTACGCACTTGTATCGTAATGTACTATTGCGTAACGACTGTTTAAAAATGTTTAAATAGTTACCTGAAAATTTTGAAACAATTCCATCCCCTAAATTACACCTTGTCAATGTAAAATTGCTAAACAAATGTAATCATAGGTACTAAAAACTATTTCAAAGCAAAAATTAAACTACAAAAAAAATATCAATGAAATCGTTAAGTTTAAAGAGCACAACCAAAAGAGAAACATACATTACACCCTTTAATAAACCGATCACACACGTAGATAAAACTTTCGTCACACATTGTTAAATCTCTTTTCCATCATCTACAAAAGGCTAATGCTCTGAACAATGAACATGCAAATCCCCCAATCAAACCTAAAAGCATTATCAGACGAAAAACATTGTTTAATACGGCATAAACAAAACACGCGAAACGCACCATCATCCCGATACGATCTGCGGCGGCGCAGATCCGATTGGGCGAATGTTGCAAGCCAGTGCAGCATGTTCTTAATTTTGCATCATTTTATTGATGTTTTAAAAAATAGAACGTTCAGTTAAAAGGTTTAGCATCCCTGGTTAAAACGTCTTGCGAGTGACAATTTTATAGAATGTTTTCCTTTACATATAAAACCAATGCAGTAAGGAAGTAGGTATCTCCTTTTCGCACGTGTATCGTACGATGTTCTTCCGTACAGATGGCGCTTTTTACGCACTAGTGTGAGAAGTAGTTCATTTTTGTCAGCTCGAAACATCGGAGGGCCATCTGTACTGAAAAACATCGTTCTATACACGTGCGAAAAGGACTACCTTCGGTCATGTTTTAATTTATCGCCACTCGTTTCGAGCTTCCTCTTTTCCGCACTTGTATCGAAATGTTCTATTTCAGTACAGATGGTCCTCCGAAGTTTCGACCTAACAAGAAATGAATCACTTCTCGCACTAGTGCTTAAAAAGGAGTGGCGAGTCGAACTGTCGATTCAAATTTCAAAAAACAAGATTCTCGTGTCGTGTCGTTTTCAAACACTCATTGCATTGCATTGGTTACACATCTGCACTGCACACATGGCACATACAGCATACCGCTCTTGTGCCGCAAAAGCACACATCACGGCGTATTACAATACTTGATAAAAACCCCAGATAAACCTCACAGCGGGGAGTAGAGGGTCAGCAAAATAATTAAGACTTCTTATTAGCGAGATTTGAGGTTTTATGTCGACGGTGTTGTAAAATAATGAGAGTGAAAAACTTACTTTTGATGGCGGAAATTACGTAAATATCAAGATATACATTTACAGCCATAGTATTCTTCCGTGATCACATAACCTAGCAGAAACGTCAGATAACAGGTTAAGTTAAGAAATCTAATCGCAACACTTGAATACTAGGTACTTGTTAGAACGTCCTTACGTTCATATATGAACCCTATAGGTTTTGTTTAATCGACAGTGTGGAAGGTTTGTAGGAGGTAGGGCATAGCGAATGATATTCCGCTTTGTGTGGTAGGGCACAGAACAGCGGATATCATCTCGCTCGAATCTAGAGAAGAAAGCCCAAATAGCACTAGACCCTACTCATAGTGTTGTGTTCCTGACGGTGAGTAAGGCTGGCAGAACTCAACGCGGGTGCGGTGTGCTGGTGACGGAAGGACCTATAGAACTAATTTGTTCCATCTATTGTCCTCTGAGTCGTAGGCAACCTGAACCCTCCTTGGAACTTGTACAGTGTAGGTACCCTTTTTTTCTGTGTACTTAACACAGCAAAAAGGAGTGTACCTACAAGTTTCTGTGTCATACTGACAATGTGAAAAGTACCTTACAAAGACTTTCACATAAGCTGAATCGCTAACGCTTGCGTAATTAACTTTGTATAGATACCTATTACCTATTCACATTAATAAGCCAGTAGGTACGAGATAGATGCACATACAGCACGCTAGCGAATATGAGTGCTCAAGATTAAGCCTCTGTTTCCCATAGGTATCTATACCATCTGTACAAGGGGAGATGTTCTGATGAACTCTTTGACTTGGTGCCACCGTCGCGCTTTTATCACCGCACCTCCCGACAAAGAAACAAACTTCATCCTCACTTTCTCGACACATGGCAAACCAAGAACAAACGGGCCTCTCGCTCTTTTTTGCCCAGAACGTGCAAATTGTGGAATGAGCTACCTTCCGAGATGTTTCCCTTGCGCTATGATATGGGGTTCTTGTATTTTCCCCCCACATTGCGCTCGCGAGCGTCGCGTCGGGCCAACTGTATGGAAAAAGACGTCGCGTCGAGACGTCGACGCGGCGCCAGGTACAGTTAGCCCGACGCGACGCTTTAGGGTTCTCAAAGGTCGGCAAGTCGGCAACGCATAAGTGGCTCCCCTGGTGTTGCTTATGTTCATGGGCGGCGATGATGCCTATTTCATAAAAAAGGTACCTATTTCTTAAGTTAAATTTTGAATTAACTAGCTGCCAATATTAGAATGTTCATTCAGATTTACCTTTCTTGCTTACCGTACAGCTGTCGCTAATGTATAGAAAATGTCAAAATCAAATGACCACTTACCGTTTCAATGAAGCAGGTAAGATATTTATAGACTGTCTTGTATAGCAGAAAACAGCTATATAAGTACTTCCATGATGTTTCCACCAAGTCAAATAGTCTTGTCAACTAGTCAACTAGTTATTTCTTGTATTGTGCTATAAAGCTTTCAAATGACCAGTACCATCGTTATGACGAATAAGTTACAGTAGCGGGTTCGAACCCAGGCTCGTACCAATGATTTTTTTGGAAACTTATGTGCAAAATGTCATTTTATATTTGCCAGTCGCTTTTCGCTGAAGAAAAACATCGTGAGGAAACCTGACTAATACGACCTAGTTACCCTTCGGGTTGGAAGGTAGCTTTCGTAAAAACTAGTGCCTATGCAAAATCTTGGGATTAGCTGTAAAAGCGGAGCCCAGGCTCCCACGAGCCGCGGCGAAAGAAGGGATAACACAAAGAGGATGATGATCTGCCTTTTCGCGAAAGCAGAGATCACAGAAACACTAGGTATAGAAGCTGGTTTTACTCGACTCCATTAAAGACTCGTCCACTTCGACCAGTTATTAAACAGTTAAAATTAAGAGCTAATCAAAACCAGGAAAACTTAAATCCCAGTCATCGGACCAATCTGCAGATCAGTCGGACGATCAGTCGACCGATCAGTCGGCCGATCTGATAACTGGACTCGTTATTGCAACTCAGCGATGCAATAATTAATTCAGGATACATTGTGCAATCTGTTGTCGATATTAAAATGCATTTTAATGCAACAGGGAAAACTGTAGAGTAGTTGGTTGAAATAAAATTTAATTTAATCTTTAAGGTCAAAAACCGTTAATGTTTAACAGTAAAGGAGTTGTTTACCTAATTATATTTTTGTATTTTAACTAACTTGCAATTTGAACACAATACAATCTAATCGACTCCACTATGAGACATTACCAGAGCTCGTATTGGGTGTAAATTATTTATTTATTTAAACCTTAGGGAAGCAAACGAAAAAAAAACTGATAATGTAAGACAGAGAGAAGAAATTACCTATAAAGAAAAGAGCTCACTCTATCAGACATCTATAGACATCACATATTAGGTACTAAATTTACACCAGTACCTATTTCAGTGCAATCGCTGCACGAATAAAATATCTATTAACACAGACACTTTTACATACACTTTTTTTCAATAATAATTCAATAATTCACTTAAAACACACCTCATACATCTAACTGGAGTCGTCTTACATACGAGAACCTATACTAAACTTAAACTATAGGACCAAAAAATTATAGACAGTTTTATCTCCACGCCTCCCCTGTTCCATCCGCTACACACATTAGCGATTCATTTTGATATGTCATCGTGCCAGCCCCTCGCACTTTTATGCTATCCTTAGATAATCGACACGAGAACTGGGTATAATATATGTACAGAGTGTTTTTTTTTAATAGTACCGCTAACTTTAACCAGACCAAGGTTTTAGTGCTACCACAACGTACTTAAATATTTTTAAATATTGAGCAGCAATGTATTGAGACGCGCAACAAATTGACAGTTTTTACGCAGCAGTATAAAAGCAGTAGTTTTTAATCAAACCATATGAAAATATTTTCCGTAGGGCCACGGGTCTTTGCAAAGTAGGTATATGTACAATTTTTGAGAAAAGGCGAGACGACCAAAAAAAACTAATTAGTCCGTCCATTAGATTATCAAAGAATTTTAGACACATATTTTTTCTTTTTTCTGGTAAACGAAAAATGACGACGATATAGTGCGTTAGAAGTTTCGCGTGACGTCACGCCTAGGTACAATTTTTACTTAGAAGTGGCTTCACAAGCCCCCACTCCGGAACTTTGATGCTCTAGATTTTTGTTTTTTCATTAATTAGAAAAAGCGAATATATGTGTTGAGTATTTTTGGACAATCTAACTGACGGACTAAACAGAATGCCATTTTTTTATGTAGTCGTCATCCCTAATGTAATTGTTCGTCAAATAAAAATATGAACATAATATTAATACATAAGTAATTTACTTTGCGAATCATGTATTTATTATGAAACATACATAGAATTAGAC
This sequence comes from Leguminivora glycinivorella, assembly GCF_023078275.1. NCBI lineage: Eukaryota > Metazoa > Arthropoda > Insecta > Lepidoptera > Tortricidae > Leguminivora > Leguminivora glycinivorella. Next base: position 2,082,058 of record NC_062988.1, on the reverse strand, counting down.
ATCTGTCATCAATTTGAATCGTGAGAAAAAAATTCCAAGCGAACATATTACATTAATTATTCTTATTTCAATATCTGTCATTAATAAAACATTATTAAACTTCTCGGTTAATCACATCACCAATGATTTATTAAATCTTATTAATATGAGAAACAACTAATTCAAATTCCAGCTTAATATTAATGTAAACATAAATTCAGTGAAATGTGGATAATTATAATCCAGAAGCGTTCTTGAGCTAGGCAATCCATCTGAAATAAGAATATGTCGGCCAATGACATTTTATTATGATCCCGATGAAATTGTGAATGTTAAAAATAGGCCAAGTTATTTTAGTCACATACGTACTTACGCTTACCTAAAAAGTGGTACAAAGCCGAATCATGCCAAGTTGTGTACCTAATATTTAGAGCAATGAAATATTATTAGGTACTATATTTGATCTAACATTATTTAGGCAAAAGTAGCTGAACTGCGTAATATTTTTCTCCAGTTTTCTGGTTTATTGACTGTGTTAAGGGGCTGAATACCAATGACCAACAAAATGTGCTTTTTTTGGTCAATAAAAGCCACAACTAACTAACTATTTTGGCTCAGTGATCCAAAGTGAATCTTGGCCTCCGAAACGAGAGATCGCCACCTAACCCGATCCTGCGCAGCCTCTTGCCAGTCACTGACCAGCCCAGACCTCCCAATGAATATCACAAAGCCAAACAAGGGAAGAAGGAAGAATCATAATCATAATTATTGTTTATTTCACCATGTAAATATATAAAAGATGTTCCAATTAGGTATTACGTGCAGTTTCTCATGAACCAGCATTTTCGTGGTTAGTACAGAATACACTTACTTAACAATTGCTTAAGGAGGAGCAAGAAATCATAACAGGACTCATCCATTGCAAGTTTGCAGTTTTTCTCAAACTTGGCCTTTCCCCCTCATCATCTAGATTTCACCCAAGATCTGCATCTTACGTCAATGTGACGTCTGTTTCATTATACGGATTTCTAAATCTTCACACATAAAACACCTAATTTCAACCATAATTCCTTCAATTTAAATGTTAATATGCTTTAAAGTAAGAGATTAAACTATTTTGATCGACTGTGGGTTTTAAATTATGTCACGGTATGTCCGGTCGTCAGTAATACTCATAGACTAAGAGCCCGGAGCCGCCAGACCTTCCTAATTTTCTCAAGGATGAAACTTTGGGATAATGCAATAAAATACTGTTAGGAATTGATAATCATCATTTCCTGACTATTTCCGCCGGACGTAACGAAAAGGCCGGTTGAATTGATCTGGAAATGGTGACTGTTAATTCCTAACAGTATTTTCTAACGCGCATATAAAAATCAGCCTTGAGAAATTAAGGGAAGATAGTGTACAGTAGTTTTGAAAAAACCTTGTAGCAATGAAATGGCTGTCGGATCGAACTAGCTAATACCTATGCAGACATGTTTCATTCTTGAGTAAATAAGCAAGGTCTGGGGCCCCGGGCTCTTAGTCTATTATAATCTCTTTGTCACAAACTCCTACATTTACGCATGTCGTTGTTTGATCTTGATCCATTTCATCTAAATCTCGCTAAGTAGCTTGTCAATTGTATAGGATTACACAATTCGGCCGACAAATTATGACGTTCAGAAATTAAAATGGAGTGGTTTTGTAAGTTATGTCGTTGTAGACGTTTTTGCTTGATTTAAAATATTGTATGAGATATTATTAGGCTGATTTTTCACTCAGGCAAATATGGGAGTAGATGGGAAATGAAAATTATCATGATGAAAGCAGTGCTTTAAATCTAGAGGTGGGGAGCGGAGAAGCTAGATGACATCTTTCTGCCTTACAAGGGTACTTAGCCAACGTCAAATAGGAGCAAGTATTATAGTAAGTTACTGTCAAAGTAAAATATGTAATCACAGTGCATAGACTGCAATCTCTCGACACAAGCTTAAAACTTTTAAACCTCAGTTTTGACAATTTGGCCCATATTCTTAGCTTGATATGTGTTAAAATGTCAAATATTAATACATATTAGCGGGATCTAGCCGAACGTCCCCCAAAGGTGTAACGCCATCTAGGCCACCGTACCTTTTTCTATATGGTTCTGAGGTACGTTTTTTTCTTAGACTGTAGCTGTCTACACGGAGTTACATATTTCTTTGGCCAACGTCTACATTGCTTACGCTTCATGAATGTATCGTAAATAGCTCTTTTTATCAACCTCTGTAGAAAGACTGCGTTTCGAACGCAACCTAGCGGCAACGATTGTTGCTTTGGCTAAGGATAATTTCGAACTTTTATTGGAACTTTGGCAGCCGTCTAATAAAAGCAACGCTTTGGATGTCGTTAGGAAAGATTTAGGATCAGCATCGTCCTCCTTGCGTTATCCCGGCATTTGCCACGGCTCTTGAGAGCCTGGGGTCTGCTTTGACAACTAATCCTAAGATTTGGCGTATGCACTAGTTTTACAAAAGCGACTGCCATCTGACCTTCCAACCCGAATTGGTAACTAGGCTTTATTGGAATCAGTCCGGTTTCCTCACGATGTTACGATGTCATGGTGTCACGATTTCAGGATATATTTAGGACATAGGACAACGGATTAGCTCCGACCGTTCTGCTTAAAACAAAATTGAATTATAATAATCTATCCGTTTGATGTTCGAATGGTTGACAGATGGCCGTTATTTATATCGAGATCTTTATTGATCAGATCGAGGCGCCAAATCACGCCCAACTGTTTCTATTGGCAAAGCTTCCATTGTCACAGAAATGGTGAGACCTCGGTAAATAGAATCTTATTGACATCGAATAAATCGTGTCAAGGAATTTTATATTGTTTAGCGTTTTATTTCAAGGGTAGATATAGATTCATATTCGTCACTTTAAGGCCCAGAATATACAAATATGTATATGTTTCATTGACCCCTCTGTAATTTAAGCCGAAAATATTAATGCTTCATTTCTAAAAGGTACTTTCCATGTGCACAAAGACCTTTCTTCATTCGGGTCTAAAAATCATTAAATTCTAAATATTTTATAGTTACGGTTTCTTTTGGGATTTTATAGCAATTATATAATGTATCATATTAACGACGGTTTGAAAAGAACAAGGTCCGGTTTATCGAGGTTCAACTATGCTAAAATTAGCACCCGCTCAATCATCCCTGTTCGCCGGTCGGAAGGCACACCTGTGTTGGAAAACAATATATTAAAACGCAGCTGGCTCCTTCTTTCAAATCACGCATTTTTACATCATCTCCCACATTAATAACGCTATCAAATCGCGGTCGAAATGCCAAAACGACGCGCGTAAAATATAAGCACCAGCGGAACCTAGCCAATGTTACAATTCCATCCGCTTCGTAAGCTATGTGTCCCTATCGCTCTTTTGTAATTTCGCGACAGAGCCAGACTACGTAGCGGTAATTTACACTTCGGCTAGTCCGCTAGAAACCGCTATTAAATAAAAATCTTTTCCATTAGATAAATCGCGAGCATCTGTCCCCCGCCGATTGCCATACGTTATGCACAGTTTGTTGTTTTTAATAAAAAGTTTAATCCGTTCGGTTATGACGGCAATTTGTCAGGGCGATGGAAAAACTTGCCCGATTACCGCTATTACGCTAAACGGGCTTTCTGTACGCTCATTATGTCATGTTTATTTATGGATCTTTTCTTTTTCATTAGCGATTCTTTTTTTGAATGCATATTTTGAAGCGATATTACTGTCGGCGGTGAAAGGATAAAACCATCTTTTTGCATTCATTTCTTTCTTTCCTTCAACACCTAATAAGAGCGTGTCCTTACAACCATTAACAGTTCAATGCGTGCTTAATGAAGAGCTGATAAAATGTATACTGTTCTTGGCAATTAATTGAACTTCTTTATTTGTATGGTTTACGGTCTCCGAGATTTAGTGCGGTCTCAGTTTGATTTGTCGTTGTCTTTGTTGCGGCCATATATTGTGGGGTGTGGAAGTGATATCTGGTGAAACGGCTCTGAGATTAATTGTTATGGGGAGCGGCGTTTACTGAGGCATTTAAGGACAATCGCGATTGTAATTAAGCATTAGTCTTTGTCGATTTTATAGGTAAAGCGTTTTTTCACGACATTCCTGCAAACGGTTAAGATTTACATTTATTGTGTTTCATACTCCCAAATTCTTAAGAGTCAATAATAACCAACTACGGCTGATTTGAGTATGTGGCTCTGTTACTTTATCAGAATCGTTTAAAATTCCCCGTTGTCTAAGGATCTTGGTTACAATAAGTTTGGTTCTAAAACATCTTTATAACGCTGTAACAATTGTAACATAAACTGAAATAGATACCAGACACTAAAGAAAAAGCGATCAAGCCCACTGGCGTGCTAGATTGTTACATACTGCAATTGTTACATAGTTTATTAACCCACTTCAAAAGACTTGTCCGAAATTTTGAGGATGCCTTTTGGATTGTGTAATGCCCCAACCCTCTTACTCCCAAACTGAAAGTATTATCAATTGTTTCAGAATATCGGCAACGTGACAGCCGAGTTGGAGTTCCAAAGACTGCAGCAGGAACAACTGAGGAGACAGGAGTTGGTTCGGCGCGGGCAACATGGACTGTACCCTGGGCCACCACTGTCTCTACTGCCGATGTTGGAGCAAATGAGGGCTCAGCAGCCGAATGTAAGTATATTATTCGTTTATCGAGTTCCAAAGTTGAGGGCATCTGAGGAGGCAGGAGTTAGTTAAGTATATGCGGGCAACAATAGCAACATGGTACCCTGGACCACCACTGTCTGCAACTGATGTTGGAGCAAATGAGGGCTCAGCAGCCGAATGTAAGCAGAATTTAGTTTAAAATGTATCTAAAATGAGGGCAGGCAAGGGTTTAATTGATTCGACGCGGGCAATATGGACTGTACCCTAGGCCACCACTTTTTCTACTGCTGATGTTGGAGCAAATGAGAGCTCAACAGCCGAATGTAAGTATTTTTTCTGATATTTGTAAAAGAGTTACAAATGGAGATAGTAGCTGAGGAGACAAGAGTCAAGGTGCGGGCATGCATTATTTATTGCAATCCGGATATTCGAATATGGGCCGCCAATGTCTCTGCTCCGAAAATATTTAACAAGCTGAAAATCGGATAAACGGATAATATAACAATTTTTTATTTATAAGTAAATATTTAATAGATAGACGTCACTGAAACCAATTCAATTTTAATACGGACAATGTTATTGCTAACAAGTTAACACCATTTATCTTCAACTTCCCTTCCCTTGGTCCCTTGTTTTTTTGAAATTGAAATTTAGCGCCTCACGAATTTAGCTGTTATCAGTTCCATGGCAATTTAGTACGCCAGAATTCCCTCCACTTCACTAAGAAATATAAGGTATTTTCCTTTTAAGTCCTTAGTTACATTCATACACAAAAATGGTCTAATTACTACTTATACTTTGAAATCTTAGTCGATCTACTGATCAGCTTGGAAACTAAAACCCATCAAATCGCTGCCGAGCAATTTGAGGCGTTTTGGATTTGAATATTTAAATAAGTTCGCCATCCGTACCTCCTCCTTCTTCATTTTTTTAAATTTTATGTCTTGTATATTTTATGTTGGTGGTACAATAAAGAATTTGTTACGTACTTACTTATTTATCACCTCTCCCCTTCCATTGGTACTTTGGTACCAGCCACTGTGCAACTAAGGTCTAAAATGATCCACACCTGGATAGGAAGTGTCTTCGACTAATTGGTCTTCTCTTTTTTTGGTTACTCTGTTTTGAACGAGTACCTGTGCTCAGTTGCTCATTCCTATTCTAAGACCCTAACCAGGACGCTTTTGTTTAGAGCCTATTACGAAAAGAGTTTTCAACTTTTTATATTAAGTATCCGATCCGGTCCAAGATGGCATCTGGTACGGGCGTAGGCATTTAATGACTAGTGACTACAGTGGTAGTATCAGCATGGGCAATTATGCCACTGTCTTTTAAGCCGAGACATATGCAATAATTACCTTTGTACATAAGAATATAGTTAGACAAACCCAAGGAAAGAATATCTATATACTCAGCGACAGTCAGGCGGCACTCAAAGCCTTCACATCGCCCAGAGGTGACTCTTGACTGGTATTAAACGGCATCCAAGCTCTTAACAAGCTTGGAAGGCAAAACAAGGTGCGACTGGTATGGATACCGGGGCACGAAGGCTTCATTGGCAATGAAAATGCTGATGAACTTGCCAAGGCCAGGTCTGAAGACAACCTCACAAGGAACCATTAAACCGGCTATGAAGGACCATACCATACAAAGGCTAATCACCAAAAAGAGTGGGATGCCCTGGTAGGTCTGAAGCATTCAAAGCTCTTTATGCGGAGGGTAGAATCTGGATGGAGTAAAAAGCTAGGAAAGCTAGGCAAAAGACAACTCCAAATTATAACGGGGGTGTTCACAGGCCATTACGGGATCAAAGGAATGTTGGCCAAGATGGGACACGCTGACTACACAGATTGTCGCATGTGCGGCGAAGAGGAAGAGACCGTCAGACATCTAATGTGTGAATGTCACGCCCTCGCCAGACAAAGAATGAAGAACTTTGGAGCAGGCTACCTAGTACCAAAGGACATCAGAGAGCTACCCATGAGCCTCATCATCCAATACGTGGAGATGGTCGAGAAGCTCCTGAATAGCTGAAGGATCTTAAGATCTAAGGGGGTAATTGCACAAAAGATCCCGATGGGTCGAAGTGTATCCGGAAGGGCCCCGCAGATTTAAGATGACTATCCGATCCGATCGAGCGAAGGACCGACTCCTATACATTCTCGAAATCATTCAAGGCGCCATCTTTGATTTTTGCCTTTGACATCCTTCCTATATCCGATATCGGAACGGATAATATGACAACGCTGTATCGCCTATAACCATCATATTATCCAATGATGTTGTCTAACGTTCCACTCTACACAAGCCATCCTCTCTACCATCCATTTCCAAGGTAAAGGTGTTGTAAGAAAAACTTCTCGTTATATCCAACACCTAACTAATCACTACTACTAACTGTCTTATATCGACAGCTCACCATCTGATTGCAAGATTCTAATCATAGAACTAAAGATAGAGAGCAAGGTGTGTTTTAATTTCTACAGTTTGCTGATTTATGCAAAAAATAAATAAAAATGTAGGTAAATTTCGCATTATGGCGCTCATCTATCTCAGCCGTTATCAATTCCACGCTTATACGCACCTGTAACATTAATTTTGTTCCATTTAATAAATTATCCGAAATTATCCGAATTATTCGAATATTCGAATAATAAAAATTGTATTATCCGAATTATTCGAATATTAAAAATCCACCGGATAATGCAAACTCTACACATGAATACACAGAAAATATAAAACGTTTATTTACATTATAGTTAAAACGTTTATGATCTTCCTAAAATTAACATCAAAATTATGTCAGTGCCTTTAGACTCAAAACTTATCTTCATAGCTACCATATCAATGTGATTTTTTTAATCATTTATTCCTCACTCATTACAAATAACGGGTGATATATTCCTTTGCACAATACAACGTATAATAAGACCAATATTAGGTTTTCAAATAAGTAGACACACTAGAATAAAGTAACAATACCCTACATGCCAAATGATATATTTAGTATCAGATATATCTACTCGTATAAGTATAGGCTAGCAACGTAGGAACTATATCTAGAAAGTTGTCTTTCCCACAAATTTATTGTAGATATAATTAACCATTATAATAGGCAAAACGCCACTATTCTCACTGAAGATGAAAACGAAAGTTGTACAATTAGAAAACCGGTGTGTTATGTCGGACCCTGCGGTGATCCATCATCCAGTTTCGGACTAAAGAGACGAAGGTTGATGTAACATCCGATTGAGGAAACTGTTGACCGCCTTTTGATTGTTTGAAGATGTTACGTTTCTATTAGTAATATTCCGTTTGGTAGGATCGTAACAACTTATAGGTTTAAAACTAGTCGCATGCTGAGATTATAAGAGTTTTGAATGATTCACGGTTATTTTCGTTAGACTTATATTGACCGGGATATAGACCGTGATTACCTTTTTGATTTTTGTCGAGCTCCCGATATTTCGACGCAGTTGCATGCATAATGATCACGGAAAATTGACGAAGGCGGGTGGATGTCAAAGTTGCGTAGACAGCGCGCGATCTGCCCTCCTTCGCGCGCGTCGTCTGCATTCACTTTCAGCGTTACCCCTGAAAAGAAAAAGGTAATCATGGTCTATATCCCGGTCAATATAAGTCTAATGCTGAGTTTATATTAGGGATTAAAGCAGTGGTGGGCAAACTTTAACATTGCAGCTGCAGGCCAAAATTTAAAGAAATTTTACAGATGATCCATCATCCAGTTTCAGACTAGACTTGAAGATTGTTCAAAGATGTTACGTTTGCGTTATTAATATTCAATTTGTTATTCGTAACAACTTATTTGTTTAAAATTGAACTAATTGTCTGCTGATATTAGGGACTAAAACCTATTTATATATTTTATTGTTACCTTAATACGAGTTAGGCGCATAGTTATGTGGCTAAGGTTTGTATTGGCTTCACAATCCACTGATTGCTTTTTCAACCAATCCGTAACTGATAAAAATAACTTTTAATAGACCTGTGTGGTGTCCAATTAAGCATTTTACCACTCCTTTCCTCTCGTTCTTTTCCTCTATTTCTTTCAACTCTTCGCTAAGTGCTAAGAGAGAAGAGAGGCAATGAAATTTCTGCAATTTCGTATTTCCCTTTCGGGAATACAGGCGTGAGTATATATGTTTAAAAGACCGCCTCTATTAAGACGATACAGGAGAGGTCATTTTTCCATACAAACGCTCTCGACTATTTCCTCCCTAGTTTTTGAAGATAGAGCAATGATTTTTTCAACACGGATTATTATTATTTTTATCTGTGTCGGAACGTTTGATTTTCTTATTTTTAGAGACGCTAGAGCCCATCAAATAAATCCAAAAACGGCCTTATTGATTATGGCGCAGAAAAGGTGTGGTATTCAAAATTGGTAACAATTAGCAAAAAAAAACTAAACGGTCCGACACAGATTATTTCATTGAATATTCAGATTCTCAAATTTCGTTACGATTGATTAAGTTTTGAAGGAGGAAACAGTCGAGAGCGGAACCTCGAAGATTTTTGCGCAATATCTTTTAACTGAGTTGTTCTGAATGGACATTTTTTTTTCGATAAATCTAGTTAATAACACTAGTATATTTGACTAAAATTCCCAAATTGAAAGGGGGGTCCTTTACATTTTAGCATTTTCGCTCCTGTAGCGTCTTAATTGGTAGGGCTATAAATAATGTGGCTTTACCGCCCCCATCGCTGCCAACAACTGACCGCGTCATTTGGCTAACCGCCCCTCGCGGTGCCTCTAATTGGCCATATAATGAGTGTGACACTATTGTGTGATACGGACAATCTTTCACGATACACCTGAAAGTGTGTCACAGTGTCAACCAATTATTAATAGGATTTGGCGGGCGATGTAGCATTTTTGAGGGTTGCGTACCAAGGTACAGAAGGAAGGGTATCGACTCTGTCCGTCAGTCAAGTTCCTAAATACCTATGTAAATAGGACAACTAATTGCGATAACGAACTGAAAATTCAAATTTATATTCTATTCATAATAATTATTATTGATTATTTATTGAATTGTTATACAGTCGACAAATATTACAATTTATCAGAGGCCCTGCAAAACTGTTTAACAGTTTGACTGCAGGATTGTGTGCTACTTTATCGCACTAGTGCGAAAAGTGGTACTTTATCGAATTTCTATGTTAAAACCTCTGAAGCCATATTTATGTACTTTAAAACTCATGTCGATTTAAAACTCTCCCTTCGGTCGTGTTGTAATTTAGCGCTTCTCGTTTCGAATTTCCTCTTTTCCGCACTTGTATCGTAATGTCTATGTGAATATACGCTTGTCTTAATGGAAATCAAAGATTTTATCATACAAATTCACAATTTTGCTACTTTTTCATGTCATAATCTATTCTTTTCTATTATACAGGTGGGTTCCCCCTGGCCAGCGACCGCGCAGCTAGCACAGCTGACCGCCAGCGCGCGCTCCCCGCCGCCCGACCCGGACGCGCCCCTCAACCTGAGCAAGCAGCGCTCCCCCTCCCCCGCGCCGCTGATGCTGCCCCGCTTCGCCCCGTACCCGCCTGTGCACTCCCCCCAGTATAGCATGAAGGAGGATGACTACAACCCGCAGTGCAACAGTGAGTAATTGAGTATATGCACGCGGTCTTAAGCCGGGCGCCTTCGGCACCCTCATACTTCAAGAGTCGGGCAGTCCGGTCCGACGTACGCGGTCCTAAGCCGAGCGCCTTCAGCGATCTCTAACTTAAAATGTCGGGCGAAGCCCGACGCACGCAGTCCTATCCAAAGCCGTGCGCCTCCGACGCCCTCTAACTTAAAGTGTCGGGCGAAGATTCTGTTTGTGACTATAATATGTGTGATAGGTAATGTCTTTTTGATATTTTACAGTCGCTGGCAAATGTTGGGATAACGCAAATTATGATACAATGTGATGTGAACCATTACTCAGTATTATTAGTGCTTGATAATGGATACCTAAGCTGCCTGTCAAGTGACTATGACGACGTGGGTTGGTCCGTAAAATTAGATTTATATGAGACATTTTAAATTAGATGATTACATGCAATCTCCACATTCACGTCCGATTAGGTTCTTTCTACTCACTAACGCTACAAACCGTGGACAACACCAAAGGCGGCGGCATCTCAGATGAAGTTAGATGATTGAAAAACATGATAATACAATTAAAGTTTCGTACCTGGGTACGTAGCCAAGAATACAATCGTTGACGGTCTGAGGCGCACGATATGCAACTGGCTCTTTAGCATTTATATAAAATAAATACTTACTACACTTACATCGTTACTTAAGTACCTGAGATTAAGAAAGTCTCTGACCCAAAGGACTATTCATAGAAGAAACAAGTTCATCTATTTGTATAGGGGCCGAGCGTGTCAGATTATGTACTGAAGTTGTTACTTGCCTGTGATTTTAAATATGTCTCAGGCCCATGGATGTTCATAATTTTTGTCTTGTTGCAATTAAATATCATGTAAAGTAATGTTTTAAAGTTTTTGTTGAATGCTCTGACCTTTGAGTGTTCATATTATTTGTGTTGTTGCAATATCACTTAACGAGGTATTTTTCATGTTTTCGTTGACCACCATCTACAACACCTATTTGTTTTTTTTTTAATCAGAAAAACAAAAAAAACACGCGAAAGGTGTAATTACAGACGTACATAGTCACATGACATAGTCGGTTTGACTGAGTTCGGACACGCTAAATAGATGCATTTGGACCTTTGCGTTTGGAAATCGAGGTCGCACTAAAACGGAAGATCAGTAGAGAGAGATATCAATGCGCTACGAAGCGTCAACAAATGTGCTCTTGGCTACAGGCCGTGGTTACCTTGTTATCTATAAATCCGTCGACTGAACAGGTTTGTGGCTTTGACAAAACACTTGTTTTACCCACTGACTCACCTCTGACACGAGATCAAAGACAACAACCAGTTACCGACAGATTCTAACCAGATAATTTACGATCGATCTCGTAGATCAGCAGAATTTATGTGAAACGCTTTTTTTTGGTTAGGTATACCCAAAATGTCACCAGCGTTTAGTTCTAGTGTTCAACTAAGTACAACAACAAAAAATATCAAATGAATATTATCAAAATATTACATTACGAATATTACGATACAAGTGCGATAAATAAGAAAATCGAAACAAGTGGCGATAAAATGAAAACGCGAAAGTAGATAGCGTTTTAAATCGACACGAGTTGCGAATTACTTATTCGCACATGAATCGTACAATGTTTTACAGTACATATGGCCATTTCAATTTTTGACATAATGCGCCATAATATGTACCTACTGTAAAATACCTAAATGACTCCAGTATTTATCTAAATAGCGATAATCAGCGATTGTCGTCCGCTAGGTCCGAATGACGTCCCCTTGCGTCATTAATACGTAAGCGTTCCCGAAATATGAGCGCGGCTGTCTGACCAAATCATTTATTAGCGCGATTCGGACACATCACACAACGTCAAATTTTAAAGTTTATTACAAGGTTCAATCGACTACTATATAATATATTACCTTTGTTTATTTTTAATCTGTCTTAGGATATTTTTAATGTAGGAAATATAAAAATACTTACAAAACAATACAAAAACATTATAATTATAAAATTTTATATTATCTATATAATAAAATAAAAATCATGAAAATCCGTTGAGTAGTTTTTGAACTATACCCATTTCAAATGGAGCGCGCGGATTTGAAAGACGTTTTCGCACGTGATTTAAACAATTTTGGAATCATAACGGCTGCACCGATTTTAATGGTTCGGGTAGCTATCAGTTTGTATTAAAACATTTATTTATATAAAAATTAAAATCATTTAAAAATAAAGATGGCGGCCGAATAATAAAAAAAAAATATGAAATTTTTTTTTTTTTTTTATTCTTACGAAATTTACAAATAGTTTTTCTACCATATGGACACATTTTTATTTATTTAAATAAAATCTGATATTAACATCTGCAAAATAAAACAAAAAACATTAAAATCCGTTCAGTAGTTTTTGAACTATACGCATTGAAAATGAAGCGCGCGGGTTTGAAAGACGTCTTTGCACTTGATATGTGATGCATCGTATCGTTTGGTACCGCTATACAGGCAAGACTGATTATTTATTTTGGTCACAACTTACTATATTACTATTCAGAATCAATGTTTTTAGTATTTATATACATTATTCGTTTTTTATTCCGAGTTTAGGTATATTTAGATAACCCCGTAAACTTGACCATCACATAATTTTTATTTTAATATGTAAAAGAACTTAAATGCACATAACATAACATCTGTATTAATAGCAATTGTCCTTTCCGAGGACTCCAGAGATAATTTTCGACAACTTCTGTAGGGGGCTACAGAAATATCTATGTATAAAATAACTTGTTTTCTGCGGCAAGGAGCGTATGTTTTTGTAGTGCTGGCGATGTTGGTGGAATGCTGCTTATTAATTTTGGTTGGAAACAGTTCCTTGCGCACCAAGTTAACCGATAAATTTTGAGTCTGCGGATCAACTTTTCAAGCTTGGCCATTATTCCTCCAGGAAGACACTGTTCAGTATGACAACCAACAAGACTTTTTCCAGAAACTGTAGCCTGTTGATGTTATAAGTGTGGTGACTTTTTTTTTCTAAACCATTTACTTCCTCAGAGAACATTTAACTACTCCGCTATTTCAGGGTAAACCATAGGAACGTAACCGGAAGAAGCTGATAGCCTCATTGTACCTCACGCAAAAGATATAGCGGAACAGGGACTCACGCGTATCATCACATCTTCCGATACAGATGTCTTGGTATTTAAATAAAAACCACTGGAGTCTTCGGGTGAAGGATAGACGTAAAGTCAGTGGCCAGATTCGGGTTTGGACCTAGCTTAGAGCCTCGAAAGGTCTTTGCCTCATGAGAGGCCTCGAGTGAGTTCAGGGTGGTAACGGATGCTAGAGTGTCCCATGCCCTTCGTTGAGTTTATCTCGCAGTTTGTAGCCGTGGAGGCTTTCAGGGCGTTACGTGCGAGATCGGACGTGATGTAAATGGAGGCAGGAATTTCAGCAAAACGACACTTTACGAGTGCCTAAGCCGCCAAACTATACCGGTAAACAGGCCTGAGTCCATGCTTGCTCACTAAAATATGTGTTAAGAACGGTCCCAATTTGGCATTTAAGCATGTGATCTATGGAGCTAATTATATTGGGAAATTTCCAATTCTTATCTAGTATATTTTCTTAATACTTCAATTGAGAATAACCTACCGGAGTATAAGTTATAAAGTAGCTAACACTTTGGATCTTAGAAGACCGACTGCTATTCATGGTTTTTACACTTTTTACGCCTTTACGTCTGACACCACTTCTTTTTTCAATACAAAAGGAAAAAATCATGTTCTAAAACATTGTTTGCACACACACTGAAGTTATACCAGCTTTGATAGAAACATCGCAGTAACTACAAAGTCTTCCTGGAAGAATAATCGCCATGCTTGAAAAGTTCACCTGAACTTGGTGAGCAAGAAACTGTTTACCACCAAAAATTAATTAGTACCTAACCAACATCGGCAGCACTCCGTGTCGTATAACAACGCCCCATATTCTGGATATTACTTCTGTGCCTATGCCATCATCCTGGGGTTGGAAGACGTACAATGATAGTTGGGTACTGCAGTGGTCTGAAAACAGGGAGATATGGTATGAATATGTATACTTGGACAATTGCGGTTGTGAAAAAGGCTGCGAAACAATACGCTGTACGTGTTGTGGGTTGTGGGTCTACCCTGCGCGGCGCAATTCAAATAATGCAATGTATTAATAATGTTATATTTGCAAAGGCATCTGCCAAAATAAAAACTATTTTGCAATTATTATGTTATTATGTTATCATTATTTCCTTGTATTTTGATATTATTTTGTATGACTCTTTTATCTTTCAGTATAACCTAGACGAGAAGCAAAAAGTATGTTTTGTATTAATATATGTTTCCGTAGCCCCCTACAGAAGTTGTCGAAAATTATTTCTTGAGTCTTCGGAAAGGACAATTGCTATTAATACAAATGTTATGATTGTTATGTTATGTGCATTTAAGTTATTTTACGTATTAAAATCAAAATTATGTGATGGTCAAGTTAACGGGGGTTATATAAATATACCTAAACTCGGAATAAAAAACTAATAATGTATATAAATACTAAAATCATTGATTCTGAATAGTAATATAGTAAGTTGTGACCAAAATAAATAATCAGTCTTGCCTGTATAGCGGTACCAAACGATACGATGCATCACATATCAAGTGCAAAGACGTCTTTCAAACCCGCGCGCTTCATTTTCAATGCGTATAGTTCGAAAACTACTGAACGGATTTTAATGTTTTTTGTTTTATTTTGCAGATGTTAATATAAGATTTTATTTAAATAAATAAAAATGTGTCCATATGGTAGAAAAACTATTTGTAAATTTCGTGAGAATAAAAAAAAATGATATTTTTTTATTATTCGGCCGCCATCTTTATTTTTTAAATGATTTTAATTTTTATATAAATAAATGTTTTAATACAAACTGATAGCTACCCCAACCATTAAAATCGGTGCAGCCGTTATGATTCCAAAATTGTTTACATCACGTTAGTGGATGAAAAGGTTTCCTCGGATGAAAACATTTGTATTGGTTTATCATTGTGTAGTGGCTTGCTTTTTAATTGACCATAATTTGTCCTATGACTGGTATACTTTTTACATTATTTAATTGTGTCCGCTGGTCACATATGGCACTCGTTCAGTGGACCCATTTGGAACTCAAGTTAATAGCCCAAAACATTGAAAAAAATCGATTACTTCGTACCTACCCGTCATCGTCAGCCGAAATTGGCCCCCCTGTAGATACCTTAAAGCTATTATTGCAACAGAGAACATACGAAAAGATTTCTCCCCGACCTAATATTCTAAGTACGCACGACTAAATTGGCTGATTAATACCGATTTTATTTCAACAAAACGTACGATGTAAAACAGAGTTGTTTAACAGTTCTGTAATTTTAGTTATGGGATTCTATTTTTAGTCCAATTTGTAGGTTTATATTGAACAGCTGATGGACGGACATAAAAGAAGCATTATTTGTAGATGTATGGGGAAACTACTTAATTGAGATGTGGATGAATGTTGTTTTGTAAAAGTAACGAAAATAATCTAAATCAAGTCTATACTTAAAACCGTTTAGAAAAGTATCAGACTATATAGAAAAGCGGTAATTTTCAAACGTGACAGATTGATGATACATATTTTGAAGAAAGAACGTTATTTAATAATAATAATTTATCAGGTACGGTCGACTACAAAGAGATGTATACACTTTTTTACCTTATTGCATTGTAATAAGGTGAAAAAATGGATACATCTCTTTGTAGTCGACTGTACCTTTCTTGATGTTAGGTAATATTAAAGCATATTTTTAACTAATATTCAAAATAAGTTCTCTTGACGTGGATATAAAAAAACCATGACCTGCCATAAGAGATCTAATTTTATCACAGATAACACGAATTGCAAAATGACGGCTAAGTTTATGGTAGAGGAAAAACATCTTACACAATAATGATCTACACAGCCTTGTGTCACACAAAATTACGTAATGACAAATTGAAAACTCTTGTAAGAACGATTAAATCTGGAAGTCGTAAAACGGGGAAACATTTTCGTTTTTGAAGAATATTCCCGAAGTTTACGCCTTTAGGTGCTCGTACAAAAGGGAAACTTACTAAAAGTCCCGTTTGGGAAAGAGGAAATGAAAAGTCATCGTACATATATTTACAATCATAGTGTTATAATATATAACAACTGTCCTACTGAGGTACCTAGTAAAACAGATTTACCCGCAATAAGACGATTCCAATTTCACATTTACGAAACTAAAATAAACAAGGATTTAGATAAATGGCTTCCAACTCAGAAATGTGAAAATTCACCAACGGGCCATGTCGCCGCTATCCGTTTAATTGCTAAATATAATTAATATGTACTCGAAGTATAAAGCCTGAGTAAACGCTCGGAGCGGAGCGATCGGCGGGGCGAGCATGCAACCTTATGCAGTGTGGACTCAGGACTTTTCTATTAGGCTTGTGTAGTACATGTACTAATAGTACAAAAGACACGATTCCCTGAACTGTACTAGACCGAACTACTCCCAAATGATTCTGCTCTCTAGTACATTTAGAACACACACACGCGCAACAGAATGGGAGCGAAAGGAGAGAAGAGAAGTGACAATGACAGCAAAGCGATCCGTGTGATCCGACCGCAACCGAACTAAAACGGCCATATGCACAATTTGTCTCTCGTTCTTTCGGTGTACTATATGTCCTAAAAGAACGAACTAGTACACTTCGGAGATCTTACTAGTTGGGAGCGATCTTTTCAGTGAATAACAGGCACAACTCGTATTTTCTATGAGCTTCAGTTGTTTATAACACGCCGCATGCATCCCCACCCCGCTACACGCCTTATATAAGCGTGCACTCAGGCCTTACTCTAAAACAGTTATATTCTGCAATCGAAAGTGATATAGGTCACGTAGATTTTGTGTGAAATGTTTGGATCTCGTAATTATTTTGGGTCTCGTGAGGTTCGGAACATGGTAACGTTTTATTATTTTAGAATAACTGACAAGTTGTTGGGTTATTATGTTATTTAGAATTAGGAGGACAATAGATTGACAATAAGGAAAACAGTTCGTCGTACATATTATAAATAAATATAAATAAATAAATAAATATTGGGGACACCTTACATAGATCAACGTAGCCCCAAACTAAGCAAAGGTTGTACTATGGGTGCTAAGCTAAGCTACGATATACATAATTAAATAGATAAATACACACACATACACAATACACATACATACATAGATACATAGAAAACATCTATGACTCGGGAACGAATATCTGTGCTCATCACACAAATAAATGCCCTTACCGGGGGATTCGAACCCAGGACCCGGCTTAGCAGGCAGGATCATTACCGACTGAGCCAGACCGATCGTCAAATGTGGCTGTTTTGACACAGTCTATGTTTGCGTTCGATATAAATCGATAGACCTCATGATTTTGAGCTCAGAGTAGATAAATAGGTACGCATTTCCCGAAAGTAGATGATTTTATAAAAAAAATATTATTCTTCATATCGTTTATTATATTCTGTTCCTTGTCATGTAAATGTAGCAGCTACTTTATTTCAATGAAAAATAATAATATTTTATAATGAATGTTACGCTGTTGTGACGGAACTGGTTGCAGGAAATATTAATTAAAATATTCTAAAATATTAGTTACTACATTAGCTACTGACCATTTATCATAAAAAACGTAAAAATTTTCTTCATTTGTTTCCACCTATAATTTTTATTCATTACTAATATTTGTTGGGGACATTACCGGGTTGATGATGAAAACTATTACTTGTACCATCACTTTACTTTATTCGCTTATAACAAACATATTAACAACCAATTTACAATAAATAATTCAAGACTTCTTCACTACAACTCGTCTGTACTCGAACTGCCCACCGTCACTGTATGTCCGCCATTTTTATAACAATCCAACATGGCGGAAACCAGTGACTAGTATGAGTCAATTGATATTCTTTAATACTTTCATCATAAATAACAGTAAGATAAATCAAAATATAAGGCATTAATAAATAATTACTCTTACAGCTCGGCCATCCTGTTCGAGGCGAGACCCTTCGCCAAAGCTTAATGTGAAATAATTCAAAAGAAAGACAATACCAGTTTATACAACAAAAAAGTGTAGTATAATATGCATTTGAAATAATTCTTAAACAATAGAAATACAAAACATATAACACTTCATACCGATACCTTTACCACATAATTACGATATGCTGTAAGACTGATATTAGCAAAATATTATTTATTTATGGAAAAGTAATTCTCAATTATAATAAAACTATAACTTACGTATACTAAAAATGGATTTTTAAATATTTCTATAAACCTTATCAAGTCTAAAGAAAGAGCATTAATCAGACATAGGCCTGTGAAAAATAAATATATGAATAAGATTTACTTCGATTTAAATTATTGAGATCCAATTAAATTCATTACATTTAATTAAATTCATTACATCCAATTGAATTCATTACATCCAATTAAATTATGATGATTAAATTAATTAGAAGGCATTCACAAGTTATAAACATATTTCAGTAAACAATGCAACACTTCACTGCACACTGCACTCGCGAAACATAAGCAAAAAGAACATATTTACACGATTTTATGATATCACCACCTCATCACATGATTGAACGGAATTCCCGTGCCGCTACGGGGCAATAGCATCATGGGCCACCCAAGCTCTGTCAGCCTGCTGCCGCAGCTGCTCATCATGGACGCTGGATATTGCGCCGCCAGACGCAAGCTCGCATACCATGCCAGCATTTAAGGACTCAGTCGACGATCGAAAGAGGTATCTTTACCCTGACCCTCTCTCCTGGGCACTCCTGGGTCGGAAGTGAATCTACACCCCGACCCTCTCACCTGGGCACTCCTGGGTGGTAAATGAATACCAGACCCTGGCCCTTTCACCTGGACGCTCCTGGGTCCTTGATCTGAAACTTGCAACACTTTCTTTAGAAACATAAAATTTCGACTGTCTTCGAAATTATGGTAAAATTATTATGGTTCGGTAATCAATTCAATAAGTCACAATGTATTGATAGTCGTTATGATTAAATAAATTATTGTCGTCACTTATTAATATATCGCTATACTGAGTTTAGTATATTTAAGATTTTTCTGATTTATGCAGTATATACATCTGCAGAATCTTTAAATACTCAAATAACCCGTGATTAATGAAATATCGTGCCTAATTATTTATTTACCATTTGTAACGTATTATACATATTATATTAAACAACTATTTAAGCACCATCGCAAATACGACTATGGTGCACGGTATTTTTTTTTATTCTGTTATCATTATTACTTTTTTTAGGTTCTAGTTAAGATTGATGCAATAGTATGTCGAAATAGAAAACTTCTTTATATATTGGGAATATAATTAATGTAAGTTAATTCCAAGTTATTTTATTTAGGTTATAGGCCCATATAAGTGGAATTAAATTGATCTGTATTTCTGATTATACACGGTGTTTCCGGTATCACTCAAAACCTCAGACACCCCAACTGATTTTTATTTTTTTAAACTCATCTAGAGTATTCATCTTTTAATCTGATCGTTACTTTTTTTTAAATTGAATTTTTAATTTTCTGTACAGCTCTACTTGACTTTTAGCTCTACACTCAATAAAATAATTGCTAACTACCATCATAAACCATAGGACTATTTATTTGTGTACGTTACTGCAACGACATAAGGTTTACCAATAGACAGCTAAGATGTCACTGTAAAACACTTTAAAGCTTTGTCACAGTAAACTTCAAATTGGACAGGTAATCGCAGTAAGCAAATAAACTCAATATTCAAAATGACAAGGTTGTAATTAGGTAAGAGTTGAATTTGTTATGACTTATGATAAACATTAAGATTGAACTGACAAACAACGTCAAACTAGTAGCGGAAAAAATAATCGTCCATGTAACCAGCCAGTATTAATACCCCTAAATACTGAAAAAAAGGTAAACAACCTCTAGCAATGCGATATACACAATGTTGTATTACGAGTACAATAGAATGGGCACGTAAAAAAATAACTAATAATACTAATTTAAATAAAAATATTACCCCCATCAAGATATAGCTCAATCGATTCTACTCTCGATTCTACTCTCGATTCTGAATAAACTGTTTTCAGGTTTTTAGTGTTAAGTGAAACACGGTGTAGTTAAAATAAGGTTTTGTCAAAGAACTTTTGAGATTCATTTTTGTCAACAAGTTAATATGATTGTCACATGTTTCTATTGCTATTCGAATTGCTATTTATTATAGCGACAGCCGTTAGATATTATATACTTATGCAATGTGGCTGCAATGACATAGATAAGGTATATGAATAATCATTATTCGTACTGCTTACAAGCTGTGGGGTTTTCATATAATTATCAACTTTCCACATATACATCAAGTATAACTTTATTTTCCATGAAAGGCTATTGCGAATTTAGACAATGAATATTATGTTGGGTTTCTACATTTTAGTTTTATTCCTGATATCTATGAAATGGGTTTATACATTGAACCTTTTATATTATTCTTAACGAATGTAAGTATATCGCAAAATATTTGTCTTACAAAGAGTCATAACAGATACTTGGATAGGTCTCTTCATAACCGATACGAGGTATATGTACTTGACTTTTAGTATGTACCAAATATATCACCAACAAAATATGCTAAGTAATAAGTATAAGTTGCGTATGTTATTCAAATTTATTGTTAGTTCTGATTCAAGCATAATAATTTAAAACATAATGTTCTTTGTTACTTTATTTTTGAGAATGAGCACCCAAGGTTATATTACACATAAAGAACTAGATACGGGTAGCCAAAAGAGAAAAATGTAATTACTGTACTACTTAACCAATCAAAAAGTCGCCATAATTGTAATGTTTGACATTGTCGATCATAATATAAATTATTAAAGATTGAAGTGTACTTTTATATTAATGAAATAAATAAATCAAAGTTATCTAATGCAGCGATATTCGCGGTATAATGTGAATAAAACTAATTAATAACCGCTTTATGAAACATCATCGCAATGTAGTTTGAGCGATTTAAGCTTTCTGAAGAAAAACCAAGAACTGCATATATATTATAAGCCATGAGACCAGAATTTATGCATGCATTATAGCGATGTACTTGTGTTCAATTAATATTATATATATATATATATTTTTTAATTAAATAACACATTATATCGCCTTGAATAATATCGAACTTACGAAGATCTTTTTTTCATTGGAAATCGACAAAATGATCTATCATATCATTAAAGTAATCATTTTTATATAATACGGGCAAGCGAGATTACGTGTCCGTCTAATAATAGGTTGGTTTTCCGTGTTACTAAAATCACATAACGCATATACTCTCATAATGTCATTGATAAAACAATTTTTTTTTTTAGATGCTTTTGTAGGTATTTATGAACATAGTAAAATTTTTAACTCAAATAATAAAAACACTCATGAATATGGCATTGCGCCTAAAATTATCTGTAATTGACTAACATTTTATTTAAGTTTTCCCAACTACATATCCCGATTGTTAACGTAAGGCGTGTAATGAAATATTAGAATATTATTTTTGGTTGATTATTTTGAATCGATTGCTTATATCAGTAAGAATTCTACTACTTATATTATTGTTTAATGTATTATTTATTAAGATTAAAATTAAACGGTAGCACGTTCATCAACGTGTATTAAAATTAAAAGCTTCGCACGTACATCTACGCGCTTCAAAAGACGCACGTTCATCCACGCGCTTAAAATACTCGCACGTCCATCCACGCGCTTAAAAGACTCGCACGTTCATCCACGTGCTTTACACTAACACGTCCGTCCACGTGCATCAAACATTGATTCCATAAGACACATGTTACATTGTGCCATAGGTATCCTCCTTGTTGATATCTACCAATAAGTACCATAATAGCGTTAATTGTATACCTTGTACTACGATCAAAATATTTTATTATTCACGCGTTATTACTTATTACATGATTATGAGTTATGACCAACTTACATATTGACCGTTCTTTTACATGATTATGACCAACTCTACATATTGACGGTTCTTTTACATGATTTTGACCAACTCTACATATTGACCGACATGATTAATACACCTATTAATATAACTCTTGATAATGACTGACTCTACATCTGACTCTACATCTGACTCTACATCTGACTCTACATCTGACTCTACATCTGACTCTACATCTGACTCTACATCTGACTACATCTGACTCTACATCTGACTCTACATCTGACTCTACATCTGACTCTACATCTGACTCTACATCTGACTCTACATCTGACTCTACATATGACTCTACATATGACTCTACATATGACTCTACATATGACTCTACATATGACTCTACATATGACTCTACATATGACTCCAATTGTGAAGTGATGTCATCTCATTTGCCTTAATTATCACCATTGCAATATATAAATCATCATTGCAATTAATATTGAATTAGTGTTATTTCAGAAACAAACAATGATATCATTGATTAAATTCACAGCATTATACATTAGTTGTCGATTTCCCATCGAATACATACCCATGATCATCATGGTAATATACGAAGAATGATTTGATATACATTGATCAGATACTTGCGCCATCACTGGCCATTGTAGAATGGTAATAATAAATGCCTGCCGTCAACAAGCAAGAGGAGACCAAGCACTTCAATTTTCATGGAATTAAACTTCGTAAAATCTATAACACAGTTAAAATATTTGAGATTTATACTAATGATGATTGATCATATAAAGAAAAACATTTTTGTTTTATAACGAGTTACTACTCGTATATCCGAAAATGATTTCACGAACGACCAGAGGTGACCAAACTTTTTTAAAAGAAATGATAACGATCATATTATTAGATTTTTGTTATAGATTGACAACTGCTATAACGATAAACATGTTTTTTTAAAACGACTTGACGTACAACATATGCTTCACAGATGAAGATTTAGAACTTAGTTTGATTGGAAATAAACGTTATATGGTAATATTCAATCATGTTCTTGCCAATCAGATTAAACATAGCAAAACTTTAATTTTCTAGTTACGGTTAAGCTTAAGACTTCCTTTTTACAATAAGAAGTCACATTATTAAAACAGATGGATATACAATCCGGCATTTTAATACAATAAAGTAAATTTCATTAAATTTTAAATTCAGTGACAGAATTGAATGACAGTGACACAACTTCGATTTAACGATTAATGTAATGGATTCGATTCACACAAAGTATTTAAAAACTTAGTCCAGGATTTGGGCACGGTCCGGCATTATGCCACGTGTCAGATGGAAATGACTTTTGTATACATTAAAAATACTATGATCAATATCGTACTTAACGCATCAAATATCAAGTAACCCTGTATTATAATTTTCAATTTGAACTAAAATCAACATGTCATAATATGTATACCTACATATTTTTTTTTACCAATATTGTGTCCCTTGACTCAAGAAATTGCAATATTAGAATATTTTATGATTACATATTTTTACACAGCTTATATAATTAAATATTTATTTTAAATTGTATTCCAGATCTGTATAATCTGATAAGTTCGAATATGTATCATAATTAAGTAACAAGTATTTGACCCATGATTATTTTCTTACTGGTATAATAAATGTCACCACTTTTCAAAAACCGAGATGTGAATTTGAAGCAAAATTTTGTTATCCGTTTTTAACAACTCGAGGCATTGCTAATACAAAGGAAAAAATCGTTTAATCAAGAGTTTATTCCTATTGACAAAGTGCCAGTTTACTCATAACTCCACGATTTCTTAAAGACATACTGTCACAAATTGACCGCTGCAGCATATCGTAGCGCTTAATGTGTAAAATAATATGCAATTTTCTGAACAAGTTGTGTTCCATTTTGGATTCATAAAAATAAGAAATCGTTATAACTTTTAATAATACACAGTACTGAGGGTAAGTAAATGTAATGATGACATCTTTTTTTTTAACAATAATGTTAAATAATGAGAAGTGATTGACTACTGCACGTTTTATCAATAATTATACTTTTGTTTTATGCGTATTATTGATCTATTGATATAATTTACCACAATTATTTTATTCCATCAGATTTTGCAATATAGTCATGACGGTAGATTATCAAACCAGTTCTACAACGCCAAAGAAAGAAAAATAAATGTCTCACTTACCATAACAATTTCAGTGCACGTTTCGTAAAGTAAGATAATGGTACTTCCACAAAAAAAAACCAAAGGAAAGAAAACCTTACGTTCGTGTGGCGTGGCAAAAATCTTTACCGATTCTTGTTTCGTCCCATTTCTGACCTGTTGGGGACATTACCGGGTTGATGATGAAAACTATTACTTGTACCATCACTTTACTTTATTCGCTTATAACAAACATATTAACAACCAATTTACAATAAATAATTCAAGACTTCTTCACTACAACTCGTCTGTACTCGAACTGCCCACCGTCACTGTATGTCCGCCATTTTTATAACAATCCAACATGGCGGAAACCAGTGACTAGTATGAGTCAATTGATATTCTTTAATACTTTCATCATAAATAACAGTAAGATAAATCAAAATATAAGGCATTAATAAATAATTACTCTTACATATTGTAAAGCAAGCTCCACACTTTGCAAAATATAGAATCTTATTATTCGCAACTATAGAAACAGACAACCAATACAAACTGGCCACGTCAGGCACTGGTCCAACAAAAAACCGGCCAAGAGCGTGTCGGGCCACGCTCAGTGTAGGGTTCCGTAGTTTTTCGTATTTTTCTCAAAAACTACTGAACCTATCAAGTTCAAAACAATTTTCCTAGAAAGTCTTTACAAAGTTCTACTTTGGTGATTTTTTTCATATTTTTTAAACATATGATTCAAAAGTTAGAGGGGGGGGACGCACTTTTTTTTCCTTTAAGAGCGATTATTTCCGAAACTATTAATATTATCAAAAAATTATTTTAGTAAACCCTTATTCATTTTTAAATACCTATCAAACAATATATCACACGTTGGGGTTGGAATGAAAAAAAATATCAGCCCCCACTTTGCATGTAGGGGGGGTACCCTAATAAAACATTTTTTCCCATTTTTTATTTTTGCACTTTGTTGGCGTGATTGATATACATATTGGTACCAAATTTCAGCTTTCTAGTGCTTATGGTTACTGAGATTATCCGCGGACGGACGGACGAACGGACGGACGGACGGACGGACGGACGGACGGACGGACAGACAGACATGGCGAAACTATAAGGGTTCCTAGTTGACTACGGAACCCTAAAAAGCGATTAAACTATGAGCTTTTTTAACTATAAAACTCCCGTGAGACTCATACATATTTAAAAATATTTTAAGCGGGTTACTCACGTATTAAGTCGATATAGCGTTCGACATGTTTCGGTTCAATTTCGAGAACCTTTCTCAAGAGTAGCGACCCCGCCTTTACATGTCGAGAGCGCGACGCATACTGCGGGCGCTTGCTCGGTGCGCGCGGCTGCTGAGGACGGGCGCAGGGGTCGGCGGCGCGGGCGACGTCACCGTGGCGAGATCGGAGCTACCCACTATGTTACTTTTGTCAAAAGCAGGATTGCACACAACACTTATTACGTCACTTGTTAAGGGTGCGTTTACACTGGGGACCGACGTAGTGCCTAGAACTGTTTTCCAACTAGGTGGCACCGACCAACCACTGTCACGATTGAAATTGGGATGACGACTAATTTCTATAGCTTCCCGTATTTTCCGCTGAACGAAGAACTTTTCTCGCGCCAGTACGGTTACCCTATCAAATCTTACATAGTGCGTCGTGTCCGAATCCAATACGTGTTCTGTCACCGTAGAGCTGTGGCTGTCCCGGCCCTTCATACTACGTATGTGTTCAGAAAGCCTTGTCGAGATGTTCCGGCCGGTCTCTCCAATGTATGACTTCCCACAGGAACACGGGATCCTGTACACCCCGGGAACGTTTAAGGGCTCCTTGTCTTTTGGCGAACGCATCCATTTCCTGAGCTGCGTGTGAGGACGGAAAATCGTCTTGATGCTATATCTTCGGCGTAACAAGTGTCCGATCTTATCCGTCACTCCCTTGATGTACATCAACACATTGGTGACATTGAGGAGCCCTTAAACGTTCCCGGGGTGTACAGGATCCCGTGTTCCTGTGGGAAGTCATACATTGGAGAGACCGGCCGGAACATCTCGACAAGGCTTTCTGAACACATACGTAGTATGAAGGGCCGGGACAGCCACAGCTCTGCGGTGACAGAACACGTATTGGATTCGGACACGACGCACTATGTAAGATTTGATAGGGTAACCGTACTGGCGCGAGAAAAGTTCTTCGTTCAGCGGAAAATACGGGAAGCTATAGAAATTAGTCGTCATCCCAATTTCAATCGTGACAGTGGTTGGTCGGTGCCACCTAGTTGGAAAACAGTTCTAGGCACTACGTCGGTCCCCAGTGTAAACGCACCCTTAACAAGTGACGTAATAAGTGTTGTGTGCAATCCTGCTTTTGACAAAAGTTACATAGTGGGTAGCTCCGATCTCGCCACGGTGACGTCGCCCGCGCCGCCGACCCCCCCTGCGCCCGTCCTCAGCAGCCGCGCGCGCCGAGCAAGCGCCCGCAGTATGCGTCGCGCTCTCGACATGTAAAGGCGGGGTCGCTACTCTTGAGAAAGGTTCTCGAAATTGAACCGAAACATGTCGAACGCTATATCGACTTAATACGTGAGTAACCCGCTTAAAATATTTTTAAACTATGAGCTATTGGCGTTAGAAACGAACAAAAGATAGTCGCTCCCGTGTAAATAAAAGAGAGAGCGATTTGGGCCATTTTTTCATTCAAAGTTGTCCACACCACTTTTTTTGTGACATGGGTATTTTTTACTCGATTCATACTCAGAATCGCGAGATCATGTTCGATCCTGATAGGAGAATAAAAATGTCCCAAGATTTCCATACATTTTCAAACCTTCCATTCCGTTACCGCAATACAAAATCTATGAAAAAATGGGAACGGAATGGGAAAAAACCTTGGGACACTTTTTTTCTCTTGTCAGGATTGAAAGAGCTCGCGATTCTGATTGGAAACCACATAAAAATTTCCAAATCCAAAAAAAATGTGGAGTGGACAAGTTTGAAAAAAAATGGCCCATATAGTTCATACGAACTAGCTCGCGCTATGATATGCGTCTCTTTGGGACCAGTGCCTATATTCGCAGTTTCGCGCACTAGTGTGAAACAGGCATAATATAAACGACCCCGTTCAAGTCAATGAATCTTCGCAAAGATTTACAATAATTAATACAATTTATCTACTCACGATCCGCTCTCTCCGCTTACGAAACTAAAAGCACTCGTATATAATAAAATGATGCGTCTAAATACATTTTGAAATATTAATTACACATGATAATCATCTCGATGTGTTTCTGTAAATCTTCTAGACCTGTTTTCGGTTTTTTATTACGCTTTGGGTGTTTTTGGTTACTCGGTTTTATCACTCAAATCGTTGATGACATTCCGGCAGACCATTGTCGGTTGGCGCGGTTTTTTATTTTTTAATCGTGAGGCGTTTTTAACTTGAGTTTATGTATTATGGGAACAAAATATCTTTATTTACATGACCATATTTACATAATTATATAAGAAACTAATACTAAATGGGAACCGATTTTTAGAAATTCGGTCATTCGATTTTGTAAATTTTGTTCATATCTTCACTACTAGGCATTCTAACATTCTACGAATAGTATCAAAAACGCTAGCTGCCAATAAAGTTCAAAATACTAGCGCTCGTTTTTATCAAAACTAGCTTTTCATCGTTTTCCACGAACTTTTCCGAATGGCGAAATCGCGTGTTCGATATTCAAAAATCGGTCCCCAGCTTTTCAATGTCGTTGGTTAGGGTAAAAGGGTAAAAAGTATCACATAAAATTTCAACACAATATTACGACATGCATGACCATTAATTTACGTCAGTCAATTTCCGTTCCACACCGATTTGTTCGCTGTTCCGCCAATATTAGTAAAATACTACCTTGCTAATTGACAGCAAGCAATAGCCAAACTATAATACAATAAAACGTACTTTAAATATTTGGCGAGTACCCAACGCAAATACAAAATTGCGGGTGTCGTCCGTTTCCTGCTAAAACAAGAAGTGCAGAGAATCTTTAATAGATGGCGCTGGGGACGTGAGCTTCCGCTTGCAGCACTGATGTGCTCGCAAGTGCTTTGTATTTTTAATCGGGTAATATTTCAAAATGTTGACAATGTATTTTATGAAATAAGGTTAGTGAAGTGAAGAGACGATGAGTAAAAACAAGTTTGAATTAATTTGCAGGTATGAGTGTTCTAGTTTTATTTCAATTTGGTTGTTGTGTGCAATTTAACTTTTTTAAAAAAGTAGGTATTACGTTGAATACAGACCAAATTGTCCAAATATTATTTTTTTTTTTTTATCATTGTAAAAGGACCAACTAAGTACTGAAATTCAGCGTGGACATGTTTTTTGCCACTACGGCAAAAAAAACAAATATCGATGCAAGAATCCGAATCCAGGTTTCTACTGTACCTATTCAAAAGTTCATCTTATGAGCCATGAGCTTGAAATAAATGAAGTTGAATTTGTTTTAATTTTAAAAGTATTATTAGGTTTTGGAAAATGAGAACTGAGAATATTAAAAAAAAACTGGATTCAAAGATAGAATATTATTTTTATTTATTTGTTATACGTAATATTACTTATAGCAGTTACTTGTACAGTGTTTTGCAATAAATGCAATAAACTACTTTTCTATTATTACCTCATATTTTCGCGCAAATCACTGCGCGAGCGCACAGCATCGCGATTCGCGGTCTGCCGTAGGATGTTATAAATTATCCAACCGCGTGTCAAATTAATTCGAGGAATGTCCTCTTTGAGTGGTGCATCTTCCGCACGTGGATTAATCGCGCAACTTACTCAGATCAACGCAGAAACGTCACAAGTCCGGTAAAATTCGAACGGTTAACAACTTTAGTTCTAGTTGGTAGAAGTAGGATTGGTATAAAACATAGATGGTATATAAAACGTTTTTAGTTTGAGTGGGTTGGCGAATCCGTCAGCTCTAGCGGATGTCGTGATCTGACCTAATTTCTGGAGATGCGATCTTTTGTATAAAATTTAATATTTTCAGACAGGTTTAGATCGCTGTGTGATCCATCGTAATATCGATGCTCTAGACGGGCTAAATGAGTCAAAACTCAAAGTCGAGGTGGTAAGCGGTACCTAAATAAAGAATGAGGAGGCACACTCTAAGGTTATGACAGATGGCGTCACCCTATTAGTGCATTGCACTTGCATTGCACAGATAAAGAATTTCATACGTGAGCGAGAAGATGATATGTTTTTTCTCTCTCTCACATATAAATGACAGTGATGCCTAGACCCGAAGTTCCCGCAACAGACATAAACTAACATGGCATGCCGCCGTGGCACATTGTTAACTCGGTAAAGAGGGATGGGGATAAAATGTCAGTGTGCTCCTCATTTGATAATTATGAGTGAATTTGTTAATTTTACAAATCAAAATATCAATGAATGCGATAATTTGAGATTCAATAGTTTAAAAACAAAGCATATCTTTTATCAGAGAATATACTAGACTAACATAGGTAGGCATATCCACCAAAAGCTATCGACAAAAATGCCTTTAAAGTTATGTATGTAGAATAAAATAAACTAATAAATCAAACCCCATTTCTATTTCCGTTAACATAATCAATCCTCAACGTGTCACCTGTCGTCAAATTACTTAGTTTAATTGGAATGAAATATATTTAGGAGATACCAGCTTCGCGCAGCTAAACTATGTGAAACTATTACCCGTGATATTTATGTACCAATAAAAACTTCAAGAAAAGAGTAGTGGTCACTGTCGCATCAATGCTCGCCGGCCTAGTCGAACCGAATGACAATCGTTGGCCGTTGCCGATCGAAGCGCCCCCTAGCTCTGTATAGAGATAGCCGACGATAACGATATTATAGGCTACTTTCCTCCTAGTCAAATCAGCTTCTTTTTAGAACTGTCAAAACGATTTTAAACGACTTGGTAATATGGAATTAATATGAAATCGAATTGAGTGACGTCACGGTCAACTGATTTACTTTATATATTTCTATCTGATTTATAAAATATAAATTGGAGTTAAAATAACTTCTGTCCCTGTTTTTCTTATAATTATCTGATGCTTTATTTCGTGCATGGTATAATAGTTATTTGTTATACAAGGGGGCAAAGTTGTATTTTAACGCCGAGTGTGGAATTGAAAAACGAGCAAGTGAAAGGATTCTATAGTTGAACCACGAGCGAAGCGAGTGGTTCGAGAATAGAATCTGAACTTGCGAGTTTTTTAACACACGAGAAGTAAAATACATTTGCACCCGAGTGTAACACAAAACTTTTCCCTTCACTATAGCGAGGAAACTACAACGCAAAAAATGCGTTTATCACTGCTTCTAGTAGTTTCATAGGTGGTAAATGATCTTTATTACTAGATTTACCTACTTTTATCAATTTTAAAGCAGTTAATTTGATTTTATTCAAGGTCAAATTACTTTACCCACTAGTGGATAAAATGCGTTTTTACCCGCTGGTATTAAAGGACAAAACACGTGTTTCCGAGCTAGTGAGGGGAAAAATATTTTATGTACAGTCAAGTTGCCTATTGTAAGAGTTTATACATTTGGCTACGTACTCTGTACGCACAGTATTTAGTATTGAGTTTACGACGGCTCATAATAAAGTACGCCTATATGATTGGCTTGTATGTTCGCTGTTTATTAGCCTCATTATGATTTGTGAAATAATTGTAACATTACAACACAAGTTACGTAATGTTAGCACGTCTGTGTAGCAATCGGAGATTGATATATGCTTTACGATGTGTTCTTGTAAGTTGCATTGTATTTTTGTTTCTCTCGGCAGTTTTTTTTTTCAACTTATAAGTTATGAAGTAGATACGTATTTGAACTATAATTAAACTAACCTATAGTTAGGTTTAGGTACCTAAACCTAACTACAGACTCTATGAATTAACGGAAAACAACGTAGAATACTTCTATCTTAAGCGTCCACAACGCACTTGCTACTGCGTTGTTGCATGTGTCTATTAATAGGTATCATTAAGAAACATAAAATTTAATTTAAATAACACCATAACAGTTAAATATTTAATTTCTCTTTGTAAACCTGTTTATCCCAATTAAATCAAACAAATTCTGTATCTTATTAGTTGACATCTAAATAACATCGAAAGCAAATATCAAGAATTATCCGAATTATAACAGCATTAACATAGTTTTCCTATATATAAATGTGTTATTTCCACCATGAACTACACACATGAGTTTCCACGTGAGTTTTCAACCTTCAAGAAAATTATAGGTCGAAAGCATTAAGTCACGGAAAATATGAGTTTTAGATTATTCACGGTTAGTTTCATTATACCTACTTATATTGACCGGGATTAGGGTTGCAAAAAACGGTTTTTTTCCTGGCTTGAAAAAAAACATGAAAAAAAACCGTGAAAAAATCAGTTTTTTTTTTGGAGTATATTTTGTATATTTCAAAGTAGGTAATACTTTTATACGGTTTTTTAGACTTAATGTTAACTATTAAACGAACTTAATCAAATAAATTTAATTTCTGGTCTTATAAAAGTAACATTTACGAAATTTGTAGTTGGTAGTTATCAGTATTCTGCCCTGCTAAGCCGAGTGGCGCTATCTCAAAACCAAATGATTTTGAAAATGGAACTGTCAGTTATAGATACTTAAGTATAAGTTAGCTATGGATTTTCGTTTGAGATAGCGCTTTTCGGCTTATCAATAATTTACTGTTGGCAACACCATCGCCTCTCCACGCTGCACGCCGCATCGGGGATTCCCCAATAAACGTTTGTATACTGAATGTTAATCGAATTAAAATGTACGTTATTGTTATTGAAACACGTTACAACTCACGAAAAACCGTTATTGTCGGATTATTTGTTCATCTGAAAAAAAACATATTTAGAAAAAAAACCCTGGTGCTCGGTTTTTTTTTTCATAATTCTGAAAAAAAAAACATTTTTTTTTTTTCTATTTGGAACTCTAACCGGGATCCTAATCTACACAACTTTGACATCCACCCGTCACTTCAGTTTTCCGTGATCATGATGCATAACGCAACTGTGGCGAATGCGATGCGGGTAACTAAGGCCTTATTGAGATAAGTCCGGTTTCCTGACGATGTTTTCCTTCACCGAAAAGCGACTGGCGAATATCAAATGACATTTCGCACATAAGTAAGTTCCGAAAAACTTATTGGTACGAGCCGAGGTTCGAACCCGCGACCTCCAGATTGAATGTCGCACTCTCTTACCGCTAGGCGAGCAGCGCTTTTTTTTTCTATCGAGGAACGTTTTTAAAACGCATAATTAGTACCACAGGTGTGTGAAACGTAACGACAACGACAAGTTTACGACATTCCGGCGACATTCCTTCACTCTTAATCTTTATTAATGAATTCATCATAATAAAATGTCGGTCCGTTTGTGGATCTAAATCACGTTATCGAAATGTTGTGTTATTTAGGCCTTTCTGATATCTGGGAGGTAACGAGTAATTTAAAACCGCATGCATGTTTTTTTATTACCACATGGTGTAATTTAAATATCAATATAACGATTAAAACGACAAGTTTACATCATAAATAAAAAAACATTCCGGCGACATTACAGTTTGCCCTTCTTCAGCGATTACTTTTTGAAAAATATTAAGCCTTTATTAATGCTGGAAAAATCATGCCAATTATTAAAACGTCCGGGATAGTAAAATGTGGTACATTATTCCGGGATACTTTGTTTTTGTCGCAAAATTAGGAAACTATCAGTAAAATCACGTTATCGAACAGTGTTTTATTTAACTATAGATCAAATAGAACCGAAAAAGTCGATTTTCGAATATATCATATCATATTTTGAAGCCGTGAGATACCGTGATATAATCCAAACGCGTCTGTCGCAACCACGCAGTGGTTTCTATGAGCGTGTTTGACGGTGAGCTTAACGCGGCAGCGGAACTTCTTAAGGGTTTACTGTGATGCGGGTAAGTTTATTTATATTAAATTTGTATCATAATTGTCTTATAGTTATTAAAAGACATTTATATCATCTTTTCAAATTAATTTAAAGCATATTTTAATTAAAATACCCGCTCCCGGAATAATGTACACCATTTTGACGCGGTGTACATAATTGCGGGAGTATCCCGGAATAACGGAAACACAGTCCGCAATGTTTTTATGTTTTATTACTATTTGCGGTGAAGTATATTTATATATTTGATGTAAATTTATTGAGTAAAGATCGTGACATAATTACGGTACATATATTTTTTAGATTTTAGTCTCATAATTGAGTACGAAATGTATACTCGTTGAGTAATACGTGCGAAATATTGGAGTGTGGCATCGACATTAAATTTGTTTTATTTCACAAAATTAAAGCACAAAGGTTACTTATTTCGATGTTTTGAGTATAATTGTTATATAATCTTCCAATGTACTAAGAAAAAATTCTTGTTTGTCTTTTAATATAGCCTTCGTTTTGACTGCCGTAATTAAGTACACGACTTTATATGAGTGTATCTTATTCCGGTATGCCTATATAAAGTATATTAAAATATAAAAACACAAAATAAGGTATAGAGACCCGACTATTATGTTTTTAAACTTCCTTAGTTAGCTAAAAATCTTTATACCGCATATTGGTTTGTCCGTCAGTCAGTCTGTCCGTCTACGATTTAGCTCAACCATTATTACTACTAGAAAGCTAAAATTTACATGAGGATAATACATAATAGGATAGACATATATAAATATAAAATAGTACAAATTAGTCAGACAGTCAATCTGTGTAAGAACGGCCTATAATATTTATTTATTGAGTACTATTTATTTATATATACATAATTGAATAACGTATCACCACCATATATGTATACGGAATTCTACGTTTAGCTCAGTGATCACCAGTACCAAAAAACTGAAATTTTCACGAGTACCGTGCAATTTTTATAACCGGCAATAGCTTCTGGATTGAAATTAAATTTTGAAAAAAATACCCGACATTGTAAAGCGTTTTTCATCAAACATGGCTAAGAACACTCTCGACTAATTCAGCTTTCAAACGAAAAAACTAATCTAATTTGGTTCATCCATTCGAAAGCGATGCCTTAGACAGACAGTAAAACTTATAACACCCTGTCATTATATCATACAATAGTTATACCGTAAAATATCATATTTCCCATCCCACCCCAACCCATCAAAACATTGCCAATTATAAAAAATACACTCTGTATAAGCATCTATCAAAACGATATGTGCATTTATATATTTATGTAAACAATATTTTTAATTAGTTTTTTTACATTATGCTTCAACAACGTGGACTTTAAAGGTATCCCGTAATTACGTACAACGACTCCCGGAATTGAAGCCATACCAAAATTGTATCCCGGAATAATGGGCAAACTAAGGGTTAAGTAAAACAACGGTAATTTCTATAAATTAGAAGTTACGATGCAAAATAGTGTCTTAAATCCATCGTAGAAGACTTATCCTTAAAATAAAATAATTAACACGACTAGAAACTTCACATTTTTTTTACAATCCTCACTCAAAGTAGGAAACGTCTTAAGTTCCCGTAATATGGGGCAGTTACCTTAAGTGCCTATGTTGTCGTCCAGGAATATGCAAATTATTGTCTTTACAAAAACCCACAGTTTTCCTGAAATTGTCAGAGATTTCTTATGACAAAGGCGTTAGGTACTAAAATACTTTGTGTTGTAATTTAACTAAAATTGGTGTCTCCGACCCCCCTAGATGTGTTAATCTCACTTAACGACCATTTTACAGCTCCGTTCACAAATAACCTTAATTTACAGCGCAGCTTAGCATCGCTACTGATGGACGTTCCCATACAATTAGTGGACACCAGCTTTTTATTTTCTCTAATGTAATAAAATTGTGTAATCCGCATAGTTTTGGAGTTCTTGATTTATGTTTACGAGTATGCTTGACGCCCTACGTATACTTAAATGGATCCAAATATAGATACGAACACGTTTGCCAAAAATATATCTATAAAACAGAAGCTATGAGTAAACTTTATTATGATTTTCGTTTAGATTAGGTATTTGAAATTATCAAACATTCTAAGTGAATCCATACTGTACAGAAATCCATATTGCTTAAAAAACTCAATACTGCTTATAAAAAGTAATATCAAGATGAATGGTTAACAGAACAGAATTAACTTGGTCTGACCCTGAGTATTTAGTATATACCTAGTGCGACAGAGACCAAACCCTCTTCTAGCGATTTAAATCCCTGAGTATAGAAAAATACCGATATATGATGAACCATAACATGTGTTTAAGTATAAATAATAACGTCCCACTTTAAATAATAGGGACGTTTTACCAAACTTCAACACGTACCTACTTAATGTTGGTTTATATTGAAGTGCGGGGTGGTTGTTTCCATTAATTTTTCATAATCTAATAAAATACCAAATTAACCAATCCCTTTCTCTCTTCCAGCATCCTCTTGGGGCCAATCGCCAGCCGAGGACACCGAAAAGGCCAAACTCGTCCGCCAACCGAAACGCGACGAGGCCGGAAAACCCCATATAAAGCGACCAATGAACGCCTTCATGGTCTGGGCTAAGGACGAACGCAGGAAGATCCTGAAAGCCTGTCCCGATATGCACAACTCGAACATATCCAAGATATTGGGGGCGAGGTGGAAGGCGATGTCCAATGCTGAGAAGCAGCCGTATTATGAGGAGCAGTCGAGACTGTCAAAGCTCCATATGGAGAAACATCCTGATTATAGGTGAGAGCTGTTTCTTTTTGGCTTACATTCTGGTGCCCCGTCGCCAGAAACTTTACACAGTTTATATGCGTTAAGCGAATGTCTCTTTAGCTGGCATAAGAAGGTATTAAAGAGAATAAATGTGATTGTAGGTATATTTTTGAGCCTTAAAGAAAGCTCTAAAACGTATTTTTGATTGATTTCTTTCTACCTGTTCTTTTATGTCGATATTGCCGATTCTTCTTCTGTTTATTACTCTGATTTTTTTCTCACTTGATTGTCCCATCAAAAAATGAGCGCTGGAAGTCACCAGTAACATGCAGAAATCTGATTATTTCGTGGCTTCAATAGTTTCCTTCTATGTTTTTGTTGTAACTAAATCGTCTCTCTGAGTTTACGAATAAAAAATTGTTCTATTCTGTTTTCAAGCCAACCTTCTTATGTATGTATGTGTGATGTGTCAAACCTATATTGATAAATAACCTCTCCTTCCAGGTACCGGCCGCGGCCCAAGCGAACCTGCATAGTCGACGGCAAGAAAATGCGGATATCAGAATACAAGAACCTGATGCGCACGCGCCGCCAGGAGATGCGGCAGCTCTGGTGCCGGGAGGGGGGCAGCGAGCTCGGTTTCCTCCCCTCGCTTTCATCCCCCGGGCCTTCGAATTCTTCCCCCCCTCCGAATGGGGGTAACTATATGAACCCCGGATTCTCCCCGCCATTGTCTCCGCGATCGGAGGATTGAGGGACGGCGCGCGGCTGGCCCTACCCCCACGCCGCGCCCCTCTCCCTTCCCCCCTCTCACCACCCTTGGTAACTTAACTTCTAGGTCTTCTAGAGGTATGGAACATTATTTGTGCTACTCGCCTCAAAACTCAGGCGATATCGATGCCAGTGTCACGATTGGATCTCTCTCGTTTTTACAAAATGTCTATAATTATGAGATTATTCCATTAGTGAAATAAGTCTTGGGCCCTTTAGGGGTTGGAATATTTGGCGTTTATGTAAAATTGTGCCAAACGTATAACCAACAATTAGGGAATTAGAAAAGTGTATATAACTTCAATATTTAAAAAGTCTTCGGGCATGTACATACGTCATTGTAGATAACTTTTTGGCTTATGTAGCGTAAGTTTCAGAGATTAGAACTATCTAGGTACCTTTTAACTGTTGTAAACTTGGAGTGTTCCGAGGATTATGTATGTAGACGCTTTAGATTAAAATCGAGAATATATCAAACCAAAAATTCGAAGCGTATGCTTGAAAATTGTAGTGTTTTGAACACAGAACTGTTTAGAATCCAGTGAGATCTGTTAAAGCATAATGATTGTAATAAAGTAATAATCTTAATACTCATAGGTTTAGTAGAAATCGCTACTATTGTAAGATACAGGTTAATTGGTATTTGTAAGAATAGTGAAAATTGTTTATCATTTTCTACGGATTTTTTTGAATCTTTATAAAAGATTGTGTTTGAACCAGTGTGCACAAAGCTTTACATGGTTGTCAATTCAATAATTGTCAATTGTTTTTATACAAACCAGTGTTTTTTTACACGAGATTATTTTTCGCCAAGCAGGCTTGGCCTCTAAATGTAGTATTAATATAGAGTTACAATTTGACGTGACTACCAATTCTGACATCAAATTCCATTGGTATTTTATTGTAAACTGAAAAATTGTAACCATATACAATTTTGACATAGTTCCATAAATGAGCCAATCCATATAAAGCAATAGATTTTTTGTTTGAAACAAGGACTTAGACACTAGCGCCATCTGTGGGGCTGTTATAATAATCAATAAGGAGTTATCTATGAAGTAGTGTCAACGCGTACGGTTGTCTATTTTTTGGTTTTAGCAAAAATGTATTAATTTTTAAAATTTATATTGGCTGGATTATTTATGTGTAATTATGTCAAGTTTGATAAAATTGGCACGAGTGTAGATACGGTATTATCCCCACCGCCCCGTGGGTTATTATTAATAAAATTAAAAAGTTCGCTTTATCAAATCGTGCAATTTACATTATTAGGAAATAGTCTAAGCTATAGGTACAAGCATAATAAATAAAGTGTCATTACTTAGAAAAAGGGACTTACGAAATGTTGGCTCTAGCCAAGCCCATTGGTTCATTTTCCCATAAGACGACACAAAATTTAGCGTTTATAAGTACAATACAATGTTGTATAGATATTTAGATATAAACCGTGGTTGTTTGACGTTAATTGCCATTTATAATTTTTGTTATTTATTTTTCTTAAAGTTTTCGTTTCTCTTTTTTATTTGTAACGCTGTATGCCAGTAATGAGATGCGTAGTCTAGTGTAAGAGTAAATTAAAAAAAATGTGTACGTGGATTAATGTTTATGGACTAAGTAGTGTGTATTTCTTAGTAAATGTGTAAGGGTTTAGACAGTGCCGTTAAATTATTTATTTTTATGTTGAATACATGTAAATACGCGATATTTGATGGTAAACGTTAGTGATGTGGTTGTTTAATTATTGATACTTAATACTTCACCTCTGGATGTGTCCATTTTCTTTTCATTCCATTCTTTTTTGCAATGTTTTGATCCTCTTGGGTACGGAAAGCAAAATCGTTCTAAAATGTAAACTGGTTTAATCCTAACTAATGTGTCAGAAATCTTATACCTAATAAATAATTTGTACAATATGGTAAAAATGACGACATTACATGTCGTCCCTTTTAAATCAATTTATGTAGGTATGAAAACGGGACGACATTGTAATGTTGGCATTATAAATTTTGACTCTTTTTTTTTAGCAGAAATATATGACTACGTGCCATGTTGCGGAATGTTGCATTAGGGTAATTCCGAAAGTCATCTAATTACGAAAGTCACATAAAAATCACCATTATTTCCATCATATCAAGATTCCCCTTTCGGAATTACCAGAGCATTTTTGTCATTCGGAGTTACCCTAATGCACCTTAGACGTATTTTCTTATTATACTGAATGAATAACAGCGCCTGCAGGCCTAGCACATGATGGCCGCGGGAGTAAGTCGCCGCGAGATAGACTACCTGTCCTTATGTCATTAATACAATTAGACAAAGACGTGTCATCTATCTCGCGGCGACATACTCCCGCGGCCATCATGTGCTAGGGCTACTGGTCAGGCTTTACACGGCGCGATTTTGCTTCCTACCCAGAAACATCGAATGGAATAGACAATATTGGGAACGGATCTCGAACATATTTTTTCTTAAACATTTTAATACCTATTTATTTTAAAGACAAAATTCTGTATAAGTAGATAATCTTGCCATATTTTTGTTAAAAACGGAAACATCACAGTACTTAAAATAGTAGGTAGTTTAGATTTTTTTATGACTTGTTTTTGTCTATTGTATTTTGTTGAACCACAGTGCACCCGTTTGACTTAGCATTCGAATTTTTTCAAATGTATAAGTAGGTAGATTTTAGGTTTTATTACCTAGTATAAACCAGGCCACATTGTTTAAAATTGTGCCAAAACCCAAAAGTATATTAAAAAGTAAACATTAAAAATACATTTCTTGTTTTATTTTCTTTAGTTATAGTCAGACATACTACCAAAATCGGATTCTACATAATGTCCATGCTACCCTATTAAGTGCGTTTGCACATTATCCGATCCGATAATGGATGACAATACCCCTCATGAGGGCACCATTGGACAATCGGTTTAGACTGTAGGTACCTACACTAACACGTCCACTCCACTATCCAGGGTACAGTAAGTCATCATATTACATAAAGGTTAGTGCGTTTTCACATTATCCGATCCAATATCGGATGTAGGACCGATATCTTGATTTTTGCCTTAGAAATCCTTCCGATATTCGATATCGTATCGGATAATGTGAAAACGCACTTACGGTAAGTCATATAATAACTAACGTGACCGTACCACGCCAAGATCATCCACATACTATCCTGTAAGTGGGGAGAGAGAGAGTTATATTTTCTCGCTCTCACTTGTGAAATACTCCAAGGTCGCCGTACGGTAATGCTGTTTGTTAGCTTGGCAAAAGAGAAATATAACTCATCATCGTCCTTGCGTTATCCCGGCATTTGCCACGGATCATGGGAGCCTGAGGTCCCCTGTGACAACTAATCCCAAGATTTGGCGTAGGCACTAGTTTTACGAAAGCAACTGCCATCTGACCTTCCAACCCAAAGGGTAACTAGGCATTTGGAATTAGTCCGGTTTCCTCACTATGTTTTCCTTCACCGAAAAGCGAGCAATAGTTATTTGTTTATACAAGGGAGCAAAGTTGTATTTTAACCGAGTGTGGAATTGCAACACGAACTAGCGAATGGATTCTAGGGTTGAACTACGAGCTAGCGAATGGATTCTAAGGTTGAACCACGAGCAAAGCGAGTGGTTCGAAAATAGAATCCTGAGCGAAGCGAGTTGTTCAAAAATAGAATCCTGAGCGTAGAGAGTGTTGCAGTACACACGAGGAGAAATAACTTTGCATCCCGTGTGTAACATATAACTTTTGAACATAATTGCACAGAAATAAGTCAATTTGCGTTTATTACAATTTCCACGATGCACCGACCGACACCACAAAAGTTTCAAATTAAGAATCAAGAAGAAAAATCTATTTGGGTGCGTAAATCCAAAAAATCCATTTCACGCGTTTTGAAATTGCAATGTTAGTGCGTTTTCACATTATCCGATCCGATATCGGATGTCGGACCGATATCCCATACATTACAGGCGCCATCTTGAATTTTTTCTATTGAAATCCTTCCGACATCGGATATCGGATCGGATAATGTGAAAACGGTCTTACTTAAGGTGCGTTCTGAATAAGTACAATGGAAGAGTCAAAAATACAATTTCAAATGTCTTATGGTAAAATCATGTTTTTAAAATTGTTTGAATTTTATGTTTT
The DNA here is from genome assembly GCF_023078275.1 of Leguminivora glycinivorella. Classification (NCBI taxonomy): domain Eukaryota; kingdom Metazoa; phylum Arthropoda; class Insecta; order Lepidoptera; family Tortricidae; genus Leguminivora; species Leguminivora glycinivorella. The sequence goes on along the minus strand of NC_062988.1, from coordinate 2,040,797 downwards.
TAGTCGGGTACAATTCGATATGAAATTATTTTTACGTTCGCATCACATGATTTGTTAAGACAATTTAAGCACAGGGAGGGGTAGGGGGATGCCTTTACAAGAAATTATATTTAAAAAAGTAACTAATGACACGTTCGGATTTCAAATATTCTTTGCACTCTTGTGGATAAAATGCGATTTTGCTATCTGTTTTTAAAGAATAAAAAAGTCCTTTCCGAACTATTAGTGAGGTGAAAATAACATTTCCGAAAACCGTTCGAACCCGCGACCTCCGGATTGAAAGTCGCACGCTCTTACCGCTAGGCCACCACCGCTTCCAAAAGAGAAATATAGGTAACTATTTTTTTGTCCATAGCATCACTTAAGTACTTTTCTCATACAAAAGTGTCAAAATAGTTTCCACATGCAAAGCGGTTTAAATAGACAGTGGTGCCCCTATTATTTTCTACTCCTATTTTGCCAAACTCACCAGACTGTTGCTATTTTTAACAAATTCGAAAGTTATACATGTACAATATTAGGCTAGTTTCCTATACTTAAAATATTTTATGCAATGCACGAAATAAAGCACCACATAATTAGAAGAAAAATATGGTCATTAGTTACTTTGAAACATAATTTCTATTTAATAAGTCAAAGGGAGAGATATAAAGTAAATGAACTGACCGTGACGTCACTCCTCAGTATTTCATAGTAATTCCATATCGTCACTACTTTGAAAAAAACTTGTATCTTCTTCTGTCAATGAAAAGAAAAATGTATTAAGTACGTATGCAATGCACTGCAATGTAGACTTACTGCGTTTTAACTTTGAGGAGCAATGTGAGATACGAGATTGTTTCAAAGTAGTGACGATATGTATTAGCAAATCGTTTTGACAGTTCTTAAAAAGACGCTAATTTGACTAGTAGGAAACTAGCCTATTCAGATAGGGACAGTTAACGTGTTAAGTAATCTAATTAAAACAAACACATATACACACATGATTTATTTATACATATTTACACGAGTATAATAATAGAATAATATCAGAATAATTTGAATGAGAGCAAAATCGCAATTTACAAAAATATAATTCATAATATGTTTTATACTAGCTTCTGCCCGCGGTTTCGCTCGCGTTAGACAGAGATAAAAAGTAGCCTATGTCACTCTCCATCCCTTCAACTATCTCCACCTAAAAAAATCACGTCGATTCGTCGCTCCGTTTTGTAGGCGGACAAACAAACAGACACACACACTTTCCCATTTATAATATTAGTATAGATTAATTATATTAAGTGTGCTTTAATATCATAAGTACGCTGTAACATGATATAAAATAGTTTAGCCGTTATCTACAAAATTTGTGAGATTAGTCTAAAATCAAGGCTTAGGCACTAGTCCCACCGCGAGCTAGTAAGCTATGAGCTATCGGCTATAAAAACGAACAAAAGATAAGCACTCCCGTGCAAATACAAGAGACACGGCGACATTGATAGCCCACCGCTGGGCGAGTAACTATAAACATCGCCGTGTCTCTTTTATTTGCACGGGGGTGCTTATCTTTTGTTCGTTTTTATAGCCGATAGCTCGTAGCTTACTAGCTCGCGGTGGTACCATTGCCTTATGTACCTAAGTGAATGAGGGCAAATTCAGCCGGACTGCAATTATGTGAGGACTATAAGCACAGTATATTAAAGAGTACTATCGTACAGTATGGCCACTCCCGCTCCCCGCTGAAAGTGCCGCCTACCCCCTCTCGGTTACCACACAGTTACCGCCTGTCAAAAACGCGAACAGTCCACCTGTCATATCTCACTCATGCAAGCATAGTACGCGTTCACCTACACGAGCTTAGACTGTGTGCTAGGAACGCGCCTCTTTCATATTTGATCGCCAGTGTCCGAGGTGAACTATAGGCTGAGCGCATTTTCCATACAAATGCAGTGGGGTTGCAGTCCATATTTACCAGCCCAGTGTGTGTAGCCGAATGCACAAACGCTCACGATATTTCGTAGCTATCTATCTCTATCGCTCTTGCGTATTGGCGCGACAGAGCCAGACTACATTTCTGCGTCGTTTCGGTGGCGTTTCGCGTCGCAGAAATGCCATTCGGCTACGGGGCCTGTCTATGTGCTTTAAAACACATAGACCTGGCTTTGTGTAATAACCCCCTAGTTTATAGTGCAAAAATCCACAAAAAAACTACTTAATGCTATGTGTCGACAAATGATCGGGTCACAGTGGTAGCAAAAAGCCACATACATATAAAATATGACCTCGCAAGCTACTTTGATCAAAAACTCATTCCGAAACTCACAGAGGGCGTTATGATTTTAATACAGGAATATGGACAGTAATTACTGATAGTGTGGGATCAGCTTCAGCGATGCTTGCTGGGATGTCTTAACCCTGAAATGCATGACCTTGACAAAGATTTATTCAAATTTGAATATTGACATTCTGTCATTAGAGACAAAAATAGATGATACATATATACATCACTATGCATTTAAGGGTTAAACGTTACCTTTCTGTGTATTTACAATTTAATTGGTCGTAGTTCATATTTGCAATGTACACACATTAGAAACTTTAGACCCGCTAGTTCCTTATTATAATGAAAATGGTGAGTAAGGTACATTGCAAACAAATGCCAATTAAATAAATTACTTTCTTTTAGTCAAAAAGTAATTATTTAGTCGATTATTTTGTGAATTGAATAATTTTCCCTATCTTACGTTCAATTTACAATATAGTTTTACTTGTATCTGACTCATAAATATTGGCCATTGTAAACAAAATTATGAAGCCATAATAAAGTTTGATTTATGGTTATCATTTTATGCATAGATATCTGATTGTGCTCATTATCATCATATCATACAAATTTACAACATAACTAATAGTTACATAACATATTATGTTTTTACTTAACCACCGGCAAGCAATCAGGGCACAACTTAACTTTATTAACATCTAAACAAGCTCCGTGAAAAATATGGCCACACCGAAAAACCCAAAGTCCGCCATCTTTGATCAGAATCTCATTTTGCAGCGGCAGCCCGCACAACGCACAATCCGTAGCGCCATTATTGAGTGAAGGGATATTGTCAATAATTATTGACAGTGTGTGGGTGGCGTTTGAGTTTTGAGCCCCCAGTGGGGGGATTTGGCTGCTATGATGATGGGGAGTGCTGTGTGTTTGATGTCTCCGTTGACTGTTGTTCGTAGGATTTGACAGATCTGAAATTATATTGAGAAAACGTGAATATTGTGTTTATTACCTAACAATGGCTGAGACACAGAGCTTTATTTTGAAAACATATAAAAAGTCAGACTGCAAATATGACAATGAGGCAAAACATCAGTAGAAATCGACTAATTATGCCTATAATTATTAGCTGCCTTTTTCTACTTACGAAATTGGTTTACCGAAATTAAGTTAGTGTCATATAAAAATTAGGCAAAACGAATCCATTTTGAAAATATGGTCCAGAGTTGTCACTCGCAAAAAAATGCTTGTTTTCTACTTTTCTTTCAAATTGGTGTAACGAAATAAAGAAGCATCGGAGTAGCTTCAAAATTTAAAATATTTAAAATGCAACCGCCTAAGAACGCGCATACACTACACCACTTGTTGCCTTTATTTGTAGATTGACCTTAAGTGTCACTTTTGAGCCATAAATCTATGTCACCTGCCTGCCTGAGTATGTGCCTGTGTGGTGACGGGTTAAGAATTTCACCACCCCCTTTCTTCCCGTGGGTGTCGTAGAAGGCGACTGTGGGATATGGGTTAAATTGTGGCGTAGGCGAGAGGCTGGCAACCTGTCACTGCAAAGTTTCGTTTTCTTTCAACCCCTTATTTGCCAGGAGTGGCACTGAAGCTTTGGTAGTTTCGTGTGCTCTGCCTACCCCTTTTTTGGAATACAGGCGTGATTGTATGTATGTAAATCTATGTCAAAAGTGACACTTAACGCCATCTAGTATTATCGAAAGCTACAAGACATCTATGTGTGGTGTAGTGTATGCGCATTCTTAGTCGGTCGCGTTTTAATGTATGGGACGGTATGACTATGACCTTCTTATATTTAATCTATGCTTTCACCTACCTCGATCTTTAATCTATGGTGAAAGCGAGGTACTTTCAAAGGTACATCAAATACTCTAGTACCGATAGGACTTACCTCATTCCTCACATCCTCATATTCATACGTGTTGTACAACACTTCAGTAAGCTGCGTCACTATGGTCTTGTCATACTTCTCAAACAGCGACACCATCAAACAAGTATGATAAAACTTCATACTAATCTCCCCCGCCGCGATCAACAATGAATGTTTCTCCATCAGCTTTATAGCGTTCCTTCCCCCCACTGACTTTATCAACATCGCCCCCAAATCATCCCAGTCTAATGTATCTCTCACATTTATATTATCAAACTTTTTGTTACAATTCAAACATAAGTTCGCGTGAAGTGTCACGTACAACTGTATTGTACGGTCCCATGTATCTAATGTGAACTGCGGAAGATATGAATGTAGCAAATTCTCATCTAACATTTGTAGTAATATCCGCAAAATGTTCAAAAGATCCTCGTTCCTTTGTAAATATAATATCTTTCTCCATAAATATGGCATTTTCTTACAAATATCGTAACATTGACCTCTTGTTTCACTCGACCATTGCTTTTCTATAAACTCGTCTATCAATGCTGAGAACATCGGTTTTTCGTCTGTTTTTGAATATGGCAGTGGGAATCCACATTCGCATCCCATTTCTGTTACTTTTCGAGTTTTTAAATTTACTGATATACAGGAGTCCACGAAATATTTATATAAAGTTTCATCTTTTAATATATCGTTTATATATTCAGATTTCTTCGGTGATACGTTTAAATAAGTTAGGAATATAACGTAAGGTGCATGTGTTGATTCATCCCTAGCTCCAACGGATATGCAATAATCTTCAAGCAGCAACATAAGTTTATGGATTCCACTAATATCACAGGCATAGTTATCTACTATTGATATTAAATTCGACTGTTCTTCTTTACTAACTAAACTTAGTCTAAAATATTGATACAGCGCTTTACACGTTTTATCATCTATATTTTCTATTTTATCGTCTACTTCTATGGCCTTTGGACTAGACTCTTTGTAAATAATATCGTTATCTACTTCTATAGGAGTATATTCGCTAGGGTCTTCCTGCCGTGGTCTCCTTTCTGGCAATTGTACCTCTTGTATACTTTGCTTCTCAATACTGAAATGTTTCATTTTGTCTTCGAAGCCTTCCCATTTTTCTTTCAATTTCTTTTTACTAGAATTTAATTTGTCTGTCACTGTAACACCTAAATCTTTAAAAGCTTGCAATGCTTCTGGTGTCAGATTTCCAAATTTATTATCTTCGGTAGACTTAGATTCATCGTCTGATAGACTTGTTTGAGCAAGATAAGTATTGTCAACAACAAAAATGCCAGATTTCATTTGAGTTGCGTCTTTTAAACTATCTATTTTCTCTAAAACCTTTTCTATTTTTTGGATATCATCTGGTTGAAGCTTCTCTCTAAGACCAACTAAAATGTGCAACTTCGACGATAAGTTACTGGATAGTAAGTAATCACTAAACAAGGCACAGATATCAGCACAGAGAGCATATTTTTCATCTACATAAGCCTTTAATAGAAATTTATCAATTTTCAAATATTTCAAATTCACCAAAGCACCATTGCTAAGCCATATATACAACTCGTCATTATATATCTTACAATCAATAATATCTTTATATGTATCAAACCACATAGTATCTTCAACGTTATCAACATTCAAGAAATATAAAGCGTCTTTTTTGAAACTAAATATGGCACTTTTTACACTAAAATTTTTGGAAAAATTTACAGACTGTCCTTCCATTTCGCTTTCTTGTTTTGCATCTATACAAACGTTTTCATTGTTATATGATTCTAAGGTGACTACTTTGTAGTTTTTAGCTAAGTAGTGTTTAAACTGATGTGTTCTTCTGACAGTACCGTCTACTGTTGCTTCCCATAACCTAGACGATGGTCTGGCGCAATATATAAGTGTATTTGCTAATTTCTCTCCAACAGCGAATCCAGCATCATCATCAACAATATTGTATCTTTTAACTTCCTTTACATCTTTGCCGTTATCTGTGGGATTGTCAAAATTTTTCTCTTGAGTTACAAAGCAGGCTCCAAATTCTCCATCTCTTAATTTCTGCCCGATTTGCCTGTATTGCTCTTGTGTTGTGTTGCAGACATAGCATCTGGTGAGAGTTGATACGAGGAGCATACAGTCTCGCATGTCCAGTTGGCATATTCGGGAGTCTAGGCTCATTATGGTCTGGGACGAACTTTGGAACATCGTCTTTGCCTGGAAATGATAAAGAGGAATTATTAGGATAAGTTTAATAATTTTACATCTTTTGTAGTGTTTATGATGGCTTAAACCAGACATCGTAATACCGTAAAAGACAAATAAACTCTTAAGAAAAATCGTAAAATAAAGTAGAGAAAAAGTAGTACCTCGGAACCATAAATAAAAATGTATGCTCGCTTAGATCAATACTGAAATGTTTCATCATTCATATTAGATCAATTGATATCGTAAGTAGTCAATTAGTCCTCAATCTATTGTTACTGTTAAGTAGGTACGAGATAGATAGAGAAAGTAATAATTAGGATTATAGTAATATATTGGATTATAAACCATTTGTAATCGGTAGCAATTAAAAACTCGATTAGTGTTATGAGTTAAGTGACAGAATCTTATATAATATTTAATTAAAATAAACTAAAGGGAGAAGACCCGCACTCCGAATCGTTTTTAGTACAAAAGCTGGCCGTAGCGATCCAACGGGGTAATGCCGCAAGCGTTATGGGCACTTTTTCACCGGAAGCGGTGCGGAGCGGTATTGACTACTTATTTCATAAATAGTCAATATTATTTAATCTGGTCATATTTTTTTTAGATATAAACTCACTCATTTATTACTTTAGCGTATTGTAAACGTAAGTTTAATAGAATTTAAGGTAGTTACAAGTAGGTACTTAAATTTATTATGGCTTATATTGTCAACGCAAAACAAAATGCTATTAAATTACAGATGCGTAATAAGTAGTAATAACATCGCTATTAAACGCAGTCCATTGTCAAGCCTGTTATTGACATGATAATGTATGCAGACGGCATGAAATTGTACACTATTATGACAATCAGTATCGCTTAGTATAATATACTACGCGGCAAATGTGCAACGACCAATCTACATCTTTTACAGGCAGTTCATATTCAGGTTATTTTGAAGTACCTACATAGGTCAAAATGATGGTGAGATGATAGAGGCCCACATGAGTAGGCAGGGATTTTGATAGTTTCGTTTGTGTTAGGATTAAGTAAACATACTTTCATTGAAGGTTAAAATAACAGTGCACTCTATTAAAAAACTTGGCTTTACAACAAGCCGATATGATACGCCAAATGCCACAAAAATGCAGTCTGGCTCTATCGCGTCTATGGGCATTTTCAGAATTTGGGTCCCCCCAATTAGCAAAAGTTGTTAACAAAAATTAACTCGTTGTCAGTTTTGTGACGACAACTAAGCAAAAAGTCTGTCTAAAAATGTAATTTTTTAACCGCCTTTCAAATCTCTGTATTTTTTTTGTTTTTATTTTTATTTTTTTAATGTTTGTTCCTCGATATCTCCGTCGGTACTGAACCGATTTTGAAAATTTTTTTTTTGATTGAATGTATATGCATACAGATTGGTCCCATTTTTCTCAGAACCCAGTGCGCACTTATAGTGACTTTGGTATTTTTATAAGAACAGCATGCACTTACGTCCAGAACAGTGACATTTGATGCAGTGGATCTGCTGATGGAGAGTGAGCCGCCCCTGGTTAGAGTTCCGTTCTGATAATCATTCTCAAGATGTAAGTACTTCAGAATCATCCAAATTTCAAAATTGGTTCAGAAATGACGGAGATATCGAATAACAAACATTAAAAAATATACAGACGAATTGATAACATAATCCAACATTTGAAAGTATTTATCACCAGAAGCCCAAAGGAAGGCGGTTTTTTTTTTCTTAAAAATTATTCATATTCTGAATGTAGATTATCGCTTAAAGTTTATGTAATTAACACAAGTACAATATTTTTATTGAAATTTAATGCTTAATTATCGTCACAAAACTGACAGTGAGTTAATTTTTGTTAACAACTTACGCCAACTGGGGGGTCCCAAATTCTGAAAATGCCCTTAGGTATAATTTGCACGTAGTTCATATATAAATAGATACCAAGTACACATTGCACGCCCATGTTGGGAATTGTTTGGACAATGTTTTGTTAGAGATACACCGAATATTCGGTTACTATTTGGTATCCGGCCTATTCGTCCCTCTTATTTTAATATTCGGCCGGATACCGGATAGTGACGACTAGCGCCTCAACGGAAGTCTCGACCCAAGCCGTCCTACGCATACACCTACAACGAACAGGGCCAGCTTTACTGCGCACAGTGCGGCAAGTTCGGATTCGCGGATACGTGCTCATCAGAGGAAAATGTAAAGGTCGCCGTTGTCGGATACGACATGGAGGACTATATACTATCCGGCCGGATACCGGATGTGCTATTTTTGATTGAATAATTTTGGGGTAAACAAATTAAATGTAAAAAAAACAGTTACGGTTATTTATAATACTTATAATCATAGCCCTTTATTATTAAAAAAACAAACATTTAAACAAGAACGGACTCCGCGCGAAGTTCACTACGAAACAAGTCAAAACCTGCACGACGCGTCCACTCCCTGCTTAAATTGTAGGTAAAATTCTGCTGTCCGAACATTCGGTATCCGGTATCCGGCCAAACAACTATTCGTTGCATCTCTAGTTTTTGTGTACCTAACATCTTTTGTACACAGTTTGTTAATAAAGTATTTTTATTCTATTCCCAAATGTAGTAGGATGTAGGACCGAATTCTTATGTATTCAATCTTTGACATCCTTCCTACATGCAAAGACATATATAACTCCGTATAGACAGCTACAGTCTAAGAAAAAAACGTAACTCAGAACCATATAGAAAAAGGTGCGGTGGCCTAGTTGGGGGGACGCTCGGCTAGATAGCGAATAATAATATTTGGCATTTTAACACATATCGAGCTAAGAATATTATTTAATTATTTATTTATCTATTAATTTACTCATTGGTACCTTTTTCCGTCTTATTTATCTAATATATTTAAGCTCTATGTAATGTCAAGACACAATTAAGTACGCTATGGCATTCTACATACAAACACCACGTACCCCAAAAAGCACAGAAAACCCTACTTTACACATGTTAGCAACGACCGTCACGTCCGGGACAGTTTGAAAACCAGCGCAGAGCCATTGGCGCTGCACACGCTGAGACTGGGACCCTTTGCCTCATCAAATATACTTGTATAGTTAACAATAGTTCTTACGTTAAGTTAATAAGTTTAAGTTTGTTTTGTTTGTTATCTTATGTTATTCTATCCTTTAAACTGTATAATGTAATGTTTTGTATACTTAGTATTAAGATGGGCAATAAAGATTATTATTATTATTTTTTTTTTTTTTTTTTAAATATGGGCCAAATTGTCAAAACTGATTTTTAAAAGTTTTAAGCCTGTGTCGAGAGATGGCAGTCTATGCACTGTGATTACATATTTTACTTTGACAGTAACTCTCTACTTATACTTAATCCTCCTTGCTACGTGCGATATCGGATTGGATAATATGAAAACGCTCTTGATCCGACATTTTCTAAGCGCTAGCGTGAGCGGCAGCCATACGTGCGAATAAAAATCCCATCGCTCCAATGTATTGCCGATAATGTCGCGGAAATGTCGCTGAGCCGTAAGACTTAGAGGAACGTGTGTTGGATACTTACAATGAAAGTGTGCAGATGCAAAACGGATATCCGGCCGACGTCGTCCCCGGTGAACAGCATATTGCCGCTCCACGCCATGGCGGTCACTTCATTCCCGGCATGTTCCTGCAATAAACACGTTTTTTGTGAAAAAAATGTTTAGGTAGGTACCCTTCGGGTTTGAAGGTCAGATGGCAGTCGCTTTCGTAAAACCTGGTGCCTACGCCAAATCTTGGGATTAGTTGTCAAAGCGGACCCCAGGCTCCCATGAGCCGTGGCAAATGCCGATATAACGCAAGGAGGATGATGACTTACAGAAAAGTATAAATCACTTCTTGAGCTTACCATTAGAGCATAGTCAATCTGTGCAAGGTACATAATAATTATTATTATTTACTGGTTTAAATTTGAATTTTACCTTAGAAGTAACGGTGTGTGCGCAGGCCTGGTCACAGTCAGTGACGGTCACAATGCCCCTGCCATTCGCGCAGGCGATGTGTTTCTCATCTTTGGATATGGCCACGCGTGTTATGGCACCATCCTAAAATGATGGATCATGTAAAATGGACATTATCTTTCTAATCTTTCTGTATTAGCTACTATAATATATGAAGAAGAAGGATAAGAGAAGTCTGCATGTGAATGAAATGAGAATGTTGCGATGGATGTGTGGTGTAACAAGACAGGATAGGATTCGGAATGAGTATATAAGGGGAAGCTTGAGAGTATCGCCAGTGACAGAGAAGGTGAGAGGAAGCAGATTAGCATGGTATGGGCATGTAATGCGGAGGGATGAAAGCAATGTTATAAAACAAGTGGTAAATATGAAGGTGGATGGATACAATGGTAGTGGAAGGTCTAAGAAAATATGGATGGAATGTGTGAACAATGATATGAGAGTAAGAGATGTTAGTATGGAAATGACGGCTGATAGAGAGGGGAAAATCTGCTGCGGCGACCCCAAATAATGGGGAGAGGACAAGAGAATGATGATTAGCTGGGGGACACCTTACACAGATTATAATAGTGGATATACATACTTTAGATAAATACATACTTATATACATGAAAACATATGACTCTTCTGTGAATACGCACCGGGAGAATGAAACAGGTCGGTTCAAGTCTTAGAATACGCAAGAATGAAACAGGTCTTCAAGTCATTAGAGTCAAGTGACAATGGTCTTAGGCGCTGTATAAGGGCCCATTTAGACAGTATGAGAACTCGCATACGAGTTTTATTACATTGCGGTATTTGATGGCTGTGCAAAATTGTATGTAACCTCAACAGCCCGCAATGTAACTAGAATTGCATGCGAGTTCGCACGCCGTCTAAAGCCTCCGCCACGCATAAAGCGTTTTTAGCGATCAGCGAAGCGCAATAATAGCGGTGCGCCGGACGAACGCTGGCGTTCCCCTCGCAATCCGCGCGCATTCCGATCGCAATCCGCGCTCGACAGATCCCGCCGGCGTCCGCTGGGCGCAACGCCAGAGTTCGTCCGGCGCACCGTCATTATTCGCTCCGCCTACGCTGTCAAAACGTGCATGTGTGGCCGAGCTTTATCAGGCCTAAGCTTCATGAAAATTGGCACATTCAAAAAATATTAAAACTGTATTGACAAAAATAAATACTTTCATAAAGTCTCATGAGAATTGGTTGAGAATTGTAACCTGTAGAGGAATATATTTGGTCATACAAAGGAAATTGAATTAAATCATATACCTACAACTCTCCATAACTCTTATTTACGAAAGTGAGAGTTATAAAATTATTCCTGGGACGTTTTATTATGGGTCCTGTGACTCATTGAATGACGTTTCTTGTAGTGATGCCAAAATATCGATACTTATAGCTTTTTTAGGGCAATGATTGTATATAAACAGCTAAGACTTGTGTGTGTGTGTGTGTGTGTGTGTGTGTGTGTGTGTGTCGACAGAAAGCTTCCAAAATTCTGAAATTTTACATAGGAAAGCTTCGGAAACTTTCCATACCTTGTATGGACATTTGTATGGATGGATAAATTTCCTTTATTTTTCGTGAAAGTTTCGTGAATTTTTCAAGAAATTTAAGATTTTTTTGGAAAGTTTCGGCAACCTGCACATCACTAGCCAAGACAGTTAAAAAAATTGTTAGAACATGGGTAAATCAATGATGGATTAATAGAACTTATTAATAAAACTTATTTACTATTTTGATCTGAATGAATGTCATTGTCAATTAACAAATATAATCAGAATATATGAAGCTACTCCTCATTACTTATTCCAAAATAAAATGACATTTTTGAAAAATGGATTTCTTTAAATTTTATTGCTATAAAAATAAAAATTCAAAGTTAAGTAATTTATTTGTTTATTTATATGCTTTAATTTAACTTGCATTAATTTTAATCCGCTCACATCTGTTATTGAACTTATTGTATCGATAAACCACCTCTCTAGTCGATAGTAACCCAATGCAGTTAACTTTTGTAAGACGTCACCATGCATATCATATCAAATTAAAATTATTTTTTTTTAATATTGTCTTCGGTTACCGCGATAGTTACTCATGAAATAAAACTATGGAAACGGATTAAATCGCGTATAATGAATTTAAAATACATCCCGACGTTTCGAACTCTTTACAGCGTTCGTAGTCAACGGGTTGAGGTGCAAAAGCTACCCACTTACAAGAAATATTAACGAACCATGACCACAAATAATATAGATTTCTAATAGGTTCACACACTATAATAAAGCTATTACAATATTCAAAAAATTTACCATTACTCTGTTAAAAAATAATTAACCAATTAATGTACACAAAATTGACAAAGAAAGAAGTAATTTTTTTTAGTAAAACCACAGTATAATAAAGAGTACTATTGTACAGTATGGCCACTCCCGCTCCCCGTTGAAAGTGCCGCCAACCCGCTCTCGGTTACCTGACAGTTACCGCATGTCAAAAACGCGAACAATCGACCTGTCATATCTCACTCATACAAGCAGGGTACGCGTTCACCTACACGAGCTTAGAATGTGTGCCTCTTTCATATATTTGATCGCCAGTGTTCGAGATGTGGTAAAACTATAATTTGCTATTAACATTACTTAAACCTTGAGTTTTGACATGAAAACATTAAGTATATATTTTTTAAGGCCTCTAATGCATTGTTGTGACAACACATCCTTACGGGGTTATATGAACAGAAATGTGTTGCAAGACCCATAATAAAACGGCTCAGGAATAGTCTTCTCATTGATTTATATACCATGTAAACTTTTAAATTAGATGGTTTTCTACACAATAAGAAATAAGGCTAAGTTCCACGCTCAAACAATTAGTTACCTTATTAGGGATAAGTTGGACAAATTCACATGGACTCCTGTTGAAGATGTAGATTCCTCCGCTGGTAGCTCCAAATGCTATGAGTGACTTGGACACGTCAAAGCATGTGTACTGGAAACAATATTTTTAAGCCAAAATAAATGATATGAGCATTTTGAGAATTTGGGATCCCCCAATTAGCGTAAGTAATTAAGCATGAAATTTCTATAAAAATATTGTTTTTGTGTTAATTACATAAACTTTAAGCGATAATCTACATTCAGAATGTGAAAAAAGTAAATTTTTACACAGCTTACAATTTACGACTGAACATAACATGTTTTGAGCACAATATTAACAAAATATAAGATTGATTGAACATATGAATATGAATATCTATAATTTTATTTCATGAAGACCTGTACAAAGGAATCATGAAGATTATTAAGTTGAAAGTTTGATTAATATTATTTCTTTTCACTGTGACTACAGTTTATGAATAAAACAACTCTGTGGCATATTTTGAAATAATAAATCAAAATAATATTCATACTTTACATCAACTTAAGATTTACTAGTCTATTTTTACAACTGTTAAGTAATAATAGTAGTCTCTATTAAGAAATCTTACACAATAAACTGATAAATAGATCGAAAACACAAGAAGCAATGACATCAAACAGAGTCGAACTTATAGAGCTTCGAAATTGAACCTTTGCCAAAATCGTGAACAGACCAACCTTAATTCTTTGCGCACTTTTTAATGGAAAATGTATCTGTTCCGTCACAGGAGGCAGCTCCAATAGCAGATATGGTGGTAGTTTGTTAAACGACATGTTTACAAGCACATTTTTTTTCTTTTTTCAAGCACTATTCGTAATAATAAACATTACAACATTACGCACCGATGACACATTTAGAACTGACATGACAATCATGACATGACATGAGCATAGATTTAGAATTATTAAACTAGATTGTGGAATCACATTTTTTGCCATACTAAATTGAACCTTATCACTGAGATAGAAAGGTGATCGTATCAGACTATCGAAAACGGTCCACATGAGAGGGCATTGTTTGGGCTGGTGTCCCTCTCGCACGTGTGGCCAGTGTTAATGAGGTTACCATAGTAGTAGTATTTTTATCTGTGTATTACCTGACTTTATAACTTCTTATATTATTTTAGTGTTATATTCAAACTAGGGTTTCGATATATTTCAAAGAATTGGAAAATAATTATAATGTAATTATTTTGATGCCATTAAATCAAAGATTTGTATAATTAAACAATATGTTCAAATGGGTATTAGTAGATTTGGTAGTAACTTTGAAATTTGACTGGTATCCCCAATGTATGACAGTGATGACGTCACTGAATAATGTTGACATTGTCAGTAAGTGCGAGAGGGACACCAGCCCAAACAATGACCTCTCATGTGGACACACTTTTTGATCTAACTACTCATTCTGGTTTAACTGTTATTCTGTGCAGTTGTCACTTTAGTTGTCATGTCCACAGAATTACAGTTAAACCAGAATGAGTAGTTAGGTCAAAAAGTGTGTCCACATGAGAGGTCATTGTTTGGGCTGGTGTCCCTCTCGCACTTACTGACAATGTCAACATTATTCAGTGACGTCATCACTGTCATACATTGGGGATACCAGTCAAATTTCAAAGTTACTACCAAATCTACTAATACCCATTTGAACATATTGTTTAATTATACAAATCTTTGATTTAATGGCATCAAAATAATTACATTATAATTATTTTCCAATTCTTTGAAATATATCGAAACCCTAGTTTGAATATAACACTAAAATAATATAAGAAGTTATAAAGTCAGGTAATATACAGATAAAAATACTACTACTATGGTAACCTCATTAACACTGGCCACACGTGCGAGAGGGACACCAGCCCAAACAATGCCCTCTCATGTGGACCGTTTTCGATAGTCTGATACGATCACCTTTCTGTCTCAGTGATAAGGTTCAATTTAGTATGGCAAAAAATGTGATTCCACAATCTAGTTTAATAATTCTAAATCTATGGACAACTGACATTGACACTTTTGATTAGGGCTGCCAGAGGATAAGTTAAAAAAGTCTAAATTTTGGCAAAAATTAATAGAAAATTATTATTGGGACGCCACCGTCGATGTAAACCGTTTTTCATGTTATGTGGCAAGTGAAAAAAGAGTGGAAGGGTCAGTTGGAAGTGGAAGACCTAGGCGAACTTTTCTTGTTCAAATCGGGGAAGTATTGCAAAAAGGCCAGGTCAGAAGTACTCGAAACCGACGAGCGTGTATGAGAAACGTTATGAAAGTGTGTGAAGCGAAAGTGATTTGTCAGGATCGTAGTAAATAGAAATCCGTGATCTCTGCCTACCCCTCTGGGAAACAGGCGTGATTGTATGTATGTATGTGGCAAGTATTGAGTTACTTTTGTAAATTTTGTATGAGACTAGTAAGTGTTGCTATGATAAAAAAAGAGTTCCGTTTCTACTCTTTTTTGCCAAGCTACGTGTAGTCTGACAAAGGATTTTGTGCCTTTTGTTATTTTTTTTTAAATTAAAATTTTTGAACTGTTTATTTCATTCAAATAAATTTAATCAGTACATGCTTAGATCTTAGCCTAATCTATATTATTCTAGATTGTTAGCCAAGACGAGTGGCCTATCTTTACATTTATAATTAAATACATGCAAAAAACTTAAATGTATTTTTAATTATTCTATATATACTTTGTTTTACAATTCTATTTATGACTTAAGGTTTAACAGGGCTTTTTTAGTTATATATTTAATTTTATGTGGCTTAGCCTCTATATTATCAATGTTATTGACACGATGTGCTTGACCGTCTATATTTTATTCTTTGACAGCGATACGTTTCGACTCCAACTGCTAAACTTTGTCTGTCCCGTGACGTTTGTGATGAACATCCATAGTGCCATGACGGCTGGTAAGAGATTAAGGAGCAAATTGATGTTTGCTTTGCAACTCCATAGTTCGAAGTAGGTATGTAGAGTGAAACAAAATTTTTATTATGTATTTTTTATTGAAAGCAAATATTCAACAGCATATAACCCGAGTATAAATTTAGGTACCAAATCACAGAGTTAGAAAATGGTCGTATGGTATGATAGAAATATATTTAATGAAAATTATTTTCTGGATCCGGGAAACAACTCTGATCGGGGATCCGGCAGATCCCGCCGGCGATGGAGGGATGAACTGGACTCCTTCTTGGAGGAATGGTCAGACATAGCACTGGATAGAGATCAGTGGAAAAATAATAATAATATTTTCTGGATCACTATATAGTTACATAAGAACAGCTCACTAACAACTTTGAAAAGCTATTAGAAGAAATCGATACGGAAATTACTTTTGTTGAACAATACATTAAATTTATGTTTTACTAGTCACACTGTGACTGAAATGATTTTTCTGGATCAAACACAAAAGTAATCTGCTATATGTTTCATCAACATATGGCGTTTATATTTAAAATCTATTTAAAATCAATGGCTACACCGAACGCTTTCTTAAAGTCGTCCACACTGCAGCAGTAAGTGCGGTCGCCCACAGGCTCGAACCAGACCACCTCCTCGCCACATGTTCCGGAACACAACTTCGGTCCAGCTGGCTCCGTGTTCTGGTGGACCACCACCATCGTCTCTGATGTGTCCATCTGTTTTATTACCTTTAACAAAATGTTATCGTTACAGTGTGCACAGTGTGAGGATCATTCGAGTGGTTATCTTGCAAAATAATTTTTCTTTATTTATAAATGCATTACATTTTTTCTTTTTGTTGCCCTGCTGAGGTGAAAAATTGTAAGTGTTACACGAGACAAAATTTATTTACATTTCATGAATTGAGTCCCAAAGAAACGAAACGATTCTAATTTAGAATCTGGAGAGTAGTGAGGGGCTCGAATTTTTTACTCGATGCAGATATCAATTGTGCTATCTTGATGCACAAATAGGTAACTAAACTACAATAGTTACCAATGGGTGTAAATTACCTTCCATAAATACTTGGGTGTCCAAATCCCGCCTACTTGTTCGTAGTTTGTAGCTCCAGACCATACAGTGAATAGTTCACTCTCCGCTCTTTCCCGACTTATCTCTTCTATAGCATGCCAATCAGTCTGAAAAAAAAAAAAAAATGTTTATTTTACGACCATATGAACCATGAAGACCTTTGTAATACGCTTTGCAAAATAAATGAATGAAATTAAGAAAATAATCTAGCTATACGTGAGCTAGACAAGTTGGATTGACGTAGCTACTTAAACAACACAGGCTCTTGAATTGAATGTAGGTAGAAATAGGATATTAATGTTAGTTTTTATTTATGAGAGTGTTCATGTATATTTACTTGAGTTGATTTTTTTTCTTAATACCAAAACATCTCCTCTTTTATTAAAAACAGAAGTTAATATTATGATAGTTTGAACACTTACGTTATTTTTCGGCTTGCAATATGGCACAGAGTTGAGATAATCAATGAATGTTGCCTTTTCTGCTGGACCAAAACTGACGTCATCAGCGTTCACTAACTGTATCTTTTCATAGCAACATTTGCCCACACAAGTTCTTTTAACCGCCTTAACTTTTCCATTAGACTCCTTCTTGATGCCGATTGTATTCATTTTAGTGTACAAAGGAACATTTTTGGCGGTATCTACGCAAGATTGGTAAACGTTGGTGAAGCCATTAATATGGAATCCAACTTCCATCAATTCCGTGTGTGCACCCAAGCATGGTCTTCCAGTTTTACGTACACTTGATGTTACGCTATTTTTGCAGTTCAGTTCAGATATTTTCTGAGGCTTGCCTTCAACTAAGAAAGAGTCTTCTTTATCACAAGTGGCGTAAATCGATTTTGATACAGGGAATTTAGTAAAGCCGTTTGACGATGATTTTTCATCTTGGCAAATTAACTGTAGTTTTTCAGAGTGTGGCAACATTAAATATTGTCCGCTGATTGAAGTGGCAAGCCATGTTAGAGACGAGTCCAACACAAGAGGTGCATGTTCAGACTTCAAAAATGATATTGGCATCCCACATTCTGAAAAAAGTTATTGAATTATAAATGCTGCTACTATTTTAAAACCCGAGTCGAGCCATTTGTCAGGAAAATAGAAATAGACTGATGAGTTAAAAGATGCTGCAGTAGTTTGAACAATGTGCAGAGGAGCACTCCACACTTAGAACAAAACAGTTAGGTAAGTTATTTCCGATTTTTGCACATTTTAAATTGGAAAATGCTGCTGGGTCGTTTATGGGTATCTAATCGTAATCAGTAATTACTAAAATATGTGTTCTACTGCTTTTACTTACCCTTATTCTTTGTTTTAACTTTAAAATCGAGAACCAGGTTTCCGAGCGGGTGAGTGATTTTACAAGTGTATTGTCCCCAACCGATCGGCAGCAGGGATTGCCCACGCGCACCTTCTATTTTCTTCCCGTTGTAAAGCCATTCGTACTGAAAAAAAACGTATAATCACGTTAGTCTTACACATACATAAACTCATACATGCATTTCCAAAAGCATACGAGAACGGTAGTTTTAGTGCGTTTTCACATTATCCGATCCGATATCGAATGTAGGACCGATAACCCATATATTACAGGCGCCATCTGCTTTTTTCCATTGAAATCCTTCCGGAATCCGATATCGGATCGGATAATGTGAAAACGGAGTTAGTCTTTTATTACCTCAACGATTTATTATTATTGTTTATTTATTATCAGAAAAGGTACATTTATTAGAGTAACGTATTTTCCACAAAACGGTTTACACAGTTTGACTGTGGGATCAGTCTCTTCGCTTATATTTTCTTCTTTTGAGTTTAGTCCTATTGCATTTACAGGCAGAGGATAGGCGTTTCGTCAAACACAGTTAGTTACTCAAATATAAAGTTTCAGTGCCTACCTTTCCTAACGGCCTTTCATTGGAATAACAAGAGATTTTCTTCCATTGCTCTCCACTCCAGTTAACGTTGAATGATACTTGATCTCTTTTAGGCGGAGACCCAAAAATGATTTCAACAGTGTGAGAGACAGCGCCGTTCATGTCGCTTACACGGCAGGTGTAGTTACCACTGTCGATGTCCGTCGGATGATCGAAATGTATGGTCGGGCCACTCATATAGTGAGTGAAATTCTGGAAAGGCAACAGCAAAATTATGATTCTTCATTTAAATTCTTACCGTCTAAACTTTTCATTTCACCTGATTGTTTCTTTTTTAAAGTTGTAATTTAAAAAAAAAAAAATTATATTCAACAGTCATATATTTAAACGGGTTTTATAACTTAGGTATTCTGTAAAATATACGGAAACTTACTTTAATAATATTAAAGGTACTTCAATATGTTTAATTGACTATATAATTGCTAACACAATATTTAAAAAAAAAAAGAAAATTACCTTGAACCATCTCACTGATTTGGGGTCAGTATAGGGCAGTGGGCAGGTAAAATCGAATGGATGTTCTAGAGAACCGAAGTGGCTACCATTAGCGTGATCAGAATCGACGAATTCTGAAAAAATATAATATTTTTTAAAGTAAATATTCATAATTATTTTATTTTCTTCCACCTTCTACTTCCACTCTAATATCATTGAATGAATACGTTTTACTACTCCTGTTATGAATTCCTAATTTGGAAATAGATCTTTGGAAAAATCTCAAGACAAATTTAAGTTTCTTTTAATAGTAATATCACTGATAAACTTGGTTTACGAAACTATACATTTATTTGACGACCGGTCTGGCGCAGTCGGTAGTGACCCTGCCTGCTACGCCGCGGTCCCGGGTTCGAAAAATCGGTGAGGGCATTTATTAGTGTGATGAGACAGAATTTGTTCCTGAGTCATGGATGTTTTCTATGTTATATATGTATTTATATATTATATCACGTTGTCTGATACCCACAACAAAGCCTTCTTGAGCTTACCGTGGGCCTCAGTCAATCTGTGTAAGAATGTCCTATAATATTTATTTAATATTTATTTATTTACATCATAAGTAAATATTTATCTGCTAATGGTGATACTATTATTTATTACTGTAATACAGAAATATATTTAAAAATCATAACTTTTGTTTTATATTTTACATATTTCAACACTATGAAATACGGTTTATCACGCAAGTATCACGCAAGCGCTACGGCTCCAACATAGGCCTAATTTATACTGCGATTGACGCACAGAAAGAACACTTCCTACAAAACTGAATATTGGCAGCAGTTCAGGGTCGAATCATGATGTCCATATCTAATGCATGGCATGATCCCATTCGACTATCTCGGGTTGTCAAAAATCAAGTAATCATCTTATCTGTAGTAGCGCACACAAAGGGCTGTCAAGTGTCAAGTTTTTTTTTTTTTTTTTTTTTTATTGGGGACACCTTACACAGATCAACTTAGCCCCAAACTAAGCAAAGCTTGTACTATGGGTGCTAAGCGACGATACACATACTTAAATAGATAAATACATACTTATATACATAGAAAACATCCATGACTCAGGAACAAATATCTGTGCTCATCACACAAATAAATGTCCTTACCGGGATTCGAACCCAGGACCGCGGCTTAGCAGGCAGGGTCACTACCGACTGAGCCAGACCGGTCGTCAAGTTGTAAGAACTTTAAAAGTAGGTAGCTATAAAGGCCCACTTGCACCAACCACTTAACTTAGGGTTAGTGGGCTGTCAACTGTCAAATTCCATATATAGGTGGGTTAATCCTCCGTTTTCGTTGGTGGAAGTGGCCCTAACTAGCTAACAAACTACCGCACCTTGGATTTTTTCACGTAATTAAGTGAGAGCGAGAAAGAGTTATTTCTTTCTCGACCTCACTTAACTTTATTGCTACGAAGCCGGAATCGCCCGATCGGGAGAATGTCCCTGGTCATACTTACTTGAAATAGTAACTTCATATGGTTGAACAGCTTCACCGTGGTCATTCTTGGCGCGACAAACGTAGTGAGAGTTGACGCTGGAGTGGATTTCCTTGGGGTTCCGCAGAATAAGGCCGTTGTTTTCCACGTACAGGCCCTTTGATTTGTCTGGAACAGAGTTAAACTTTATATTCTGTCAAACAAGTTTGTCAGTAAATAAGAACTAAGAAAACTATCTATAGGTAACCTTTTCTCTAGCACCCCAAAAGAAAAGGAAGCATATAGTTTGCTTTGTTCTTATTTACTGACAGACTTGGTTGACAGAGTATAGTTAATGTTTTAAAGAACGAACGTATTACATAATTATTATAATAATTATGTTGTAATTATACAAAATAGTAGTACATTACGATACAAGTGCGTAAAAAGGAAGTTCTAAACGAGTGGCGATAAATTAAAACACGACAGTAGGGAGTGTTTTAAATCGACACGAGTTGCGAATTTCCTTTTTGCACGTGTATCGTACAACGTTTTTCAGTACCGATGGCCTACAGCCTACATGGTGGTGGTGATGGTGGATGGGTGGTTTTCCACCTGACCCTAAAGCACAACTTGTCATGTCGCGCGCGAGTCCATACATCAAGCGCGACTTCAAGTATGGACTCGCGCGACAAGTTGTGCTAGATGGGCTAGACTTCCGATTCGTATGCAAGGTCATTAGCCACTATCACCTAGTAGACGGGCAAGCAAATCTTGTCTTGTCACTAAAAAGGCGGCAGACACAGCACAGACAGACAGACGGACAGACAGACAGGCAGACAGACACGTCAAACTTATAACACCCCGTCGTTTTTTCGTCGGGGGTTAAAAAGGCGGCATACTTATTAAAAAAAATGTAGGGCTCGCCGTCCTTGACTTCAGAAAGCGTGTGCCTACCTCCAAAACCATGACGTTAAAGAATCATGGACGAGCCATCACACTTAAAAATATTGAAAAAGTATTGGCGAAGGTGTATCGTGCCATAGAAATTTGAATTTCGCGAATTTTCTGCTTGACCGTCTATACCTAATCTATACGTTTATTTTTTAACCCCCGACGCAAAAACGACGGGGTGTTATAAGTTTGACGTGTCTGTCTGTCTGTCTGTCTGTCTGTTTGTCTGTCTGTGTGTGTCTGTCTGTGGCATCGTAGCTCCCGAACGGATGAACCGATTTGGATTTAGTTTTTTTTGTCCGAAAGCTGAGTTAGTCGGGAGTGTTCTTAGCCATGTTTCATGAAAATCCGTCTACTATATCGTAAATAGTCAGGGGTTTTACAATACAATACTCTTTATTGCACACCTTGATAAAATACAACAATACAAAACAAGGAAGAAACACGAACAAAGGTAAACAACAGGCGGTCTTATCGCTAAAGAGCGATTTCTTCCAGACAACCTTAAGGTAGCGGAAATTGATAAATTTATATAATGGGGTTTTTCAAAATTTTAATCTTAAATGTTCTATATTTACCTGTGCCAACAACTTTGCCGTCGATTTCCCAACGGACGGTAGGGGTGGGGAACCCACGAGCGACACACAACAGTCTCATGGCCACATCGCCTTCGACACCTGAGTAGGAGGGGCTGTTCGGAGGATGAACACTATCCGAGGGGGGCCTGAAATATTTACATCATTTGATCAGTTTTGTTTAAATTTTACATGCAAATATTTGCGCCGGTATTCCGTAAAGGGGTAGGCTGAAAATGAAAAATGTTTCGCGTAGCTTAGGTAGAAACATCATCGAAAAATCTACAACACATCGTGTAATTTTTATGACCGGCAATATTGATCTTGCCCATAAAAAAGTTTAAGGAGCATTAGGGTAATTCTGAAAGTCGTCTAATTTCGAAAGTCGCATAAAATCACCATTATTTCCATCATATCAAGATTTCCCTTTTGTAATTACCCGAGCATTTCTGTCATTCGTATAATTACTTTAATGAACCTTACCTTTGTTTTAGCCAAAAACATTTCTTAATTTTCATAGATTATGGACAGAAAGCGATGGAGATTATGGTGCATCAGTATAAACAATCGCCCGCGTCAACAGATCAACTCGATCGTGACGTCACCACTGTGCGGCGGCGTGTGCTCAACTGCTCACACGTTAGATTTTTGAGACAAAATAAAAGTCTATGTACAGTCGACTACAAATCCACTTTTTCACCTTATTACAATGCAATACTTAAGGTGAAAAAATGGATACATCTCTTTGTAGTCAACTGTACCTATCATTCAGCCCAGCATATCCATAAAGTATTGCTAGTCATAAAAATTACATCCCGTATAAAAGATATTTGCACTTACTTTGCAAGACAAGAGTAACAGTATATTCGTCTGTAGCCTTCACATTCGTTGCAACGCACTTGTACTGATCGTTGGTCAGAGCTGCAGCAATGTGGTACTCTTCGCCCGTGTTAAGGAGCGGAGTGAACGCGCTTGCGCCTTGTTTCTTCACGTACCACGATATTTGGGGCCTAGGCTTGCCGGCGATGATTCTGAAAGATTTTTTTGTGATTAAAAAGGATAGTGGAGTATCTCTAATAATAGGCTAATAGACGCATATAGCATTTGGCAGAAGAAATGATTGTTTTTTGTAGTACTTTATAGGGATGTTACGAATATTTTCATTAGCATTCGCATATGCGAAAGATTTGTACATTCTTTTAAACATTTGCATTGACATTCGCATTCGCTTCAAACGATGCGAATGTTTTGCGAATGCGAATATGTGCAAGTCGCAGCTTGTTCCTCGCCCGCGCCGGCCGCTCCAATTGCTACTTGTCGACTGTCGACTCGCGCATGCGCAGATAGCTCAAATTCGTTCGGCGTAAAGTTCGTACTCGGCATTATGACCAATAGTAAGCATTTTTACCCAGCGGGTTGTTGGTGATTGCTTGGTTTTTATTTTGGTTTTTTATGAAATTCAGCGATATTCGCATTCGCATTCGCACATTCGCATTCTGAATATTCGCATTCGCATTCGCGAATGTGACACATGCGACATTCATGACATCCCTAGTACTTTACATAAAACACCAATATTTATAGATTTTGGGTATTAAAAGTGAATGATGACTACGTACAAAATGTGTATAATATTTTTTTAAACTTTGGCCGCCGAAACCGCTGTCAGTCACGTAGTGACGTCATAGGACCTAACATATTTAGGGCTGGTTTTTCAATCGCCAGATAAATAATATCTGTCAGATAAATGTTAGCTGTCATTGTCATTTATACGAATGATGAAAAGGATAGTGATAACTTTATCTGGCGAATGGCATTACTCCGACGCCAAACGAAAGCGATACGCCGCTGGCTCTGTCGCGCCAATACGCAAGCGCGATAGAGATAGATAAAAGCGTTTCGTAGCGATTGTGCCATTCGGCTGTAGATATATTTATCTTGAAAAACCTTAATATAAAAATAAATGTGAATTTAACCAGTTAACACTTAACGAACTTACTTGCAATGTAAGTCAACTGCGTCGCCTTCACTAACGCGTAGAACTAACGTGGGTTTAGATATAGATGGAGCCACTGAAATGAAACATATTAAATTATCACCTTAGTTATTTCTTCGCCTTTAATATATACCTAAAAAAACAAAGTTTGGTGGTACAATCAGCACCAAAACTGGAGATCAAACAACGTTTCAGAGGTACATATCTTCATTCATTAAGCGCTAAAGAAAAAGAGATGTCTGCTATATCTAATAGTAGCTATTAAAAGAGAAACTAAACCGTTTGCCTTGCTATTACTCTCGGAAATTACACAGTTTAATATCACAGATGACAAAACGAATTTGAACGACTTCAACAAACGAATTTACGTACTTATGATCAAATGAATTCAGTGACGTCACTGTCGTTGTCCGTCTTTAATATTTCTAGCCGGGCGACTTTTTACAAGTTGAAGTTGGATGTTAAAATAACTTCTGTTCATGATATTTTCTTATAATTATCTGAAACATTTATTTCGTGCATGGTATAAAATTTTTATTTTAAGTAACAATCTTACTGAACAAAGTGAGCTACAACCTCGGCCTTGTCGTCACTTTCCATCAGGTGCGACTAAGGTCAATCACTGGAAAGTTTATAATAATAATAAAAAAAACAATCAAGTTCCCTATTTTCGGCGTTTACCTGACTGTATGGCGTGACAGGCGTTTTAGCGACACGCTTTATTTCAGCCCCAGTGCTTTTCGATGTTCCAACCACCTGAAAAATTACACCCAATTTATAAAAAACGCAAATAAATAGCGAAATGTTTCGTATTTTAAGTTTTCTTTTGCTTAGTTTCCTAGATCTAGCGACCGTGACAGGACATAGTAAAAACAGGGGCAATGTCAAAGATACGTATACAATACATCGATACTAACATTAATTATTGTTACTAGCGAAATCTCTATGTAAATTGAGACTTCAGTGCCTATTAAGATACATTCTTATAGGTAGATGTCTCTATACGACACCCTAAGTCTGTTTTGACATTATCCGATCCGATATCGGATGTCGGAAGGATTTCAATGGAAAAAATCCAAGATGGCACCTGTAATGTATCCGATATCGGATCGGATAATGTGAAACCGCACTAAGGCGTCTAGGAATTGAGGGAAGGCATGGAAGAATTCGCACGCATCCAGAAGGCCTACGTGGCGAAGTTGGTCATAGTCATAGCAACTGATCCGGCAAAGCAGTAGGTCGCAGTTTCAACGCCGGAGGAGTGCATTTTTAATTTTTTCCTTTAATTTAAAAATATTATTGTAGTATCGCTAGCAGTTTCTGCATGATAAAAATAAGTTTACGAACTGCGATCTTAAACGTGTCTTCAGAAATTTGTAAAATTTATACCTTGTCCGGTGCGTGAAGGTTATTCAAGGCCACTATGTCGATTTTTTGTTAATCGTTATCAGTGGGCCTCTCTTAAACGTAATATTTTGCAAGCTATAATTTACGAAAGTAAAACAACATATATAATGTAATTATAGATATTTGAGAAAAACTTATCGAATTTTCATTTTTCAAAACAATGTTCTTCACCGCGCCGCCGGTGTTTTAGGCTGCGGCGCGGACCTCTAGGACCTCTAGCTCTAGTCATAACATGTGACAAATATTTAAATTTCTATTTTTTTTGTGTTTTAAAATAAATCTGGTGACCGTGACAGGACATTGCAAAAGAAGGGTCAAAGTAACGTACAGCGATTTTAAACGTGTCTTCCGGAGACAGGAACATGTTGGTCTTATAGATGTCTCCTTGCACGTTGGTGAGCGGCAGTTTCATGATGACCTGGTCGCGCATGTTCAGTAGCGCCACCTCTCGGATGACTGCGGAGTGCTTCTTGTCTTGTACGGACACCATGAGGAGAGTTGGGACGGCTGTTAACAGACAAATTTTAAATTGTATGCTTTCCCGTGGGTGTTTTAGACTGTGGGATATGGGATACATTTTATGAGTACGCCTTTTTGTATGGGCTTTGTTAGTCCAGTATTAAATCGTTCTTGATCAAAATAAACTTTTTTTATTGCAAATGTGACAAAAAAGAACATTGCGTTTAAACTCGAGCTATTCAAGCTTCGGCAAGTCCTCGTGATTAAATTATACCTACACTCATTTGCAATATTTAACTAATGCCCCATGATACTATTTTTCTCAACCCTAGCTAATAGTATCAGCACATCTCGAACACTGGCCATCAAATATATTAAAGAGGCGCGTTCCTAGCACACATTATAAGCTCGTGTAGGTGAACGCGTACCATGCTTGTATGAGTGAGATATGACAGGGTTGACTATTCGCGTTTTTGACAGGCGGTAACTGTGAGAACCGAGAGGGGGTGGGCGGCGCTTTCAGCGGGGAGCGGGAATGGCCATACTGTACGATAGTACTCTTTATTATACTGTGGTATCACTGAAACATGAGTAGTTTCACGTGCTCTGCCTATCCCTTTTGTATATTGTTTGTACCTGTAGTGGGTTGTGTGTCAGTAGCCTGCATGTTGGTCTGCACAGCGGTGGAGAAGCCATGTTGGAACTTGAAATCCGTCCGTCCGTATACCATTATACTGACTTGTGAGTTGCCCTTCACCTTAGCTGTGTAGGTGCCAGGAACTAAGTTTCCTATCTTTATGACCTGAAATTGACGTATTCTTAGATATACAGTAGTGCGAAAAGGGTTTCCTTCGGAAACGTTCGTATTTGTCATGCTAGTTCAGTCAATGTCAGTACATCTTGTACTGAGACTGACTGAAATAGCATGACAGGTTCGTACGTTTCCATAACAATTCGAAGGCAAATATTTTCGCACTATATTTATACATGTTGTTGCCCCTGGGGACCATTTTTCGAAGCAACAAGTTACAATTGGTTGTCAGTGTCTAATATGACAAGTTGAAAAGGGACTTCGTAACTTGTAACTTTCAGCTTTGTGAAATGGGCCACAGGTACTGAAAACTTCAGACAAATAGGGTGGAGCACTACAATGTACTATTTCTGAAACGGGAGATCGTGTAGCCTTAAAACTACATTTTTTCCTAGGAACTATACAATTAACTAATATATTTTTGCAATTAGGGTTAGGTTAGGGTTAATATGTACATTTTTAAAAGGCAATTTTACTTGAAAATAGTAAAAAGAAGTTAAAAAAAATTATAAAGTCTCTATGGAAAAAATGTACCTAGTCCTAAGGCTATCTCCCATTTCAAGGATAAATAGTACCTCGTCATGTTCCACCCGGTATATGTATAGGTCAGAGTAAAATGTTTGGTGCAAGCTTTGAGTAATTAAAGTAATACTTACTCAATGGGTGCAAGTGGGCCTTATAGGACCAACCCCGAAATCGTGAAAATAATAGGTATCTACATTAAGAGTATTAAGACAAAAGTACGAAAAAGAGGAAGTTGTTTCGTGGTGATAAATTGAAACCGAAATTGACCGAAGGGGGTGAAACGACAATTTTTCAGTGTGTACTTATGTATGTATACCCTTTGAAGTTCGACATAGACTCATTATGAACAATTTTGCGCATTACTGCGATAAAAAAACACCATGTGTACTGAAAAATATTTGACCCTTTCATACATTTTATATGGGAGAGTAACTTAATATTATTTTCAGTACAGATGGTGTTTTTATTACGCACTAGTGCGAGAAGCGGTTCATTATATGCCAGGTCGAAACTTCGGAGGGTCATCTGTACTGAAAAACCTCGTACGATACGCGTGCAAAAAGGAAATTCGTAACTCGTATCGATTTAAAACACTCCCTTCGGTCGTGTTATAATTTATCGCCACTCGTTTCGAACTTCCTTTTTTACGCACTTGTATCGTAATGTACTATTATTTGACTATGAAAAAAAATGTGACTATTACCTTCACATTGCTCAACCATGTCATATGCGTGCCGGTTATCTTGTGGTTATTCGGGTCGTAGACTTGCAGATCTACACCGGCCCCAGAAGCCGACACCACAGCGTACTCCGTTTGGTCGTCGATGTTGAACTTTGAAACATTGAAACATTTATTTAAATAACACAGTGAGTTACATTTTAGTCTGGTCCCCACACTAGGCATAGCCTGAGGGGTGGACGTAGGACATAAACAGTGTTTGCAATTAAAAATAAATACACAAGATTAAAATGAATGAGTAAGACATTTCTATAATTAAGTACTTACTAATAAGGAACTTAAATTTTCTTAATATAATTTTCGTAATATAAATTTTGACGACCGGTCTGGCTCAGTCGGTAGTGACCCTGCCTGCTGAGCCGCGGTCCTGGGTTCGAATCCCGGTAAGGGCATTTATTTGTGTGATGAGCACAGATACTTGTTCCTGAGTCATGGATGTTTTCTATGTATATAAGTATATATTTATCTATATAAGTATGTATATCGTCGCTTAGCACCCATAGTACAAGTTTTGCTTAGTTTGGGGCTAGGTTGATCTGTGTAAGGTGTCCCCAATATTTATTTATTTATTTAAAATAACATAACAGCTTTTTTCACTTATTTAAGCATATATCCTGTGTGTGTGTGTGTGTGTGTGTGCGTGAGGTTGTGTGTGTTTCTGTTTATTGTGATTTTACTTTTTTAATATGGTATCTTGATTAGATTTTGAGACTGAAATCATCATTATTTACTTAACCAACTTACATATATAACACAGTTCTCGCGCTTTGTACACATATTTAAAGTCAAATACAGGTCGAACGCGATTAAAAAAGGTAAAATAATGTTAAATAATCGCGTTCGACCTGTATGTGACTTTAAATAATTTACATACAGGGTGCCCGGTAATTAATGGACAACCTTTTATCCACCAAGAGGGCACCTTATTTATACTGGTCCAGAAAATCGACTTTAAGGTTTAGTAAAAGTCGCCTGGTTTTCGAGATTTTCACACTTTTTAAAATTTCAATGGATATTAATGGACAACCTTTTAACCACCAAGAGGGCACCTTATACTGGTCCAGAAAATCGACATAAAGGTTTAGTAAAAGTCGCCTGGTTTTCGAGATTTTCACACTTTTTAATTAATTAAAATCTCGAAAACAAGGCGACAGGCCTTTTAACCACCAAGAGGGAACCTTATACTGGTCCAGAAAATCGACATTAAGGTTTAGTAAAAGTCGCCTGGTTTTCGAGATTTTCACAATTTTTAAAATTTTAATATTAAAATTTTAAAAAGTGTGAAAATCTCGAAAACCAGGCGACTTTTACTAAACCTTAATGTCGATTTTCTGGACCAGTATAAGGTGCCCTCTTGGTGGATAAAAGGTTGTCCATTAATTACCGGGCACCCGGTATAATCCAGGCATGCAAGTTATGCGTTACAAACATAACTAACAATAAGATTATAACTAAAATCAATTAATATTAATAAATTTGGGAGTGGATATGGACTCGAGGTAACGGGCTGCAGTGGCTAGGACCTTATGCTCTGACTGCGAGAAAATGTCAAGAGTGGGATTATGTAAAATTATGTTATTAATATGGTTATGTGCAACATATAGAGATAACGGCGTGATTAATCACGTAGGTCTATCTATAGCTATTATATTCTGGCTAAGGTGTAGAGTTTGTGTAGACTGGCAAGAAAAGTAGACATTATATCAGTGGCAGCATTACAGTGTCGTTCCGTTTTGTTTTGAAAAACCACAATCACCATCATCCTCCTTGCGTTATCCCGGCATTAAAAAAGAAACAAATTTTAATTTCTACTCTATTTGCCAGGCTGTAGAGATTACTGTAAAGTTAGAAGTTTTGCTCTACATAACACCTAATATCTAACTTTTTAACCATGGTAGCTTTAAAGTTTCACCTTAAAGTAACTTGGTACCTTGGTGGTTTTACATGAAAATGCTTTTGGTTCGATGGTACGGCTTTTTAACCGACTTCAAAAAAGGAGGAGGTTCTCAATTCGACTGAATGTTTTTTTTTTTTTTTGTATGTATGTTAGGTACTCGATATCTTCGAGAATCGTGGACCGATTTTCAAAATTTTTTTTTGATCGAACCGGTATAACCCCGAGATGGTCCCATTGGCACCAAGTCAGGGTCTGATGATGGGATCCTGGAGAAATCGAGGGAACTCTTCAAATGTTATAGGCACATGTAATGTTTTTAGTCTATTTTTCAAAGGTACACCAGTATTTACGTCTGATGGTAATAATTTTATGTGGCTGAGCTGATGATGGAAGGTCAACTCCTCAATGGTTAGGAGTTAAAGGATAATTCTTTCACTACTGTACATGTATTCGGACTGATACATATAATATCACTAGGAACCACTAAAAATCAACAAATAAATAAACTTTTTAACAAAAAATAAAACCGCCTTCAAAAATAAGCGCGTTACAAAACACGGAGAAACTAAAAAGCTAAAAATAATAAACCTTTCAATTCAGATTTCTTATCGTATTGCAATAAGCTAAACATCCAAATCAATTATTTTTGGAGTCGGTACCAGCCTGTGTATGGTTGGGTGGGGCAAACAGGCGACGAATAGGTCTGGTACCGACTACAAAAATAATTGATTTGTTTATAATTTGGATGTTTAGCTTATTGCAATACGATAAGAAATCTGAATTGAAAGGTTTATTATTTTTGGCTTTTTAGTTTCTCCGTGTTTTGTAACGCGCTTATTTTTGAAGGCGGTTTTATTTTCTTAAGTATTTAAGGCGGTTTTTTTTTTAAGTATTCTTGCAAATAAATGATTGATTGATTGATTGATTTATTGATTGAAAAAACGTCCCAATTTTTTCCACATCGTTACCAGTTTTCAAACACTTTGTACTTACAGCGGTTACAAAGTGGAACGCAATAGAAAATTTTGGGACCATTCTCATTAGGAAATACATAAAATGTACCTACTTAAAAAATTGTAATTCTTCTCGCGAAAATGCTTCGAACCCTTTTCCATGTCTTATTTTTAATTTACTGTAGGCGATGTACCTAATCCGATTCCGTAGTTTTATTTCATAAAGTAATTTAAACATCAGGAAGGATAAATTGAATTATGAGTCATATAATGACTGCGGTAAGAATATACGGTCATCATGGCATCATTGTTGCCTTCTAATAAATACAGGGAATAAACGAGTTACATATATATGTACCTAAGTTATAGGTATATAAGTTATAACAAGCAAAGAATTGGAAAATAATTATAATGTAAAAAAAATAAGGAAGAGGTTGGTAGTAACTTTGAAATTTGACTGGTATCCCCAATGTATGACAGGAGAAGAAAAGTAACATTAGACTGAGCAGCAAGATTTGATTGCTGCTAACAATAATATAACTCCGCAGAAGATAAATATGAGGGCTGCTACTTATGTTTCCGGAATGGACCACCTACAGGAACAATATTGAATATGTTTATACTTACGAGTAATAAAAAATAAAAATAGAACGCTTTGCAAGTAGAATACAGTTTGTTTCATATATCTATCAGTTGGTTTCAAATTGTAGCATCTTTTATAAGATTGTTTGTTTCATCTTCAACGGATTTACTAGTGAATTTTTTCGTGTGATGTTTTTTTACGATTTTCTCCTTGGGTTTACTCAAAAATATCGCATGGATCGGATTTTTTTCACTTTAGGGGAGGAAGTCCCATCGAAGATCAATATGTATCGACGGTTTAATGACTGCTGAATTTGATCGTGATCATCGTATGTATATGAATGAATTAAAAAAAGGCTCAAAATCAGCTATTATCCCACAAAATATAGTCATAGTATATATCACAAGATAGAAGCGTCTCTTGGAAAACAGCATGACGCGCATTTGTAAGATATTACATGAAAATTTGACTGTAAACAAAGATAAGTTGGCAAAATAGTCATTTTTACGTTACAATATGCACGTTTTGTGTACAACAATCAAAATGGAAAAGTGCTATGAAAAGTGCAACAATAAGAATGGAATAAGTGCATCATTCTTCTCGTCAAACAAATATCAAGGAAATAAAAGCATTTACAACCATATATATTTCTTAGGTTTTTGTTTTCCGGATACTTAAGTAGCAGCCCTCGTAAAGTCTAAGAAGTGTTTTAATTTCCCTTACCTTTACATCTCTCCACGCGTGCGGAGAGGGAGGGACGTTATCGACTTTGACGACATTCTTGTCACCCTTAACGGTATCCCTTACAACGGGCATAAGCTGAAATCAAATATAAATCATAATTAAGTGCTGCACTGCAATATCTCTGGATGTATCGTATTGTGTGAGTGGTATCCGCCATTTGTATCCATTGAGTTTAGATTAAATTGTCTTAGTGCGTTTTCACATTATCCGATCCTGATATCGGATGTCGGAATAGGATTTCAAAGATGGCTACTTGAAAGTATGGGATCGGATAACGTGAAAACGCACTTATAAGGCCTCTGGGCTGTTGGCGTCTGCCCCACGCATGCCTCTCAGAGGTCCTGGTCCTGGACCCCATATTTTGTAAAAAAAAATGTTTTTTGTTAAATATTTTTGTGTAAATATTGTTGTTGTGATATGTTTGTGTGCAAACGCATATCGTAAATTATGCTGTCATTTCCACAGGCAACTAATGCTCCCTGAGACATTTTTTTCTTTCGTCGCTTTGCTCGAGACTCGATCTGTGTAAGGTGCAACCAATATTATTTTATTTTATTTATTTACAGATTTCCAAAGCCACCTCCTGTCTCCTTCATCAGACTAATCATTAAAAAATATCTTCATCGGGAAGGTCCCAAAAACTGGCAACTTTGATCTCTCCTAACAGTCCTAACAGGTCCCGTAGCCGAATGGCATTCTGCGACGCGAAACGCCACCGAAACGCCGCAGAAATGTAGTCTAGCTCAGTCGCGCCAAGAGCGATAGAGATAGATAGCTGCAAAACAGATATTATCGTGAGTTTTTCGTGAGCGTTTGTGCATTTGGCTACGCACACGGAAGAAAAATACTCTTTCCGAACAGGTGATGTGTAACAAAAGCATGAAAAACTTACATTTCGCACTTCGCCTTTTTCAACTCTTAGGACTTGCCCGCTGCACGCTGTTGCTATTTTGTGGTAAACCTGGTATCCTGCTTCAGACTCCAGACCACACGTAATATCAGTCACAATGATATTAATCTGAAAAAGAAAATATATTTTCATCACACCAACTGGCAAAGGCTTACTGTGCTATTCGAAAACAGATAGCAAAATTGCATTTTATCAACAAGAGTGCAAAGTAATTCCATACAAATTTTAACTTGATGTCTTAAGCAGACTGGTAGAATTTAACTATAAATTATGATTTTGAATCATAAATATTGAAGATGTTTTATAGTCAGTATTTTATTCGTGTTGGTGTGGTGAACAATTTTGTGTTTCACTCGCTGGCAAAGTTTGTTTAACCTTCGTGCCTTGAAACCCTCGCGACGCTCAAGATTCCACTTTTTGAACCACTCGCTACGCTCGCGGTTCAATATTAGAATCTTTCGCTTGCTCGGTTATTAATATTGGCACGTGCGGTTAAACAACAACTTTGCTCCCTTGTAAAACAGATAACTATTAGTTTTTATTCTTTGTAACCCCGTGCCTTTTGCCCCACCCCAACGGGTTAAGAATTTCACCACCCCCCTTCTTCCCGTGGGTGTCATAGACGACTGTGGGATATGGGTAAAATTTTGGCGTAGGTGAGTGGCTGGCAACCTGTCACTGCAAGGTCACAATTTTCGTTCTTTCAACCCCTTATTTGCCAAGAGTGGCACTGAAACTATTTTATGGGATTTTTGTAGGTATATTTTCTTCGTGAATAGGATAAAGGCCCATTTACACGACTTACGCCGTGTCTTGCGTGGGCGACGGTCGCGCGACCGTCGTGCGACCGTCGCCGTCGCGTCTCATACTTCCATATCGATAAGGTTTGATTTCGTTTGCGTCGCATCGCCGTCGCGCGACCATCGCGCGACCGTCGCTCACGCAAGCCACGGCGTTACGATTTCGTCAATAATATCTCCACTACTAGCGATTCAAATTCAACTAACATCGAAAACGAGTGGTAATCACCCATTGAGGTATATGTAATGTAATCACCACTATAATTACTAAAGAAAAAATTGCTAACCGTTATTTTTTCAAAAATAGAATTTCGTCGTTCAGAGACTTTCGAACGACGAATTCGTACCTGAATTTGTTTCTCCTGACACATAGTCTTGATCTCTTCAAACCTGTTATGGTCCTCAGACGACGTGTCAGTGAACACGTACATGTATGAGCCCTGTCGGCTCTCCTCCAAACCCTTCTTGATGCCCGACAGAGCGACTTCGTAACAGTATGCGGAGTCTAGAGTTATTGCGTCGAGAGCTTGTTTGAGTTCTCTCTCATCGCGGGTTTTTTTTCTAAGTATGGCGGCTAAAAAAACATGGGTATATTTTAACATTTATATTTGCTTAGCAAATACATTTATATTGGAAAAGTTTCAATACAATTCAAGAAATAAAATTCACTAACAACAAAATTTATATTTTGTGTCATTTCAGGACAAATTAGTTACGGAAATATCCATGAACATTTTATAGTTATTTGTTATACAAGGGTGCAAAGTTGTATTTTAACGCCGAGTGTGGAATTGAAAAACGAGCAAGTGAAGGGATTCTATAGTTGAACCACGAGCGAAGCGAGTGGTTCGAGAATAGAATCCTGAACTTGCGAGTTTTTTAACACACGAGAAGTAAAATACATTTGCACCCGAGTGCAAAAAAAAAAAAAACTTTTCCCCTCACTATAGCGAGGAAACTACAACGCAAAAAATGCGTTTATCACTGCTTCCAGTAGTTCCACAGGTGGTAAATCATCTTTATTACTAGATTCACCTACTTTTATCAATTTTAAAGCAGTTAATTTGACTTTATTCAAGGTCAAATTACTTTACCCACTAGTGGATAAACTGCGTTTTTACCCGCTGATATTAAAGGACAAAACACGTGTTTCCGAGCTAGTGAGGGGAAAAATATTTTACACTCGTACATCCATTTTCCCGTTCATCAACGCAGAACCAAAACTATAAAAGTTCGACATTTTAAAATTTGTTCACTGCTAGGGGATGAAAGTGTGTAGGTATACTTAGTAATAAAATATCATTTTTAAATAAAAAACTTGAAACTAGTATAAAAGGACAAAATTAAAATAGGAGAAAAATATTAGCGCATTTGGATTTTCACCCCTAAAGAGGTTAAAGAGGATGAAAGTTTAGTTACGTATCTACAGCAGTTTTACTGAAAGTAATCAAGAGAACTTACATGGATTTTGTTTGTCGCCATGATTCCTAAACGTCACAAGCACAATATCTTCAATCTGGCTCGATATTTCTCCCAAAACAGTGTCAACAATCGACTTAGCGGCTTCCTTAACTTGCGCGATCTCATCGCCCATAGACGGCGAGTTGTCTATGACGAGGGTGAGGCTGTTTTGGCGGCCGCACGACGCGGCAGCGACGAGGAAGGTCAGCGGGACGAGGAACCTGGCCGCCATCGCTGCGGGTGCGGACGGGAGTGCGTGCTAGCAGGGTGATGTCGCTTATATACGGGAGGAGGTTACGTCATCCTTTTCCTATACATACTTAAACTCACGCCATTATTTCCAAACGGGGTAGGCAGCTCATGTTACTAAGTTTCAGTACCACTCTCGGCAGTTAAGGGATTGATGAAAAGAAAACGAAATTGTGATACAGTGACGAGTGCCATGGGCTGGCACCACAATGTAACCTATATCCCTTAGTCAACTTTTACGACACCCTAGGGAGGAAAGGGGGACGTGAAATTCATAAACTATCACCTTTTCTTAGAGGTATAATTGTTATAACAAACGATATAATTAGATATGTATAAAGTAACAAACATAAAAATAGAAGTCGAATTGATAATCCTCTTTTGGGGTGATAGAAATATTTTTGGTGAGATTATTAGTTTCGATAATCAATCTTGAGTCAATTGGGGAAAACGTGTTTCTATAATAAACAGATCATATTTAATTATAAATAAAATAACACACATTAAATTAATTAAAATCAACAATAACTCTGTGACAATGTTTTACCACATTATTATTATCTTTGTATTTTCCCTGCTATTTCTGGTGTTATGCATCAATATTGTACATACATTTACTTATAATATATGTCATCACTCATCAAACACCCGCGTGATGACGAATTAAGAACGGGTTAAGAATTTCACCACCCCTTTCTTCCCGTGGGTGTGTCGTAGAAGTCGACTGTGGGATATGGGTTAAATTGTGGCGTAGGCGAGAGGCGGGCAACCTGTCACTGCAATGTCACAGTTTCGTTTTTTTTCAACCCCTTATTTTCCAAGAGTGGCACTAAAACTTTAATAGCTTCATGTGCTCTGCCTATCTATCAGTGGCGGCTGGTGAAAATTTCTGCTAGGTAACACTGAGCAAAAAGAAACCTATACCTTAACATTAGGAACTTTACTAGTAATAATAAATTTTAGGCAAGCCGGTGGGAATCGGCTTGTACGGACCAGCCGCTGCTGCTATCTATAGAGATAGACACAGTCGTGATTGCATGTTATGTTTTATTAAAATCAAGGACAAAAGAAAACGGTCACAAATTAAATTATACAATCTATCTACAATCGTGACAAAGAATCTTGGTCACAGAAATCGCGAAGCGTCTGGTTGAGGTAACTGGTGACCGAAGAGCTGACGACTTCCTCACACAACGTATCAGCATTGCGATACAGCGAGGAAATGTCGCCAGTATCCTTGGTACAATGCCTCAAGGGCCTATTTTAGACATTAGATAGCTTTTAAGTTTAGTCTTAGTTTCTTATATAATTATGTAAATATGTTCATATAATTAAAGAGTTGTATAGATGACAAAGTAATATTCACTTCCTTTGCTATCCTTTCATACGAGTATATCTCAGCAATTCCCGTTAAGTTTGTACATTTGGATCACGTCTCCGATTTTGATAAAAATTAGTAGGCTGATATAGTCCATGATGCTGAGCAAGATCCACTAGGTTTCCCAAAATGTCCTATGTAGTTTGTATGAAACCTTCCTTTTTTGTTACCAGATTTCTACACATTTTCGGTAACAAAAAAGGAAAGTTTCATACAATCAACCTAGGACATTTTGGGAGACCTAGTGAATCTTGCTCAGCATCATGGACTCTATCGGCCTACCAATTTTTATCCAAATCGGAGACGTGATCCAAATGTACAAACTTAACGGGAATTGCTGATCTTTCACACACAGTCGTCGTCTTCAGATATATCGGAGCGGCCTAGGTGCTCACAAACTTCTGAACACGCCTATATAAAGTGCGTGTGCAGATCTTTTCGAGTACTTCGGGTGCCACCATAATATACATCTAGATGACGATGTATATGTGTAGGTACAGGTACTAAATGTTAGGCTATAGTCAATACTTTCCTGTTTACTTCATGTTAAATCGGTAAAGCTAATGTGTGGTTAAATTTAACCAATGAGGTAAATAAAACACTCAGGCTATACCGATGATAACAATATTACTTAACAGAAGATCTTATCTATATAACTTATTATATTCTTAATTAGCTCTTGTTGCCTGTATTCTTTCTTCATTCAATACCTAATGTTAATTTCAATTATACTAGTGACATTTCATTAAATCTTTACACCTATTCGTTGCCAAATATACATTTTGTAAATCTAATTAGACGTAATAAAATAGTTGCAATTAATTTTAAATGACTGAGTGATCATAATATCACTGACATCCTGTTTTTCACACGTCTACCTAGACTGAATATATTAAGGGACACACTATTGTAATCCAAGATCTTTTGTAACCATATGTTCATTGTGAATAAACGATTTCATTCATTCATTCATTCATAAATTCGAAAATTGCGGAACGCTCCATACAAAACCCCCTCTCATTTTAGGGAAGTGGGACGTTAGAAAAGAGAAAAAGTAGCATATGTCGCTCTCCATCCCTTCAATTATTTACACTTAAAAAATCACGTCAATTCGTCGCTCCGTTTTGGCGTGAAATACGGACAAACAAACAGACACACACACTTTACCATCGAGTGTGATGGGCACCTTTGCACCTGAGAGGGCCCGGAGCGAGTTTTGTGAATAGGGTTTAGTTTAAGTAGTTTTAATAGAGTAGTATTATGTTAATTAGTAGTTTTAAGTTAGTTTTACATGTACCGATGTCTTACCATTTATAATATTAAGTGTGGATTAGGGCTTTACGTGTTCTAATATAATCAGTGTCATTCATCAATACACACATAGTTATACGACTCATGCGTGTATTCCGAAATGGGGTACGCAGGCCATGTCAAACTGCTCAAGTTTCAATACTTTCAGTGCCACTCTTGCCAATTAAGTTGTTGGAAGAAAATGTACTTAATTGCGATATTAATATTATTTAAAGTACTGTATCATTTAAAGTATGGTTCAAATTGTCAAAACTGAGATATATACATCATCATCATGATCATGATGAGAAGATAAACATAACTTTGGCATGTAACAAATTATAGTGTAATTTTTATCATGAAATAAAGAAATCTAATCTAATTTAATCATGAATTCTTTGTGTCGAGAAATGGCAGTCAACGCAACTATGTAAACAGCTACTTTTACTTTGATAAAAATCCCTCTTACTAAAATAACCCTTCTCTTTGCTACGCCTAGAAATTTATTTTCGCTTCGTATTTTTATAGTCGTTATCTTCGTGGTTTTTCCTAATTACAAAAGATACCCAGTTTGTTTTTAAATTAGTTTATCTCTATTTTGGTTGCCGAAAAGTTAAAGGCTATCTACGGCTTTGGACCGTTTTACGTCTGATAACTTTTTACAGACTGATCCTTAGGTTTCGTCTTGGCAACACTTTAGGTGAATGTTGAGTAAACTTTTTCTATTGGGGGCCATAAGGAATTTTAGAGGATGGCTATATTTACACCAATCATGCACTCATGCCATATCACACACTATTTTTACCGGTGGAGGCCGGATATGGCCCGCGGACCGTACTTTTCGCACCACTGCTTTAGTACCTAAACATGTTTTTGTTGAAGTTGGTTTGGCACTAACGTCAAACTAAGTAATAACTCGGATGGTTTTTATTTATATGAATATACCAACAAACAATTTTTTTTGAAATATAAGACAAAAAACTAACTAAGTTGTATGTTGCCTACTCTTAACTGTATGTACTACTGTTAAATTTCATCCACTTTTTAACCACGTTAATAAAACGTCCGAAAGGTTCACATTACTCATCATATTTGTCTTTTACTAAACTACATTTTAAACAAAAAACTTCCACCTCCTTTGAGGAAGAATAGGTATTCAAAAAGGCTGAAATCGGATTGTTTGAATTTTACTAAAATATTCAAAGTCATAGCTTAAAGTAAAAACTTTCATCTTCCATGTATCCATATTAGGAGGTGAAAATCCAAAACACTAACATAAATTTTCTCTCATATGTATTACCTGCCTATTCAGGTTATTTCATGTTCCTAACTGAAATAGTATTTTACACAATCGTGATATAATACAAAGCTTTTCAGTCGAGTACCATGTTTAGGCCACGAAGCTTGCTGAGTCGGTATATACAAAATTGCATTAATTTGGTGCTTAAATTTGGGGATCATTTACTATTGTTGGGGGTCATTTACAATTTGATGTGAACGGTTTACTAAAACTGGTGACAGTTGTATAATTTTCAGTAACATTATTTTGGTGCTCAACTACTTTTTTTGGTTGCAAGTTTGGGGTGCCAAAACTTTTTTTGGTGCTCATTTAAATAGTAGCCTATGTATAAATAAATAAATACCATTGACAAAAATTGACAGCTCATAAAATGAACCGATAGTTCCAGATGTCTGCTTCTTTAGGTTTTTTAATATGCAACCTTTCCAGAACTAAATACCTAAGGAAATTTTAAGGCTGCTTTCAAAAAAAACGTCAAAAGAATGTAAAATTGATAGTTTTAGTCGGTGAAATACTACACTTTCCGTTATCCAATAGATTTATTTAATTCAAGTTCCAGTTAGAACATCTTATTATCTTGATTTTTATAAGACTGGATTTTTGAAAACTAAGGTAACTGTACACTATTCCGGGATAGTAAAATGTGGTA
This sequence comes from Leguminivora glycinivorella, assembly GCF_023078275.1. Classification (NCBI taxonomy): domain Eukaryota; kingdom Metazoa; phylum Arthropoda; class Insecta; order Lepidoptera; family Tortricidae; genus Leguminivora; species Leguminivora glycinivorella. Next base: position 1,999,993 of record NC_062988.1, on the reverse strand, counting down.
CATTATTCCGGGATACTTTGGTTTTTGTCGCAAACTAAGGAAACTATCAGTAAAATCATAATTTAATGCAGTATTTTATTAACTATAGATCAAATAGAACCGAAAAAGTCGATTTTCGAATATGTATCATATCTTTTGAAGCCGTGAGGTACCTCCAAACGCGTCAGTCGCAACCACGCAGTGGTTTCTATGGGCGTATTTGACGATGATGCTAACGCGGCAGCGGAACTTCTTAAGGGTTTACTGTGATGCGGGTAAGTTTATTTATATTAAATTTGTATCATAATTGTCTTATAGTTATTAAAAAACATTTATATCATCTTTTCAAATTAATTTAATGCATATTTTAATTCAAATACCCGCTCCCGGAATAATGTACACCATTTTGACGCGGTGTACATAATTGCGGGAGTATCACGGAATAACGGAAACACAGTCTACAATGTTTTTATGTTTTATTACTATTTCCGGTGAAGTATATTTATATATTTGATGTAAATATATTGAGTAAAGATTTCAGATTTATAGTGACATAATTACGGCACATATATTTTTTTAGATTTTAGTCTCATAATTGAGTACGAAATGTATACTCGTTGAGTAATACGTGCGAAATATTGGAGTGTGGCATCGACATTAAATTTGTTTTATTTCATAAAATTAAAGCACAAAGGTTACTTATTTCGATGTTTTGAGTATAATTGTTATATAATCTTCCAATGTACTAAGAATAAAATCTCGTTTGTCTTTTAATATAGCCTTCGTTTTGACTGCCGTAATTAAGTACACGACTTTATATGAGTGTATCTTATTCCGGTATGCCCATATAAAGTGTATTAAAATATAAAAACCACAAAATAAGGTATAGAGACCCGACTATTATTATGTTTTTAAACTTCCTTAGCTAAAAATCTTTATACCGCACATTGGTTTGTCCTGACGGACGTCAGTCTGTCCGTCTACGATTTAGCTCAATCATTATTAGTACTAGAAAGCTAATATTTACATGAGGATAATACAGAATAGGATAGATATATATAAATATAAAATAGTACAAATCCGTCGGACAGTCAATCTGTGTAAGAACGGCCTATAATATGTATTGAGTACTATTTATTTATATATACATACTTGAATAACGTATCACCACCGTATATGTATACGGTGTAGCTCAGTGATCACCAGTAACAAAAAACTGAAATTTTCACGAGTACCTTGCAATTTTTATAACCGGCAATAGCTTCTGGATTGAAATTAAATTTTGAAAAAATAAACCCCGACATTGTGTTGTGAAGTGTTTTTCATCAAACATGGCTAAGAATATTCTTGACTAATTCAGCTTTCAAACGAAAAAAACTAATCTAAATCGGTTCATCCATTCGTAAGCGATGCCTTAGACAGACAGACAGAAAGACAGACAGTAACACCCTGTCATTATATCATACAATCGTTATACCGTAAAATATCATGTTTCCCATCCCACCCCAACCCATCAAAACATTGCCAATTATAAAAAATACACTCTGTATAAGCATCTATTAAAACGATATGTGTATGTGTATTTTTAATTCATTTTTTTACATTATGCTTCAAGAACGTCGACTTTAAAGGTATCCCGTAATTACGTACAACGACTCCCGGAATTGAAGCCATACCAAAATTGTATCCCGGAATAATGGGCAAACTAAGGGTTAAGTAAAACAACGGTAATTTCTATAAATTAGAAGTTACGATGGAAAATAGTGTCTTAAATCCATCGTAGAAGACTTATCCTTAAAATAAAATAATTAACACGACTACAAACTTCGCATTTTTTTTACAATCCTCACTCAAAGTAGGAAACGTCTTAAGTTCCCGTAATATGGGACAGTTACCTTAACTTATTAAATTAATTATGAATTTTTCTATTTTTCTCTTTCTTTCTAATGCACGTTTAGAAAAACGCACGTATAGAGCTGAATCAGTCGATCTTATTTGTAAAATTTGGACAATTTTGAATATTAAAACGGGTAAATTTATAATTCGTATATCCTGTACCACAATCATTTCAGACTAGATTTTTATTTTAAGTTTTTGAAAAAGAGTAAACTAGCCTAAGGCGAATTCAATTTTTTTCAGAAATTACCTAAAATTAAGTGACAATTTCTTTGAAAATCTACATCACATCGAAGTAAGTTTTGTACTAAATTTATCTGCAACGTTTACTTAAATTGCTGTTATGCCTAAGTGATTATAAATTGCTATTATTGATTTTTGCCAATTTTTTGAAAACGAGCCTTCACCGGTACAATTTTGGACATTTTCTCATATTTTGTTAGACCAAGTAGAAAAAGTCCTATAATGTGATATATATTTATAAACTACTCGCAAAGCCCTTTAATTTGATACCACACACGGTATGATCGAGCGCTCGGTTGCGATTTCACTATTTTTAACACGAAAGCCCTCTTAAATAATACAGATTAAAAAATACTTTTAAATTAAATGAATAATTGTAAGTATTATTTATATAAATAACAAACACACTTTTATAATTTTGGTGTAGAAAACAATAGAGTATTTTATTAAAATGTCTGTTTATCATACTGATAGTTGATAAATGGCGACAGTTGTGGCAAAAATGTCTCATATAAAAGACCTCATGCTTCGTGCTTTTACGTCCTCTCTAATGCTAAAAAAACGGAATATAGTCATGAAAACAACAATCTGGGTTCAAACATTTTATTAATAACTTTTTCAGCGTACAAAGTAAAACTATAACAAACTTATATTAAAAACTGTATACTATATTATATTCGATCTATTGGTACTTTAATAGTGTAGCCATTTAGTTAAGGCGGTGGTAGAACAAGTACGACTATGTTTAATAATTATTGGAACCTTCGCACCTGCGTAGTTCTGCATCTGAAAAGAAATAGGTATAGGTATGTCAAATATTACATTTTTTACACAAAATGTCATCTCTGATTCTTTCTGACTCAAATAAATTTGACCACAAACTGAAATGCGGCAAAAATATATTAATTGTTAACTAAACACCATTTCCAAATCAAAATAAATTCGGCAATCAGCACCTCCGAAAACAAAAATGTATTGGGGAAGGACAATTTCGACTGTATTAAGATATCCAATCAATTGATATCATTGTTTTCACTCGCAGTCTATACTCCAATTGCTAATTCGAGTCCAAAAAAACTACGACAGATACGTCAATGTCACAGCTGTCAATGTCACTTATGTCACTGTCAAAATACTTTTCAGGTTTCGACAACCTTCTACATTCTTTATTTGGCACGTAAGAAATCCAAGAATACTTGATGATAAAATTGTGAAGAAAATTCGTTTTAGTTTTTTTGTTTTAATTCTCATACGTCAAATTAGTTCCACCGGTCGCCACTAATGATAAATGTTGGTACACGTAATATAATTCGCATTATATTACGTGTATACGTGACAATCAACATCACCTTCATTCACGTTGCTAATAATAATAAAACTTAAACCAGACAAATGTATGCACTAAAGCTGCCCTATCTCAGTCAGGTGCAATTTTCGCCAATGTTTATTAAATTAGTCATTGGAGTCTAACAACCCATTACCAATATTAGAATGTTATTGCTGAAGGGTAGCACCTGAACTGGCTCTCAGAATGGCGCGTGGCGAAGTCAGGGGCTCACGAAAGGTATTTCCTTAGTAACGAGTGCCCAATGTATCTCTGAGACTCCTCAGGAGATTTGGAACCATAAATTGAAGAACATTACTCAAACTTACTTACATACTCTCTTTAAGGTAAAACAATAGATCATTACATGTGCCATTTTTTATCTAAAAGGTTCATAAGTGTCGGTTGTCAATAAAGCGCTACTTGCATATTAACGTCTGTCTATCATATATCAGAGATGTAGTCTGTATATCTGTGTATCATGCATAATAGTAAATTCAAATACAGTTTGACAGACCATGGTGTCATGGCCGCTTCCAAAACAATGGCGGCCGTGGCAACCATAAAGCCCAATATACATTATTTCGCTGATTAGCTAATTGTAAAATATATGTATAAAAAATTGGTCACATATCTATATCATCAATAGTTTGTTCTATACCGCAAAATATAGCACCAAATGTTATTGATACCTGAAGTGATACAAGCGCAATACCAACTTTACAACTAAAAATCACGGAAAAAAAGAAAGAAGATCGAGCGTCCTAGTATTTATGTAAATAATAAAAGACTATTAAATATATAAATCAAAGGATTGAAATAAATAATAAATAAATTATCTTGGCGTGTGTTTTTATAAAAAAGGATTATACTATTTTACAAACATTTTATTGCAGTGGCAACATCGTAGTAGTTTTTTTGGACTCGAATTAGCAATTGGAGTATAGTCTGTTTCTCGGTTTAGTTCTTTTTACTCAATCGTGTCACTCTACAGATCTTAAGCTACGATGAAGTCTATCTGCTACAAGTACTCAATAAGTGAAAGACGAAGTCTTGCTACACATATCCCCACAGTTACAGACAGCCGAGGCAAAGCAACGAAGTCTTGCTACATATGTCTCCCACAGTTACAAGCAGCCGAGACACTAAGCACCCTCGTAACTCACACTCATAAGTGACTATGAAGTCTGTCTGCTTATATCCTGAAGTGAGGTATCCTGAGACGAATCTGATGAAGTATATCAGTTGCAGGTCCTCACATATACAGTAACAGACAGTCGACACAGTTACAGACACTCGACACAGTTACAGACAGTCGACACAGTTACAAATAGTCGACACAGTTACAAACAGTCGACACAGTAACATATAGTCGACATAGTAACATAATACAGTCGACATAGTAACATAATACAGTCGACACAGTAATAGACAGTCGACACAGCTGCAGACTGTCGACATACAGACAGTCGACACTGTTACAGACAGTCGACACAGTTACAGACAGTCGTCTACACACCTTAAGCGACGACGAAGTCCTTCTGCACATATCCGTACTGGTTGGTGACGGCGCAGGTGTAGCGCCCTCTCTGCCCGTCGTTGTTCATCTGGAACTCGTACGCGAACTGGGTGACGGACAGAACTTGCCCGTCGTGGTGCCAGGTCACCTGCAAACAAAGCAAGTCTTTGACAAAAACAATTTAGAATTAGAGAATTGAAATAATAAAATTAGTATAGAAACGGAAAATGAAGATTTGTAGGCCAAGTTAACGAAGCCGGATAGAAATACGTGGCTGGTAACTCCGTTTCTCGCCGAAATTACTATAGTGAGTGATGTATCGTTTGTCTACATTTTCGTTAGTCATAATTAGGTTTTTCTCTGAAAAGCGTAACTTTTCAGGATTCCCAATTTTCCATAAAAATAACCTAACCTAATCTATCTATAGATTACCTTAACGAAAACCAGAACCAAACCACTCTTTTGTGCTCCATTGAGTCATCCCTTAAAACTTAATAAGATCTTACAATAGGTTGTGGAGTCCCGCTAGCAGAAAAATCCATCGTCGCTCGTCGTCCATACACGTACGGAATATTGTTCTCCCCCTCATTGTTGAAACGAGGTTTGAACCCGACTTCAACCCTGGTGGAACCGGTCTGTGGCGGCAGGTCACGCGACAGCTTATGCCCTGGTTTTGCGTTCACCTCCACCTTGGTAAAAACACTTTTAACTGTTCCATTGAGACCTTCTCAAACTTAAAAGGTTGTATTACTTACAATAGGCTGTGGAGTCCCGCTAGCAGAACAATCCATCGTCGCTCTTCTACCATAAACGTATGGAATTTTATTATCCCCCTCATTGTTAAACCGAGGTTTGAACCCGACTTCTACCCTGGTGGACTAGTCTGTGGCGGCCGGTCACGCGACAGCTTATGTCCCGTTCTTAAGGTCACCTCCACCTTGGTAAAACAGTTTTAGCTGCTCCATTGAGACCTTTTAAAACTTAAAAGATTGCAATACTCACAATAGGCTGAGGAGTTCCACTAGCAGAACAATCCATCGTCGCTCTCCGACCATACACGTACGGAATATTGTTCTCCCCCTCATTGTTGAACCGAGGTTTGAACCCGACTTCAACCCTGGTGGATCCGGTCTGTGGCGGCCGGTCGGGACCACTCACACGACAGGTATATGTGCCGGCGTCCTCTTGAGTCACGTTCTTGAGTTCACCTGAAGTTATGTTACGGCCGTCCTGAAACAAGAACCAATGCACCTTTTCAATTATCTTTCTCACGTTGGCTTTTTCTCTCGCAAGCGAGATCCAACTAATCCCAAAAACAGAGGAAAGAAAACTAGTCTATATTGGTTAGCTTGTGAGGTAACTGGCGACCGAAGAGCTGCGACTTCCTCGCACAACATATCAACATTACGATACAGCGAAGAAATGTCGCCAGTATCCTTGGTACAATGCCTTGAGACCTATTTTAGACATTAGCTAGCTTTTAAGTTCTAGTCTTAGTGTCTTATATAATTCTATAATTATGTTTATGTAAATAAAGGCTATATTGAAATACATGTCTAAATATACATACTCACGCCAGGATTCTCAAAAGGGGTACGCATAGCACATGAAACTGCTCAAGATTCAGTACCGATATTGCAGACATTAAGTGACTAGCCTATTCACCACAATTGAACCCATCTTCCACAATAAATTTCTATGACACCCGCTGGAGAAAAGACCGTGGTCAAATTCTTAACCCACACGGGGGCCAGAAAAACAAGAAGAGAGAATCGGCATTAATTGGTCTTCTTCGTAAATTTGGGCCTTTTGCTGGCATCAGGGGCATTTTGGGTCTGAATAGCAACTAATCCAATGAAGAAAGAAAGGAAAGGACCGTGACTCCAAGCTTCTCACTCGTGTCTTTATTATAGATAGGTAGTTTTATCTATCTAACTACTACAATACTTAAAACGATACTAACATGAACAGAAACTTACTTTGAACCAATTGACTCTGTCAATCTTGGGCCTGTGAGGGACAGGACAAGCAATATTTTCAGTTTTACCTTCTTCTATCATGATCGACAAAAAGCGATCAACAGGATAATCTGGAAATACAAAAAAAAATGCATGTATATTTTTTCATTGTACAATATCATAGAAATTAAAGTAAAGGAACAGGAAATCAAATGAGGAAGGAAGGAATAAAAACAAGCTATGTTGGAAACGATATTGTTAACCCTGCCTCATGATTTTATAAAACTTCGACGTTTAAAATAACATTTGCTCATGCGGGCTACCAAAATCACAAACAACTTATTTTGGTATATGTATATTAATGAGAAGTTATGAGAAAGATAGTGGGATACAATAGAAAGTAGGATTACCCCAATCCTAAAACATTTTAGAAAACGAACATTTCTGTGGACTACACGATAAAAAATAATTTGAGGATTTATCCTAACATGGGACTTGAAAGAAACAGATCGGTTACCATTGACAACAACTTGGAACTGTTCGGAAGTGGACCCAAACTTGTTGATAGCCGTGCAAGTGTACGTCCCTGCTGCCGAGTCGTCCACTTTCTTGATGATCAGGCTGCCGTCTTTGCCGATGAGGTACCATTGAGTGTCTGTAAGAAAAAAAAAATCTAAGTAAACTTACATAAGAATTGGTCTGTTCATGAACGGCCAAAAAGTTTGCTCTTCTTATTTATGTTGATTAATACTTAACTTAAATGTGCAAATGAGCAAGAAAAATATGTACCGAAGTAAATTATTCTGGATTCCAACGTGTAAGATGCACTCGTAACTGAACAGTCATAAAGCTAACTCATACTATATACGAAGGTCCAAAAGACCTACATACACACCTACCTACCTACCTACCTATAGAGATACAGTTACTGTAGCTCGATCATTTGTTGAGAACTTTGTACTGCGGTATGGAATTCCATTGGAAATAGCCACTGATCGAGGAACCGAGTTCATCAGTAACACGATGAAAGAGGTATGTGATTTATTAAAAATTACTCATTTACCCTCCACAGCGTATCACCATGAGTCAATCGGTGCTCTAGATAATTCGCATAAAACAATGGGAGCTTATTTAAGAATACAATGTGAAAATAAACCGAATTCTTGGAGTGACTGGTTGCCTTACTGGTGCTTTACGTATAACAACACCGTGCACACGGAGACGAAGTACACACCCCATGAATTAGTTTTCGGTAAGTATGCATGCTTCCTAGCAACTTAAGAAATAGTAACGTTAATCCCTTATATAATCATGGTAGTTATCCTTTAGAATTAAAGTATAGATTAGAGCTGGCACAGGCAGATGCGCGTACTCATTTAATAAACGTCCTAAAGATAACTAGTCGTTTCGATTACTTCCCAGGTAGGTAGGATTTTGGGTTTCCAATGAAACTGGATAGGTACGCAGAAATAAGTTAGACTTACCTGAAAGAAGATTCTTTCCTCTGAAGGTCCATAGAACCTCAGGTTTCGGGTTTTCGGTGGAATTTGAACCGCAGAAATAATTATTCACTTAGTCATATTGTCATTCTGTACGGGATCGATAGTAATAAGTTCAGGTAAGCCTGAAGAAAGGTTCTTTCCTCCGAAGGTCCAAAGGACCTCAGTTTCAGGTTTTTAGTGAAATTGGAACCGCAGAAATAATTCTTCACTTAGTCAGATTGTCATTCAGAACAGAATGGATAGTAACTTACCTGAAGAAAGGTTCTTTCCTCCGAAGGTCCAGAGGACCTCAGGTTTCGGGTTGCCGGTGGCATCGCAGGGGACCCGCAGAAACATGTCGTCCTTAACGCCGTCGTACTGCCTCATCCTGAACAGGATAGAGGGTCGAGCTGGAATCAGGGAAAGGAATAAACTTTTTGCCAAGGTGACTAATTTTAAACTACGGAAAAGAATCAATTTTATTATTTTATGGAATATTTTATGATTTCTTTTTTTTGTAAATGTGCCTAGCCATTCAGAGATAACATACCTACACAAGTGAATTTTCAATGGATACCGGCGGTCGGGTCTAATAGTACCAAAAGTAAGCTAAAGACACGGGTGAAATTACCGGCTACGCCACCAGTGGACTTGGTTGCTTTAATTAAATAATTACACTAAAAAGTGCAAATATGATATCTAGGTATCAATATCTATCGTCATATTCTTAAGAGCCATTCCGTTCTTATATCTCTGCCGCTTTTTTCAGTACCAGATACGACGTTACGTTGGTCTTCTCTTTAACTTGGTCTAAAAAATGATATACCCACCTATATCATAGGTACACAAATTATGTAAAGGGTGGCCTGGTGTAGCTGACACGGACTCTGAAGATAATTTACCTGTGACAGACACGGTGTAGGTGATATTCTTGGATCCGCCAGCATTCACAGCCACACACGTGTACTCGCCACTCTGCCCGTGGTGTATTCTTGGGAAACGCAAGTCCCCTTCGGCGGTGTTGTGCCTAAAAGTTATTAGATAACAATAAACTGTACACGATAGTAGTATATGTAACCTTTAAATACTAAGTAGTGTGGCTTTATGGGTGTTGTGCCTTTTCGCAGGTTGGACCGATTAATATTTAGTTTTTTTTTTGTTTGAAAGCTGAATTAGTCGGGAATGTGTAGCCATGTTTGATCGAAATGGGGGTTTTTCAAAATTTAAATGTGGCTACGTAATCGTCGTAAGTATCTAAGTTTTCTATAAATACTTATAGCTTTAACCAAAAAGAAAGTTTGATCTCTTCAAATCTTTAGGAACTTACGATATTTTAATGGCGTCAGACGTGTTAGTCTTGCGGTAGTACCACGTGATGTGGGGCTGGGGAGGGCCACCAGCTTTGCACTCCAGGTTCAGGGATGTACCTTCTTCTTGCTCAATTAAGGTTTTCCCTGGAGACTTCAGGGCGACGGGGACTGGAGAAAAATGCAGATACAGATAATTTTAAGTTTACATTTGTTTTTTAACCACCGACGCAAAAACGACGGGGTGTTATAAGTTTGACGTGTCTGTCTGTCTGTCTGTTTGTCTGTCTGTTTGTGTGTATGTCTGTTTGTGGCATCGTAGCTCCTGAACGGATGAACCAATTTCGATTTAGTTTTTTTGTTTGAAAGTTAACCGGGAGTGTTCTTAGCCATGTTTCATGAAAATCGGTCCACTATGTCGCGGTCGGGGTTTTTTTCAAAATTTTAATTTTGTGGTAGGGGGGGGGGGTCACGTGGTCTATTTGTATGGCCAACTTAAGCTCCACCCCCTGGATCCACGCATGGTAGCTAGCTCCCCCTATCGCTCTTCTGCAGTGGCGCGGCAGTTTTGATCACCGCGTAGCGTGAACGATTGTCACTTAGACTACCTAGGCCTGGGTACGTAGCCGAATGGCACAAACGCTCACGAAACGAAACGCTCGCAGATATCTATCTCTATCGCTCTTGCATACCGTTGCGACAGAGCCAGACTACCTTTAGCGGCGTTTCGTTTTCGTTTCGCGTCGGAGAAATGCCATTCGGCTACGGGGCATGCTGTTAATTTCTTACAAATACGAAGTATCCGTGAAAATATTAAACTATATTTAAATAGTCACGAAGACAAACGTTGCGCCAAATTGCCACTTATCGAACTGCGTTTATCAGTATATGATTGTCATCTTGGATAGGCTCCACGGTTTTTATTACTGTCAGTAACTGTCTGATTGAAGTTATCTTACCAATTACGTCGAGCTCGATGGTGATGGAGTCACTTCCCCACGTGTTACTCGCTTGACAACTGTAGTATCCAGCATCAGACAGTACGGCTGAAAACCTACAGAGAAGACACTATCTTATTATCAGGAATTCGTTTTAAAGATACTTATTTGTAAGGTACAGCGGGGCAAATCCCTACTGGGCTCACAGAGGCAAGCCAGTTGCTCGACACTGCCTCGATGTCGTCTGCCCAGCGAGCGCGACTACAACTACTAATTATTTACATAAAAAGACTAACTTATGCAGAGTACGGTTGTGGCTTAAAGCCAGCAGATGTTTAAAAATGGACTGCATTATGTAGTAAAGAAGTAAGGCTGTACTACCGCATATGGAGCTAGTGGGCTTACCTGATGCGGCGACAGTTGGAGTTGGCAGAGGCCTCTGCTGCTTCTGCTTCTTCTGGTTTATACGTATTCAAATTATGTTAGAGGATGGATGAGAGGAGATTAACGAAGAAAGTATATGAAAAAAGAGTGGAAGGTCAGTTGGAAGTGGAAGACCTAGGCGAACTTTTCTTGATCAAATCGGGGAAATATTGCAAAAAGGCCAGGTCAGAAGTACTCGAAACCGACGAGCGTGTATGAGAAACGTTATGAAAGTGTGAGAAGCGAAAGTGGTTTGTCAGGATCGTAGTAAATGGAAATCCGTGATCTCTGCCTACCCCTCTGGGAAACAGGCGTGATTGTATGTATGTATGTAAATTATGTTATTATACTTATTATTTAGAATTTCTGCTGTCTCTCGCTTAGACATTGATGACACTGACTTTTGAAGTATTTGACATGACATGCAATTTTTATTGACAGGTAGATTTAGTGACAGGCGATATAAATAAAAAGGTTGTATACTAAACAACGGTGGTTAAAATTTTGAGCCTATGAATGCCTCATACAAGTGGATATTTTAACACCTACCCAAGACTTCCATTGGCATAAAACGTATGCCTCGTCTTATCAGAGAGGCGACGGCCGTTGTGGGTCCATACGATACTAGGTTCTGGGATGCCGTCGGCAGCGCAGTCCAGTGTCACAGGGGTACCCTCTAGCACCGTCTTCCTTGTGTCCGTCTCTTGTGAGATATCGGGGGAATCTGAAATGAGTACCTGATTAGCTTCATGTGCGATTTTTTGAGCTCGTCGACGGTGAAATCAGATAACGCTCAAAGTGGCGACTTTTGGAGACCAAAACTCGTTTTGGATTATCGCAACAGTCAAGTAGTACCTACTTAGTAAGATTTTATAAACACATCTTATACGCCAGCCAAGTACCTAATTTGATCCGAGTGAAATATAGATTCCGTTACGATCTTAATATTAAACAAACTAAGCAAAGCTTGTACTATGTATGGGTGCTAGGCGACGATATACATACTTATATTAACAAAGGGTGAATGGAATAAGATAATGACTTAAAGAGCGTAAAGGACTTTGTCCATTTTGGAGATTTTATTACTTACCTCAAGACATATTGTAAAGATTTCACATTTTCGGGTCCATTTTGAGTTGGTGAAGCTTGTGTTACAAATAAATTGTAAAATACTTTCTATTAATGAAGACTATTTCATAAGAATGTTCAGACTTAAAGCCTAGAATATTTATCAACATGTTTCGATTTATATGTAAGTAGTTTACTTACACTCAACAACTAACTCGATCCCATGGTAGTCGACCCCCATAGCATTCTGCGCCTTGCAGCTATACGTGCCGGCGTCGGTGACCTGGACGTAGCCCAGGTGTAACGTGTCCGATGTTTCGTTCAGGGTGGTGTGTTCGTTGGCGTTCTTGAAGGACCAGCTCAGGGTTGCTTCGGGTATAGCTTCAAGTAGCCTGAAACAATGATTGGTTTTATAACCAATACTATTATTAGTACGAGTACATCATGAAACAAGTGCAGAAAAAAGAAAGTTCGAAACGAGTGGCGATAAATTAAAACACACATTGCAAACTTTACGTATTGGCTCGATCAGACCAGCATTAATATTTTACTGGTCCAAACTAGCCTTGCCTAGCATCAATGGAAAACTCACAAGGAGGTTCCTTCAACTAGGGAAGATCCGCCTGAGAATGGTAACCACTGCCATAACACTATTTAACAAACATCTATTCATACCAGGTGCTACGGTAAGTCCCCTGTGTCGAGGGTGTATGGAGACAGAGGAAACAGTCTTTCACGTGGTGTTGAAGTGCAGTGGAGTGGCTCCATAAATGTAGAATAAATCAACTCGGATCCCCGAGAGACCTCCGCGAGGTCCTACTCAACATTAAAGGTCTGGCCCCTGATAGGATTTCTCGAGGCGTTGGGATAGCCGGACTACCCAACCCCTCACGCAAAATAGGCGCAAAACGTCGAGTTGCGGAAAATCGCCCGAACTACGATGGAACTGGTCCCAAATCACCAATCGTCTGGTTGCTAATATTTATTTTGTTATTATTTAAATAGAAAATCCAAAACGTTGTAAAGAATATAGCTCACCTGCACCGAAAAGCCACAGGTGTGTCTGCTCTAGCGTGAACGGTGTGAATGGTCTTCTCGATTTTTGGTGGTCCTGGAAACAGAAGAAAAACATTCGTTGACCGAAGAAAGATGTACTGAGTCACTTACTCAGTTTGTTAATGTAAATTTATGTGTCTAATCTTGCCGTAAATAACATAAAAAGATTTACTTAGTGTATTTACGATTGAAGCACTGGACGCCGAAGTAACAAAATGTCATCGACATTTCGCCTGGCCGCCTGACTGTATTCGATTATACAATTATTCGATTGTAGGCGAGGGAACTGCCAACCTCCGTACTGTGCTGACAACCTGGCCGGTATGGATGCCGATGCTAGAGCGCGTCTTTTGTTTATATGTAGAGATTTTTCCAGAGTTCTGTCATGTCAACAGGGCATAAATGTCTATTTTGCCATGTGTTTGTATTGTGTAATGTGTCAGTGGTGTAAATAAACTGTAAATAGCAACGTTTCGTGTGTATATTTCATCAGCCGCGGCTCGATCTGTTACAACGATATTAGATATAGGTGAACAGAACACTAATATTACTACTAAGGTATGTATACATACATACATGCATACATAATAATCACGCTTGTATCCCATAAAAGGGTAGGCAGAGCACATGAACTATTAAGTTTCAATACCACTCTTGGCAAAAAGGGGTTAAAAGAAATCGAAATTGTGACATTAGAGTGACAGGTTGCCAGCCTCTCGCCTACGCCACAGTTTAACCCATATTCCACAGTCGACTTCTACGAAACCCACGGGAAGAAAAGGGGTGGTGAAATTCTTAACTCGTCACCACACGGCAAGGTAAAGTATGTATACATACATACATACATACATACAATCACGCCTGTTTCCCAGAGGGGTAGGCAGAGATCACGGATTTCCATTTACTACGATCCTGACAAACCACTTTCGCTTCACACACTTTCATAACATTTCTCATACACGCTCGTCGGTTTCGAGTACTTCTGACCTGGCCTCTTAAAGTATGTATGTAAGCAGATTTCGCATTGTCAACTTACCAACACCACTAATATCCACCTTCAGAAGCTTGGCAACCTTCTTCACACTATTCTTGGCGACACAGAAGTAGTTGCCAGCCAAGCTTGGCTCCATAGAGTTCACGGTGATGACGGTACCATCAGCAGATATATTGTAATTGGAGCCAGGTTTGAGGAGCTTGCGACCCTTATACCAAGTCACTGTGGCTGTGGGGTGAGCTAGGACCTCGCAGGTTATGTTGCCAGGCTTCTGGTATTCGATGGTGGTGTCTGAAATATACAAGCACGGTTAGTCCCTCAAATAACGTATACATAGGAAATGTATGTGTTATGGACCAAGTGATTAATAAGGGCATTATGTATAATGCCCGGGCATTATGAATAATGCCTAGCTGTATTGGGCAAAGTGATTAATCATTGTCTAGACGCCATTATTATCACATTGCCCGGTCATTATGATACTGCTACGTGAATGTTGGGCAATTTGATTATAACTATTATAAGTGTAACAAGTTTGCCTATGCGCCATTTTTTATCACATTGCCCGGTAATTATGATACTGCTACGTGATATACATTTTTTTCTACTCCCGTGTTGTTATTCGTTATTTACAGTGACGTGCATAGATCGTTAAAACCATACATAAAAGATGCCTGCCCCCGCCCGGCGCCCCGCGCACCCATGCATACGATATAGCTCTTAAAGCATTGTTAGGAAGCCTTTAAGGGATATAGCGTGGGTGCGCGGGGCGCCGGGGGCTGGCGGAGGCGGCGGCGCGGGGGAGTGCGAGCGACAGGGTGAGGCAGGAACAGAGGGGAGGCCGACGGAAACAGTGTGAATTTCACGAAAGTTGTTCAAGAAAACTATTAAAAACTAAGTGCATGGTCGTAGAAAAAGTATTGTATGCAACGGTGTTTAACTGAGTCAAAAAATACTCGCTTCGCCTCAAATTGTTACCCACGCCACTCGTCTTTTTTGACCTCCTTTAAACGCCTGTTGCATAAAATACTATTATCGTCTAACATTTAGAAAAGGTGGTTGTCATCTTTTATTATTTATTATTTTGTCAGTTATTCGAATTTATAACATATAAGTATTTTATATGAAAGGAAAAGGAAACCCAAACCAAAACGACAGCGATTTTAAGATTGTACCTTTTTACTAATCTCTTAAATCCTATAATCGTAGCTAAGGGGTTTATTAGTTAAGAAACTTTTGAACTAGATATAGTGTACAAAAAACAAGCATACAGAACAGATATATAAAATCGGCCTAAGGCCCCCGCCTTAGACTTTCTATATCTGTTGAAGGACCTGCGGATACGAAGTTCCTAACGAACTATTGTAATAAAATAAAACAAAACGGAAAATAAAATTATGGAGATTGATGGGGAGCCAAACTCACCGATGTTGTCGTCTCGAGAGTTTATCGGGTGGCCACCCTTGCAAAGCTTGGTTCTCTCTTTCCTTGCACTGCACACTCGCGAATCGTTCTATTATAATATAATTAATTAATAACTTAATTCGTTGCGGATATTTTTATTCACCATTGACAACGACTTTCTTTTTTTTTTAAGAAGTTTGGCAAAGAGGCGGGTGACATGACAATTAAAAATGAGGTTGAACCTATCATAAGGAAGAGCGAGCGGGATGGACGATATGAATGATAATGAATGAAAAGGGCGCGAACATTTCTCCCCGGCTTTAAAGGGTTCCTTTAAAGGAAAGAAGTACTAAATAAAATAAATAAATAATGACCCTTTTCTTCGAGTAAAATAATAGCGAAAAAAAATAATATTATTCTAACATAATACCCATTCCATTACTGGTTAGGCAAAGGACACAACCGCACGACAGGACGGACGAAACTTCCTTTACTTGTCCTGACAGTAACAACGCGGGTTGAGCCATCCTTTGAAGGATGCACTGCGTCTACAACACCCAATGGCCATGAGAATGGCGGCGCATTATCTACTTTAATGACGACTACTGTGCCAATTGCAATGGGAACTGATGGCGTTGTCCATTTAGCTCGAGATTGCAACTGATGCAGATACTCCGCTCGCCATCGTTGCCAGAAAGACTGCACTATCCTATCTAGGAGGGCATGTCGTTCACGTAAGTTACCTGACTCGACCAATGGAGTAGGTAACGACAACAGTGGAGCAGTATGGAGAAAATGAGCAGGAGTAAGAGCTGATGGCTCAGCGGGGTCACTGCTCAAGGCTGTTAGAGGCCGGGAATTAACGAGCGCTTCTATCTGAGCAAGCATCGTTAGAAGTTCTTCGTACGTCAGTATTTGCGTACCGATCACCTTGAAAAGGTGATTTTTTACTATTTTCACCATAGACTCCCATGCGCCTCCAAAATGAGCAGAAGCAGGAGGGATGAACTTCCAATCAATGCGGTTCTCCGCTAGTTCCATCTCTATAAGTGGACGATGAGCATCCAAGAACTTGTAGAAGTCACGCATATAAGAATTGGCGCCAACGAAATTGGTTCCATTGTCCGAATACATGCATTGGACGGGACCACGGCGTGCCAAAAAGCGATTTAATGCAGCCATGAAGTTGGCGGTACTCAATTCCGTCGCTATCTCAATGTGAAGACAGCGCGTAGTGAGGCAAGTGAAAATACATAACCAAGCCTTGCGACTCTTCACTCCTCTGCCACGAGTAGGCGTATATTGCAGAGGGCCTGCATAATCACACCCTGTATGCGTAAACGGTTTATCCACTTGATTCACGCGACAGCCCGGTAAGTCTGCCATGAGCGGAAAAGACGATTGTGGATTCGCTCTGAAACAAGTGTTGCATTTGGCAATGCGGTCGCGAATGACACGACGAGCCGACAGAATCCAATACTGAAGCCTAAGTATAGTCATCATTGACTCGGGACCAGCATGCAAATGCTTTCTGTGAACGTAGTCAACGATCATATTGACTACATGATCACGTCGCGGGAGCACAATTGGGTGCTTCTGAGAATACTGCAAGTCTGTATTTGTCAACCTGCCTCCAACACGAATTAGACCGTCTTTGTCTAAGAACGGTTTGAGCTTTTGTAAAGCAGGTGAGCAATATTTCTTGCTCTTAATTTTCTCAATATCGTCACAAAAATGTTCGTTTTGCAACGATGAGAGAATTTTGCCTTCAGCAAACTCTAAGTCGGATCGGGTAAGGGCCGTGGGGAGCGGTTTCGGATTAAGGATGCGGTACACGTATACGACGATGCGCAGTAATCGAGACCACGACGATATCCGCTGCGCGAGGGAATAAAGTGATGACTCTGACACATCCGTAGTA
The DNA here is from genome assembly GCF_023078275.1 of Leguminivora glycinivorella. Lineage (NCBI taxonomy): Eukaryota > Metazoa > Arthropoda > Insecta > Lepidoptera > Tortricidae > Leguminivora > Leguminivora glycinivorella. The sequence goes on along the minus strand of NC_062988.1, from coordinate 1,982,482 downwards.
GTAGCGTGTGCAAGAGGCTTAAGCTCCGGCACTTCTCCGATGGACTCTCGATCGAGCTCCCTTAAAGGCCATTCTGATGGATGCTTGGATGCCCAAGCCGGTCCTGTAAACCACAAAGGATGATCCACAAGCTTAGCAGGCGTCAGGCCACGCGACAAGCAATCCGCGGGATTTTCTAAGCCCGCCACATGATGGAAGCAGCTGGCCGGTACAGCTTCAATTATCTTAACAACGCGATTGGCAACGAATGTTTGCCAGCGGTGTGGTGATGACTGAATCCAGCAGAGCGCAACTTTCGAGTCAGTAAAGGCGTAGATCTCGTTAATGTTGTAACGGGGCTCGAAATTATCTTGCACCTTCCGCATGAGCTTTGCCAGGAGGACAGCAGCACACAGCTCTAATCTCGCTACAGAGACTGTCTTCAAGGGAGAGACCTTCGACTTGGAACACACCAATCGAACTGTCACTTCATTCCCGTTTATGACCTGAAGATAAACTACACCTCCATATGCCCGCTCGGAAGCATCACCGAAGCCTAAGAGGTTTATAGTACAACCTTGTACTACCCCGAGATGACGCGGTATATGAATTTCATTCAATTTTGGCAACTCAGAACAAAATCGTTCCCATAAATTTACAATATGGGTCGGGGGAGTCTCATCCCAGTCGCATTTGATCAACCAAAGCTCCTGTATGAGGAGTTTTGCGTAAAGGACAACTGGAGCTACTAAGCCGACGTTATCCCATAGGCGAGCCACTGCAGACAAGATTGTCCTTTTAGTGCACGTTGGATCTGGCTCTGTCACCTTGAAATGGAAATAATCGCCAGATTTATTCCAACACAAGCCAAGGACCTTTTGCGAGACTCCTGGGTCTATTTCCAAGTCTACGGAAGCCCTATGAGAAGCAGGTATCTCACGTAGCACGGTCTCTGAGTTGCAGGTCCATTTGACAAGATCAAATTGACCGCATTTGAATAGGTCAATAAGCTCCTTAGCCGCAGCGATAGCAACAGATTCATCCCGCTGTTGCGAATCATCTGACATAATGCTGAAGCATACGTCATCCATGTATGTGCAGGACGATGCGATCGCTGCTGCCATTGGAAACTTATGTCCGTCGTCTGCAATCAGCTGGCGAACGACGCGGAGCGCGTGATATGGGCTCGACTTCATACCAAAACACACACGGTTAAATTCGTATGTCGAAATGGGATCTGCCGGGCGGAATCTATATAAGATTCGTTGAAACTGGCGGTCCGATTCGCGAACACCAATCTGTAAAAACATTTGGCGACAATCGGCTGAAAGCGCTATTTTGAATAAGCGAAAGTTCAAGAGGATTGAAAATAAATCCCCTTGAAGATTGGGCCCTGAGTGCAAGACATCATTCAGCGACAGGCCTGTAGTTGTCTTGCTACTCGAGTCCAGGACCATACGAACTTTGGTAGTGGTCTTATCCTCACGCACGACAGCATGATGAGGAATTATGTATGCGAGGGCTGAAGAGGTGTTCGCGTTGAGAGAGTTAGTCACGTCCGATATATAACCCTTACTGACGTATTCACGAATTATATCGTCATAGGCGGCACGTAACACACTCGATGACTCTAGCTTTCTTTCAAGACAAAGAAAGCGCCTCTTAGCAGCCGAATGCGACTCTCCGAGCTTGAACACGTCATCTCGGAAAGGCAATGCCACAGTATATCTACCACTAGCGTCGCGCGTAGTGGTGGCGCGGAAATATTCCTCGCATTCAAAGTCATCCTGGCTTTGAGCGGGCGGAGCGGATACTTCCTCAAGTTCCCAGAACTTTTTGAGGAGGTGGTCCATGGAATCCACGGAAGTACAACAAGCTGAAGTATATTTACGCGGTGGCTGTAAAGCAGGCACCGAACCCATTAAAATATACCCCAGTACCGTCTGTATAGCTGGTGGCATATAGTCCACTTCGCTTTTGACGATGTGCGGCAGCAGCAAATGTGGAAATATAGTTGCACCGACCAGTACATCAATGGCGACGGGCGTATCCAACGTGTCGTCAGCTAGAGGGAGACCATGAACATGTGTCAGTGCTGACATGTCCACGGGCACTGACGGCAGGTCGTCGGTGATGCGATCGACCACCAAACTCGAAACGTCGAAGTTGATATTATCGTCGAATCGCGAAAATACTTTTACGTTTGCGTTCCCCTTAACAATTTTCTTGGTTTTTCCAATGCCAAATACAGAGCTTGGTTTCCTATCAAAAGTTAAACCTAAGCGCCTACAACATTCTTCAGTAATGAAGTTACTTTGTGACGCGGTGTCAAGCAGACATTTGACAACCTGCGTTTCACCCTTACTGTCGCGAACGATGACCTTTGCGGTGGACAGCAAAACCGTGTCACACGAAGATGCTGAGTCTTGATTTGACATTTTATTGTTAGAGGCAGCAAGTGCTTGCGTCACGATAGACGTGTTACAGGACGTGCCTTCCGGCGGCGAGGATGTTTTAATAGCTGCGTTGCTCGTAGATGCATTTGACTCATCAGAGGTCGTAGCTTTTTCATCCTTGTTCTTGTCAAAATGCAACAGAGTATGATGCTTTTGATGACAAACTCGACACTTCACCTCGGAATTGCACTCGCGGGTGCGGTGTTTAATGCTTAAGCAGTTAATACATGCTTTAAGCTCTTTAGCGCGTTTGAAGCGATCAGAAGACGTTAAGTCGTTGAAAGAAGGACATTTGAATAAATGTTCATGGACAATATTGTCACAAATACATTTAGTAGTGCTCGCGCAAGCAACGTAGCTTTGTAGTTTAGGTGCGGCACTACGCGGTTGAATCGACTTAACACCTTTTTCGCGCGATGGATTTACGGCGGCGGAGACGGCGGTACATGGTTGCGAGTTTTGATAAATCCTAAACTGACTTTTCATGAAATCTGACAGATCGCGAAATGTAGGCAACTTCGTATTTCGATGCAGCATCTCAAATGCTCGAAGAGTTTCCTGGTCTAACTTCTTTAAAGCTATATGCATAAGCATAAAATCGCTTAAATCATCCAGCTTAAGCGATTTAAGCGCATTCGCAGCTGTCACAAACTTATCAATGAATGTCTGGAAGTTAGACGAGGAAGCGGGACCATTAATCTTCAAATTGAGCATTTGATCCATGTAAGTCGAGGCAAGAGTGCGCTTATCTTGAAATCTGTCAAGTAGACTATCTAGAATAAGCTGATAATTGTCAGCGCTCGGAGTTATACCTGCAAAGACGGCTTGAGCTTTTGGTGACAATTTCCCAATTAAATAAAACAGCTTCTCCTCGTCGGTAAGTGACAGATTGTCGTGCACTCTCGATTTAAAACTAGCGTAGAACAGCGGCCAGTTACGTATGTCTCCATCAAACGCTACCAGTTCCATCGTTGGCAAAGAAGGTCTAGCTCTCTCCACCGATAAAGGCGGCGAAGAGGCCGGCGGTGCGGCTGGTAGCAGTCGCTTGACCACTCTCCTGATGCGGCAGTACAAATCTTCAAAGGCTATGAGCGGCTGATAGTTAGGGACAGCAGCCGTCTTAGTCCTCAGTAGCGTGCGGTTGTACTCATTTACCACTTCTTTGAACTCCGTCCGAAGTTCGTCAATAGTGTCAGCAGCGTCAAGAAAACTTTCGCGACTCACTGCATCTGTATCGGCAACTAGCGACTTTTTATAAATACCCTGGACGAGTTCAAAGAAGACGTTGCGTTTTGCTTCAAGCATTGACAACTCGTCTTCATAACACCAGCTGTCAACGCTTTCGGCTTTTGTTTCTTTTGCCATTTTGCAGGAGACGGGTTAAATATGCGGTAACTCAATTTATGTTCCTATGAAAGGATAAACTCTTATAAACGTATACCTAAAATGCGGGTGCGGTTAATAATATATATTTAGGTAAATAATTTATAAGGGCGGAGCGACGAATAAAGTTATACACGTATAAATAAATACCTAAACTGCGGGAGCGAGTAAGTAAGAATAATTTAGGTAATATTTATACGGGCGGTGCGGGAGGAGAACGATTCGCAATGAATGTATGAGGAGAAAATAGGGGAACAGGGAAGAGAATCAGGTTCGAAGACCAGAAATGTTGAAGGACCTGCGGATACGAAGTTCCTAACGAACTATTGTAATAAAATAAAACAAAACGGAAAATAAAATTATGGAGATTGATGGGGAGCCAAACTCACCGATGTTGTCGTCTCGAGAGTTTATCGGGTGGCCACCCTTGCAAAGCTTGGTTCTCTCTTTCCTTGCACTGCACACTCGCGAATCGTTCTATTATAATATAATTAATTAATAACTTAATTCGTTGCGGATATTTTTATTCACCATTGACAACGACTTTCTTTTTTTTTTTTAAGAAGTTTGGCAAAGAGGCGGGTGACATGACAATTAAAAATGAGGTTGAACCTATCATAAGGAAGAGCGAGCGGGATGGACGATATGAATGATAATGAATGAAAAGGGCGCGAACAATATCAAGAAAGGAAGGTATAAAAAATCCTTTGTTATAACTCAATTTCTTAGTCATCCGACCGTCCAGAATTTGATGATTTCATACACAGAGTCGGGACTCAGTCGAATGCTAAGGAGGGGAGGAGTCTTTACCTTCAGCCTTAACTTCGATAAAGTCCTTGACCTCAGTAAGCACAGTGACGTTCTGTACGCCGTCGCCCGCCGCGTTGGTTGCTTGGCAACTGAACGTCTGTTTCTTCTCCACTTTGGGTATCTCCAGCACACTCACGTAGTCGTAGGGCAGCTCGACGATTGAGGCCTAAAGTAAAATATTGTTGTAGTTCACAAAGCCAACTCACAGTCACTAAAAACTAAGAGATAGTTAATAATTGTACCTACTGTTCTGCACAATTTCTTTGCAAGAAAGTAGGTACCTACTTACCTAAGTGTTTTCAACTGTCTGTGGTCTAGCCAATTGTGTTGGAAATCGCTTATTTTGAGTCCCTTTTGCAAAAGAGTTTACCAGTATGTATGTAGTATGTAGCCCTTGAACATACACACGCCGTTTTCTGAAGGGGTAGGCAGACCACATGCAACTGCTTCAAAGTCACTTTTGACAATCAAGGGGTTGAATTAAAACGAAATCGTGAATATCGTGCTCATATTATAACCCGGCAACCTTCAAATTTAGGGCGAACAGGCATCTTCTGGGCGAGCTCACTGCATCGTAGGCCACGTCTTTGCCTTTGGCAAGTCTGTGGCCAACTGTAAGCCCATTTATAATAATAATAAAAAATGCTGTGACAGCTTGCTAGTCCATCGCCTACATCACAATCGACCCCATATGGCACAGTCGTCTTTTATTTATTTATTTATTTATTTATTTACTCGTTACTGCTCAGGCGTAAGGCGAATGGCGTTTCTGCGACGCGAAACTCCACCGAAACACCGCAGAAATCGTAGTCTGGTTTTGTCGCGGTAATACGCAAGAGCGATAGAGATACGAATACGAAAGAGTATTATCGTGAGCGTTTCGTGAGCGTTTGTGCATTCGGCTACGCACACAGGCAGCTTTATAGGTTTAGCAAAAGTACCTTCTCGTACTCCAGTGTAGCAGAGGCGTCATCAGATTGCCAAATAATATCGACTTTTGGGTATCCTTTGACTTTGCACTTCAAAGTAAGAGGTTTGAAAAACGCTGCGTTGATTGTGGGTCCTCCTTCTATTGTTACTTCTGGAACTTTCTCGGTTGGCTGATCTGCAATTAATAGTTATTTGTTTTACAAGGGGGCAAAGTTGTTGTTTAACCGCACGTGCCAATATTGAAACCCGATCAAGCGAAAGATTCTAATATTGAACCGCGAGTGTAGAGAGTGGTTCAAAAAGTGGAATCTTGAGCATCGCGAGGGTATCAAGGCACGACGGTTAAATAAACTTTTGCCACCGAGTCAACAAAAAATTTTTCACCACACCAACACGAACAAAATACTGACGATAAAACAAAAAAAAATCAAATCCGTCAATTTATTCAATATTTATGATTCAAAATCATCATTTATAGGTAAAATCTAGCAGCCAGATTAAGACATCGAGTTAAAATTTGTATGAAATTACTTTGCACTCTTGTGGATAAAATGCAATTTTGCTATCCGTTTTCGAATAGCAAAATTCATCTTTACCAGTTGGTGTGGTGAGAATGTAATTATTTTTTGTTTTGTTTATTTTTAGTGACATCGTGCAAATTAGGTAGGTACTTAAGTTACTAATTTAAACTTACCGATGACGGATTGTGGTTTGATGGGCGTTAAGCTGTACCTTGTTATATTGATATTTTTTCTGGTGTCGTAACCATTTATCTGAAAAAAAAATTACTAAATTAACCTTAGTTCAAAGTTTCTGACTAAACTTATTTCTGCATTTATCTAACTTGAATACAGAAAACAATACTATTGTTCTTAGCCTGAACTGATTTTATAATTGCAACAAATTAAATATTTATGCTGCAAGAGGTAAGACAGAGAAACTTTAGTTATTATAGCATTTTTAAGGTTACCTTAAATTCCACTGATGATAATATTTTCTAGGACAATTAACTCAAAGGACATTATTACGCTCCGTCTGTGGAATGAGCTGCCTGTCGAGGTATTCCCGATGAACTACAGTATGGGGTTCTTCAAAAACCGGCCAAGAGCGTGTCGGGCCACGCTCAGTGTAGGGTTCCGTAGTTTTCCCTATTTTTCTCAAAAACTACTTAACCTATCAAGTTCAAAACAATTTTTCTAGAAAGTCTTTATAAAGTTCTACTTTTGTGATTTTTTTCATATTTTTTAAACAAATGGTTCAAAAGTTAGAGGGGGGGGGACGCACTTTTTTTTCCTTTAGGAGCGATTATTTCCGAAAATGAAAATATTATCAAAAAACGATGTTAGTAAACCCTTATTCATTTTTAAATACCTATCCAACAATATATCACACGTTGGGGTTGGAATGAAAAAAAATATCAGCCCCCACTTTACATGTATGGGGGGTACCCTAATAAAACATTTTTTTCTATTTTTTATTTTTGCACTTTGTTGGCGTGATTGATATGCATATTGGTACCAAATTTCAGCTTTGTAGTGCTTACGGTTACTGAGATTATCCGCGGACGGACGGACGGACGGACGGACGGACGGACGGACGGACAGACAGACATGGTGAAACTATAAGGGTTCCTAGTTGACTACGGAACCCTAAAAAGGAGTGTACAAGTTTCTAATGGGTCGGCAACGCGCATGTGACACCCCTTGAGTTGCAGGCGACCATAGGTCACGGTGACCGCTTTCCATCAGGCGGACCGTATACCTGTTTGCCACCGACGTGGAATTAAAAAAAAAGCAACAGGTAGGTTCTACTTACAGCTAGTTTAAACGTATCCTTCGGCGTTTCAACAGCCTCAGTCGTGTAGAACTGCTCATCTTTCTTGGCGAGTGTAAGCGGCTCCTGTTGTAGTACAGTATCGTCCATGCCCAGGATCTGAACGTTCACCAGCTTCACGTATGCTGGGTTCAGCACTTTAACGGCTATGTGAGATTTTGCATCTGTTGACAACAATAATTGAGCTTATATACGTCCCACTGCTGGGCACTGACCTCCTCTAATATAGCCCAATTCAGCGCGATTCTATCACCGCGCTACAAGTACATCCTTAGTTCACGGCCTACTCAAGGGTGGCGCCGTTCTCACGGAATGCACGTTGCTCGCGAGGTTTTTTAAGCGATGTCCGCGTGCGGAACTGACCTGAATGCGTTTCTATCGATTAAGTCCCACGGAAAAGTTCCCCCACGTTAGCCTTGAATATAATTCGTATTATACATACACACCTTTAGATGGAACATCAAAGCATACATTGCTATTATATATTCTGTGATTATACATACACACCTTTAGATGGATACATTCGCAGGTGTATGAAGGTCTTCTCACAATGTTTCCCTTCAAAAGCTAGTGGTACTTAAATGACAAATGAATGAAGTGATGTATACTGTTAATGCTGGTAAAATGGGTGGAAGCCACATTAAAACATTTGCTCTCTTTGCTCGCTATTAGTATATTGACCAAATTGACTAGGTACTCCAGTGAATGCTATAATAAGCGAGGGTGAGTAATTTTGAGACTAAGTTGAAAATGTCATTAGACTTGTCCAGTGACAGGAGTCACTACGATTATGTACTGGTCATAATGATTGTATCCTTAAAAGCCAGGATATTTATAAGATCTCTAATTGGTACACGTCTAGTAACAGTCTCCTCGACGGTGGCAGGAGTAATGGCAAGGAACAGCGAACCCATTGCATGTGTTGCATTTCTCGTCCTTTTCTCGAACTTACTATCATCATTATCCTCCTTGCTTATCCCGGCGTTTTCCACGGCTCATGAAAGCCTAGGGTCCGCTTTTGGCGACTAACAACGGGACCTTCACTATCTGGTATGATTCCAGTGATTCCACTTACCTGGTGCAGGTCTTGTGACCGTGTCTTCGATGCTACTAGGAGCGATGGTGGAGAACCCATGGCGAAGGTGCACGGAACTCGATGCTGTCACCACGACCTGTGTGTTACTGATGCTACCGGTTTGAACGCGGTACACGCCGGATTTCACGTCCGGGACTTTTACTATCTGATGAAAAAAACATTCGTATAAAAAAATTGCTGTCATTTTGAAAAAAGTTTAGATGATACGGGAAAACTTCTGGTTGATACTGTAACTAAATTAATTTTAAGCTAAACCAAATTGTGCGGTATTAGTTTTCAAAAACTTTTTATAAATCTTTTAGGTGGAAACACAAATTATTTATATTAGAATCGGGAACCTGCGTTAATATCGTACGTTATAGTAAAACGGGCACTAACTTGTTTTACAGATTTCGTTGTAGTCTGACGCGTTCTGAAATCCAAATGCCATTCTGAAAACTCTCGCTGGCTGTCTGTTAGTTTTGACATATTGGCTAGCATGTGTTTTCTATGGATTTATCTTGTAGATACTGCCAGATTAGTCAGATCAAAATTCTAATACCACAGTTAAAATTATAAACATACTGTCATTTAACTATCTCGGCATCAGTTATTTGATAGGGGCAATTCTTAACACGCCCATATTGTTGCTAAGTAACCCAATGGGTTTTTAATTGATTGATTACTTTTTAGACAGCGCATGGAACGCATACCACACCAATTGTACCAATTGATGTGCAAGGATGCAGTTGCATTAAAATATAAACTGTTATCTATTAACACTTGGGCACCCATGCCATTGAATAATGTGACATTTATCTTCCAAAATTATCTGAAATAGTTTTAGGCATACCCGGTTTGAAGGACCAATTTTTAGGGTTTTCGCTTATTATCTTAGAAACTATAGATCTTAGCGAAAAAAATAAAAACGTGTAAATATTTTTGTTTCTATCATCAAGTTTCGATGTTTTGTATAGTGAATAGTGATATCTACTCTTGAACGTTTATTTGAAGGTTAAACTTCATATTAATCCCATTAATTTGTATACAGGCTGATCAGGATGAAGTTCTAAGGACTAGCCATACTACGCATCGTTACTTTTGAGTTCACAATTAATATACCTGGTCCTTATAATTCCACCCTTTATATAATTAAATATGAGTAATTCCTTACCGTTATCGTCGGAAGGCTGGTGATGTTCGCGGTAGGCGCTTCTTCTCCGCTCGGATCGGTCACACCCAGTCTTGCGCCCTCGCCAGACACAGCGATAACTAGGTCTTTTACGTCTTCGTCTACTTTTACCTGAATAGCAGAAAATCAGCGTCAACTCATTTTTGCTAAAACTTTATCGCTGACTGTACTTATTTTCTTTCCACTAGCAACGAATACTCAGAGACAGTATAAGTACGTCAAGTACGACTATGTTACGTTATATTACCACAGAGTGCCTATCTTCATCATCTGTTCCATCATTATTGCATTGTCATCCGATTAAAATGCTAATTAATTAAAATACGGTTGTACTCACGTTATTATATCGCTATTGCTGCGACATGTTTTGTTAATTATTTGAATATGTCTCACGGAAGTTTAACGTGTTCGATTAAAATGCTATTTATCCAAAATTTCATATTCATCGAAATACCAAAGAAAGGTGAAATTTCACTTGAGATTTGACCCGTACAATCCATTTTCGATCCATTTTCGTGACGACTAAAATTAAAAAAAAAGTACCTAAACGAGAATGTTTCTTACATACATACATACAATCACGCCTGTTTCCCAGAGGGATAGGCAGAGATCACGAATTTCCATTACCGTGTTTCTTATCCAATGAAAATTTTTAATTTCGCGCCTTTTTAGGGTTCCGTAGTCAACTAGGAACCCTTATAGTTTCGCCATGTCTGTCTGTCCGTCCGTCCGTCCGTCCGTCCGCGGATAATCTCAGTAACCGTTAGCATTAGAAAGCTGAAATTTGGTACCAATATGTATATCAATCACGCCAACAAAGTGCAAAAATAAAAAATGGAAAAAAATGTTTTATTAGGGTACCCCCCCTACATGCAAAGTGGGGGCTGATATTTTTTTTCATTCCAACCCCAACGTGTGATATATTGTTGGATAGGTATTTAAAAATGAATAAGGGTTTACTAAGATCGTTTTTTTGATAATATTAATATTTTCGGAAATAATCGCTCCTAAAGGAAAAAAAAGTGCGTCCCCCCCCCTCTAACTTTTGAACCATATGTTTAAAAAATATGAAAAAATCACAAAAGTGGAACTTTATAAAGACTTTCTAGGAAAATTGTTTTGAACTTGATAGGTTCAGTAGTTTTTGAGAAAAATACGGAAAACTACGGAACCCTACACTGAGCGTGGCCCGACACGCTCTTGGCCGGTTTTTCTAGTGACGAACTTGTTTTACCGGCTATTCATGACAAGATAATAAAAAGCTTGTAATATAGAGATACCTATAGTTCAAATAATTAAAGTGTAACGTACAATATTGAAGTAATGACCGAATGAGTTCCATATTCGATAAGTCGAGAGGTTATCTCTGAAATAGTTTATCATTATTTAGAAACAGTTGGGCTGATAATTTCTACACCCGATTCTCGCGCCGCCAACTTTGGGATAAATTGATAAATAGTAACTACCTATAAGTAGTAGCGTATTGTAGATTACAGTAACTAAATAAATAAATAAGTGTGACAATCCATAAGAAAAGGGCCCTTATGGCGGTTTCTAGTTACGGAGATATCGACGTTTTTGTAAAATCGTTCGAAATTATCGATTTTTGAATTTATGCAAAATAGTAAAATATACGAATAGACGTGCAATTGTAGCTTGGTTTCAGTAGTGTACGTTAAGTATTTCTATATTAAAATTCAGCTCAAAGTTTAGTAGAAAAGGGCCCTTATGCCAGAGCGCGTTCGAAAATATGAAAACTGTTGTTAAAAAATGTTGTAATTACTTACAACTTTCGTTTATAAGTTAGTTTATGTTATATAGGTACGATTCAATGAAGTACTTTGATACCTAATTTAAAAATTACCCGATTTAGGTACCTAGTCGTCACTTTAAAATAAAAAAGTTTATTCTTACCGTAAACTGCTGCAACATTGCCCCGTGGCTTCAACTTAAGGAAACAAACACTTTATTTATAAATGCAATTATAGGCACAGTTGATGCCAATGTTGCAGCAGTTGACGGTACGTAGTTTATGAATGGTCCCTTATTGGTGACATTATCGGTGGTAAGATGTGTTTTCATCCGATATACTAAGTGTCTTAAATAATTAAAAAACAAATATTAAGAATTACAAATCGATCTGGCAGGTACTGTGTGAATTAATAATTATAATAAACGTTTTATGAGAATTACTGATTAATGATCAAGATTTTAAGTTTACTTCATATAACATTTTTTCTTTGGTATTCTGTTATAATACAAGATAAGTAACTAAAATAATAAAATACATTAGCAATGAGTAATTTTTATCTGTGATGGTCATAAGGGCCCTTTTCCCAAATGTATGGGAGTCAATAATTTGTGATTTTTATGTAACTTTAAAAATTTATAAATAAAAAAATAAGACATGCAGAATAATTCTGACACTTTAGTTATAAATGTGTAGACTGATTAAATATAATTTAGAAGTCTCTATACGAAAATTATTATTATTATAGGAGCAGATGTTAAATATTCTAATTGTGATATTCTGATTAAAATATACATATTTAATGAACCATGGGATTTTATTTCTATCCTTAAATGTAAGTTGAAACATATATAACTATGTACTATAGTTCAGATAGCAACATATTAGAAGAAAAGCCAAAAAAATATGTTTTCCTAATTTTTTCTTATAAGCGACTTGCCCTAATCAAAGCTCGATTTTTCATGATCTGGAAGTCGATGAAACACAATCACAACTGATTCTCAAAGAAATGTACCTTGAGATACACAATCAATCGTCATCTATGTAACTTCCAATGGGAACACCCTTAAAGTGAGTTTCAAACTTCTTTTCACGTTTTCTCAAAAGTGCAATACTTAGCATGTGTATGCTTGATGATTTTTTTAAAAAAAAGTACGTGGCCTAGGGCCATGATTTTTTTTGTATTAGATAGCTTATTTAATGCAGATTTAGGATCTGTGCCTAACTCAATACCTGCCATAAGGGCCTTTCTGTGATGGATTGTCACAAGTTTTATTAATTTCATGGATGGAGTCAGGAGTAAATAATATTTGTAATACAACAATAGTTATTTGTTATACAAGGGGGCAAAGTAGTATTTTAACGCCGAGTGTGGAATTGAAAAACGAGCAAGTGAAAGGATTCTATAGTTGAACCACGAGCGAAGCGAGTGGTTCGAGAATAGAATCCTGAACTTGCGAGTTTTTTAACACACGGGAAGTAAAATACATTTGCACCCGAGTGTAACACAAAACTTAGCGAGGAAACTACAACGCAAAAACTGCGTTTATCACTGCTTCCAGTAGTTTCACAGGTGGGAAATCATCTTTATTACTAGATTCAACTACTTTTATCAATTTTAAAGCAGTCAATTTGACTTTATTCAAGGTCAAATTACTTTACTCACTAGTGGATAAAATGCGTTTTTACTCACTGGTATTAAAGGACAAAACACGTGTTTCCGAGCTAGTGAGGGGAAAAATTCTTTATAATTAAATACCTTCACAATATCCTTCTAAAATAATTGTAATTTTAAGAGTTTTAAATGATTCACGGTTAGGTTCATTAGACTTATATTGACCGGGATATAGACCGTGATTACCTTTTTGATTTTTATTGAGGTCCTAATATTTCGACGCAATCTCAAGGTCTATATTCCGGTCAATACAAGTCTAATTGTAATTTTGTTTTATCCCTTAAATAAAAATGTATCATACCATAACATATCCAAGATTTATCATAGGTCTACGGTTAATTTCTCTTTTGTCAGCGAAGCAATTATTAGTGTTTGTATGACTTGATATTGATGAAACGCACATTTTTTTGTACCTAATATGATGGATATTTAAAGTTTATCATTTATCAGTATACTTACATTAAATGCAGCTAACTGCCGAGCAGGCAACGATTTACTCAATAAAACGTTTTTTCGGCTCCCAACGTTCTCCTTCACATATTTTAATATCTGAAAACATAAAAACAACTGATTAGTATTTTTTTTAAATAAAGAAGACTCACAAACTCCAAAGTTGTTGACGATATTGAATATTATTTTTAAATTTTAGTTATTTGCGTAGGTATATTATCTGATCTGCCAACCTCGTGGCTATTTAAATACTTAATCGACGCAGGTTAATCACAAAAGATATACATAATTATATATAGGGTCTGTGTATACATATAAAAAAATCGATCTGTAGTAAGTTGTGTTCAATGTGTCAATGATAAATATTGTTTTACTAAGGTTTTCGTTAAACAAATAGGTTACATCGGCCCGGGAGCTCGACAAAAAAAAAACCAAAAAGTATCCCGGTCGATATAATGGCCCATTTACATGGCGCGTGTACTCATACGCAATTTTTTTTAGTAACATTGTGGACTGTGTATCCAATTCAGCCGGCCGATCAAAAGACGCAATGTAACTCGCATGCGAGGTATCGTATCGTGAAATTCAGTCCTTGTTCTTGTTGTACTAACCTCTCCAATTTCGTTCTTTTTCAAATGGAAGACTTGTCCATTCGTAGCTTTGGCGATATCATGGAACACCAGGTAGTTCTGGCTGAAGGTATCGTTCTGACACACTCCTGTCAGGATGAATACGATCTAGAAATACCAAGTTATTATATTAAAGCGTTCGCCGAGTACACACTTCACCTGCCCGAGTTATGGTCGTGTTTGTCGCTCCCGTATTGGCTTACATAGCCACGAAAAACGCTGCCGCCCCACTTGACACTGCTTGTATAGTCTGTTATAGACTTTGAGGCCAATGATTAAAGCGTTATACAAATACTTGAATATGGTGACTGAGAATTTTGTAAATATATTGCATGTATTTTAGAGGTATAGGATCGCGTATCGCTACTAGATAAGAGATGCAACTTTGGTGGTTATAAATAAACACCCTTTAACAGTGCAGTAGTGCAAAAGTCTATTTACTATTTTCAGTCCAAGTTCTTAAGAGTTAATCGAAGACATATGTAGCTTAGAAGATATATAGGTATGTACGCTATGTAGAACATAACTGAAGGTTTAAAGAAACGGTATTGGGGTCACTTTTGCATTTCAAATATAACGCAAATACGATTCAAATAAACGGTCAACTTCAAGTTAACTAATCCTGGTGACCTTATACTAATTCTTTGGTTTTAAACAATTACCTGAACTCCTTTCTTTTGGCTGAGTGCTTCGACTTTAGCAAAATTTTTATAGTCCTCAGCCGAAGCATCAGTAAAGACGTACAGAAGGGATCCGTCTTGGCTCTCATTGAGAGCCAGTTCGATTCCCGTCAGGGTCTTTTCGGGACAAAAGCCGCCTCCGCCTGTGTTGACGTTGCCAAGCTCCTTTTTGAAAGCTGAGGCGTCTTTGGTTTTTGTTACCAGTTTTGGTTCTGTGACAAAGGGCATACTTTTTGAAGTTGTTGAAACAATGTTGAAAGTAAGAGCGCTTTCCATCAGAACCAGTAAAGGTTCGCTATTAAGAACTAGTATTCATAAGATATCTGTACTCCCAATTGAGACTGATTAAATATATTTAAAATAAATAAATAATTTCCAACATGTAACTTGTACATTAAAAATAAAATCAGAGCTCAACTGGAAGCATATAATATGGCTAGGTTTAAGATAAAAACAAAGTTAAACATTATTTTACAGTTTATTAGTAAGATACTTTTTCATTGTTATCAAGTAACTTCTTGCTGCGGTGGCAGTATGTAAGATACCGTACATTTAAATATACAAATAAGTAGGTAGATTTTAACTATAAAACTCCCGTGAGACTCATACATATTTAATAATATTTTATATGTCGAACGCTATATCGACTTCACACGTGAGTAACCCGCTTAAAATATTATTAAATAAGTAGGTAGATATTGAACTTTTAGTTGTAACGTTAACCCCGGTCGAACCAGTGTGGAAAGTGGAATAAAAACTGTAAAATTTTATGTGGGCGTTTTCCTAAAGTATCCCTGCGCCCAACATATGTCGACAATATGTTGACAATGTACAACCACATACATAGTAATTTTTCGTAAATTTTGTAGCCGTCAGGTAAAAAACAAAGAAGATATGATATTTTTGCCTTAAATTAGTAATAGACTAATTACAGGGCGAATTTTGACTTGTGTCCATAATTTATGGAATTTCGTTGATTAAGAAATATTGGGTAAAATTAAGATATTTTTTTCTGATTGATATATGTTTGTGATCTGGGTTCTATAACAGCGCGTATATAAGTTATTATATAAAGATATACCTACTTAAAAAAAATTGTCTGTTATAAAAATGACAACCTGTATTTTCGGCATTATAACCAGAACTAAAATGTTATCATTTGTTTTAGTACTACAATGTACACATTAGTAGTCCATTGTACATGAATGATGGTCTTATTCTAAGTAAATACTGATTAACAGACATTTAGGTCATAGATAGATATTGATAAATAACAATTAATATTAGATTTTGACAATCAAAATAAATGTATGTGACATTTTCAAGGTTTTAAAAGCTACCACATTGCTTATCGTAAGGACGAAAGTTGCTCGTATCTTTATACGAATTACCTGTTAGAGCGTCCATGTGATTGAGCGACAATGCGGTACCTTTTACTTGAAAACGTGTGAGCGTCAGAATGGCGGGTGTACATCAAGCAATCCTGGTGTGGTATACGTCAGGAGTTAGTGCTAGCAATGTGCCAAATGTGCGCCAAAATTCGAGCAATGTGCTCTTTGAACTCCAGAGATATTTAAGAAATTAATGACACCCGCCATTCTGACGTCAGGTTGGCGGGTGTACTTCCAGTTCTAGCTAATGGCTGCTTACTCGAGGGTGAAAGTACTGCCTAAGGTTAGTGCTCGCAATGTGCTTCCACATGTATGAAACACACACTAATTCAGAGAGCCGTTGAAGAGTAATATGGGATTGAATAAATACAGGGTGGGGCCTGTAACAAAAGCAAAAAATTAAACTGTAGGCTATACTCCTTAAACTGACCAACATTTGTTTAGCGACTTTTAAAAATTATGAAGTCTTTAATTTTCTAATTTTTCATACAAAATAAATATTAGCTTCAATGGACGCCATTATTGTTGTCATTGACGTTGTCAGTCACACATTAGACTTAACAGAATTCGCAGTACATTGCCTCTTAGGAAAAGCTTTCAAAGGTGATAAATAACAAAATACAAGTTATTTTTAAAAGTCGCTGAAGAAATGTTGGTCAGCGTAAGGAGTACAGCCTACAGTTTAATTTTTTGCTTTTGTTACGGGCCCCACCCGGTATATCTATAACGCCTGCTGAAATAAAATAGCAATGTTCATTGCCTGCAATGCAGCATTAACATGCAGGCGCTTTTCACAAAGAAGTGATACTCATAGATATATTTATTCAATCCCATATTACTCTTCAACGGTTCTCTGAATTAGTTTGTGTTTCATACATGTGGAAGCACATTGCGAGCACTAACCTCAGGCAGTACTTTCACTCTTGAGTAGGCAGCCATTAGCTAGAACTGAAAGTACACCCGCCAACCTGACGTCAGAATGGCGGGTGTCATTAATTTCTTAAATATCTCTGGAGTTCAAAGAGCACATTGCTCGAATTTTGGCGCACATTTGGCACATTGCTAGCACTAACTCCTGACGTATACCACACCAGGATTGCTTGATGTACACCCGCCATTCTGACGCTCACGAAAACGTCACATATGAGCATTTTAAACTTAACACGGATAGGTATCTACCTATCTAGGTACTTTCCGATTTGCGACAACTGTTGATTTTAGTCAGGGGGTCATAAATACGACCCTAAGTGGGTTTTCACATTATCCAATCTGATATCAGATGTCGGAAGGATTTCAAAGGAAAAAGTCAAAGATGTTGGTGTGAATATATGGGATATCGGTCCGACATCCGATATCGGATCGGATAATTTGAAAACGCATTAAAGGTGCTCACTTATAACCAGAGATCGGACGGATTTGCGACATTCTTAGTGACTTACGTCATTTTAATGACTTTTAGTATGAGATGACGCACAAAAATCCAATCTCTGCTTAGTTTGTTTTTTTTAATAACTAAAAAAACTATCAAATACGAAGAACTTAATCCGAATATTATAAAAAAACTTCCAACTCACCATTCTCAAAGGTCACCAACACAAATTCCCCAACCGGCGAAGAGCTGGAATTACTCACTGCATCTAAAATCCCATCTACAGCGTTGCTCACTTCTTTAACATCGTCACTCATAGACGACGTAGCGTCTATGACAAAAGTCAAACTACTTTTTACATCACTAGAACTAACGGTTCCTAAAAGGAACAGGGCGAGAACAAACTGTAGTTCCATTTTCAAATAATTCTCATCGTACGTCCGCACAGAAACGGTTACAGATTGTAATTGGTTATCATTTCTTACTCGCAAGTTGATATACTTCGTGCCATCTAATATGGCGTGTAGATTGGTCAGAAGTGAGCTTAAGTAATATGGCATTACAAGGAAAGGCGGGCGTCTGCGTGATTGACACGATTGATATGGATTTTGGTGCTCAATGAACACGGATACACAGGGTGGGCCCATAAGTTGATAAATCATAAATCATTTATTTGCGCGAATATGGTCAGATTACAGGTGTTACATTATACAAAATGTTCTCCTTATTCAACCGTTTACACACAGCATTTACTACAATACCTAAGTATTTACTACAATACATTATGTACTACATTATATTACCTAACTAGTTATGTCAGATAATCTTTAAATGATTAAAACATTTTATTTAGTAACAATTCATGCAAGGCTCTTTTAAATTTATTAAATGACAAACATGTGATATCAAAAAGCAAGTTATTATATATTTACGCTTATTTCTACAAATACTTAATCGAAAGCGCGACGCATACTAGGACGCATAATATTAGCAACTAAAAATATATATTTTTACAAAATTCCTGAAAATGGTACAGTGACCTGCAAAATTACATGGAGAAATTATGAATGAATTCATTGATAAATTTGCCATGCACTCTTGCTGTTCACTGTACATGCAGGCGGCTAATAAGCTATTAATTTTGCTGATTGCACACTGAAAATTATAAATCTAGGTACCTATATTTAAATAGTATTTTATACAATCGTGATATAATACAAAGCTTTTCAGTCGAGTACCATGGTTAGGCCACGAAGCTTGGAGTGGCCTAATAGTTGATACGAGTGAAAAGCTTAATTATATCACTATTGTATACAATACTTTTTCTACGAGTCATCATCTTCATCATCAATGGACGGAAATATCATCATTCATGCAAGTTAAAATTAATGTTAATAGCGTCGTTCACCGTTGTATCAAAATCGAATTACCTAGTAACCAATTGTTTGTAATAACCGTCTCTGATTGGCCGATAACGCGACAGATAAAAAAAATGTGTTTGAGATGCAGGAAAATTTGCCAAGTATCGCAAATTAGTATAGAAATTGTATGAAGTTCTATTTTTTAAATTATTACAGTTAACTAAAGTCAACTATAATGAGCTTATTATAATTGAGTCGGAACTGCCATAGAGCATCCAACACTGAAAAGTTAGCACTTATAGTTTAGATTGTGGTGTCCTAATTGACAGATTACAGTCGACAAGTAGAAAAACCTATTTATGGTTACTACAGCTACCCATAACTACTATACCTACCCCATAAAGTATAGTAAAACCGTAGACCTATTTTTGCTCAGGTCAGAGGTGAATTACGACGGAAGTGTTCACGAAATTTCGTCATTTCTAATGCAGAGTTAAAATAGGCCGAATAGAATATGGTCATAAAGCTAGTTCGATACTGAGGTCAAGCGACCTCGCTGATACGAGAAAAAGTCTAACAATAAATGTGAATAATTTTCGGTAAGTAGCTTGTTAGATTAGAACATGACTTTATCTATCTTGCTAAAATATTCGCCGTAAATATAATTTTATTGTAATTAGTTATCTACTACTGCTTATGAAGATGAATATTTAAAAACCGGCCAAGAGCGTGTCGGGCCACGCTCAGTGTAGGGTTCCGTAGTTTTTCGTATTTTTCTCAAAAACTACTGAACCTATCAAGTTCAAAACAATTTTCCTAGAAAGTCTTTATAAAATTCGACTTTTGTGATTTTTTTCATATTTTTAAACATATGGTTCAAAAGTTAGAGGGGGGGGGGGGACGCACTTTTTCTTCCTTTAGGAGTGATTTTTCCGAAAATATTAATATTATGAAAAAACGATCTTAGTAAACCCTTATTCATTTTTAAATACCTATCCAACAATATCACACACAACATATCACACGTTGGGGTTGGAATGAAAAAAAATATCAGCCCCCACTTTACATGTAGGGGGAGTACCCTAATAAAACATTTTTTTCCACTTTTTATTTTTGC
The DNA here is from genome assembly GCF_023078275.1 of Leguminivora glycinivorella. Lineage (NCBI taxonomy): Eukaryota > Metazoa > Arthropoda > Insecta > Lepidoptera > Tortricidae > Leguminivora > Leguminivora glycinivorella. The sequence continues at coordinate 1,962,402 of NC_062988.1, read as the reverse complement.
ACTTTGTTGGCGTGATTGATATACATATTGGTACCAAATTTCAGCTTTCTAGTGCTTACGGTTACTGAGATTATCCGCGGACGGACGGACGGACGGACGGACAGACAGACATGGCGAAACTATAAGGGTTCCTAGTTGACTATGGAACCCTAAAAACTGGTCACTCAAACAGTAGTTCGGTACCTAGTACCATTGAGTAGTAACCTACGAGAGTTTTAAAGATATGTACAACCTACAGGAAATTGGAATATTTAATTTGCTTATTAAGTGGGTGGTTAACCCTTCGAGTCCCAGCGACATCATATGATGTCAGTAAATATAAGTAAATACATATAGATGCTTGGGACTCGAAGGGTTAATGGTTAATTTAGTAATACACGTTAAAAATGTTTACGATTCGAATATCTCTAACCTTGAGCTCTCGTACACTGTTCATTCAGATACGAGTATCATGTGTGTGTTTCGGAATAAAATGTGTACATTGTAGTTGGTGTGTAATTGTGTACTTATATTGCACACTCGAGTCTTTAAATAGCTCCGGTAAACTTCCGCGCCGTGATTTTTTTTTATACCACGTCGGTGGCAAACAGGTATACGGCCCGCCTGATGGAAAGCGGTCCCCGTAACCTATGGACGCCTGCCACTCAAGGGGTGTCACATGCGCGTTGCCGACCCATAGAAACTACTCTCGTTGTAGGTGAAAAACTTAAGAATGTCACCTGTTGTATGTGTGAGTGACGTGTTCGAATAGGCGTTTGTTTTGTTTGTGTTACTAATTTTAAATATGTGTTCTCTATTCGAACACGTCACTCACACATACAACAAGTGACTTTCTTAAGTTTTTCACCTATAGCAATATTAAATTCCTCTCCACATTTCCCAATCCACTACTTAGTGCGTGTGTCTGTTTGTTTGTCCGTCTTTCCCGGCAAAACGGAATAACGAAATGACGTTATTTTTTTTAATTGGAGATAGTTGAAGGGATGGAGAGTGACATAAGCTACTATTTGTCTCTTTCTAACGCCAGCGAAGCCGCGGGCAAAACCTAGTAAACGCTCTCGACATAGAAATAATGCAAAAATTATATTTTGAAATTCATTTATTTCATCAAACAGCAGACATCACATCACAGATCGCATAATTAAGTAATACTAAAAAATCTCACGCAGCGTGTAAATAATGGTCATCGGGCAGTTCAGAAACTTCTAGAAGCAAGTTCTTGTAGTCTGGGAACGCGCCTTGGTATCGGAACGCTCGCTCGAAGTCGGCCAAGCTACAGCAATATGTGAAACCGTGGTGAACGTTGCGCCAGTGTCTGGAAAGATACGTCTTATTAATTTTCATCAAACTCGCTCGTAAACGGTGTTATTACATGCCTGCATACTGATACGTGAGCTATCGCCCTAGGGCGGTAAAGTGGCCTTCCACGACCTGTCAAAAATTACAAGATGGTGGACGAATGTTCGAAATGTCAGCGTAGGTATTTCAATCCATTTAGTTTAAAATTTGATTTTTACTTTGCGAGTGTGATGAAAAACATTGTGTATATCACGGGCGGCTGAAGGATTACGAACGAGAGGCTATTAAAGTTCGTTCGTAATTCTTCACTTTCCGCCCTTAATACACAATGTACTATTATTTATTGAGGAGATAACATCGGAGCAAGCCTGAAAGTCGCACCGATAGTAGAAAAAGTAAGAGCGAATCGACTAGCATGGTACAGGCATGTAATGCGAAGAGTATGAATGTGGAAGGAAGTGACAGTAGAAGAGGAAAACCGAGGAAGAGGTGGATGGACTGTGTGAGACATGATATGAAACGAAAGTAAGTTAATGATGAGATGACGGGTGAAAGAGTTGTATGGAAGAGGAAGACATGCTGCGCCGACCCAAGTAACTAGAATAAGGGCAAGAATGATAATGACAGAAAACTTTAAATAACAAAAATTACAACTCTTTTAATGAAAACCTGCAATCTTTTTCTTCAAGAAAGAAAAGAAATAGAAATCAATTTTCACCACACCAACTGATAAAGGCTAACTTTGCTATTCGAAAACAGATAGCAAAATTGCGTTTTATCCACAAGAGTGCAAAGTAATTTCATTCAAATTTTAACTTGATATCTTGAGTTGGCTGGTAGAGATTACCCCATAAATGATGATTTTGGATTATAAATATTGAACTAATTGATAGATTTGATTTAGTTTGATGTTTTATAGTCAGTATTTTGTTCGTGTTGGTGTGGTGAAAAATTTTGTGTTTCACTCGGCGGCAAAGTTTGTTTAACCTTCGTGCCTTGAAACTCTCGCAACGCTCAAGGTTCCACTTTTTGAACCACTCGCTACGCTCGCGGTTCAATATTGGAATCTTTCGCTTGCTCGGGCTTCAATATTGGCACATGCAGTTAAACAACAACTTTGCCCCCTTGTAAAACAAATAACTATTTCATCACATTTGCTGTTTAAAGGTCTCATTGCGTCTACGTGTACTGAAGAGTAATGTACTATTTTATTCCCAAGGGAATAATGGATTTAGTTTTAAAAATTAATACAATCCGTACAATACTTCAGGCAAAGGATGTTTCAATCAGCCAAGGATTTTTTTTGCACAACTGAAATTTGACTATTAAGCTATAAAAAAATATTATACGGTATGAAAAATGCATTTTATTTATGTTTTACTATTATTTCAGTGTGTTTTACATTTATTTTGTAAATTTCACGTAGATAAATCGTTATAATTTGCAATCTGGCAGGAAATTGTGACGGCCATCTCGATTGCGCTTGACCGCGTTGCCATAGCAACGAGCAGTACAACACAGCCATTCATTGAAGATTTTGCCTTATGATTTTTTTTTCTCTGTGTTTTCCTCTCAAATGTGATGAAAAATATTGTGTAACTCAGGAGGTAAGGATTTTGTAAATTCGTGTCTATAACTCTCTCCAGCCTGCGGGTGTCGCGAGTTAAAACACTCGTCGACAAAATCCCCCTTACCTCCCTTGTTGCACAATATACTATTCCTTACCTGTACTGCATCCACTCAGCGTCTTTGCAGACATCATTGCAGAGCTGGTAGCTACGAGCCTCCGATAGCTTCAGGTCAGGCACGTTCACTTGAACGATGGCTAACGAACTCTTGGTGGTCGGGTCTTGGACTACCTGGATCGTGGAAAAATTTGGTTCATTTAATACCAAGATCGCAAGGCCCAAGGGTACTAAAGTAAAAAAAGTCACCCAAGAAATATCAGCTTACTCTATAAGATTGTCTTCGGTTACCGCGATAGTTACTCATGAAATAAAACTATGGAAACGGATTAAATCGCGTATAATGAATTTAAAATAAGTACATCCCGACGTTTCGAACTCTTTACAGCGTTCGTGGTCAACGGGTGACTGAGGAAAAATTAAAATGTGCAAAAGCTACCCACATACAAGAAATATTAACGAACCATGACCACAAATAATATAGATTTCTAAGGCAGGTTCACACACTATTAATAAAGCTAGTTATACAATATTCAAAAAATTAACCATTACTATGTTAAAAATAATTAACCAATTAATCTACACAAAATTGACAAAGAACAAACTGCAAATGTCCAACACCATACAACACAAATGCCTCACAGCCTTCGTCGTGCTTTGTCGTGTTTGTGTGCTGGGATGTATTTTAAATTCATTATACGGGATTTAATCCGTTTCCATAGTTTTATTTACTCTATAAGATTTGAGAATTTAGGTAAATTTACTAGCCGAGGTGAGAGACTAAGGCCTGATTTAGACGGCGTGCGAACTCGCATTCGATTTTAGTTACATTGCGGGCTGTTGAGGTTACATACAATTTTGCACAGCCATCAAATACCGCAATGTAATAAAACTCGTCTGCGAGTTCTCGAACCGTCTAAATGGGCCCTAAGTAAAGGTACGAGGCGCATTTTTGACTTTTTTGCAAACTTTATTTATTTTAAATTATACTTTATGACATAAACATTTCCTCGTAAGTGATGTGTAAATGAAAAGCAGTATGCGTCACAGGGTAACAATAGTTATTTGTTATACAAGGCGGCAAAGTTGTATTTTAACGCCGAGTGTGGAATTGAAAAACGAGCAAGTGAAAGGATTCTATAGTTGAACCACGAGCGAAGCGAGTGGTTCGAGAATAGAATCCTGAACTTGCGAGTTTTTTAACACACGAGAAGTAAAATACATTTGCACCCGAGTGTAACACAAAACTTTTCCCTTACTATAGCGAGGAAACTACAACGCAAAAAATGCGTTTATCACTGCTTCCAGTAGTTCCACAGGTGGTAAATCATCTTTATTACTAGATTCACCTACTTTTATCAATTTTAAAGCAGTTAATTTGACTTTATTCAAGGTCAAATTACTTTACCCACTAGTGGATAAAATGCGTTTTTACCCGCTGGTATCAAAGGACAAAACACGTGTTTCCGAGCTAGTGAGGGGAAAAATTATTTCCACCTTCGGCATTACCACTTGGCTATTTCAATATATCTTTTTGCTCATTTTGACATAATCTAATATTGTATACTATCTCAGTCTATACCCAGTGGTATAGACTGAGATAGTGATGAACTGATCGTTTCAAACAGTTTTCGTGAAGAACATGTACCTACGCATATCTTACCTTCCACAAATACCTCGGAACTTGGACATCGTTTCCTCTACTGTGAAGAATCACACTCTTCGGTCTGGAGTAGGCGTCGGGTAGCTCAAGGTCATCAGCTGAACCGGTGAACACTTGTAGCGTCCGGTCCGCAGACAATACCAGCTTTCTGACTCGGCGCTCTACTTCCTCCCAGTTCTGTACAGTAAAAGTTAGGCAATGACTTAAGTATACTAAGTGTAAGGCCAGAGGGGACGCTCGGAGTAGCGTTTGGCGGGATGTGCAGACTCAGGACACTTTCATAAGCCTCAATTGATTAACATGCACGCCGCACGCCCCGCCTGGGTGGACGTTTAATATGAGCGTGCGTTGCGGGCCTGAGTGGCCTTACTCAGGGACTTCAAATTTAGACAAAAACAGTTCAACGGAAGTTAGCACAGGGCGCAAAGCAAGTTGCGGCGGAGTGCCGAAACGTGCCTGCGACCTCCTCCTATAGCCCTGAGGCGGCAATCGAGGGTTTTTAGTGGGTAAACCATGGGTCTCTAATGAGCTAGGCTGATGCTAATGCCTATATGGGAGTCCCACATAACCATCCCAGGCCGGTCCCTGCGCCTGGGATGGTATGCGTAAAACATTTCCCCTCGTTAAAAAAAGGGCGTATAGCCAGAGTACAAGCTGTAATGAGTAGTGTGAGTCTGACGCAAGTACCTTAGAGTTACAAGTGCCCCAATGTGGCGCGACATTCAGATGGGTGAATGTAGCGCTCTGCAACCCAGGAGCAACGTCCGAGGGATTCACCAACATTCTCTTCGCAAAACAACACCCGTCACTTCTAAACTCCTTGTTCAAAATCGCTGAAGTCTCCGCGTTTTGACTAGCACAATCGTACAAACCGTCCAAGTCCACTGGAGAACCATAGTTAAACCAAGCAGTATCGTTATTAGTTACAAAATTAGCTAGCGATGGTTGCATATTAAGTTTTGTATAAATAGGATTCTCTGATTTCTTGTCAAGGCACACTTCGTAAACTGTTTGAAACGTTTCTCTTGTCTCAAAACCAATGTTTAAAATTTCCGCATTTCTCTTTGCACATTGTCGCTTCGTTCTTTTAACTCTTGGCTGCCACATCTCTCTGCATTTAAGGTCTGAGTAAGCGTAGCGTCTACCAGTCGACTCGTGTATAAATTGTTGTCCATTTTCGCAAGTGAGGGCCATTTCTCTTAAACGGGTCGTGCGGAAGTACGAAGGGCATACCAACTTGATGGTTTCGTCTTTAGGTATACGCATGTAGACGCCACTGGTTTTAAAACTAGGCACCTTATTATAGGGCGTTAACATTAAGGGACTGTTTTTATCAAAATATGTTACATCCAAAAGGCATTCTGAAAATGAACAAATTGTTTAATGGACACTGTCCAAAAATTCTGATATTGTGTCGATTTAAAATGAAGCGACTTTAAAGACATTTAAGTATTTACTGATTAGAATATTCAGTGTGGCGATAGATTTAGTACCTACGAATCCAGAAAAATTAAATTATTTACTTTAAACTGGATGGTGATAAGCAATAATGTGTCAACCCACAAAAACTAAAAAAATGAGATTTTAATGCCATGTTATAGCTGGATTTTTAAACTTCTATTTGCAAAAATGACCTTTTCATTTTGAAAATTTTCACTATCCCAAAAGTAAAAAAATAGGTTAACACAAATCCTTTATCGTGTGTTGCCTGTTTTGCATTAATGTGTCAAGAACCTTAACTTATTATAGTAATTGGCAGAAGACATATTTAAATTACAATAATGTGTTATGAGGGTTGACTCAACGATTTTTTTACACTTGACTCATTCTTGCAAAACGCAAAAAATGACATAGTTACCCACTATGAGACTTGAATGATTATTGCAAAATGATATTTTATTCGTTGTTTTATGCTACGACCCGTGTTATAAAACATAAGTCATTATTGTTAAATTATATTCGGGTCATAAATTGTTCGTTTTTGGTGTAAGTACCATGACACTATATTGTAAAATATAACTGTTCATATTAATTTATGTTTGAATAAGTTATGACTTAGTCCATTAGTATATTTTTGCACATGAATGGTAAATTCAGTACGAAATTGAACATTTTAAGTCATGAATATACATATTCGTTATTATAATTTGCAAACATTTTTTGCAAGTACGTGTTTATATAAAAATCTAATATAAGCTACTATTTTTTTTATAATTACTAATTACATTAAGACGTGTTAATGTATGCATAAAAATATTGTTTGGTTTTTGAATACTTACTGAATGGTAGTTTATTATTTTGTTAAAGATATTTCCTGTCTGCTCGTTTGCCTCCTATCCCATTAAAAAATATATATATATATATATATATATATATATATATATATGTTTTGTTCTTGTACAAGTCATGAGTTATTCATAATTTAAATGACTTAGTCTATTTCTTAGCGTAAAAAAATATTTTGTTGTATATTTTAGATAAGTAGTTTATTTTTTTAAAGATGATTATTTGGTTTTTGTAACGATTTTTTGTTGAAAAAGCACAGATAATTTAAATATGTGTCTAGAAATGATCATTACTCTAATAGTTAATTTATAGTATTTTATTCAACAGGCGTTTAAAGGAGGTCAAGAAATATGAGTGGCGTACTTTCCACGAGTATTTTGGAGTCAGTTAAACACCATTGCATACAATACTTTTACAACGACCATGCACTTAGTTTTTAATAGTTTTTTTTTAATAATTCTCGCGAAATTCACACTGTTTCCTGTATTGCAAAGGTTTGCACTGTCAGCTCAGCTGCCCAAAGCCTTCCCGCGCACGCACGCAGTATCGTTAATGCAATGCGTTGCCATGATTACAGAACCAAACAATGCGTTTTCAGTTTTTTCGATACGCACAATCCTGTAAATGACGAATAACAGTTCGGGAGTAGAAAAATCATTAAAAGGTTTGATTAATAAATAATGTATTGATTCCTACATACCTAATAACATAAGTGACCATGACTGATATGTTACTTAACACTTATAAAGTTAAAAATATGCATAGGTAGAGTATTTTACAACAATAATTTATGTGCTTTAACATGTTTATTTAAGACTCATAGATATTTTTAAACAATTAGCAAAAGTGGGTTAAGTATCATAACACAGTCTTGAAAAAGTTTGACGTCGTCGAACAATTCGCAATAAAAGAAAAGGGCATTATTTCGTCAAATTGAAGTTTGTTTTGAAATTAAGCTACAATAATCACTACTACTGAACGTATTATAGCTGAAAAACACAACAATCTATATAAAAACAATTTTTTTTAAGAGAAACACAAAAAAATGAGAAAAAATCTTTAGACGCCATTTTCTCAAAATGGTTGGCGTGTGGGTTGACACATTGTTGCTTATCAGCATCCTACTGTATAGCACATAATAAAGTACAATTGTCGGACAAAATGCCTTTATAGGCATTCTCAACCAGTCAACGCCATGGGGCGAAACAGAAATGGGGCGAAACAAAAAAAAGTACATAACTGGTTTTAAGAAAAACATAATTTACATTAAATTGACAAGAAATTAGACTGAACTAATTATACTACAGATTTCTTACCAAATGATGAAATAACAAATTCTTGCTTAATTGTCCCATGTGAGTTGCTGACGGTGCAAGTGTAGCGACCCTTGTCTTTATCGCTATACATTTCCAAGTCATATCTAAACTCTTTCAGTCTTATCTCTCTGTCATCGTGGTACCATTTTACCTGTAACAAATTAATACTAAATATACCTCTGTGATATTTGTCGCTGAAGGCGAACTCTATCTTCAATTTCTATCAGGATTGAGTCACACCCTAGCACCCTACAACCAATCGCCGATCAGTTTATAATATTTAAAAAAATTATGAGGGACTTTGAGAGTGTTTCTACACTACCTCAGGATAGAAAAGATGTGGATTTGTGGATAGTTTGCACGCATCCCCTTGCCCACGTTGACAACCATCATATTTGGCGCCCAACGTGGGCCGACATGAGCCAAATGTTATTAAAGCCTGACAATATATGACTATTGTCAAGAGGTCTCTATTATTATGATGTATGCGGTGATATTTCAGTAATGCTATTGCATATATTTCTGGTCAGGCTTTATAAGGATAATATTATAATTAGAAAATAGCTCGTAACGCGCCATTTTGTTATTCACCTTACTCTAAGTTAGCGTAAGTAGGCCAGGCTGAACGAAATGTGTGGTTCGCCCTCAGCGACAACCATCATACTTTGATAATCCGTTCATTAGCCTTTAAAATGTCAGTTGAAGTTAGGTAATGTACTGGCAAATTCCTTGGCAACGGACAGCGAAGGTATAGACAGTTACCAAAATACCAAAAAATATTGTTGATTATTTAACAGAAACTTAACTTATAAACCCATAACCAATCTTTTTTCTTCATATTTTTATATTGTATTGTGGTCTACCGATGACGATTGGATAATAGGGACATATAGCTTATAACTCAAATATTTTTACCTCCGGTTCCGGAACTCCAGAAGCCGTACAGTCCATGGTGGCAACTTCTCCGTACTTGTAGGCGATGTTCTTCTCATCATCAGGATAGTCGAAGCGTGGTTCGATGCCAACTTCAACCCTGGTGGAGCCGCTCTGAGCTGGTCGGTCCACGGAACTGACCCGACAGGTGTAAGTTCCTGAGTCTGACTCAATCACATCGTGCAGGATTAGGTCGGATGAAGGCAGAAGTTTACCGTCCTGAAATATTTAGGTATTTATTAGCTACGTACATTCAACCAATTTAAATTAGGCATATTAATATTATAAATGGGAAGGTGTGTGTGTCTGTTTGTTTGTCTCCCGGGGATGTCCCTCTCCCCGGGATGTCCCTCTCCCCGGGATGTCCCTCTCCCCGGGATGTCCCTCTCCCCGGGATGTCCCTTTCTCCCCGGGATCACATCCCGGCGTCCAATTCTTGTGGATAGAATAGAGGATATTTCTCTAAACTCCCAATCCTCTGACCAAAAAAAAAATTTGTTTGTTTGTCCACCTTTCACGGCAAAACGGAGCGACGAATTGAGGTGATTTTAGGTGATAGGTGCAGATAGGTGAAGGGATGGAGGGTGATAGGCTACTTTTTGTCTATTTTTGGGAGGTGGAACTTTGTATGGGGCGTTCCGCAATTTTCGAATTTAATACGAACGAAGCCACGGGTAAAAGTTAGTAGTAAATAATCCTAGGCCACGGTAGAACCTTTTCACAGTAAATGTTAAAATGATTTCTGTGAGTCTAGTGAAAAAGGGACTTGTACCCTTTTTCACCGAGTCAATTTGAGTTATACACTTTTTCACTAGACCCACAGATTTCCGTCGCAAACAAAGCACGATGTCAATCATGACAGGGATCTAGAGTGCCCTAAGATTCAATTTGATTGTCGTTATACTTAAGCAAGATGTACCTTAAACCATAATACTCTGTCAGTTTTCTTATGCGGAACACTACACGGGATATTGGCTGATTCTCCTTCTTTCAGCTTGAATTCGTTAGAAAGTAATCCTGGTTCTGGAAATTCTGTAACATCATATACATACCAAAATTAATTATCGATTGGGCACACCTAGTAGAAATCGACTGTTGGACTTAGGTTCAATTCTGATGTGGGTTAGCCTGTCACGTTCGTTGCAATAAATGCTTAAGCACTGTAACCTGAGCAGTTTCATGTGCCCTGCCTAACTCGTTTTAAGAATATAGGCGTGAATTTATGTATGTATGTGTACCTACTTCTATAGTTAGAAACTGACCAAGATAGTTCGTTTGTGTTATCAGATCATAAACTTATTAGATCAGTAAATTATAAGCTGAAATCGTGGTTTACACATTGACAGCTTATGAAGATAGATAGATTTTGATTTTAACTTCGTAAATAATAGTCTCGCTTTTAGGTACGAAAAACTTTTATATAAAATTAACTCCATTGAACTTACCATCAACTACAACATTAAAATCTTCTTGTGTTTGTCCAAAATCGTTGGAAGCTTTACATGTGTAGAACTTGCTAGACGCTTTGTCAACATTCTTAATAATAAGACTGCCTTCTGCACTGATATCAAACCATTTGGAACCTAGAAGCAAATAAGACATTTAAATAACCCCATATCAGAAGTACAATGGCAGATTTAATTTTTGCATAACTACTACACCTTAGAAGACCTTCCCTCGATTTTTAAATTAATGAATTGGCGTTAACAGGTTTTGGACAAAATATGCAGGATGCAAGCAAAGGAGAATTAAAGTAAATTTTTTACGCAAATCAATCTCATCACTATTCGGAAACAAAATCTTGGACCAAAACAAATCCACATTTACAAAACACGTTAAGTATAAATCAAATTACAATACAATATTTATAATGATGACACTTAGCTGATCTGATGAACATAGTGGATGGCAATTGGGAGCTCTGAGAGAACTAAGATATCAAATAGTGTCTATGGTTTTAGAATAGTCTCATCGGTAAGTACAAGTATTATCGTCGTCGATATTCTGTATATAATACCTTGTCTGTGGTGTGTTAACACAGTACTATCAGTTATAAAATGACACATTTACCAACAATGACATTTTAGGAACAATAATAAATATTTCTAGGAGTTTATCAGTCGGAGTACTTTGAGTTTGTCAATGATCATTCTCATCTTTTAGTAGATTGGAACTAGCTAAGGACGCAACTCTTAAAGCAGTATTAAGAAGAAAACTTCGTTTTGTTTTATAATGTGTAGTTACCTGAAGCAATATGGTACGGTCCCATCTCCCAAGTTATGTCCGGTTTCGGGTTTCCGGTGGCGTTGCAGGGAATCATAAGCTGCATATCGCCTACTACTCCTTCGAACTCTTTTGCCGTGTAGTAAATTTTAGGCGGTGCTGAGGACCGAAGGTTAAGTAGTTATCAAGACACAGGTAAAAGTACTTGTATGAAGTTTAATAACAATTGTTAATGGTGCGCTGACTTGAGACATTTTTCAGTTTAAATTCAAATTAGACGACATTATTCAACTTATCAATATTCTCTGTCTCTACTTTTATATTCTTGAAGTTATCAGAACTGCAATGTAATTAATGAATTAGAATTTTATTTATCATTATATGGCACCTAAATATTTTTATTCGAGCCCCACGTTGGGCGCCAAGTGTTATCCTCATAATACCTCGTAAGACCGTCTTTGAAATAAAAGAAATTCTTACGAATTTACTGATAGAACAAGTTCCAAATTAAAAATAGAAATGCTGACTATATTATGGTGGGTCTAACGAGGTTAAAATGCGTAGGTATTGTTAGCAGTAACAACAACCGGCTTTGAAACAAAGACAGTTTATCGACTTAAAAAATTAAAATTTTGAAAAACCCCCGACCGCGACCTAGTGGACCGATTATCATGAAACATGGCTAAGAACACTCCCGACTAACACAGCTTTCAAATAAAAAATACTAAATCGAAATCGGTTCATCCGTTCGGGAGCTACGATGCCGACAGACACACACACAGACAGACAAACAGACACACAGACAGACAGACAGACACGTCAAACTTATAACACCCCGTCGTTTTTGCGTCGGGGGTTAAAAAACACGGTGAAATGATATACAAACGTCTACTTTAAGTATATTGTCTATGATAGCTTCGAAACTATTATCTGACAAAGTATGAAACGGGAGGCGACGACTGAAATTAGAATGTTCTCTTCTGTGTTTCGGTGGCTGCCAACAAAATGTCAGCTGACTGCTGCTGTTAATTATTTCTGGCCGTTAACCACTATTGGTCATGGAAACCTGTTTTCGTGTTTGTGGCTCATGGTCTATACTTGTCAGTACACAATGGTTTATACATTTGTGTTATGTTCTTACCTAGCACTTCCACCTCGTACGTAATATTCTTGGAGCCTCTGGAGTTGGAAGCCACGCAGGTGTATTCGCCACCCTGTCTCAACAGTATCCTGTCAAACTGTAACCTTCCTGTACTGTCGCTTGGCCTGGATAAAAAAATACATGTTCAAATAGTTACAATAGGCTTTTTCTTGATAGGCAGCGAAAAGGCAAACTGCCCGATCAGGAGGGGACTAAGTACATAGACATAGGCATCCCCTTTTGGATTTCCTTTCAAACAGGAACAGGGCACAGGACTCTTTTGGGGTTTCCTGTCAAACAGGAAAATAACTTTTAAGGTTTGACGACCGGTCTGGCCTAGCGCGTAGTGACCCTGCCTGCTAAGCCGCGGTCCCGGTTTCGAATCCCGGTAAGGGCATTTATTTGTGTAATGAACACAGAAATTGGTTCCTAAGTCATGGATGTTTTTAGGGTTCCGTACCAAAAAGGTACAACAGGAACCCTTATGGTGCGACTCTGTCCGTCTGTCTGTCCGTCTGTCACATTCCTAAATATCTCGAGAACTACTAATGCTATCAACTTGAAATTTGGAATAGTTGTGAACATAGTAAACCTCTACAAATAGAAAGTATATTTTTTTCAAATATATTAATTTTAATTGTAGAAAATGGCCAAAATGAAAGGGGGGCAAACTGTAAATTTCAAGTTACTAGGTCAAGTGGGGTATCGTTGGAAAGAGCTCAAATTGAACGTAAATAAGCTATTTTTTATAATTTTTTTGTTGTGGAAAAAAAAAGAATTTTGAAGGAAAATGTAAAAAAAAATACCGTTCCCCCCCCCCCCCCCTTATCTCCGAAGTTTACCAACGAAAAATTATGAAAATTTTAGTAAACATTGGTTTTATGCTATATATTACAGGAAAAATATAATCGTGTTTGTATTTTGAATACTTTTTTTTTAATTCACAAAAAACTTTCAGATTTTTACTTTCAATTTACCCACCCTTGCGGATGTATATCGTACTTCAAACTAATACGAGACGTTACGTAAACCATCTTCTGTCTAATAAAGTAAAAACTGTTTAAATCGATTAACATTATAAAGAATTATCCCTGAAAAACCAGGTCGCGCAAATTAGTTAGCAAATTGAACGGGAGATGGCGCTATACACTATAATACTCATTAGTGCCTATACTTTTGTCTTCTAGTCAAGTCATTAGAGTTATATGAAAATATGAGATTATTTTTACTAGGTAGTTTGAAAGAAAGTTTGTACGGAACCCTCGGTGGGCGAGTCCGACTCGCACTTGGCCGGTTTTTATTTATGTATATAAGTACGTATATCGTCGCCTAGCACCCATAATACAAGCTTTGCTTAGTTTGGGGCTAGGTTGATCTGTGTAAGGTGTCCCACAACGTAAATAATAAATAAACAGAAGAAGTGAAACTGTACAACATATATTATAATATATATTTTACTCCACCAGAATCCACCAGTTGCGGAACCGGTAATCAATATGGGTCTTCAGTATTAACAGTCTCACACTAGACCACTTGGCTAGACTGAAGTTGATTTGGTCGCTTTTTAAGTGTAAGGCCTGAATGCACGCTCATATTGGGCGGGGCGTGTGGCGTGCAGCCGTGCATGTCCAACAATTGAAGCTCATACAAGTGTTCTGAGTCGACACTGTATAGGCTGGACGCACGCTCGCCCGCCGGCCCGCCCCGCTGCACACCCCGCCGAACGCTCCGCTTCGAGCGTCCACTCAGGCCTTACGGCCCAACCACGACATTGGTCTAAGCGCGACAGCGGTGAGCGGCAGCCATACGTGCGAATGAAAAGTCCCGTCGCTGCGTCTCGCTCCAATGTATGCATGCATGTAAAATACCAAAAACATGCATGTAAAATACCTACAGACTTTGTGATATGAACAGCAAATTATAAAACTATGGTTAGTACTATTTAATACTAGATTAAGTACCTACTATTATTATTTATACCAAAACGAACTATAATAGAAATGCAAATTGTAATATGATGATGTGACATGTAAATTATTATTTATGAATAAATGATTGAATTGAATTGAATTGAATATGGCCGCCGCTCACCGCTGTCGCGCTTAGACCAATGTCGTGGCCGGGGCGTTACACTCAGTGGTAGTCTATTGCAGGTTATAAACGCTCATTGACAAAAACTATTTGAGTAATTTCAGTAAAATGTAACTTGTTATGTACAAAGTATAAACTGTTTTCTTTCAAACTTACTCTAATCGGCTGGGTCTGACTTCAGGGTCTCTGCTGCGGTGGATCCAAGTTATGCTCGGCTTGGGAGCCCCGTCCGCTCTGCACGGCAAAGTTACTGTAGACCCCTCCATCTGTTCCAGGAAACTGTTCTTGGGAGACTCAATATCGACTGGAACTAAAAAAACAATATCATTCAAAAAGGCAGAAATTATGGAAAAATCCAGACATCTCATTAACTAAGCAACTTGCAACATCTAATTCAATATCATGTAACACTGGCTACTATACACCAAAAGGTGTCCAAAGAGTTGGCCAAATGTCTTGGTGAACGGAGCAAACCTATTACATAATATGCAGTTTGCTTTATAAGGTCAGTGCTCTACTTATTAAATATTATATCGGTAAATGACTAATAAATATTATACTCACCATAAACATTTAACTTGTATTTGATGCTGTCTACTCCACGTTTATTGCTCGCTTTACATTCGTATTCCCCCTCATCTGACGAAGTAGCTAAAAACCTGTAAGATAATAGGCAATATTTTATACCAACCATATTTTGTGAACGCGAATTAATGTTATCTTTATAACAACACTACAAACGTTCATGTTGATGAACAAGACTAAATAGAGGTACTTATACAGTGAATTAAATAGTTAAGCATTAATATCGTGAAACATGAAGTCATGTATCGCAATCGCATATTAGAAATCAGTTGCCAAAGCGGACCCCAACATTTCATGAACCGTGGCAAAATGCCGGGATAACGAAGGAACATAGACAGACATAGAAAAGAATAAAATAACTTTTCATTCGTGAACACAGACAATCGAGGGTGAAGCAAGAGAAATCACACGTTATAACAGAAACAGAAATGATGAAATGCCACAAAACTGCTTCATTCGGCTGTTGCTGTTGATTTCCAGCGCTAATCTTCCTATGAGACCAATCAAATGAGATGATAGAAATACATGTATGTAGTCTTATAGTCTTAACTCTTACCTAAGCGTCCCATCCGCGAAAATACTGTATCTAGCAGTGCTCGGTATAGGCACACCGTTGAGTCTCCACACGATGCTTGGTGCCGGCTCTCCAGCAGCAAGACAAGTTAACGTCACAGGCTCCCCGAGGTTCGTTGTCAATAATGTCACACGTGGCCTTGATATCCATGGTTCATCTATAACATGTTGGTAGAATTAATCACATTCAAACAATATAGGTCAGGTAACATGGGATAAGATTTAAGAAAACTTGAGGGATCCAAGAAATTGGAAATAAATTTGTTTTTTTTTATCATGCAGAAACGTCTGCGAGCGACATTACATATTTTTAAATTAAAGGAAAAATGGAAAAATTCACACCTCCGGCAGGACTCGAACCTGCGACCTTTGGCCTTGCCGGGGCCATCGCGCTTCCAACTGCGCCACGGAGGCCTGCTGGATGTGTGCGAATTTATCCATGCCTTCCCTCAATTTTCAACCGCCTTAGGGTGGCGTTACAGCAAACATCTACCCGTAAGAATAGATCTTAACAGGCACTGGAGTCTCCAATTGGAAATAAATAGTTTTCCAATTTCATTCATCTGTAAATGCGTCCCCTGTGTGGTGACTCCTTTCCTCCTCTGGGTTTCATAGAAATTGATTCAATGGGCTACTGGACTCATTTCGAATTTGGCACAATAAATAATTGTCTTAAAAACAATATTTGTGATTGTGAAAAAACTATTTTTATAGATTTTGGGTATTAAAAGTGTATGTGATGACTACGTATTTTCGATTTAAAATGTGTGTAGTTTTTTATTTAAATAAATTTGTGGCGGCTTGCGAGAGCATGCACAGAGCAGTGACGAGTGGCGGAAAACAGGGGAGGCCTTTGCCCAGCAGTGGGACACATTATAGACTATGTTATTGTGAGTATGGTATTTAACAATTAGCTTTAAAATATTCAATAATGTTTAAGTACTAACCATTATGGACCATTTGTTGTCTGTGATAATAAATCAATTAAATTATATAAAAAAATGGCCACCAAAACGCTGTCAGCGATGTAGTGACGTCATCTAATTCGAACCTTACTGCATGTCAAAACAATCGCGTTTTTTTCTCGAAATTGGCTTGACGTCATATAACATTTTATCTTTACTTTGCCCTCCGAAATGCGTACTTACAATCTTTAGGTTCCCTCGTATGTATGTAAAAAAGGGTAACTTACATTCCACAACCAAATCGATCTCATGGGAGTCCCAATTCATGACATTATCAGCCATACACCTGTACGATCCTGTGTGGGTTGCGTCGACGCTGTGCAAATGTATGGTGTCCGAGGCCTCATCAATGGGTGTGTAGACAATAGCGTCAGCACTCTTGTAGTACCAGTGCATCCTTGGTTTTGGCTGGCCTTTGAGTACCCTGAACAAGTTATAAGTGAGAAAAAATAGTTTAAATATATACAAGACCCTTTGTTCCGGCATAGGCACATAAGGTACCACTTTGCGTACTAGTGGGATAAAGTAGTACCACAATATGTACTGAATAAATAGTTTTAGATACTTAGATATAAGTTTTGACAACTTCGAGTGTTGACGATTGACGTCAGCTGCGTATCACTATCATGTCAATAAATTATTGCCTGTTATAAAAATTACACCCTGTACACTTTTTTATCATTATAATAATTTACACATTAAATATTAAGTTCCTTGACTTACTTTGGTTCTTTAAGTGACTGATCAGTGAACAAAAGTAAAATGGTAAAATAAACTTCAGTTTAAAACACTTACTGGCATCGAATGTCGACCGAGGAACCTTGCAAAGCCTCCATTTTACTAACTTCCTTACTTATTTCTGGCTCTTCTGAAAATTTGAAAAAAAAAATATTCAAACTGTCTCTATTATATGTATTATTTAATACAAGTGCGGAAAGAAGGGAAGTTCGAAACCAGTGGCGACAAATTAAAACACGACCGAAGGAAGGACCGTTTACGCGAAGGATGCCTGAACCGCTCAGCCATTCAGTGACGGTGTGATCTGGTGTATTCGGTCAAGTGTACACTATTCCCGAAGGCTTGTGGCGCCCCCTGGCACTTTAAAGCTTAATAGTAGTGTGAGTACTAAAAATAGTAAGATTAGTTCTAAGAGTAATTTACTAATTAGAAATTTCGACATAAAATTACTAACCAACTCCACTAATATCCACTCTAAACGGGTATTTGTTCTTTTTCCTGGCATTCCTCAGCTCACATCTGTAATTGTCGGCCAATGACGGTTCCATAGACCGGATCGTGAGGGTAGACCCATCTCCAGACAGTACCAGGTTTCCATCCGGTTTCAACGGCTTGTGGTCTTTATACCAAAATGCTCTTGCTGGTGGGTAGGCGTTAACTTTGCAGGGGATTGTCACTGATTTCTGGTATTCCACGCTAATATCTTAAACATAGTAAGTTAGGTTAGATATTTCGTCATAGAAATCGAGAGTTTTATTTGTTACATAGGGTAGACTTATAAGTATGTCGGTAGTTGTACATGTACATTTTGAAATGAACCTGTCTGCTACGGATCTTCAGCTCTCATTTTGGCGCTAGCATTGGCGCAGTCGGTAGGTTTTTTAATATTCAAAATAGAATGTATGAATGAATGAATGAATGAATGAATTACTTTATTGCGATAAACATGGTATACATTAGGTGGTACATTATTATTTTTGAGTAGCAATACATGTTTAGCCACAAATGGCATACAAAATTATATCTTAACCTACAGTAAAACAACAGTAACAGTAACAGAAAACTTATAATTAACAGTTTACAGGAATCCTCGCCAAACTGTAATGTTTGATGGCGTTGGAATTGGATATGATGTGCAACTTTAGAATTGATGACTTCATGACTTCACTTTAATTTTTAATGAAGTGACCAATTCTAAGACTAATCTACATTATGAAAATCTAGGGCGAAGGTTTAATTCCCATAGAAAATTTGACTTCACGCCTTTTTTAGTGCCAAGATTTGGTTGGCCGTCTATATATCTAAATATATAAAAGAAGAAGCTGACTGACTGACTGACTGACTGACATATCAACGCACAGCCGAAACCGCTGGTCTTAGAGATTTCAAATTTGGCACGTAGGTTCCTTATATAGTGTAGAGGAGCACTAAGAAAGGATTTTCCAAAATTCACCACCTAAGGGGGTCAAATGGGGGTTCAAAGTTTGTATGGGGAAACAAGATTAGTTTGACTATTTTATTCGAAACTTCACAGGAAGATTCCTTAAGACATATGACTGAATACGTGTTTCAGGTTTTTTGAAAATTTAACCCCTAAAAGGGTGAAAAGGGGATGATAAAGACAAAAAATCAATATGGATATCGTTTTTATGGTTTATCGGGTCGCTGATCACAATAAATACAACGTTTTTAAAATCTAACGAGGCGGAAGTGAAATACCTTCTACCCTGTTGTGGTGCAATGGGGTTTAAATATCAAAAAAATATATAAAAGAAGATATTGACTGACTGACTGACATATCAACACACAGCCGAAACCGCTGGTCCTAGAGATTTCAAATTTGGCACGTAGGTTCCTTATATAGTGTAGAGAAGCACTAAGAAAGGATTTTCCAAAATTCACCTCCTAAGGGGGTCAAGTGGGGGTTCAAAGTTTGTATGGGGAAACAAGATTAGTTTGACTATTTTATTCGAAACTTCACAGGAAGATTCCTTAAGACATATGACTGAATACGTGTTTCAGGTTTTTTGAAAATTTAACCCCTAAAAGGGTGGAAAGGGGGTGATAAAGTCAAAAAATCAATATGGGTATCGTTTTTATGGTTTATCGGGTCGCTGATCACGATAAATACAACGTTTTTAAAATCTTACGAGGCGGAAGTGAAATACCTTCTCCCCTGTTACAGTTGAGGTGCAATGGGGTTTAAATATATAAAAGAAGATATTGACTGACTGATTGACATATCAACACACAGCCGAAACCGCTGGTCCTAGAGATTTCAACTTTGGCACATAGATTCCTTATATGGCGTAGAGGAGCACTAAGAAAGGATTTTTCAAAATTCTCCTCTTAAAAGGGTGAAATGGGGGTTCAAAGTTTGTATGGGGAAACAAGATTAGTTTGACTATTTTATTCGACACTTCACAGGAGGATTCCTAAAGACATATGACTAAATACATGTTTCAGGTTTTTTGAAAATTTGACCCCTAAAGGGGTGCAAAGGGGGTAAAGTCAAAAACAATATGGGTATCGTTTTTATGGTTTATCGGGTCGCTGGTCACGATAAATACAACGATTTTAAAATCTAATGAGGTGGAAAAGAAATTTTCTCCCCTGTTGTTGTGCAATGGGGTTAAAATATCCAAAATAGCCATAAGTATAGCTTTAGTTTTTATCTTTACTTCTGGTTCAAGAGATTTCAAATTGACACGGAAGTTCCTTAGAGGAGCACTAAGAAAGGATTTTTCAAAGTTCACCTCTTAGCATGATAATTTGACAGGGGCAAGGACAGGGACAGGGCCAGGGACAGGGACAGGGAAAGGGACAGGGACAGGGACAGGGACAGGGACAGGGACAGGGACAGGGACAGGGACAGGGTCAGGGACAGGGACAGGGACACTAGGGACAGGAACGAGATAGGGTTAGGGATAGGGATTGGGGGTAGGGATAGGGATAGAGATAGGGATAGGGATAGGGATCGGGATAGGGATAGAAATAGGGAAAGGGATTAAAATAGGGGACGGGGACGGGGATAGGGATAGGAATAGGGGAGGGACGGGGACAGGGACGGGACGGGGACGGAGACAAAGATAGAGATAGGGACGGGGATAAGAATAGGGATTGGGGTCGGAATAATCGGTCGGCAATCTAGGCAGTGTAAAATGCAGGTGGCTCAGTGGGAAGGGATTAGTAAGTAGGCATCGGCGAATATCCTGAATCCGTAATAACTATTACATTCAATGTGCTGTAAGAAGATCGTTGTTTTCCTTGCCTTTTATATGTTTACGTTTGCAATAAGTATAAGCAAAATGGAAAAAATTGTAAGCCATAATGCAAGGAAGTACTTTTTACCCTACCGACCATAGCGTCGAGATACTGGCTATGTGGGTCGTATGAAGTTTCCCCAGTATAAATATTTATATAGGTAAAATACATACATATTCGTACCTACTACCTACACTGTGGTCGCTGTGTAACAATTCTACAATCATTGCAAGAATTTCTTTAAAAACAATAGTAATATGTGTAAGGTACAGTCAGCCAAAACCGGACCGTACAGCAAATAGATCAGTTACAATGCCCCCCCCCAGTCGAGAATTGCCCCGCTTTACCTTAATCGAAATAATTGCGGACAGATGTACCTACAAAGAAACCTACGGATCCAAATGAAAATCTTATTTTTTGTAAATGTTCCAATAAGAATACTTTTATTACGCGGGCGAAGCCGCGGGTAAAAGCTAGTTTTGTATAAAATAGAATAAATAAAATATACCTTTAGGAAAAGCCACGACTTTGAAGAAGCTCTTTAATTTAGTTTGAATAGTGGTTCTTCCTTCATCGCTGCCCACACTGTTCACAGCCTTGCAGGTATAAGTTCCATTTTTTGTTACTTTACTTATTTCCAGTACACTGATGTAATCGTACGGGAATTCCATGGTGTATTCCTAAAATTGTATAACATAAATCAATACTATTACTCTTTTCATCCCAGTTGCTCAGTTAAGTTTGAAAATACACGAAAACGTAGCAAGATTTATAGAAGCCTTTACCAGTTGGTGCAGTGAAAAATCTTTTTCTATAAATCTTATAATTAATGAATCTACGGTTGTACTCACGTTAATATATCGCTATTGCTGTTTCAGTCCAAGGAGTTTAGTCGTCGCGTGAACTCCTATATGCCTGAAGAGGGGCCACCGAATTGGCCCGAAACATGTCGCAGCAATAGCGATATAATAACGTGAGTACAACCGTAGATTCATTAATTATAAGATTTATAGAAAAAGATTTTTCACTGCACCAACTGGTAAAGGCTCTCTTGATACATCAAAAATGAATGACAAAGTTACATTTTATCTACACAAAGTAAATTCATACAAAATTGAACTTGGTGCCGAAAGCTAGATCGATAGAATGTACTTTGAGTGATACACAAACTTACAGAATGCTCGAGAACAGCAGATTTGTCATCAGACTCCCAAATAACGACCGGCTTCGGGTAGCCGCTGACTTTGCACTTCAGCTGCAGTGGCTTTTCGTATGCAGCGTTCACGATGCTCTTGCACTCAACAGATGGAGCCTTCGTCTCCACAATACGAGTAGCTGCAATTTCCCAAACAGTTTTAATAAAGTCAAAGTCACTTGGGGAAAATATTAAGCATTTCCTTAAAAAAATGCTTGTATCTGCCTACCCCCTATACCTTACACACCCTATGCTACACCCTAGTAGGGTCCATGTTTGTACCTACAATTTGTAAACACCTCTGTAAAATACCATGGTTGGATTGAATAAATGAATATGAATATGAATACTATCATCATTTGTGTCGCTTAACTTCAAAACTGGGTAAATTCATTCTGCTATAAGGCTGATTATCTTTCAGATCATATTATATTTTTTTTATGAATTCAACCTTAAAGCAGAATGGATTAACCCAAGTTTGAAGTTAAGCGACACATTTATTTTTTTCTTGTCATGTCTCTTACTTGTACTAATTTTCCAAATTATTAGCAAATACCTAATTGCAATATTTATTCAATATTTCCTTTATTGTTTATTTAGAATAAGTTAGATCTCTCCTCCAAAGGACGTTGCGGGTGTGGAGTCAGCAAAATTGTAAACATGTGAGTTCATTTAAAATAAACAATTTTTATTTTTATATTTGCCTATACAGCTGCGTAAAAGATGAATAAAGTCTGAAAAAAACGTACCTAGGAACCATAATAAACCAACATTTATTACGGTTGAGCGAGCGTAGCACACTAGTGTGATAAGCCTTGTCGGGTCGGTGCGTCCCTATCGCACTTACAAATAATATTGCGAAAAGAACGATCTGACACGATAGAGACTGTATGGGCCCGTGCTTGCCCGTCAGATATGGCGTCACATATTTGGTTGATTCTCGGATAGATAGCGTTTGAGTATTCTTTGAATAGAATAAAGTGTATATAAAATTGAACAAAATATGATATTTGAAGTTTTATCATGTTTTACATAGCCAGCCCATCATGTCCGTAAAATATTGCCTGTTATAAAAATTACAGCCTGTATTAATGTAACAGGAACCTCAGCTCATAAAGTGGACGGCTTAAAGACCTCTTATAAGAATGAAGCAATATTGAAACAAAATTTTATTGATAAAAAAAAATTAAAAATCTTACCTTCAATTTTTTGCGGCTTGATGGGGGTCAAACTGATTCTCGTTATATATGCTTTGTTATTGACATCGTATCCGTTTATCTGCAAATCGGATATTTTAATTAACAAGTTTTAGACAATTTAGTAACATCATAGATTAAATATAAAAAGATCATACCATCTCATACATTAAAATTCGACCGCCTAAGAACGCGCATACACTACACCACACATAGATGGCGCCACAATAAAATGTCCTGTAGCTTTCGATAATACTTGTAGATGGCGTTAAGTGTCACTTTTGACATACATTTATAGCTCGAAAGTGACACTTAACGCCAATCTACAAATAATCGATGGCAGCACGGCATTTTTTTGTGGCGCCATCTATGTGTAGTGTAGTGTATGCGCCTTCTTAGGCGGTTGCATTTTAATGTATGGGGTGGTATGATCTTCTTATATTTAATCTATGGTAACAATCATTAAAATATAATAAATAAGTAGCTATTTAAGTTCTAAATATACGAGTATGCCTCGTCTTACAGTTTGACCAAAAAGATTAGAGAAGTGGCAACTGGCAACATCGTAGTGTCTTCCCGTTTTCTCACGCGCATTGATTTGAAAGGGACACTACAATGTTGCCAGTTTTTAATTTCTACTCTTTTTGGTCAGACTGTAGTTTTGTACGTATACAATGTGTAAGCGTTATACGGGCAATAAATTAAACCGGACAAATAATTAATTAGTGTTATTTTTCATTCTGAGCTGTTTTTCAGTCATTTTTATTTTTAACATAATTATTTTTTGTGAATTTTCACAGCTGCAATGTACTATAAACATGGTTGCGATGACAGTCAATGACCACTGTTATAGAGTTTTTTAAATGTGTTTGCATAACATTGCGAACATTGCGGGCCAAATTATTCTGTATGGATGACAAAAACAAATAAAAGTTACATTTCTTATGTCCTACACATACTCATACTCACCACTGTTACGAGACTCGTCCGTATTAGTTTTACACACTGTATAAATGATAGAATTGTATCTTACCGCAACTTTGAACATATGATCTGGCGGGTCCATCTTCTCGGTGGTATAAAATTGTTCGGTTTTATCGACAAGAGTCAGCTTTGTCGTCGACATCACTTTATCGTTCATATCCAGTATCTGAACTGTGTCTAATACGACGTTTCCTTCAGAAGATAATTTTATCGAGAGGTGAGACGGTACTCCTAGAAAAATATACAAGGGTTTTATTTTAGTCTCCGCTCTAATCAGAGACATTTTAGATTGTGATTAATTTTCTGATTTAAGGCCTATGGGTCGCTAGCCTACCTACTCCATCAAAATAGGAATTATAACTGTCTTTTCACATCACCCATTGGGAACCTAAGTACTTTTCTTCACCGATAAGAGGGAGCAAAGTGGCACCTTTCTGTTCAAGGACTCTAGGTTGCCAGTATAAAAAAATAATGCAACGAAAAGTGTGATATGCGACCAATCACGTATCGATTAAGTGCGTAATATTTTTACAACAACGATAAGGTAAAGTTTTAAAATCCTGGGCGTCGTGAGGGACTCAAAAGTTAACACCCAAAGTGGAAATAAGGTCGCTACCCTGTGTGTACAGCTTTTCACATCACCTATAAGGAAATCCCAAAATATGAATTAAGGTAAGGTAAGTTAAGACGAAATATGTTCAGTACCTCTATAAAGAAGCATTGCAAGGGCGGCTTTCTAGTATCTTACCCCGCATAAAAAACCCTTCAGTCTTCCTCACCTTACCTTAATTCATATTTTGGGATTTCCTCATATTTAGGTGGTGTGAAAAGCTGTACACACAGGGCAGTAAACTTATTTCCACCTACTTTTAGAATCCCTCGCTTCGTTCAGGCTAACGTGGGCACTATAGCCCGAACCTTCTCATGGCACAATTATTTATTTTATCTTTAATACCTGGCACAGGCCTGGTGACAGTCTCCTTGATGTTCGAAGGCCTGACAGTGGAGAAGCCATGTTGGAAGTGCACCGTGGTGGATCCAGACACGACCACATGCGTTTCGTCCTCACTACCGACCTCCACCGTATACACATCGGGTTTCACGTCTACTACTTTCACCACCTGCAAAAAAAAAAATGGGGGCCTTAATTACACGGATCGACCTAACAACAAACTAATTAACGCTTGTAGTACCTATGGGTGTTATTCGACAATATACAAATGCATAGAAGGCAGTCATGTCTCGGGAATAAATATCTGTGTTGATTTCACAAATAAATACCCTTACCGGGATTCGAACCCAGGACTACGGGCTTATCTTGTCAATCAGTAATAATCGGTTCTATTTATGTTCATATATTTTGCCAACGTTAATACTTTGTCCGACATAAAGGAAAACTTCGGGAAGAAACCAGATACATCAAACGGCACCTAGTTTTCCTTCTGTCGTTTTCATAAAGACTTCAATTCCTGGGATGGGATTAGTCATAGAATGCAAGAACGAAGACACAAAATATCGCAAAGATTTCAAAAGTTTGATGCGCCTTGATGGAATACTACAATACGATTGGTCGATGATCACGCATCAGTCGCACAGACTGCACGCTTTGCTCGCATCCGTACACGCTTGGCTCGTATTCACTATGTCAACAACGTTACTGTACTGGCTTAACTTTAGTGACCGAATGTCACGAAGTAATAATATATTTGTCAATGAACGTACGGCAATTTCGCTCAGCCTGGTGATATCAGTAGTAGGCCACTTAGTGCCTCCGGAATCCGTCACGCTGACCGCAGGGTTCTTCCCTGATACCGCAATCACTAATTCCTTCGTATCCGCGTCCACTGGAATCTGAAACATAAAAAAATGGTTAAAAAAAAAACATTTTTGGCACATAAGTAGCTTTTATCGCCAACTGTACTTTTCTGTTTCTGTTTCGTGATTAAGCTTTTTGTCAAGAAAATTTGTTTTCGCTTGGTACATAAGTTTTTATCGCTAGCAGGAAACTAATTTTCAGCAAGACATTTCTAGGAACTCCAAACACAATTAGGTCACAGAGCTACCTCCTGTCTCCATCATCAGATCAGCTCCATGTTATCCTAAAATTACATTGTCATCCAATTTACATATGTAATATTTATTCGAGAATGAAATATTTATTAATTTATTTTCATGGAGAACCAACAGCTTTAACTATGATAATAGTAACACAGAGCCAATTATAGGATCTCACTCATAGAAACACGGCCTAATCTTAATAAAAGGAGAAAACATGTCAAGACAAACTCATGATTATAATTATGATGATGATGTAAATAACGAATGTTTCTTATTAGATAGTAAACTCCCATTATCTGTACATTAGTTATTGTTAAATAATGATTCTTGGAAAAGTTGTTTCTTGTTTATATCATATCACAGACGAGATAAGAGGGGTTTTTGACATATTCATAATAAATAATGGTAAAAAAATTAATTTAACTTTATTAACAACTAACTATTTTGTCCCAATGATTCAAAGTGAATCTCGGCCTCCGAAATGAGAGATAGCCACCTGTCCCTCTGAGGCTGTGCGATCGCCACCCTGCACAGCCTCTTTCCAGTCACTGACCTGACGCTGACGCAGATCCGCCGCCACACTGTCCTCCCAGAGATACCTGGGTCAACCCGCTGGACGGCCAGCAGTCCATCGACTCAAACTCTTGACAGCCCGATAGTCCCCCATTCTAAGTAAGTGACCGAACCAGCGAAGTCTGTCGGCTTTCGTGTCACCAGTGTCACCGATGATATTGAGTTCGGCCACTAACTCCTCAATCATAGTATCAGCAATCATGGCAGTGACTGGCTAAAGGCTGCGCAGGATCGGGACGGGCTCTCATTTCGGAGGCCAAGATTCACTTTGGATCACTGCGCCAAAATAGTTAGTTTTTTTAGAAGAGAAAAGAAAATAAACCTAGGTAAGAGAAGTATATTTTAGTAGGTAACATATCAGGTGCCGTAGCCGAATAGAATTTCTCTGACGCGAAATGAAAACGAAACGTCGCGAAAGGTAGTCTGGCTCTGTCGCGCCAATACGCAAGAGCGATAGAGATAGATATCGACGAGCGTTTCGTTTCGTGAGCGTTTGTGCCATTCTGCTACGTACCCTGTAGACTTACGTCAAATGTATGTCCGTAGCCAGGAGAAAAATCTTTACTTTTCAGGACGTTATGTCGGCTCTCTATAGTTTTTTGCACATACTTCAGAATCTGAAATAAAAATTATAAATAAATAGACATATTTGTTTCTGCGTCATGGATGTTTTCTCTCTATATCTATACCCATTATAGTACAAGCTTTGCTTAGTTTGGGGCTAGGTTGATCTGTGTAAGGTGTCCCCCTATATTTATTTATTTTTCGCCCTTGGAGCCTGCAGCAGTCAAGCAGACTTACTTAATTATCGTTCCTATTGTTAAAGACTCTCTCACAGGTGCCAAGTAATTTCATACAAATTTTAACTCGTAGTTCTACATATCTTTCATTTGCTCACAAATCCCACAGTACACCCACACACACACACCATAGTACGTCCACAGTTTCCTTACAATAATGTTTTCTATGTATATAAGTATTTATATATTATATATATCGTTGTCTGAGTACCCACAACACAAGCCTTCTTGAGCTTACCGTGGGCCTCAGTCAATCTGTGTAAGAATGTCCTATAATATATATATATATATTTTTTTCTCGTACTTCCACAGTGGTTAAACTACTTCGCTCCCTTGTAAAACAAATAACTATTATCAATCAGTATTGCTTACCTCTCCGATTTCACTTTTTCTTTCTAAATGAAACACTTGTCCGTTGGTAGCATTGGCGAGGTCTTTATAAACCAAGTATCCTTTCGACTTCTTGTCCGACTCCGAACAATAACCGGTTAGTACAAAAACAATCTGTAAATTAAAAATAAGATAAAATCTTGCAATCTATAAATTAAATACAGGCACAGAGGAATACGTAAGGGAAGAGGTGTAACTCGATACATCAGTAAATGCGGGTTATTTGTAGTGACATCTAGCGACAAACACGCGTCAAATAGCGTAAATTGTCAGTACCTACAATAGTGATAACTATCAACTACAAATTTCGTAAATGTTACTTTTATAAGACCAGAAATTAAATTTATTTGATTAAGTTCGTTTAATAGTTGACATTAAGTCTAAAAAACCGTATAAAAGTATGACCTACTTTGAAATATACAAAATATACTCCAAAAAAAAACAGTAACTGCTACTTGTCAATAGATGTCGCGACGAACGAAGAGTCTAATGCTTACCAATTTTTAGCTAATATTACAATAGCATTAATCAGTATTCTGTTTTCAATTCCTTCTGCTTGTAATATAAGTTGTAAACTGTTCTAATATTACATTTTTGGGAAATTTGCGAAGCAGCGCCATTTAGTTTTATCCCTAAATGGCCCATACTTACATTTCATACACTTTTTTCTATGGGCTTTGTCAGTTCCGGCATATTCATATTGATATTCATTCAAATAACTATCATCCTTGATTAAATGTATCCATCGCACAAAAAGAAGGCCGCAAAAAAATCTGACAGAATCTTCTTTATAGAGCCACAAGAACCAATGTGTCAGATATTTATGCAGCCTTCTTTTTGTACGATGTTATTGCCGGTAACTGTACAGTAGCAGGTATAGTCAATTTTGTAACCACTATGAAATTGATATAACAAGTGAATTGATGTAACATTAATAATCCGTGGAAATTAATTATTATAAAATTAAAAGTTTTTCACGCAGGATGAAATTGAGTAAAGTACATGGAGATGATAAAGCCTATATTATAAATAAGGTCTAAGGCATGCCACAGACAGTCTGAAGAATTCATAATCTTAAAATATATTTGTATGCAACCAGTCAGATCAATCTGACAGATCTGTCAGTTTGAACAGGTTGCATACAAGTATTTTTTTAAGATTATGAATTTTTCAGACTGTCTGTGACGTGCCTAACTCGTGCACATTCCATTAAAGTTTATCGAATTAATAAAAAAAAGTAGATTAAACTAAATATAAAAATACTTATATATACATATAAAGAATACAAAAGTAAAACTAAACTAAATTTATAAAGGTCACCGCGGAGAGGTGCCGTAGATGCTGGCTGCGTTACCTCGCTGGACTGCCAAACTGATTCGTTGAGCGAGGTAACTGCCAGCTCTACGGTCGCCAGTTGTGTCCCTCTCTTTGAATGTTCTCCAAAGAGACTCAGGGCGCCCGGACCCCAAGAACTCAGGATCTCGACGCCGAATGGACCGAAACTTTATTCGGCGCCGAGACCGCGCGGTATTTGCCGATTTTTACGTTTACTGAATGACATACCTGACATCCCATTTTCTGACTAAGAGCTTCAACTTCATCATAATATTTGTAATCATTAGCCGAGGCGTCAGTAAACACATATATGGAAGACCCCTCTCGGCTGTTCTGGAGACCCATTTTGATTCCAGACATGGCCGACTCGGGACAATCACCACCACCATCCACATTGATTGAGCTTAAAGTGCTTTTGAAATTATTTCTGGTTTTCGTCCTGGTACGAAGTTGAGTTAAACTAGCTGTAACATACAAAGTGTATTGTTTTCTGTACGTCAAGTGTCATATCATGCGTCACTTTCGCACTTACATACTTGTTAGAACGTGATAGACATAAATGGTAGACATCCGACGATCTTAGCCTATCTATTTTGTAGCACGATCAGTCGGTCCCCATAAAAATGTTTAAATACCTAGATTGATTGTTATGCAAAGTACGCACATTATAAATGGGAAAGTGTGTGTGTCTGTTTGTTTGATTTGACTAGTAGGAAACTAGCCTATTGTATAATTATTTTATTCGAATTATATGTAATAAAATGACATTCATATAATTATTTATTTAGCTGTAAGATTAGCTTTCCTATTTATAATGTACGTCGCACTGCGGTTGATATAGATGATTCCACCCTGACATACTTTTGAGTTCATTGTACCTAACTCACAATATTTTTTTTTATGGGATAGGAGGCAAACGAGCAGACAGGTCGCCTGATGGTAAGCGATCACTGCCGCCCATGGACACCCGAAACACCAGAGGTGTTGGAGGTGCGTTGCCGGCCTTTAAGATGGGTGTGAGTGTTAAACATTTCAATTTAAATATTTGTTAACTACAGTTAAGCTTTCAAACATTTATGTCTAATTTAATTAGTAAACACCCATGGGACACCGCCCATACAAAATTGCCCATTCTCCTTTAACTATCGAATTTGAAGTACATGTATAGAAAAAAACTTACCAGGGTCGTTAAAAGTCACTAGCACAAAATCATCAATTTGCGAAAAATTTGACCCAGTCACAGTATCAAATATTGCATTCGCACCTATTTTCACTTGTTCTATATCATCACTCATCGAGGCAGTATCATCTATAACGAAAGTTAAACTACTTTTCACATCACCCACTGTCCCATCTATCCCTAAAAGGAATACACAAAATGCTACGAAACTTTTGACTTCCATTTTGAATTGAATCTCATAAGTTCAGTATACAATCCCGATTTGCGATTGACACTATTTTTGAGCCTGCTTTTAAAGCACTCTTTATACCAGATATCAGCACGGTTTCTCAATGGAATTACGACATAACTACAGTAATTTTGTATGAGAATCACGACTCTATTCCAAGACCCTATGATGCCATATTACTTTGAGATAAGTCTAATTTAATTCAGTTTGCTTTAGACGCTGACCTAAGATACCCCTGGGACACTCCTGATATGCATAAAAAGTTATTGCTATCGACTTCTTACGCACTAAACTGATAATGAGCAAGAAAGGGACAGCTAGATTATTTATTTAATGTTTGGTTCAACATTGCAGTTGTTGTTGTATATGGGGATTCCCAGAAATCATACATCAGGGTTATAAACTTCATATTGTTCTGGAACATATTGATTGATTTATTTATTGATAAAATGTTTTACAGGTCAATCTTATAAACAATATTTACACAATTAATTAAATACTAAAAATATTTACAAGGTATTAGCTTGCACATTATTTAGAATTACATTTATAATCATAACAAATTCACAATAAAATTTAATTTAGAACCTAAGCATAATAGAGCACACAATTAATTGACTCCACGAAGAAACTCGTCTACAGTATAGTAAGCCTTTTCAATTAAGAGCAATTTAAGTTTTACATTTTTACATTTTTTCCTTTAATATAAAAATGTTTAGAATCGTTAGCAGACGTTTCTGCTTAATAAAAATTAATTTAAGTTAGTTCATTTATTTAAGCACAATAAAAACCAAAAGCTTCATAATTATGTTTAACATACCCTTCTTTTAATTAATACTTATAAACGCGAATTTTTAGCGCGAAATTCAAATTTTCTATGGGAATTAAATCTTCGCCCCTACATCCCAAAAAGGGGTAGGCAGAGCACATGAAACTACTCAAGTTTCAGTGCCACTCTTGGCAAGGGGTTGAAAGAAAACGATTTTGCGACATTGCAGAGACAACAGTCGATTTCTACGACACCCACGGGAAGAAACCGGGGTGGTGAAATTCTTAACCCGTCACCACACGGGCAAAATAAATAAATAAAGGGCGGATATAATGGAAATGTTTGAGAAAAGGTAGATAGATAGCCTTGTGCCAACCAGATATAGTAATGCAGATAGGCATAATAAAATTGCAAGCTACTGTATCATGTTTCTAGCTGTCATCATTTACTGACTCATTGCAGCGCTTGTTTGTTATTATATGTACTCGTATTTACATACCAAGTGCATACCAAGTATATAAATACATAGCGATAATAGAACGATTTCCTGTCTAGAATTCATCCTCGCTGCGTTATGCTTTGACAACTAATCCCAAGGTTTGGCGTAGGCACTAGTTTAACGAAAGCGACTGCCATCTGACCTTCCAACCCGGAGGGTAACTGCGTATTGGCGCGACAGAGCCAGCGGCGTATCGCCTTGTTGGAATTAGTCCGGTTTCCTCACGAAGTTTTCCTTCACCGAAAAGCGACTGGCAAATATCAAATGACATTTCGCACATAAGTTCCGAAAAACTCATTGGTACGAGTCGGGGTTCGAACCCACGACCTCCGGAACGAAAGTCACACGTACATACCGCTAGGCTACCAGCGCTTCTCAAGGATCAAATATGTGATAATATATGTAGTTCAACGTTTAATGTCTGCATATTTGCTAGTTGGGCAACCGGAAAAACGTTTCCGGTACAACATAAAAAAAAACACCAACTTTCCGTCAGCAGTTCTCGAAAAGTCTGTACAAAAATTAGGGAAAAAGTTAAATTTGTTTTTATTAATTCCTATTTTGTTACCAAGTTTTTGTTGATGAATTGAGGTTTTATTAAGTTTTATTTAGTCATTAAGGTTCTCTAGTATCGATATTTTCTTAATTATAACAATTAACCTGTATATATCTTACGAAAGTCGACTTATATTACTAAATGTTGGTAACAAAATAGGATCAATTAAAATTTGCTGACGTGGCTATGTACAAAGTTGCCGGGAACTGCTCCCTTAGATTCTCAAGGCTGATTTATATTATACAATATGTACGTCAATCAAAATCTACAACATTCCTTTGTTTGATTCCATCGATTATATAGATGTGTTAGAAAATACTGTTAGGAATTAATACTTAATCATCATTGACCTACCATTTCTGCCGCATAATCACGTAACAAAAGTGTGAGAAAGTTATAGTTACAATAATCTTTTCCCTCACTAGCTCGGAAACACGTGTTTCGTCCTTTAATACCAGCGGGTAAAAACGCATTTTATCCACTAGTGGGTAAAGTAATTTGACCTTGAATAAAGTCAAATTAACTGATTTAAAATTGATAAAAGTAGGTGAATCTAGTATATAGATGATTTACCACCTGTAGAAGCAGTGATAAACGCATTTTTGCGTTGTAGTTTCCTCGCTTCAGTGAGGGGAAAAGTTTTGTGTTACACTCGGGTGCAAATGTATTTTACTTCTCGTGTGTTAAAAAACTCGCAAGGTCAGGATTCTATTCTCGAACCACTCGCTTCGCTCGTGGTTCAACTATAGAATCCTTTCACTTGCTCGTTTTTCAATTCCACACTCGGCGTTAAAATACAACTTTGCCCCCTTGAATAACAAATAACTATTATTTACATGAACATATTTACATAATTATTATATAAGAAACTAAAACTAAACTTAAAAGCTAGCTAATGTCTAAAATAAGCCCTTGAGGGATTGTACCAAGGATACTGGTGACATTTCCTCGCATATAGTTTAGTTTGTTACGGCTTTAGCCACATAGTTGAATTTCATTCCTTTATTCCATAAACTGTTATGCTGTGTAACGTATATAAATACCATATACCTAGTGTTTTTTTTTTCAGTGTTTTTTGTAAAGTTGATTTTATCGGCAATATAAGGTTACGGGAAATTCCAATATAATCTAGTATTTTTTATTGATAAGCTGGTAATCGGCCATGTAAGTCTGCGGTTACTGGCATTCGGCTGTAAGTATTACAGAAAAAATCCGACATAAGGTACAACGGGGCAAATCTCGACTGGAGGACAATTGTAACTAATCCATTTTTTCCTTGAGTTCTACATCCACTGAACACGCCTACCATATATAACCGGTGGACACTCTATTTAATAATGCAAACATTGTAAAACATGGAGAAAATGGACCAGTTACATTTGCCCCCCAGTCGAGATTTGCCACGCTGTACCTTAATTATTATGCCATAGACAGAGAAGGAGAACTCTACTCAATATTCCCTGTTAAAATTGATTTTGAAATGAACGATGTTATAATAGTATATAAAGAGCCATTCAATGAAATATAGATACATTGTAGTAAGACCAGCCGGCCTAGCCAAGGTGACAATCGTCGAGGCTATATTGCGATCTAAACGAAGTCTGGCTTTGTCGCGCCGCTACAGTAGGCCTAGCACATGATTGCCGCGGGAGTATGTCGCCGCGAGATAGATCACACGTCTCCTTCTAACTGTATTAATGACATAAGGACGGGTAGTCTATCTCGCGGCGACATACTCCCGCGGCAATCATGTGCTAGGCCTAGAAGAGTGTCAGTAAAAGCATAGTATACATACATACATACATACAATCACGCCTGTATACCAAAAAGGGGTAGGCAGAGCACATGAAACTAATAAAGCTTCAGTGCCACTCTTGGCAAATAAGGGGTTGAAAGAAAACGAAACTGTGACATTGCAGTGACAGGTTGCCAGCCTCTCGCCTACGCCACAATTTAACCCATATAACACATTCGCCTTCTACGACACCCACGGGAAGAAAGGGGGTGGTGAAATTCTTAACCCGTCACCACACAGGCATAGTATACAAGTATAATAAAGAGTACTAACGTACGATATGGTCACTCCCTGCTTCCCACTAACAGTGTCGCCCACCCGCTCTCGGTTACCTCTCAGTTACCGCCTGTCAAGAACGCGATCAGTCGACCTGTCTTATCTCACTCATACTGGTATGGTACGTGTTTGCCTACACGAGCTTAGACTGTGTGCGTAGGAAGTAGGAACACGCCTCTTTTTAACGCAAAAACGGAGGGGTGTTAAAATTTTGACGTGTCTGTCTGTCTGTCTGTCTGTCTGTTTGTCTGTCTGTGTGTGTGTCTGTCTGTGGCATCGTAGCTCCCGAACGGATGAACCGATTTAGATTTAGTTTTTTTTGTCTGAAAGCTGAGTCAGTCGGGAGTGTTCTTAGCCATGTTTCATGAAAATCGGTCAACTATGTCGCAGTCGGGGGTTTTTTCAAAATTTTAATTTTGTGGTTAGGTTATTCATATACTTATTTGATCGCCATTGTCCGAGATGTGCCGTTAGTGTGTTGTAGGATTGATACTCCGCACTTGTCTACTAGCTGACGTTAAGCGCCATCTGTTAGATTATTGTAGCACGACTTTGGCATTGACAGAGACGCCACGGGTGCGCCAAAGTTCATATAAAATTGGTATATAGATTATTGGTAGTCCGAAAATGTTTCTCATACAATTTTACATTGTAACGATCATTATTTAAACAATTTTATGTTAATAACTATCGTAACTTCGAATGACTTATGTCTTATGTTCATAATGTCATTCATCATAAATACATTTTATACTAATGTTAATGTTTATATAATTATTGATCATAACGATTGCGAGTAATATAATTTATCGTTATATTATTGTTAACAGAACAGAAATCACATGTGACAGACTGACAGTCCAGTTAGGTGCGACGACGAGCGTAGCGAGGAGGAGCGTGTTAGGTTGACCGTGAGCAACCCAGAAACGACTTTTTAGTGTAAATAGTATATGTCACTGTAAAAGCTCCAAGCGCGCTTCTACAAATGGCACAAGTTTTTCATAGAACTTCCCAAAACTTTTTAAATAATTTTATGATGAATGATTTTCTTAAACACAAAATTATGAATGTTATTAAATATTTGTATAGAATTTATGATAAAAAATTTTCGGCTAAATGATTATTATGAACAGTGATAGTAGTACTATTGATAATAATGAAACAAAATTATGATAAGTAAAATTATGAGAAATGAGCATTCGGAGCACAAATCGGTATAAACAATAATTTTATAACAAATAATTTTATATGGGCCAATATGGACCCAGACGCCACATAGCTAAGAAACGCTTACGAAGCGTAAGGGGTTGTGACGTTGGCTAGGTACTCAGTTATCAGTAAATCCTGACACGAGGCGGGGACATAGCGAACTCTTTGTGGACAAGTATACAAATATGGGTCAAATGTTATCAATAATGCATCCACTGTGTAAGTTTGTTGCAAGCAGATGCAACAAAGTGCAGGAAACATTAAGGCTCTTATATGTATTTAATGTACCTACCACCTAAATACATGAAAACAAAATAAAATTGCAGTCTCGTTTAAACAAAACGAATTACCCCCTTATTCACCCCCTTATTCCGAGATATTTGTGTGATAGAAAAGGAGAAAGAACTTTATCGGCTTGATAACTTTAGAGTACGTTTAATATGAATAAAGTGGTTAATGATATTTTTAAATTAAAGGAAAAATAGAAAAATTCACACCTCCGGCAGGACTCGAACCTGCGACCTTTGGCCTTGCCGGGGCCATCGCGCTAACAAACTGCGTGATGGCCCCGGCAAGGCCAAAGGTCGCAGGTTCGAGTCCTGCAGGAGGTGTGATTTTTTCCATTTTTCCTTTAATTTAAAAATATGTAATATCGCTCGCAGACGTTTCTGCATGATAAAAAACAAAAGGTGGTTAATGTTTAATATGCATTGAAATAACACACACACACACTAGCTCGGAAACACGTGATTTGTCCTTTAATACCAGCGGGTAAAAACGCACTTTGTCCATTAGTCGGTAAAGTAATTTGACCTTGAATAAAGTCGAATTGACTGCTCTAAAATTGGTAAAAAAACATTCAGTCGAATTGAGAACCTCCTCCTTTTTTGAAGTCGGTTAATTAGGTGAATCTAGTAATAATGATGATTTACCACCTGTGGAACTACTCGAAGCAGTGATAATAAACGTATTTTTAACCGCCGCCTCAAATCTCTCAAAAGAAGGTGGTTCTCTATTCGTCTGTATTTTTTTTTAATGTTTGTTCCTCGATATCTCCGTCGATACTGGACCGATGATGAACATTTTTTAAAGGAACAGCATGCATTTACGTAAGGAACAGTGACATTTGGTGCAGTGGAACTCCTGATGCTGGTCAGAACGGAACTCCACAAATCTGAACGGCACGCTTATAGTGACTTTGGTATTTTTATAAGAACAGCATGCACTTAGGTACGTCCAGAATAGTGACATTTGGTGCAGTGGAACTGCAGATGATGGTCAGAACCGAACTCCTCAAATCTGAACGGCACACTTATAGTGACTTTGATATTTTTATAAGATCAGCATGCATTTAAGTTCAGAACAGTAACATTTATTTAGTTATATTTGTTAAGCATATTGACTTTCCAAGTCAAATTTTGTCAAGCTTCGATTTCTTATAATCGGATTCATGAGGAATTAAGGAAACTCCTCAAACCGTAACGGTATACGTATATTGATTTTTGTTGCCTTCAAATAATTATAAAGCATTAAAAGCAGTTTAAAAAAATACCTACACATTTCTACATAATCCAACATTCGCAAGTAGCTTTCACCAGAACCCCATAGGCGGCGGTTTTTTTTTTATTATTTGTGAGACACTGACATATTAAACATGTAAAATCGGGTAACTCACGTAAACCGACGTGAGTAACTCCCGACGCAGTCTGCGATACCATCGGCATCGCGCGTGCTCAATGAAAATGCTCCTCGTTACGGACCGAAACATGTCGAGCGACCTTCGACAATTTTACGTGAGTTACCCGATTTTACATGTTTAATAAAAATTATTTGCATTGTAGTTTCCTCGGTATAGTGAGGGGAAAAGTTTTGTGTTACACTCGGGTGCAAATGTAATTTACTTCTCGTGTGTTAAAAAAAAATTTGCCCCCTTGTATAACAAATAACTATTAACCACTCTCGAATTTCAACATAGAGCCGATAGAGAATTATTGTCAAAGTAAAATGTGTACTTAAATAGGCACAGTGCCTAGGTATGTGGTAGTGCCTGTATGTCTCGATACAGGATTAACTATTGAACCTTTGTCAATTTGGCCCAAAGTTAATAACTTGATCTTGAACTTATCTTGATGATCAATGAATGATGTTATATATTAATATTAATATTAGAGAATCCACCAAAGGTGTAGCGCTATCTACAAACGCACATTTTTCTTGATGTAGGAGGGATTTCAAAGGCAACAATCAAAGATGACGGCTAAAATAAATGGGATTTCGGTCGTACATCTCATATCGGATCGGATAATGTGAAAATGCACTTACGGCTACCGAATGACTAAAAAAAATGCGTTTATCACTGCTTCCAGTAGTTCCACAGGTGGTAAATCATCTTCATTACTAGATTCACCTACTTTTATCAATTTTAAAGCAGTTAATTTGACTTTATTCAAGGTCAAATTACTTTATCCACTAGTGGATAAAATGCGTTTTTACCCGCTGGTATTAAAGGACAAAACACGTGTTTCCGAGCTAGTGAGGGGAAAAAAAAAATTCCTACCTTGCTTAATATTTATATTAGAGAATCCACCAAAGGTAGCGCTATCTAGACGAACGCACATTTTTCTTGATGGTTCAGAGGTACGTTTTTTCTTAGACTTTAGCTGTCTCTGGGGAACAATCATATCTTTGCTACTAAGTGTGAAATAATGAACGCTCATTCCGTATTCGCTTACCCTTAATTACCCATTAAAACATAGACTTAGGTCACTTAGAATTGATCTTTCAGTCACATTTTAGTACTAGTCATTACAACATGTCGCTCCAACACTTAGCGGTGATATGTTCACTTTTAGTATGTGTATCGGCGAAGTCTTTCACTTTAGTGATAGACACGACGTATTCTATGCAGGACGAGATCAGCATGATACGATCAAGAATCAGGCCGCTGGTAGAATCGATTGGAAATTCGAGTTCGTCTATAGAAAATTATATTATTGTACCTTTTAACGATCCGGGTAAGTGAATCTTATTTTCCAGACTGCGGAAGAGGCCCAATAATATATAACGAACGAAGAATACTTAATTAGTGAACTAAGGGTCAGTTGCGCCACCGAAAATGGAGGGTTAACCCGAAGTTAACCTACCATTTTATATGGAATTTGACAGTTGACATCCCACTTACCTATAGAGTTAAGCGAGTGGTACAAGTGGCCTGTGAAACTTTTTCTTTCTTACCTGTATTATCTTATATCTGCGGGTTCCTACAAAATACTCTTTAACCCCTAGAGATCATTTGTGCAATTACCCTCTACGATCGTAAGATTCTCAACCGTCGCCATGTTACATTATTCTTTACTTAACAATTTCTTTTTTATCTCTCTCTCCACATCATTTGCCTCTAAACAAAAACATTTATTATTCAAATAACAAGTTAAAAAGTTACTTGTTCCGTCTATTGTCCTTTAGAGTCGTCGGCAACCCGAACCCTCCTTGGAACTTGTACACTCCTTTTTGCTGTGTATTTAACACAGCAAAAGGGAATGTACAAGTTTCTAATGGGGTGGCAACGCGCATGTGACACTGTTTGAGTTGCATGCGTTCATAGGTTACGGTGACCGCTTTCCATCAGGCGAACCGTATGCTTGTTTGCCACCGACGTAGTATATAATAAAAAAAAAGAAGAAGAAGATTATTCAAATCTCCTTTTTAAGCCTGAACTTTAGTTCTATAAAGTTCATGAACTTTAGTACTTTATTTTTTTCAGAAGTTGGTACAGCACAAATATTTGCCTCAGGAGAATCATTCTTAAAAGCCATAGACAATCTATCTGTGTCCGGTGGCCGCGATATACCGGAAAAGGCTCTTTCTGGTTTACAAAAGGCTTTACAGGAGAGCAGACCGGAATCAGACATATTTCTGTTCACCGATGCATGTGCCAAGGATGAGGCCAAGTTTGATGACATTGAGAGACTATGTCGCGTAACAAGGAGCAAGGTAGGAAATTTATTTTTTTAATAATTCATAAATCATATATCATTTATTTGCTTACCATGGTACGTACAGGATGTTACAATAAAATTGTTTTAATATGAGCACATGGCACCCTGTGAAGGGTATGGCAATATTCTTAAAACTATGTACATTGTTTCTTATAATTAGGACGTGTAATTTTGTGTTTACGAGTAGGTAACTTACTTTAAATTGTCGTCCATTAATTCTTGGATGGAGTAGTAGGCTTTATCTATTAATAATGCTTGCAGCTTTGAAGTAAAGGCGTTCAATTTTAGAGTGCTCGTAATTCTGTTAGGCAATTTGTTGTAGATCTGGATTTCCGAATTCGATAACATCACATTATCTGAGCCGATATGGGATGTATTTTAGCCGCCATTTTTGATATCATATCTGATCGGATAATGTGAAAACGCACTTAGCGTTTAGGCGCTAGTTTCTTAGAGAAATTAATTTTATTTAACCTAAGGAACCTTCCCTTATAATAATTAACGGAAGTCAATAAAAACAAGGTGTATAGTTATATGTTTATAGACTTTAGAAGCACTAAATGGCCATTGAAATTAATTGGTTATTCCTAGCTGTTATTTTACGTTTTCGTCCCTATGCTGCTCGTCTATTATAAGCAACGTGTGTCACTAACTCACTAGTAGCGTCATCTTACGGGCATATCCAACATTAATGCTGGCGGCGACCGTTGAAACCATCATACAACTGACACCATACAATTTAACATGAAAAAGCCCACAAATGAGGGCAGCACCATGTACTAATATACACCGTGTTTTTATTGAATTCCGTTAAGTTCGACACATCGTTAGGTCCATTACAGGAAAGAGAATATGTAGTTAGTTTTCTTAAATTCGTATATTTTTCTAAATAAAACCATACACCTGCTATAGATGTTACTTCAATTATTGCTGATTGAGAAACGGGCTTCTCAATTAACTCATACCAAAGACATATATAACTCCGTATAGACAGATAAGGTCTAAGAAAAAAACGTACTTCAAAGCCATAGAGAAAAAGGTACGGTGGCCAAGATGGCGTTACTGTAGCAGAGTGTGTATCCGCCTTAAGACGTGGTGTGTAACGCGCCCTTAAGAATCTCTAGCTATCAATCATGACATCTTACCCCGCCTCTTGGATCTAGACCGTCATACAGATAACATGTCACTCCTCACGAAATGTATTAATTATAATTAAAATAAGTTAGTTTTCCAATTAATAAACACATCGTTGAAGACCTCATCAATAGTTTTATTGAAGAACATTACATGGCGCAGTCGGTAGGATACCTTTGGGGAACGCTCGGCTAGATGGCGCTAATATTAATATTTGACATTTTGACACATATCAAGCTAACAATATGGCCCAAATTGTCAAAACTGAGATTCAAAAGTTTTAAGCCTGTGTCGAGAGATGGCAGTCTATGCACTGTGATTATACATTTTACTTTGACAGTAACTCTCTATAATACTCGATCCTCTTTGCTCATACTATACAAAATGTACTGAGGAGACGTTTTTTAAATTACATTCAGGCGGCGTGGCGCTGACGTCCGTTCCGCGTCGGCGGACCTGCGTCTCTTGAGTGTAGCACGGCAATAGAATCGCGGGGTGAGCCGCCCCTGGTCTTAACTAAGTTTCTGAATGTCCATTATTGATTCTTGTTTCAGGTCATAGTTTTCATGAGTGGCACGTGTCGGAATTCCCCTACACATTGGGTGGGGAACCTAGAAACCTACTACCAAATAACTAAAGTATGTTTTGGAAATGTCTTCCAGTTGGACCTTAACTATTATGGCCAAGTAAGTTTGGGGGCGCCAAGCTCTCGGTAATTGTGTCATATGCTTGAAAATTTCGACCCTTGCTTTCGTGTACCGATGGCCGAGTGGTTGAGGCATCCGTCCGGTTAACGGAGTACGCTGGTTCGAATCCAGCTTGTAACACTTGGAGGCATTGGTAATTTTTAGGGTTCCGTAGTCAACTAGGAACCCTTATAGTTTCGCCATGTCTGTCTGTCCGTCCGTCCGTCCGTCCGTCCGTCCGTCCGTCCGTCCGTCCGTCCGTCCGTCCGTCCGCGGATAATCTCAGTAACGGTTAGCACTAGAAAGCTGAAATTTGGTACCAATATGTATATCAATCACGCCGACAAAGTGCAAAAATAAAAAATGGAAAAAAATGTTTTATTAGGGTACCCCCCCTACATGTAAAGTGGGGGCTGAATTTTTTTTTCATTCCAACCCTAACGTGTGATATATTGTTGAATAGGTATTTAAAAATGAATAAGGGTTTGCTAAGATTGTTTTTCGATAATATTTATATTTTCGGAAATAATCGCTCCTAAAGGAAAAAAAAGTGCGTCCCCCCCCCTCTAACTTTTGAACCATATGTTTAAAAAATATGAAAAAAATCACAAAAGTAGAACTTTATAAAGACTTTCTAGGAAAATTGTTTTGAACTTTATAGGTTCAGTAGTTTTTGAGAAAAATACGGAAAACTACGGAACCCTACACTGAGCGTGGCCCGACACGCTCTTGGCCGGTTTTTCTTTGTATATGACATTTATTTAATGTTTAAAGTAAGTTTCCGTTCTTATTTTTACTATTACGTTACTCTTACCGTAGTACCTACTTGATAAGTTAATACTTAATAATATAGGAACAGAAGAGGGTTATATTGGTTATGTAAAGATGTTGTAGCGAAATAAGTAGCGATAATTTTACATTTTTTTTTCAGGCATTTAGGTTTATGAGAGAGATCGTAAGAGATGGATATAACGACGTAAAAACTTTCGAAGCATTTTCTGACTACCGACAGTTATCGGTGAGTAAATATTTATAATATTATTGGTTATAAATTTGCAATTAGCATTAAAATAGTTTACAACCAAATATCAGCAACGCAGGCTTCGTCAAGAGGTACAACCATAAATCAGCAACAGGCGTCGCCCTTACACACAAACAATAAAGCTATCCGCAACAGACTTCGTCATTTACCCACACGTGGGTTATTGTAACAATGACATACACCACATACGCGTAATCTAATTAGAACCCACCCGAGTCTTACCGATCCCAAAGGTTTCCATTACAC
This sequence comes from Leguminivora glycinivorella, assembly GCF_023078275.1. Taxonomy (NCBI): domain Eukaryota; kingdom Metazoa; phylum Arthropoda; class Insecta; order Lepidoptera; family Tortricidae; genus Leguminivora; species Leguminivora glycinivorella. The sequence goes on along the minus strand of NC_062988.1, from coordinate 1,919,490 downwards.
CAGCAGCATTTCCACGCTGTATGGCCAATGAAATCCCCTGCACAGATACGACCCGGAACGTGGATCGCTGCCCCTATCCTTATAATATTATTGTTAGTTATAATTCATGTATTCATTTAACAAGTAATCGCTTAATCAGTCGTCTTCTAGTAATTACAGATTTTTTCACCACACCAACTAATAAAGGCTTACTTTGCTATTCGAAAACAGATAGCAAAATTGCATTTTATGCACAAGAGTGCAAAGTAATTTCATAAAAAATCTAATAAATTGATGGATTTGATTTAATTTGATGTTTTATAGTCAGTATTTTGTTCGTGTTGGTGTGGTGAAAAATTTTGTGTTTCACTCGGTGGCAAAGTTTATTTAACCTTCGTGCCTTGAAACCCTCGCAACGCTCAAGATTCCACTTTTTGAACCACTCGCTGCGCTCGCGGTTCAATATTGGAATCTTTCGCTTGCTCGGGTATCAATATTGGCACGTGCGGTTAAACAACCACTTTGCCCCCTTGTAAAACAAATAACTATTCTCGCATTCTGTATGAATCTTTCCATTTATTACTATTATTATTGATGCTAAAGATCACATATTGTTTCCTCGTAGTTTCCAGTGGACAGCTTAACTAGAGACGTGATCATCTCCGTTTCTGGAGAGCGGCCTACTCTGCAGCTGTTTGAGGAGACTGGACACAGCCCTCGAACGGAGTCGCTGATCGAAACTAGTCAACTACAGGTGGGTTAGCTGAGGCACAGTATAATAAAAAGTACTATCGCACAGTATGGCCACTCCCGCTCCCCGCTGAAAGTCCCGCCCACCACCTCTCGGTTGCCTCACAGTTACCGCCTGTCAAAAACACGAACGGTTGACCTGTCATATGTCACTCATACAAGCATAGTACGTGTTCACCTACACGAGCTTAGACTGTGTGCTAGGAACGCGTCTCTTTCATATATTTGATCACCAGTGTCCAAGGTGTGGCTGAGGTGACAAATGGGTTTATAATCCAAATTAATGTTTCACCACATTAGCTGGAATAAGCGTACTTTTCTGCGCGAAACCAGTAAGCAAAATAGCTATTTGCTCACTACAAATAACTATACAGAGACCATAGTCAATCCCTGGAACCCGGTTCAAAAGCAGCTTGTTACAATTCTGATGTAGTGCGAAAAGATTTGCCTTCGTCTTGTTACGGAAACGTTCGAACGTGTCATGTTATTTCAGTCAGTCTCAGTACAAGATGTACTGACATTGACTGAACTAGCATGACAAATACGAACGTTTCCGGAAAAATACGAAGAAAACCCTTTTCGCACTTCATCTGTAAAATGCTTTACTTTCCATGCATTACATTTTTTTCTTCTTGTTTGCCCTGCTGAGGTGAAAAGTTGTATGTGCGACACGAGGCCAAAGTTATTTACATTTTGTGACGTTATCTGGGTAAAGGGACCCAGATGAGTGATGTGCGTATACAAATACGACGCCGAGGGACGTAAGCGCCACCGACAATAAGTTCCCTTTACCCAGATAACGTCTGAATTGTGTTTGAATACATTGGTACATTTACATAATTGAAAATACAAGTAGGATTAAGTACCTATAACATGGCACTAAATAAGGTCAAAAGATATTTACACTGACATTTACAAACAAAAACAGCACAAAAAAAAAAAAAACAGAAGATCAAGATCATACATACAATCACGCCTGTATCCCATAAAGGGGTAGGCAGAGCACATGAAACTACTAAAGCTTCAGGGCCACTCTTGGCAAATAAGGGGTTAAAAGAAACCGAAACTGTGGCATTGCAGTGACAGGTCAAAAGTCATCAATATCGTACATGGTTCACAGGTAGTCAGGATTGTGGCGCCTCACCGCGGTCAATACCAAGCCTCAGTGCGGTGCCAGGGAATGATATCCGCGACCATTTACACGAGATCGGAGTGCCCACTGGAAATCGGGTTCTCCCCGTTCAACCCTAGAAGCATTGAGGAAACTACACCGTCACCGCTACCAGGTACCCTGATTATCGATTAGCTTTTTTTTAATAGCTTAAGGGCGTTCCCTGCGCCAATATTCTTCGATTTGAATCCATAGATATTATGATAGTTTCTAAAGCCTATCACATTAACAGCATCGTCTTTAAACAAAATAGTATCTCATAATTCCTTCACAGGTCATTGTTTCAGTGATATTTTGTCATCAAAGTGAAAAAAACTTTTCACATTATCCTATCCGATATCGGATGTCGGAAGGATTTCTAAGGCAAAAGGCTTAAATGTATGAGATATCAGTCCAATATCATCAGGATAATGTGAGAACGCACTTAGGTCAATAAGACCCTTGCTTCGTTCAGGATTCAAGTACCTACTCCCTAAATGTAAATAAATTATATCATTTTGCTTCCATAGTAACGTAATCTACTGTTTCAGGACGGGAAAGTTTCATTTTCGTCCTCGTACCAATGTCATATGAGTATAAGTTGGGCAGTTTAACAATCCACATGCTGAACAAGGATAGCCAAAAAACATTGAATTTGATGGAAAGTGAAGTCAGCGCCCGAGTTTACATCAGCAAGTCCTATTTTGAGCCTGGGTGTATATTTAGGATGACGGTAAGTACTGTGAATTTTATTATAACCCCCTAAGGCCCAACCCCTACCTAGGCAATTTTTTTTTTCAAAGTTATCCACCCCTCTTTTTTTTTTTTTTTGGATTTGGAAATTTTTATGTGTTTATCCACTCAGAATCGCGAGCTCTTTCAATCCTAATAGGAGAAAAAAAGTGTCCCAAGGTTTTTTTCCCATTCCGTTACCATTTTTTCATACATTTTGTATGGCGGTAACGGAATGGAAGGTTCGAAAAAATGTATGGAAATCTTAGGACATTTTTTTTCTCCTATCAGAATCAAAAGACCTCGCGATTCTGAGTATGAATCGCGTAAAAAATACCCTTGTTACAAAAAAAGTGGGGTGGACAAAATGGGGTGGACTTTGAAAAAATGGCCCGCCTATAAGTAGTAGATAATCAGTTCGATTTAATTCAAATTACTTAGGCCTATATGAGTAGGCTGTAGGTTTTTCTTTTGGTTGCTTTGTGTAGTTTTGTGTTAGTTTGTAAGTGTGTAATTGGTGTATTTTTGTAATTATACATGTTTTGTTAATTTACTTATTGTCTAAATCATATAAGGCAGACTTTTAAAAAGAGTCAAGTAGCCTATTGTATAGTGACATTATGTGCACCTATGTAATTACTTAATATTAAATTGGAACAAACTTGCATTTAATTGGCTTTGTTTCGTTCAGTTTTCAAAAAAAGTTTTTAATTGTTATGGCCGGGCATTATGAAGGTAGTGTCATACCGCGTGGAATCGGACGACGATCCTTTCGGGAAATGGGAGATAGTGTAGCATTAGGACAACATTTTTCCCCTAGAAACTATACAATTTACTTTAACTATTTTCAAGTTATAGCCTTTCAAACATTTTTGTAAAAATGTACTAGGTGCAAACCCTAAACAGGTGACAGGGTCAATGACCTTACTTGTAAACAATCGTTAGATGACAGAACATTTACTGGTGTTAATTTGATGCCGTACCATTTTGGATCTGTTTCCGACACCGGTAACAAATGTCGCAGGATTTTCAGGGACCGTTCTCTTTGTGGATTTATCAGATGAGAGCTTAGGTTACATACATATTTTTAATAATATCAACACAAAAATTGTTCAAGTGACATTAGATATGACAACCACTGACTACTAATCATAAACATGAAGGCATAAACAATTAAGGAAGACATCGCGACCTCTTTTATCATAAAAAAAGTTATGTTTATCTTACTTAGACTGATATAATGTAATAATTGGTATAACCGCTTTTCACATCACTTTAAAGCCGGTAAATTTTTTCATGCATGAAAAAATGTACGCCCACATTTTTTCATGCATGACCTAGTTCTTAACTATTATTTGGTTCGCAAAATTAATAGGTTACATTTTCAACGACCAGCAAAACTCTTTACGTGGTCGAAAATTGATAAGATGTTTGACGCTTGAAATGATAGGTATTGTCATTTCATCTAATGTCATAATTATTCAACTAAAATTGCCTATGTTAAAACATCGTGATTATTGAAATTTGCTCTACGTAAAACTGCAATGGAACTGTAATGTGACTGATTATTAACAAAAGTAACAAACCAAATCCACTCTCGCATCAGGTGGGGCATAGAAAAAATTTTAGGTGCTTCTGATATAGTCACTTAGATTACAAACTTATCCCAATGTGGCTATCACGAAAAAGCACAAAATGACCAACGAATCAACCCGCGGGCCCTGCAGCTAGACTTGATGAAAAAATACTGCGGTATTATCGCCGGAGTCCAGGGAAACATTAATTACATACAATATTAAATATCATGTGCTACAACGTCACGAAACATCATGCATTTACCTACGAAGATGGAAGAACATTTGAACACCGTAGGATGTTAACGTGAAAATAGTGTTAAAAATGGTTAAAAGTATGTAATAAAGATTGATAATCATATTTTTGCCATTATTTCATTTAAGTATTTGACATGTGTCATTCATACATCAGTGTATTAATGTCAACGCTCGGAAAGAATGCAAACAATGTCCGAGATTTCCCGATTGCGATCCCTTAATCTAACAATATGGTATGTGCATGTAGGGTTATCACCAGGGCCAAAAGTGGGCAAATTTGTTAATTTTATTTTTTGTTTAATTTATCATTCCAACCTTCACTAATCTACTCTGCTGCACTTATATAACGCTATATTCCCGAGAAGGAACATGGTGTTAAACCACCCTGTATACGTACGAATATAATTTTATAAACGTGCTAAAATTAATCGACTAAATACTTACTTCACAACTTTACAAGTGTGTTAATAATTCCTCCGTCTTAATAGATGGCGCAGTCGGTAGGATATAAAATATATTCTTTAAAATATATTTTTTTCTCTGTAAGTAAAAATTAATTATGTGTTGTCAATTTGCGGTAGGTGCTCTTTTTTCCTTTGGACTTTTCTTTATTATACGCATTGCATATTTTTTATTAAATGTCTTATTAATATTGGTAAGGTATCTTTAAGCAATGCTTACTTTTCTCCTGGGTCGTTTGATAAATTACTACTAGCCACTAGGTATAGTCGCTATCGATTATCTGAGGCACAGCCGGCGTATTATGCTTCCAATTTTATCACTTATCCACGTGGATAAAGCACCCGTCACGCTTTGGCAAGTATGTCAGTGTGAGAGTGACATATGTCTTATCCACGTGGATAAGTGATAAAATTCGAAACATGATACTCACCCAGGCAGGCAATTATGGTCGCGCGATAAATGATAAAACATATGGCCGTTTCTATCGCACTTACTAATAGTGCGATAGGGACGACCTGATATTTTATCGTCTATCGCGCGACCATGCTACCCGTGCAGCCGGCGTATTATGCTTCCAATTTTATCACTTATCAACGTAGATAAGACATCTGTTACTCTCACACTGACATACTTGCCAAAGCGTGACGGGTGCTTTATCCACGTGGATAAGTGATAAAATTGGAAGCATAATACACCGGCTGAGTTATTAAGCGATGATCTGTTGGCCACAGAAACGAACAAAATGTCTCCCATGTTAATAAAAGAAATGCGATGACATGCGCGAGCGAGTTATAGTTCTCGCCGAGCGATGAATTATAAACGACGCGACGACCGGTCTGGCCTAGCGTGTAGTGACCCTGCCTGCTACGCCGCGGTCCCGGGTTCAAATCCCGGTAAGGGCATTTATTTGTATGATGAGCACAGATCTGATATTCCTGAGTCATGGATGTTTTCTATGTATATAAGTATTTGTATATTATAATATATATCGTTGTCTGAGTACCCGCAACACAAGCCTTCTTGAGCTTACCGTGGGACTCAGTCAATCTGTGTAAGACTGTCCTATAATATTTATTTATTATTATTTATTTATTTATTATAAACCGCTCGCTCTCTCTTTTATTTACACAAGGGACTATCTTTTGTTCCTTTCTATCACCAACAGCTCATCGCTTACTTGATTTTGGTAGGACCAGTGAGGCATGCTTAACCCCTTTGCCCCTGGAATGCTTAACTTAAGTTGTTATTCGCATGTAAAATTAAACAGTGTAAACATGCCATTCGATAAATAAAACAAACAGTGATTTTAATCGTTTCGACGATTTTCTTCTGTTTTCTTAGTACTTACCATTTCTTATTTTGTTTTATTTTATTAGGTCAGTGGTATTGACAAAGTCTCTTCAGAACCGGTACGAATAATAAGCAAAACACTCGAATCACAAAAAGAAGGTGGGTCGAAACCTAAGTTGGGTACGGCGCATTGGGGTAATTCCGAAAGTCGCCTAATTTCGAAAGTCGCTTAAAAAAACACTATTATTTCCATTATATCAAGATTCCCCTTTCGGAATTACCCGAGCATTTCTGTCATTCGGAATTACCCTAATGCACCTTACTTATTTATATAATATGAGTTTTGAACGATTCACGGTTAGTTTCACCAACTTATATTGCCTGGGATATAGACCGTGATTAATTATTTTTTGCTCAAGACATTTTGACCCGTGACCATAAACTAAATATCTGGAGCTCGGAAATAGTTATTAATTTTGGTCTTCATAATATAATATCGTCACTACTTTGAAAAAATCTCGTATCTCACGCTTCTCCTCAAAGTTAACACGCAGTAAGTCTATATGCATTTCATAGTGGATACCCCCCTCCAAACTGAGGGGGGACTGAAATCTTCTCGAGCCTGAGGCGTAGGGTTAGAGCCGGTGTAGCTTTATTTGTAGCTTTATTCGACGTTCATATGCGCATTGTAATATGCCTACTTGAAAAATAAATATTTCATTTTCATTTTCATTTACATACTTACTACAATTTTCTTTTCATTGACAGAAGATACAATTTTTTTTTAAAGTAGTGACGATATCGCGATCAATATAAGTTCCCTAATCCAACTAAAATTTTGCTTTCCTCCTCAATACTGTCAGATTTTAAATTTTTCTCACATTTTTTACAGTGTCAGCATCATCCCGGTCTGCAGCTGTCATAGAGTCCATAATCCCAGAGACCTCCTTGACGGACTACAAGAAAGACGCAACAGTCTCCTGCAAGGTCACGGGGTATCCTCAACCTGTCATATGGTGGGAAGACGAGGCTGGACAAAAGATGGCGACTCAGGTAAGACAGTAGATTGTATCAAAAGGGAGCAAAATTTATTTATTTTATTTATTTAACCAACTTACATTTACAGAGAATCCAGGCATGCAAGTTATGGGTAACAAACACTTAAAACTAAAATCAATTAATATTAATAGATGTGTGAGTGGATATGGACTCGAGGTAATGGGCTGCAGTGGCTAGGACCTTAGGCTCTGTCTGCGAGAAAATGTCAAGAGTGGGATTATGGCAAAATGACATGGTACAGTGAGAGCGGGGAGGCGTATATTGAAAATTTTTTTTTATACCACGTCGGTGGCAAACAGGTATACGGCCCGCCTGATCGAAAGCGGTCACCGTAACCTATGGATGCCTGCAACTCAAGGGGTGTGACATGCGCGTTGCCGACCCATTAGAAACTTGTACACTCCTTTTTTGAAGAACTCTATACTGTAGTTCATCGGGAATACCTCGACAGGGAGCTCATTCCACAGCCGGAGCGTTCGTGGGAGGAAATTAATCTGAAATTCCTTTGAGATTGGATGAAATAAAGGATTACATAAAGAATCTGGAGCATTTTTACACGATATATATTGAGCAGACATATCGCCTGGAAAGCGATCACTGCTACCCATTGACACCTGAAATACTAATTCTCTAGAGAAATGCATAGTTGAGGACTGCTAGCCATCTAAATGATTATCCGGAGCATAGCAAAATATTCTAAAATGAATCGTTAACGACCAAAGTAACATATGAAGAAAATTGTGATCTCTGTTAGCAGTAAAAAAGTGCTACTTTGCTTCCTCCTACCTAGGATGAAAAAGCCCCTTTCCAAAATGGTTATGTGAACACCAATTTATTATTAACTAACTTCACTAACATTTATTAACTAACTAACATCAGTCACGAATCCCCCCCCCCTCGCCCGCGTCATCCCAGACGCAAAGGTGCCCAACACGCTCGCAGAATCGCGATGGACAACCTCTGCATCAGGAATGACCCGGAGCAGAGATCCAGGCCCCTATCCCTCAAACGGTTCCCAACCTCTTGAAAAAAAAAATGTATAAAATTCTTGTGAAAATTTATAAAATTGTTTTCTTTTATTTCAGGATAGTCTATTGCAATATCCGTCAACGTACATAAGTTACGTCACAGTACCGAATATAAGAGATAACCAAACAGTAACATGCAAGGCTAGTACTGATACTGGCAGTGATTCTAGAACTACAAATCTTTTTGTATACAGACCATATGTGTTCCAAATGATCAGGACGCCTCAAGGTATTCTATTTTTATCAGTAATTAGTATCATTGATATCGAAATGGTTTCTCGAAACAATATAATTATGTAAGAGGAATCAATAGTAGACATTATCCCATGTTGATTCTGTCTAAATCTTGATTCGATCAACGCTATAACCAAAACGTATCAATTGAAAAGGAATGAAAAAAAATCAACTTTGTTTTATTACTACCTCATAATAGTTACAGTAGGTACTTTGGTTTGGTTGCTACATAACTGTGGATTGCAAATGTCTAATTTTAACAAATGTACTATTGTCCCGGATTTGTAAGTTCACATTTTTGACACATTTGTTTTGAAGTATGTTGCGATGTGGCTAAGACGTATCGTTTGCCAAATCTAACGATTAATTTCGAATTGGTTGAATCGATTATGCCCTATGTACAAGGAGGCGCTTAAACAAATATACGATTTCTATCAACTTACTGAAATGTCATTTGAATCGAAATGACAGACTGCCACAGCACTAGTTGAAAAATAAAAATGAATGATAAATGACATAATAAGTAAATCATGCGTGATAAATTAATATCGTAAAATACTCACTAACGAAGATCCGCAAAAATTATAACATGTGATTTTTTTAAATATTATTACAGGATTTTATTTAAAATTTCATTAGGTTGCGCGAGTTTACGTATTGTGGACACTGTCATGTGTCAAAAAGAGGTTCTTACAAATCTGGGACAATAATGTACCTTATGTACCTATTTGACAAAAATGTCCAACATCAACGCAGGATCAAAAAGAGTCCCTACTAACTTCTTAGTATGTGACTGTCTTCCACTGTCTCATTAGATTAGAAGTAATTGATTATCAAAACATCGTCCAATTGAGAAAATTGATCGATATGAGATATTTATTTTTAATTACGTGCTCATTTCAGATACGACTATAGAATATGAAGCTGAAGGAAGACTGTATTGCGAAGTTAATGCTTATCCTGAAGCAGAGATAAAATGGTTCCACAATGACAAACTGTAGTATTCACTACGAATGAAGCGACAGACGAAGAATCTTCCTTTACTCGTTTTGATGAAGTAGAATATTTCCAAGAGAACAATGCACTGGTTATTAGAAATATGACTTCGAAGTATGTCGGTACATACACTTGCGATGTAAGAAATGGTGCAAATGCTGTGTCTTATCCCGTTGCAGTTGAAATATCTGGACTTGGTACGTTGGTCTTCAAACTTTACAAATAATAAATTGAAAAAGATATCATACACGAAAGAAATAACGACAAGGCCCGCGCGCTTACGCAGCTAACGTCTTCACCACTAGACCACCCGCCCGCCGTGGTACCCGACGAAATTTGTCTAGTGTATGTTATCTCTGATAAGGCTAGGCGCCTTTTTTGACCAACTCTAACGGCCACGACATTGGTCTAAAGCGCAACAGCGGTGAGCGGTAGCCATACGTGCGAATGAAAAGTCCCATCGCTGTGTCTCGCTGCAATGTATGGCCGCCGCTCACCGCTGTCGCGCTTAGACCAATGTCGTGGCTGAGCCGTAAAGGCGAACAATTAGTGCTTGCACCTCCTATATGAATCCTTTGCAGGATTACGATATAGAGAGAGAGATGGTGCTGCCATCTATACAACTAGTTTAGTTTAGTTGTACTTTAGAAATAGTTACTTTTTTTACAGTACAAAGTTGTTTAACCGCACGTGCCAATATTGATACCCCAGCAAGCAAAAGATTCTAATATTGAACCGCGAGCATAGCGACTGTAGCGTAGCGCGTAGTTCAAAAAGTGGAATCTAGAGCGTTGCGAGGATTTCAAGAAACGAAGGTTAAACATTATTTGTATGAAACACAAAAAATTCCACCACACCAACGCGAACAAAATACTAACCCTAAAATAACCTAAATCAAATCCATCTTACTCAATATGAATTATTCACGATCATCATTTATAAGTAAATTCTACCAGACAGTTTAAGATATCAATTTAAAATTATTATGAAATTACTTTGGCACCCATGTGGATAAAGTGCAATTTTGCTATCTGTTTTCGAAAAACCAAGCGACCTTCTACAAGTTGGTGTGGTGAAACATATTTGATATCAACTACAATTTTATTAGATATTCAAAAGGATTTGTATCGTTCTGATTACCAACTGGGCATTATTGTGTACTTTACAGAAGTGCCTGTCTTAGAAATGTCTAAGACAGAAATGACAACGCATCTTGGCGATGAGGTTGAAATAGCTTGCAGGTTAGAATTTATACTAAATCAATCAGTTCCATGTATTTATGTTGCAAGAAATATAAACATAATCATTACATATTTGTGACGTTATCTGAGTAAAGGACCTTATTGTCGATGGCGCTTACGTCCCTCGGCGTCGTATTTGCATACGAACATTGTTCATAACGCCGTAAGCGCCATAACAACAAGGTCCCTTTACCCAGATAACGTCACATTTATTGTATAGTTGCTAATTTTAGGAGATCTACCAATTTTTTGGAATCAAATAGTAAAGTTATACTTTTAATCGGTACACGTAGATGCAAGAAAGATGTGAGTGTTGAGATGACGAAAGATAGAGGAGAATGGAAGAGGAAGACGTGTTGTAGCGACCCCACATAACGTGGGATAAGGGTAGGGGGAAGAAGATGCGAGCATCAAACGATACAAGCTTTTATATTCTGTCAAACAAGTCTGTCAGTAAATAAGAACTAAGAAAACTATAGGTAACCTTTTCTCTAGCACCCTAAAGAAAAGGATGCATATAGTTTTCTTTGTTCTTATTTACTGACAGACTTGGTTGACAGAGTATATAACCAACCGATTTTCAAATTGTTAATAATCCATTTATGTTTAAATATAAACATATAGATTTTTTATTGTGGAACGTACCACTTTATAAATCGCAAACATCAATCAATCAATCATCATCAATCGCAATGAAAATTCGCAGTCATGGTCGGCTGGCGCAATTGGTAATGCATTAGACCGGCAATCCAAGGATGTGGGTTCGAGTCCCACGTTGGCCAGAGTCGATCACTGTTGATTATTTCATTGCGATTTATGTCTGCATTTATAATTTTCTATTTTTAGACTATTAAAAGGAAGACCAGATCCAACTGTGATTTGGAAATACAGACAAGCGGACGCGTATGATTTCACAGATTTGCCCGAAGACGTAGAAATCGGAGAAGGGAAAATAGTGATAGGTGAAGCAAAGTCGGAACATAATGGAATTTATAAATGTGAAGCCACCAATGAACAGGGGCAAGATTCTAAGGAAATGTTATTGAAAGTTATTTGTAAGTTGCAACTTTTTATGGCTTTCTATAATTTAATTATACAGCATATCAGAATCTAGTGGAAGCGCTGGTGGCCTAGCGGTAAGAGCATGCGATTTCGATCCGGAAACTTGTGTGCGAAATGTCATTTGATATTTGCCAGTCGCTTTTCGGTAAAAGGAAAACATCGTGAGGAAACCGGAGTAATTCCTATAAGGCCTAGTTACCCTTCGGGTTGGAAGGCCAGATGGCAGTCGCTTTCGTAAAAACTAGTGCCTACGCCAAAATCTTGGGATTAGTTGTCAAAGCGGACCCCAGGCTCCCATGAGCTGTGGCAAATGCCGGGGTAACGCGAGGAGGATGATGATGATATCCGAATCTAGCGGTTGTTAGGAATATCTTTGTTTTCTTTTTTCAAATTGGGTCCAATAAAGATAAGTAATAATCACGCATTAATAGACGAAGCAAAGAGAATAAACATCATAATGAAAACAGTATATAATAGATACAGATAAAATATAAATGTGTACTTAACCATACATCATAACAATGACGAAAGTCTATAAATCAAAACCCTTAAACTTTTAGATGCGCCTAAAATCAAAAACGCAGAAACATCTACGCAAGACGTACGACTAGATAGTATGGTCACGCTAGAGTGTTCAGTGGATGCAGAGCCGAAGGCTACAGTCAGGTGGGACAGAGACGACGGCACATACTTCCCTGATGAGAAACATGTTATGGAAGGGAATAACCTCCAGTAAGTGAAAAGCACAATATAAGTTTTCAAGTAAATTATTAATAGCAATATCGTTTGTAGACGTTATTGCTGGTTACATAATTTATTTATTATTTGATCTGTTTGAAGGTTTACGGCGCGGTACAACGACTCGGGATCTTATCGATGTGTGGCAGAAAATGAGGCTGGAACTGCCGAGAAAACTGTTGTCGTTAAAGTTCTTGGTAAGGAAGTTTTCTTTCGAAATGTGCTTTTTTTTAATTTAAAGTCTTACTAAAAATGTACAACACATGGCTTGTGCGGGAATGCGAAAAAAAAACATCTAAATAAAACGATTTTCATCGTTGAAAAATCGACATACTTACCATCAATTTATGTCGTTCATCGAGGATACCAGATCAGACTGCAGTATTTTTTTTTATTATAAATGGGCTTACTCTTGACCACAGAAAGACGTGACCTACGATGAAGTAAACTCGCCCAGAAGATGCCTGTTCACTCTTGATTTGGGTTGCCGGGTTGCTCTAAATCAATTTTCCATTCCATTTTGCTTTCCAGTGAAACCTTACATCACTCGAGTGGCCAGGTCCGTCACCGTACGAGCCGGCGGTGCGGTGACACTGACCTGCCGCGTGCAAGAAGCGAACCCGCCCCCAACCGTCACTTGGGAGTTCAAGGGAGCGGACAATGTGAAGACTGTACTAGATATGTGAGTATCTATAAACGAATACATACTTCAACCAAGGATATAATCAACTTTCAACTCCTTAATTGCCAAAAGTTGCACTGAAACTTGAGTAGTTTCATCGGGAGCGGACATCGTGCTGCCTGTACGTACCTACTCGATACGTGAGTATCTAGCCTAGTTAGTAGCGAAATACATCACGACGAAGGCTGTGAGGTATTTGTGTTGAACATTTGCAGTTTGTTTTTGCCAATTTTGTATAGATTAATTTATTAATTTTTGAACATTGTATAACTAGCTTTATTAATAGTGTATGAACCTGCCTTAAAAATCTATTATTAGTAGTCATGGTTCGTTAATATTTCTTGTATGTGGGTAGCTTTTGCACATTGTAATTTTTCCTCAGTCACCCGTTGACTACGAACGCTGTAAAGTGTTCGAAAAGTCGGGATGAATTTTAAATTAAATTTAATCCGTTTCTATAGTTTTATTTCTAAGGAGGGTTTGGGTATTTGTGTAAAAATGTCCTAATAATACTTATTTACTCCACATACTCGGAAAATTTGCATAAGACGCGAGTTGGTGCAGTGGCTTCACAGCCACTGGGCAGAAAGCGGTGTACACCTCTCGACACCCTTGAGTTCTCACACCGGTGTTGCCCTTGAGCCATCTTGGATGTCGCTTTTTGTGGGGGCCCATCTTGTGGGGACGAGTCACCGTCTGCCGGAAATAAAATTGGATACCATTTTATTAGGCAGGCGTCCGGTTTTTTATCCATAGCCCAGTATTTAATAGTCCATCACTTTCATCAAAATAGACCTCATTTTAGATTCCATTAACTCTCAAATAGTCCTTACACCCTGGCGGGTGTTGCCTCTGCGTGTGTCCCATGATACGGGCAAGGGCAACATCCGCTCGGTGTACCCCTTACATTTCATTAAAGTGTCGAAAGGGCCTCTACGTGTTGGCTTCGGCTCCGCGCACGCCTCCCAAAGGTCCGGAATACCATTGTTCCGTGATGGGAAAGACTTATTTACTCGTATTTATTGGTACCAAAAGCCAAGATTTGATAACTAAAACCACCATTTATTCTGTTTTTCCAGAAAAGAATACATATTTCTGTCGGAGTACGTCATAAGATCAGCGTCGAGAAGCCAAGCCGGCACTTATTATTGCTTCGTGGAAAACGTCGCGGGCTGGGACCACGTCGAAATCACTGTCAATGTAAAATAACAAATAACACAAATATTAATTGCACTTTGCACTCATATGTATAAGTACTTAATTCATTATATCTTTCACGAAATACGTGCCTCGATTATTGTAATGATATTAGAGATTAGTCGTGAATGAAACGCCAATAATTTTATTCGTCTACTTATAATAATTATCATGATCACATGCTATGTAAATACCTAAGGCCGAAATTCCACTATCATAATAATATGTTTATCATAGAAATATGATCATAGGAAGAAAAAGGATAATAATGTTGCCTATGATCATATTTCTATGATAAATATATGATAGTGGATTATTGGCCTAAGGGATGCCTAAGGGTATGCGCCCCCGAGCGACTTTGTCGTCGCAACTTTTTTTCTCACACACCACCGAACTCTGGACTAGTATGAAAGTGCGCCCACGTAGCGACACAACTTTTCATAGAAACACATCCAAGAGAAAAAAAAGTCGCAGCGAAAAGTCGCCCGTGGGCGCATACTCTAAGGATGAAATCTTAGGTATCTTTAGAAATAAGACATATAATATACTTATATCGTCCCCTTACTGCAAATACCGACTATGTGCAAAAAAGTGATTTTGAGATAATGCGATTTTAATGTTTGAAGGTACGATTTCATATGAAAACATGAAAAAAATTACTATTTGTATACAGCATTCTACAGCCCGTATTGTGTTGTTTAATACTTAATCGTAAACAATATCCAGGCTTGATTTGATTGCCGATAAAACTACGATTTAAAAAAAATAGTAGCAAACTTAGTTGGTTTTTCCTGTAGAAATAAAAATTTGTATATTTCTCTTATTAATACATATAAAGCAGTGTTTCCCTTTGATTAAGCTTTGCTTTTAATACACTTTACTTATGATTTGCAAAAAACGAAAAAATATACAAAAGTTTTGAACTTATTTCAAAATATATTAAATATTCTCAATGACATAGGCGGTTTTAGTTGCAGGAAATATAGCTGCTCTAATTTTATGTTACAAAACTTCACTTATCATTGTTAATTTAACTGGTACATTTGTAATAAAAAGTTTTTTAACATTACTAACCATTAATAATACTTTATTTATGGTTTTGAAGAGTTATTCTCAAAAAAAAAATTTTGAAAAAATCCTCTTCAACCGGTTTTAGGAGATTTTTCACAAAATACTTTAACCGATTTCAGTAAAATTTAACAAGAAGTAACGCAATAGCATTCCCTTGAAATCACAAAAAGAATTTTACAAATCGGTTAATGCGTTTTTGGGTAATAGCATAATATGCATAGGTACTTACTACATACTAGTTCACTGTCTCAGCAATCCGAAGTCCGCCATAATTTATGTTCGAAATTTCACTATCTACACTGTTACATTTAGTATAGGTAAATAGTTTTTGTACGCTCAATAACCTGAAGTAATAGTTTATTTAAAGTTTTGTAGTATTTACGCCAAAGTCACTAAAATGTAGGCGTAGATGAGGTAATAAGTAAGAAAAAGTAATGTGTAACGGTAATTACATAGGTTTCTGGGGCGATTTAAAGCAATCATGTTTGCAATATTCTTACGCCCCCAGTTACACGCAGTGTTTTTCATCACACTTGCAATAAAAAGATAAAAAAGTATTTATGGTAGTCCAAAATACAAATTTAAACACTCTTTTGGGAAAAAGTTTTTTCTTTTACTCCTGATACGCCTTCGTGCGATTGCACACTTACTGCGCAAGAGTGATAAAAAGTTATTAAACAACATCTTCATCGCTGGTGGAATTCGATACAAACACGTCCGTAACACGGCTGACAATGCTAGACTAACTAGGTATTAAGTGATTGGAAGCACTCATGGTACTATTTAGTTACGATACCTTTGTCAAAAAGTCTGCGTAAGTCCATTTTCTTGAACGCAGAGATAGCTAGTTGTTTATCGAGCTTTAGACCGAGATAGAAATATGATATGATACATTAAGAGGTTTGAGGTGGTTCTACTGAACTGGAGTTTAATTTGTGGCGTTGGTTTTCTTGCCTTGTGCTACGTCCAGATCTCGACATGAACTTAAGCCTAGTGCCCACTAAGCTCGCCGAGTCGAATCTCATTAATTCGCCTTCTGCATTTCTTATGAAACTACGTCCATTAGCGACGCGTCGAATCGGATTCATCGTTCATTGTAAATGTATGCAGGGCTCGATTCGACGTGCCTCGACTCCACCTAAGTGTCCTCAAGACTTTATTCAGCCTTTGTGACAGAGATTTAATACCTAAAGGGTACCATGAGTGGTTTCAACCACTTAATACTGCAGTTGGTGAAGTGGTACACAGTTGTGACATCTGAAGTCTACTCGTACCGTAAGTATGCTAGTAAGTAAAGTAAAGTAAAGTTTATTCATTGTTAACTGTGTACATAAGATGGTATGATATACAGGAAATACAGTATCAACAGTGCCCATTTCGAGCGTACAATATTCTTAAAAACTACTGACTATATTAGCTTACTGGCTAACTTATAATTATTACCCGGTATATTTCAGAAAAAACTCATTTAGGTTGTAGAACATCGTATGAAAAACGAAGCTTTATTTAAGACAAACAATGGGTTATAATTATGTATAAAGAAGAGAAATATGCAAACATTTATTTCTACAGGAAAAACCAACTAAGTAGGTATTCGACTGTTTCATTAAATCGTATTTGATCGTCAACTAAATACATTCTGAATATATATACGACAAAGTAGTAAACAAAAAAATATAGGGTTTAAAATGCCATACACATAACGTAAATTTCTTCATGTTTTCATATAAAACGTGCCTTCAAACTTTCAAACCGCATTATCTCAAAATCGCCTATTTACACATAGTCGGTATTTGCAGTAATAGACCGTTATCCTTTCCTTCGTCACATCACATGCAAAACCAATTATAGTCCCTATACAACTTTTTGGTAGAATGAAATTGCTGATGTTTATAAACAAACATCTTCTGGAAAAACATCTTAAAGACATTTGGTGTATTTAGCCTGGCTTAAAATAAAGAATTTTGTTGATAGTTTTATTTGCAAAAATCAAATATGTACACATTAAACTTTTTTGTAGAACATAAGATGGCTACTTTAACAAAATGTTTAAATGCAAAAAAACACTATACACCATTAAAAGGTTCTACTTGGCGGATAAAGCATAAAAGTTTATATTAAATATTCATATTACATTCTGGCAGTTTATAATGCAACAAATTGACCATTAAGTAACTTTATGCGGAAGCTATCTTTTGAATGCAGCGTCGTATCAATACATGGGTTTTAACATATTGTAGCCCTTGAAAACCTTATTCTATAGGTGCTAAAAACTCGATTTCGTCAAAAAGTCACTTAGTCGGTATTTGCATTAATGGGACGATATTGTAATAATTCATCTTTTTTTATTTACCCTAAATTTTCAAATACTAATATGCTTAGTATAAATACTATCATACGTTACAATAATTAACGTAAGCTACTTATTAGCAATTACAATTCTATTTTCTTTGTTCTTCTTTAATTTGATTTATAATTAAGTACATTCTTAATAAAAGAGCCTACTGATTGTCATTTTGGCCGGACGGCAAAGGCTGTTCTGTTGACTGCGCACCTCCCATAACAGTTGTCTATGGGGCCGTGCATCTCACTTCGATCGTAAGTAGCTTAAAACTAAGGCCCACTTGCACCAAGCACTTAACTCAGGGTTAGTGGGCTGTCATTTGTCAAATTCCATATAAAATGGTGAGTTAACCCGAGGATTAATCCTCCATTTTTGTTGGTGCTAGTGGCCCTAGGTGATATACCACAGATCTGTCAATAATTTTTTTTTTTTTTATTTTTTTTTTTATTTATTTTACTTAAACACCACAAATTACATAATATTTTTTTAAAAAGTATCGCTAAACCAGCAAGGTTTGTCTCGATACTCCATTCCGCAAGGTAAAAAATAAAAAACTAAATAAGTGCACTACAGATAAATACTTACATCCTAAATAACATACTTAATACTGAGCGCGTCACGTTATCAGTATCACACCGGCCGGCCGAGCAAAACAAGAACCGGTCAGCCGTAGGTACGTGATACAGGCTGCTCCATTTATTACAAATGAACTATTTTTTATCAGTTACAATTATTTAATTGGTTAAGCATTTCTTTTTTAAGTATATTTGCTATATTAGTTGGTGTTAACTTATCTCTACACTGTTTAGGTAACTTATTAATTAAATCTGGTATAATATAATCTGACGTTCTCCTGCCATAAAAATTATTAAATTGTGGTTTCCGAAGCATTTGGTTTGTTACTTGCCGTGTATTTATTGGATGGGAGATTAAATGTTTAATTTCATTTCTGAAGTATTGATCCTTTAACATGTGATATTTAAATTTAGTGTGAATCGGAAGGACCTTACAAAATTTAAATAGGTCACTATCACATACAACCTCTTCTTTTATTTTATGAGGTACTATTATCTTTAAGAGCCTGACTTGTAGCCTATATATTTTGTCTAGGTATGATTTAAAAGTGCGACCATAACTACTTAATCCATAAGAAATGACGCTATCCACAAGTGCATTATAAACATCGAGTCTAATATGATATGGGATCCTATTTCGTAGAATATATATTTTTGCCATTATTGCTCGTAACCTAGTACACACTGAGTCAATTTGGTCTCTCCAGTTGAAGCGGTTGTCAATTATAACACCTAAATATTTGTGTTTACTAACTTGTTCCAGCGGCATACACTTGCAATTTTGATCAATATTCGGTAGCATGTGTAGACACTGGTGGTCGTGCCCTATGATCCTGACTTCTCTTACCGATCTTGATTGACTTGAGTGTATATGAAGCAGTTTGGTTTTATCTGCATTTAGGACTAGCCCTGCATCGTGGGACCACTTACAGACGTTATCAAAATCAAATTGCAGTTTCTTCTCCGCCACAGTTACATTTTTATCGGCGGCAATGAGACAGGTATCATCCGCGAACTGGTAAACGGAACATTTTTTGACACAGTTATTCATACTATCAACATAAGCTAAGTAGTGGAGTGGGCCGAGCACGGAGCCTTGTGCTGTGCCCTCTGTCACCAATACTTCATTGCTAAGAGCGTTCCCTATCCTAACATGATACATTCTGTTTCGCAAGTAATTCCGACACCAATTTAACAGTTGCCCACGGACACCAGTATCTTCCAGTCTATGTATTAGTGTATCATGTCGTAAAGTGTCGAATGCCTTACTATAATCAATAAAAATTATTAAGACATGACATTTATTGTTTAAGTGTTGATTTATCTCATCAGTAAACTTTGAAAGTAACAATGAGGTGCTTTTTTTGGGCTGAAACCCAAATTGATTAGCGGAGAGAATACAATGCTTGCTATAAAAGTTATGTATTTCGTTACTTATGTACTTTTCTGCAATTTTGTCTAAAATGGGAAGCATTGTAATAGGTCTGTAATTACTACAGTTTGTTGCACTGCCACTTTTATATATTGGCCGTACTAGTCCTACCTTGAGGCTGTCAGGAAATAGACCACACGCTAAACTGCTATTAATGAGATGGGCTATAGCAGACGAGATTCTGTCTGCTATGAGTTTTAGATCTATAACCCGAATTTGATCTATTCCTGGCGCTTTGTTACTATTAGTTTTCATGATTATTTTATAAACATCTTTAGACGTTGCCCTTTTGAGTAACATCGATCTATCTGTTGGCATTCTGTAGGTATTAGGATCTAATAACGGAACATTGCAATTTGGTATTATATTATGTACAGTTTCCTTAAAATTACTAGCAAACATGTCTGCAATAAGCTTATCCGAAGTCATAGACGAGAACGCTCTGCTTATGGTGTCCTGTATGGAGGCAGAAATTTTCCCTGATAATTCATTCAATGTTTGCCAAAGTTTTCTCATATCTCCTTTAGCTATATTGATTTTTCGCTTATAAAACATATTTCTTTCCGTTTCTACTAACTTATTAGTTTTATTTCTTTGTTTAGTATATGCAAGTCGGTTGACCATATTTTTTGTATCCTTGAGCCAATTTAAATACAGTTTATCGCGTTTTTTACACTCTAATTGTACCTTGCCAAAAACCCAAGTTTGTTTATTACGTTTTGATTCACTTATTTTACATGTATATTTAGATTTTTCATAACTGCTACATAAATTGTCCTGGATGAACTTATAAATAGACGATGGGGATTCTAACTCTTCGTGCGAAGCCCAATTAATATCTTTGAGTTCTTGTTGTAACTTTTTGTGATTTATTTTTGTGCCGTATTTTGGAGCAACCTGTACGCGAGCGCATAGAAGTGCGGCAACGGTCATGTTGTGATCAGCCAGTTTCGTGCCGAGCGCACCGCAGTACACATCTTGCAAGCGGGATCGGACGAATATGTGATCGATACAAGATTTAGTTATCTCATCTTTCCGTGTTTCTACCCTTGTGTAACTTTGAATTCCGCTTACAAGACCGTGACTGCTCATCATGTTTAAGTATGATTCTGTTACAGTATCGCTAGAAGTGAGGTTTATATTCATATCACCCAAAACAAGTAAATCATTTGTTTGTGAGAAGTACAAAGTACGTTCGAGCTCTTTTATAAACAAGTGCTTATTACAATTAGGAGGCCTGTAGACTGCACATAAAGCTATATTGTGTTTTGACGGGGTTACCAGATTACCCAAGAGGCATTCAAAGCTATAGGTATTACATTTCGTCTGCATAAATGTATGTTTCTTGTGTACATAAACAATAATGCCACCGCCTTTTTTATTTTTTCTTAGTTGCGCGTACATATTGTAATTAGTGAGATTAAACAGATTACTTATACTAGTAGAAATGTTAGCTTCCGTAACGATTATTATATCAACACTTTGTTTACATGAGTAGACGATTTGTTGTAGATTACCAAAGTATTTAAGCAATGATTTTAAGTTAATGTGTATGCTAAGTAGGAATCTAGATTTTATATTTGGCAGTTGTTTTAGGAAATGATTTAAATCAATACAGTTTAACAACTCTGTTACATTTTCACACAAATCAGCCATCTAAAAAAAGAATATAAAATTGAAATTGTTCGTTAATATACTAGACAGAACAGTGTACTTATTGAAGTAGTTCCTCGATGTCTTTTTCATTACGAATCCAGTAGATTTTATCTTTATCACCCTTTCTAGCGAAGACTTTACCGTGTTTGCACCAGACGTACTTGTATTTTTGTGTATCCCTCAGCTTACACTTGGCTTGGAAAAGTAAGTACTTAGTTCGGCCAGTGAGAGCCTCCCGCAGCGTTATTTTGGCAGCTGCCTCTGGCCCGGTCAGGTCCGGTAATAGAGTGGAAGCTAAGAGATCTGTGCTGCGTGCAGCTGAAATCCATCGCAGCTTGGATTCGGAGTCACTTAGTTGCACCAAGATCGCACCCGACTTGCCGTCCCGGGAGGGTAGTCGACGAGCTGAGCGGATACTATACATGTTATTCGAATCTAGTAATTGTAGCGACATTCCTACCTTTTGGGCTATTTTCACAGTATCCTCATTCACTTTCACGGGGACATCTATAATTTCAATACATTCAACCATGGCAGCTTGTTCGATGGCATCGACACGTTGCTCAAGCGCGGCAACTCTAGTTTCTAGGTGGGTATTTTGATTTTTGAGGGCAGTATTTTGCCGTTCGAGCAGTTTTATCTTCTCTTTTGCCGCTCGGGCAGACTCTTCGAACTCATCTACCTTATCACTTGCGTGTCTAGCTGAGGTTGTTACCTCGTCGAGTTCACGCATCACAATTTTCTGCACCTCCTTGCTGATGTTGTCCACGAGCTTCTTTAAGTTAAGAGAAGGTGCAACGGATCGAGCAACTTCTGCAATGTCGTCTTCATCCTCGTCTTCTACAGCCGACAGGAACGACGTTCGTCTTGTTGAGGACATATGACAGTTTCGACACACCCATTCTAGCGTTTCAGCAGCATGGAGTGCCGTTCGCTGCTTGTTGGTAAGCCCACTGCACTCCGTCTTCTCGTGAACAATCATTTCACACCTACTACATGTTATCGCTGGAGCTTTCTTGGTCACCGACTTTTGACAAACTGTACACTTAATCATTACGAGATATGTAACCACACTCAGTAAGTACAAGGTAATATGCGTGCTAACGGGTCACGGGATGCGAGCGGAATGTGAAAAAAATAAAAATATTTATATCAAATAGCGGCTAGTAGTTTTGGCGATCAAAGTGTTAAATAATGATATCCATATCGGCGTAGCTTCCGAGTATCGTCCCTGGGTATCCCCGGCTGGGCTGGTACTGGGATATGCCCAAACACCGCCAGGTGGCCGTTCCGTGTGCTCCTCGCTTTAACTGTGATTTCACCGTTGGGCACGTGTTCTAGTTTCAGTGCCTGCAAAAAGTGCAAAATAAATATAAAGTACAGCAGGGCAAATCCCGACTGGGGGGCTATTCTATCTGATCTATTTTTCCATTATTACACTATTAAGTTGAATTCCACATGTATCGACTAAACACGCGTGCCATATATAACCGTTGGACACTCTATTTAATAATGCAAACATTGTAAAATATGGAAAAAAATGCATCAACTGCAATTGCGCCCCAGTCAACATTTGCACCGCTGTACCTTACCTACAGTACCTCTACGTTACCCGATCTTATACCAGACGCATCTACGCTCGCGTGCGTCGGCCAATTGTAGAAAATGCGCGGTGCCGGGGCTTATACAGTTGGCCCGACGCTATCGAGACGTAGATGCGGGGGGGGGGGGGCTTATGTGGGTATGTAGCGAAACTGCATTGGTATCTACCTCTCTTTGAAAATAAACAATCAGTCATAGCTCGATTTTGTCGTTTGATTGATATGTTTCATTGTTCCCTATAATTTACATGGCGCAGCCGGTAGGATGGAAAGATGAAAAATAATGAAATGAAATGATTTATTATCATGATGATGATGGAGGGAAACGATACCAAAGATGGCGCCGTCAATTATATGATATCGGTCCTACATCCGATATCGGATCGGATAATGTGAAATCGCTCTAATGTTTACATCAGTACCATAACAAACGGCATTGAAGTGGCTCAAAGCATAAGATAAATATAATATAAATAAATAGAACATAAGGCAATATACAGTATGAAGGTTAAGTATAATACCTTGAGGTTATCTATCCATGTCACGTAGTTTCCAATACTATTGCCCTTTTCGTCAAATACCCGCAGTTCCACATCTTTTCCTGACGCAGAGACTAGCACATAATCGTTGGATTCGCGTTTATTGAACTGAAAAATAATCAAATATTTACATGAGTAAATAATCAAACATTAAAATAAGTACATGAGGTTTTTCCAGCGGAGTGAATACGAGTAATACCTGTGGGAGTAGTGCCACCCCCTCCCTGGAGCCTAGGTTGGCCATAAAAAATGATCACGAGAGCCTCCCCCCCCCCGGTGGCCTGTGTGCGTAGTGGAATGCACAAACACTCACGATAATATCTCTTTCATAGTTATATATCTCTATCGCTCTTGCGTATTGGCGCGACAGAGCCAGGCAGATTTCTGCGGCGTTTGGCTACGGAGCCTGGTCTGGGCACACACATTGACTACGTGACACTCCCCCCTTTGAGTACCAAGCTGGATACGCCCTTGCCTCTGAACACAGGTTTTTAGCCGGGACCACACAAAGCGAGGTACGTCACGAGGCAAAGTGCTCACGCGGTAAATGATCAATGAAAACTTGCCTCAGCCGAGGCAGGTTGCTTGGTCAAGCAAAACGCACTCACTGCCTCGGCCGAAGCACGTCTACACATCACGTTTGCTTCGCTAGGATATTGCCTTGCGACGTGCCCGCTCTGTGTGGACATGGCTATTCTCTACACTACGTCAGTGGGAAACAAGCCTACGGCCAACCTGACCTTTAGCACAACTTACCTTGTCGCGCGCGAGTCCATACATCAAGCGCGACTTCAAGTATGGACTCGCGGGCGACAAGACAAGTTGTGCTAGAGGGTCTGATGGTAATCAGCCATGCATGGACGGCATATTTCATGATACACTTACTTTTATCTCTATTCTTTGTGATTCAGGTAGTAGTGTAGATTTGATAACATTCTTGGCGACTTTTACGCTCTCCCTTATGTATTGGAAAGTCTGAAAACAAAGTTTATAAAAGAGTAAGTATCACAAAAAAAATAGTTATTTGTTATACAAGGGGGCAAAGTTGTATTTTAACGACGAGTGTGGAATTGAAAGTGAAAGGATTCTATAGTTGAACCACGAGCGAAGCGAGTGGTTCAAGAATAGAATCCTGAACTTGCGAGTTTTTTAACACACGAGAAGTAAAATACATTTGCACCCGAGTGTAACACAAAACTTTTCCCCTCACTACAGCGAGGAAACTACAACGCAAAAAAATGCGTTTATCACTGCTTCCAGTAGTTCCACAGGTGGTAAATCATCTTTATTACTAGATTCACCTACTTTTGTCAATTTTAAAGCAGTTAATTTGACTTTATTCAAGGTCAAATTACTTTAACCACTAGTGGATAAAATGCGTTTTTACCCGCTGGTATTAAAGGACAAAACACGTGTTTCCGAGCTAGTGAGGGGAAAACACTTTTTTCGTTAGCTTTAACCTTGTTCATTACTAAGGCACTGGTCCCACCAAATGCGAGTAAGGGCCCATTTAGACGGTACGAGAACTCGCATACGAGTTTGTTTACATTGCGGTATTTGATGGCTGTGCAAAATTGTATGTACCCTCAACAGCCCGCAATGTAACTAAAATCGCATGCGAGTTCGCACGCCGTCTAAATCGGGTCTAAGTTATGAGCAGGGCCCGTAACTTTCATACCGATGACATAAATTTGACGTCACGCTGCATATAGGATGATTCAAGAGTTTTATTTAATAATTAATCATTATTTATAAATCATTTTAATCATGACTTCAAAACTAGAGGTAATCTATTCATATGTGAAATAATTAGTACCTACTTGATACTTGAAAAGTAAATTAAATTATTTGTTTATTTTTTATACATAAATTTTATTAAACAGTTTTGTTACCATATTTCAATAAATTATAAAAACAAAACAAATTGTTTCCTTTTCGTTTCACGTATCGAGTAAGTATTAATTATTGCACGTATGAATAGCTTACTTTTGAAGTCATTTGTAATCGATTAAATTGATTAATGAATAACGATTAATTATTACAATAGAACTATTTGAATCATCCTATATGTAGCGTGACGTCAAAATTGATGTCATCGGCATGAAAGTTACGGGCCCTGGTGATGAGCCATCGGAAATAGAAGGAAACAGAAGATAGTCGCTTCCATGTAAATAAAAGAGAGAGCGAGCGATTTATAATTCATCGCTCGGCGAGTCGCTCGCGCTATCATCGCGTCTCTTTTATTTACACGGGGGCGACTATTTTTTGTTCGTTTCTCTCACCTATAGCCCATCGCTTTTGGTGGGGTCGCACTGTAAGGGTTCCTTTTACGCAACATAGCCCTAATAATTGATTAAGTATAAAAATACCTTGTCCAGTTTATTGCTGTTGGTCCGAATAACTTCCCCACCGCACTCCACTGTTATATCATTATAAATGTCATCCATAATATCCATATGTCGGTTACTGGCTTGTCCGTTCTCAGTTACGATGAAAAATATCTGAAAATCCATACTAAGTATTATAAATGGGAAAGTGTGTGTCTGTTTCTTGGTCCGTCTTCACGTTGAAACGGAGAGAAGAATTGACGTGATTTTTTAAGTGGAGATAGTTGAAGGGATGGAGAGTGACATTGACATAGGCTACTTTTTGTCTCTTTCTAACCCCCACTTCCCTAAAACGGGGGTAAAATTTGTATGGATCATTCTGCAATTTTCGATTTTAACGCGAGCGAAGCCGCGGGCAAAACCTAGATGGTTATAAAATGTACTTTTTCTCAAACATGCAATGAAATATTGTCTTTACGTTCCTTAAAATGGGCTGGGAAGTATCGCTTTTTGGGCGCAACAACTCGAGAGGACTATAAAGAGATTTCATATTATTTTTTAGGCCTAGGCCTGCAAAGTAACTTTTTTTTATAAAATATTGTCCTTTAGAGCATTTTTTTTATTTCATTGTATGTTTGAGAAAAGCACTATACCTACATGCCTCGGCGTGAAAACGGATTCCCGGCCTCGTATCCCTATCCGGCCTCGCTCGCACGCTCGCTCGGCCGTATATACCCACTTGGCCGGAAATCCTCATTTTCCCGGCCTCTGATGTAATGTACTATTTTGTGGCGAATACGTTAGTTACTTTACCATAAGAAAATTTATTATATCGTCTGCAAGCGATACTGATATCTCGACTGGGGTGCAAATTTCCATATTTGTCCATTTTTCCATGATTTACAATATTTGCATTATTAAATAGATTGTCCACCGGTTATATATGGTAGGCGTGTTCAGTGGATACTCAAAATCATAGTGTAACAATGGAAAAAATGGATCAGTTACAATTGTCCTCCAGTCGAGATTTGTCCCGCTGTACCTTACATATTTTTAAATTAAAGGAAAAATCCAAAATTCCCATCTCCATCAGGACTCTAACTTTAGTCTTGCGGTTCAGCTTTTTGTTTAGGGACAGTTCGGCTGCCCTACGCAGAAATCAAGTATCTCAAATTTTTCCAAAAAATGGTTTTTTACGTCATTCGATTCATTTTTTCAAAATACATCGTTCAGTATTTTTTTGAAATTTTTATAATGTATATTTTTCAAAATATAGAACTTTAAAAAATTCAAGTATCTTTTTTAACGGGGTATTCTACGCTAAAGTCAAGTATCTACCCTATTTCTATCTTGAAATCGAGTATCTTGCGAAAGATACTTGCAATTCATATTAGATGGCTAAGTTACTTGACTTCAGAGTTGAAATATTGATATCGATTGCGAAGTTACTTGACTTCAGCGTAGAAATACTGATATTTATTGATAAGTTACTTGACTTCAGCGTAGAACTATTGATATTGATTGCGAAGTTACTTGACTCCGGCGTCTATCATTTTGTTATGATGTCAAAAGCTTGTAATTACTTATACATGTATTAATTTGGGTTTCAGGTAGAAATTGTCTTAGTATTAAAAACAACCAGATGTAAACAGTAAAAGCACGAGGAACTTGTCTTATTTACCTCTAATATGTAACTTCTTTTATACAAAATACGAAAATACATAAAACGAACATACTTACATAATTATTGCATGTTGGTTAGTTGATCAATAGGCTACTAGCCTCGTAGTTAAATCAGCTTTTTTTTAAGAACTGTCAAAACGAATTTAAAAGACTTGCTAATATGGAATTTATTTATGAAATTGAATTGAGTGACGTTGTAACATGTCAGAAACTTGCTTCCATGTTTCATCATATGCAAGCATAATAATTATATTTTTTGTTTAGTTGATTAAATTCCTGTTTCGGTCTCACGATAATTAAAATTTTGTTTGTCTCAAGTAGATCGTATTTTAGAAATACGAGATGGAGAGCTTGGAGATTTATAGTGAACCAAAATATTTAGATGCTTATTTGTAGCCCAATTTGAGTCTTGTTTCAAAGTCATAAAGGTTTTGCAGTAGGGATTTTAATAAATGCTGCCTGGTCAAATTCAAATCAACAAGAAGATGTGTCAAATTTCAAACTGTACAATTAAATGATACTAGCCAATAAAAACAAATTTAAGCCATATTGAACCATATTACAAAGAGCGTTGATTGAGACAATTTTTAAAGCATGTGCAAATGGAAAAAAGTCTAGTGAGCCAATCCTGTGTCCAAACATGTGGAAAAAAACTTAGTTCGGCCACGCCCTATGAGTAGATCAAATTGGACCTTATTCTGATCAGGAAATAAAACATATTTTATTTAAATATTGTATGAAATTATGAATTTCAGCGTTGGTTAAGAAATACCAATCAGGAGTGAGGAAGTGGGAGCTAGTGGGGATTTCAGAGTCTTGGAAGGGATGTTTGAAATGGGATGCAAGGCATTGCATAGGATTGATTCATTGGCATTCGGGGATGAGAGAGCCTTCC
Organism: Leguminivora glycinivorella; assembly: GCF_023078275.1. Taxonomy (NCBI): domain Eukaryota; kingdom Metazoa; phylum Arthropoda; class Insecta; order Lepidoptera; family Tortricidae; genus Leguminivora; species Leguminivora glycinivorella. Next base: position 1,890,935 of record NC_062988.1, on the reverse strand, counting down.
GCTCGACCGTCAGACTGGTTCTATTTAGGTTTATTTGGGTAAATCTAGATTACCTATATTATGTCCTAGCCTTGATTTTGCTAGTATTTCATGATACTGGTATAGTTTGGGTTGGAGGATAATATAGAGTTTTGTGTTAAAAAGCGTATATTTCAGTGTTTAATTGGTGTAAATTTAAGTGTCTTAATTGTTATTGTTTTGGAGCTCGATCACTGCTAGTATTATAAAGTGTACTAGTAGAGTTTAGAGTTGTAGAACAATAGTGTTGCTAAAGTTTTAAAGTTTGGTTAGATTTGTGAGTGATTCTTATTAGTTAAAGAGTTAATTGTGTTTTAATGTGTGAAATGTTTTAGCTTGGATTGCTTTAGTGGTATTTTACGCTAGAATAATCTTTGTTGAAGGATTTCATATATTACTTAGTTCTGTTAGTTAATTAATAACTTTTGTAATTAATTATTGGGGTAGATTATTTTAGTAGGATGAACTGGTCTGATATTTTGCAGTTCTTTGGAGGGATAGGGCAGGTAACCTAACGGTGTTCAACTATAGCCCTAGTCAACCAAGGGACATTTCTTGGGTTATTTTAGTAGAGTCCAAGTGAGCTCTTGGCAGTTTCCTGCGTTTATTAAGACAGGATTTTGCTCCTGGAATCTGGACGATTTGAGTTGTTATCTAAACTTCTTAAATTTGCCAGGTTCTTGTCCAACTTTCCTATTTAACATTACCCGTCTGGCTGACTTCTTGCTGTCCCAATCCCTAGTGTGAGAACCAGCCCACGTGAAGAAATAGGATGTCAGGTCAAAGGGTTATTCTTCGCCCGTCTTAGTTAGCTTTAGCTAGAGATTTTCCATTGCACTTTCGGAAAATCACGCGAGTAAATTAAATGTGCGATCCGGATCGCTAGTTTGCTAATATGTCGGTAGAGTAGATGGTTAGTTTAGCTGTTAGGGCTAGGATTTTGTTTGGTATAGGAAATATTAGAATTAAAATTGTTTTCTCCTTTCAAGTCTTTATTCATTTTCTAGAAAGTTCAATTATACATTAACACGGGATTTGGTTACTTAATATGTTAGACTTTAACTGTGTGAGTGAATTTATAAATAAATAAATAAATAAATGTTGTACATTTGTACATAGATTGTATGAGTCCTACGGTAGGCTCAGGAAGGCTTACATTTAATGATATTCAATTATTGATTTGGGATTAGTAGGGCTTATAGGAATTTATATTAACTATGTTTATTTATGACAAATGACAAACTCGACATATACATTTATGACCTTATATATATTTTTGGTCCCTTGTATACCTACTGGTAGTAAATAAATATATTGTGGGAATAATAAAATTAAATAGCTCACAATATAATGTAAGATTGTAAATTCATTTTGTTTTAAAATAAAAATGATTATTTTTAATTAGCTTGTCCCTCAGCAGTTTGTCTGTCTATTCTGTTATCTATGAACCTGTGATTTTTACATAATGGCTTTCAAATATAAAGTCATATTATTCCAAATACCTATCATAAATGATTTGTCTAGACTGGATCGAGGCAGAAAGTTGCAAGATCGTGGTTTATTTTGGTCCGAAAGGTGATACAAAATGACTACATTAACAGTTTGGATAATATTATTTTGATAAATACCTACAAAAAACAATGATGTACAAAATTACAGAATTCTGGAGAATTGGAGTGGTCAGATACACTGCTCTACTACCAGCATTTGATATTTTAAATTGTCCCTTTGAAAATCCTCTCTATGGTGATGAAAGTGTCACAACATAATGGCTCGGGCAAATGAAAGTCGTCCTGTCATTATGAAAAGATGTCCCTTCAGGACCACAAAATAGTTCCTTCAGAACTGGGGCAGGGGTCTGACCCGTAACTGGATGATGGCCATGGACTGTCGCGGAGGCGGAGCGACATCTATAACCCCAAAAATAAAATATTTTAAAATATATTATATTTACTATTGACTTTCTTTATTATAATATGGTGACATTTTAGATTATTTACTGACAAACATTAGTTATTTTAATTTTGACATAAGGTAACGGCGGCTATCAACGCGGGTATCGAAATCGACGTCCATTACCGCCGCATTTGCAAATACGCATTTTATAGGCAAACCGACCAATTTCTTAAAAAAAGTTACTCACACAAAGGAAGCCTGTTTAGTTGACTAACGCACATATAGGCGATAGAGAGTGTGAATGAAAGAAGACGCTCGCTATTTGACAGTTTTTGCCACGGGGCCGAGAGAAGAGGTTGTGTCATACTGACGTGTGACGCTAAACCTAAGTGAACTCCAATCTCATTTAGTAGTTTACGTAATAATTATGGCAAACAGGTGAAAGTTATGCATTTCAAATTATTGTTTATAGTTTTCTACATGACTTCTGAGTACTTTTTACGTATTGTTTAGCCTGGAAATGTGTTTAAAGTGGAAATTAAAAGACAGCGGTGAAAGGCGCCATTTCGTGAGTAGATTCTATTACTGTGGTATACCACGGTAATAGTTAAAGTAGTGATATTAGTTCTTTTTGCTTTATTTTAAGTATATGTGATCAGTTATATAATGTCTTACAGTTGTTTCAATCTTGATCTATTCACGCTATCAAAGAACTATTTACGCGGTATGAAAATTATTCAACAAAACCTTAATTTTTAGCAAAAACTTCATGACTGATTTCGTAGTTTCTATGAAAACCGTTAATTTGTCAATTTTTTAAACATTGACATAAAGTCTGATGCTTACTTACCAGTTATGTAAGCTTGGTTTAAATATAAGGTTGCAATATTTTATTTTGATTTGTAATGAAAATACATCTGTATGACTTTGTTTTTATGGGTCGGAATTAGATTTTATAATACTCCAATTTATGCCTATTACCGATGGTACGATCAGATAACCCTCGGTAATAGAATATATAAGAATCTATTACCGATCCATGCAATATTTGTTTGGGTCGGTAATGGGTTCCTATAGAAGTATCTATTACCGAGCGACATATTAGTCTTGTATCAAAATATGACATTTAGTGTACCGTAAGTACAGATTTCTTAGGTGAAACTGAGTCTTCTGTGGGTATTCATAAAGGAGGATAGTATAGGTATATGTATTTGTCATAATTTGTATATTCAACCGTCGGTATTAAGCTCCGAATTTTGAGATGGGTTTCTATTTACCGATGGCAGAAAAACACTGTCATTCATACCCTCGGTAATGAAATCTCAATCCGCGTTAATAGAACTGCAACCTGTTCATTACCACGGTAATAGAAAATTTAGGTATGTTGGCTTCAATAATCATTTTATGACATATAATAAACTAAAATGATCCTAAAACTCTTCAAAACTAATAGTTCAATAAATACTCTTCCATAAAAAAAATATTTGTGGTCGTTAATGAGCTTTGATACCCTTAATTTTTTGGTATCTTTTGAAATCTGCTTAAGTACCACGTTAATAGGCGCCATTACCTTAATTATGCTCATTTGTTTATTTGTTTTATTTAACTAAAACATTCTGATTATATTTGATTAAACCCCATCTTTTAATTACAATTTATTATTCACTCTGATTTATGCTGTGGACTTAATCTATTTATTTTGGCTATTGACTTATTAGGATTATTAGGCATAATAGGACATTTCTGTTTCATAATATGCGAAAAGGACTGGTTACTATTTGCGGCTACAACATTGGGTTCTACATAGACACTAAACGATCACTAGGTCAAAATACTGATCCAATTCAAGATATTAACTTAATTGATTGATTTCGTTTCATGGTAATTAATTTTATTTAATAAATTTTAGAGTTTCAATTTTTGTATGTTTATATTGGTCAACTAAATAGGTGATTGTTGTTAGTTAGGTATTTATAGGGTCAGAATATTACAACGTCACGGTCAACTCCGTTACTTTATATATTTCTACCTGACTTATTAAATAGAAATTGGATTTAAAAATAACTGCTGTCCATGTTTTTCTCATAATTATCTGATGCTTTATTTCGTGCATGATATAAAATAATTTCTTTTAACTACAGTCAAGTTCCCTATTATTATAATTAAGGAAGACTATAACTTTCATTATTTTTTATGATTTAAAGAGTCTCCTACAACGTAAGTAATTGATTAAGTTTCATGAGTATTTTTGAACTCTTCGTGACAGAAAAACCTCTTAAACCTATAATCTTAAGACAACTTGCATTCAAACACAGCCAGAGCTTCTTTTCCGTGGATTACTCCAACATTGCATTTATATTAAAACCTAATTTACACAAGCATGACATACACTACATTAAAGGAATCTATCTAAAATGTATACATTGTATACATATACTAGCGGCCCGCCCCGGCTGCGCACGGGGCTATCATAAAAATGGTTATAGTAATTTATCCTTAAAAGATAGACATAATGCTATTACAGACTTTTTTGTAGGTCTATGAAAGATACACAATTTCGCAATACATTGTTTTGATATAGCTCAAACAGTTTGGGCAGCGTTTTCGATTAAAGCTCTCAGCCAGCAGAATTTTGTCCGACTTGATTAGCAAAAATTGACATATTTCAACTAATTCAAACAAGATCTCAACAAATTATACCTTTCTCAAGAATCATTCTATTTATTAGTGAAAACCCCATGAAAATCCGTTCTGTAGTTTTTGTTTTAGATACAGTTAAAAATAACAAGCCTACCAAAGCTAAAAGAAAACAGTTCAAGATACTTGCTTTCTTGTAGAAAAGCTTTAAAATTTTCTTATCGCATTCTACACAGAAAGCTGTTTTTGTATTTTAAAATGATTGTGCTAATCATTTTGAAAAAATAATTATAGTACACTATTAATGATATCTAGTATAATAAAGTTCGTCTGTTTAAAAGGCTATCAATTAATTAATAAGCACGTAATCAGGAAAAACAAAAAAAAAACGTTTTTTCGCTCTACTGTAAAATTTGGCAAAACTCAGATCTTGATTTCTGCTTAGGGCAGCCGAGTTACAGAATGGTAGTTTTGATGCTGCCTGTACCTAATTAATGCATTAATTATCTCACCTTACTTTTCTTCCCCCGACACAATGCTTTAACCTCCTCAACCCTGTCATAGTCTTTGGCCGAGGAATGCGTAAACACGTAGAGGTAAGAGCCACCCTGGCTTTCCTGGAGAGCTTTCACGATGCCGGACAGCGCCATCTCTGGGCCGACCTTGTCACTTTTGCCGTCGATTAGATCGAAAGCCTTCCTTACTAGTCGGACGTCTTGGGTCATGGTCCTAGTGATCTCTAAAAAGGTTTAAGTCATTTTCACGGTTATAAAAGAGCCCATTGACGATCAGTCTGCCGGACGGCTACCATACGTACTATTAGCTGCAAAAATGCATGGCGAATTTATCTATGAATTCATTCATAATTTATCCAAGCACTTTTGCAGCTGATAGTACCTACGGCTTGTCAGTCAAAAGTTAAAAGACATCAGTTAGCGCCAAAGAACTAAAAAGACAGTTTTGATAAAAGCTGCACTTTTTTTCTCATTCTCTCACCACTAATCCATAGTTGCGTTATTTTATCATACAATTAATATAGCTACTTAAATCGCCTACATCCTGTCTATAATATTTAGTCTAGATCAGCTCGATGGTACCATATTATCATTTAAGTCAAACATTCCAGCTTCATTTGAGACAGACAGACACTAAGCAAATTGCAAAAAAAATATCACCTTACTAAAACAAAATATGATAGATTGATAGCTAAAAACTCGTTTGTACGAAATCTGTAGTAGAGTAAACTCGTCTCATTCGGTGACACGCCTAATTTCGGTAAAACAACCAAAAATCGTCTTTCAGAATATTGCTTCAAAGCTTGTATCACCGAATTAGGCGTGTCACCGAATGAGGCGAGTTTACCCTAACCCTCGGTGTGCGAATCCGATTCGCACTAGGCCGATTCTTAGGGTTCCGTACTTCAAAAAGAAATAAGTACCGAAGCTTTCTAGGGTCACTTATGGTGTGCGTCTGTCTGTCTGTCCGTGTTCCGAACGTTTATCTCGGAACTCTCTCGGAAATGCGTGAAAGAATCCATTAAAGTTAAAACCAAACGAGTACTTACCTGGTTCATTAAATGTGATCACCAATATATCATCAATTAAAACTTCGTTTAAAATCATATTGACCATATCTTTCGCGTATGATTTCACTTTATACATGTCACCCACTGACACCACTGAATTGTCTATCACAAATGCTAAACTTGCTTTTTGCTCACACGATATTTGAATGCTTAAGAAACTTAACAAAAATAGTTTTAGCAACATGTTTTAAAACTATCTGTCTACTGAGAATGATTGACGAAGTTTTTTAGACTGACTTGAGATAACTACATTAGCCGGCCTCCGGCCTGCCGAATTGACGATACAGTCACAGTCTGGCTCTGTCGCGCCACTACTGAGCGATAGAGAGAGCTAGCTATGTACCTACGCTTACGAAGCATAAAGACTGCCCCAGTAACCCAACTGAATCGCTGACGTCTTAAACTTACAAGCGTCTTTGATAATAAATCTTATTTATACAACAGCAGACTCTACGTTGGTAGTAAACTTGATATAAGTTATTTTGAATAGTTGCTCAACTGATAAGGGAATCGCGGAACTGATAGGGTCCCATGGTCAAAACCACGAGACAGATTTTGCTTGACAATCGAATTATTAATCATAGGCTCATTTAGACGGCGAGCATATTGCATGCGATTTTATATTGCGGGCTGTTGAGATGACATACAATTCAGAACACACAGGTATTTTACAGGATACATTTCGGAGAGTGCGCTGAGGAACTGTACAACCTTGTTCCTCCGTCCCCATTTCACCATAGGACCACCAGACAATCGGCAATGCGGCATCGCTTCACGGTTAGTATTCCAAAAATACGCACTAAACGTTTCGCTTCAACATTTCTTTTGCGAACCGCCGAGTGGAATGCCCTGCCTGAGTCTGTGTTTCCACATGAGTACAATCCAGGTCTCTTCAAAGCAAGAGTAAATAGGTATGTCATAGGTAAGCGTGCTCCACCGTAGACCGCATCATCACTTACCATCAGGTGTGATCATGGTCAAACGTCTACCTATTCATACTAAAAAAAACCAATCAAATGACGTAGAAGTTTAGTGAAACGTCGCACTTTGTCGCTTCCTATAAGGACGAGATTTGTTTCTATCTTACAAGCGACAAAGCCGGACGTTTTGCTGGAAAATCACACATTGTAAATCATCGTGTAAATGGGCCATTAGACGGTACGAGATCGTGCATGCCAATTTCATTGCAATGTGGCATTTGACGGTTGAAAGGGATGTACAGTAAACGGCGATAAATAATGCACATCGGTCTTAGGAAAGACAATTAACGTCACATAAGCAAGAAAGAGACAACGCTCTACAAAAAACGATGTGCATTAATTATCGCCGAGTACTGTAACCTAAATGTGAGAAGCCTTGAGAATACAAAGAAAGTGTTTTTCAAAAAAACCTTATAGCAAAACAATGGCCGACGGGCCGATCTAGGTAATATGCAGACATTAATCGTCAGGGAGCGTACTTTTCGTGCCGATGACATCAATTTGACGTCACGCTCCATATAGGGTGATCACAAATTGTTTTATTGTTAATTATTAATCATTAGTCATCAATCATTTTAAGTTATGAATTTCTTTGCATGGTAATGAATGCAAGAAGGATGGTGTGCTTTACGTTAGAGAGAAATTCTCTTTTCTACGTATTTATTGTAATGTGTTATTAACAATACTATTTAATTAAATTTATTTATAAAAACAAATCAAATAATTTTATTCACGTTTCACATTTCAAGTAGGTATTATTTATGCCATATGTAAATGGACTACTGTATTTGAAGTAATTTGTATACGATTAAAATGATTGACGACTAATGATTAATAATCTACAATAAAACTATTTGGGATCACCCTATACGGAGCGTGACGTCAGATTAATGTCATCGGCATGAAAAGTACGCTCCCTGTTAATCGTAGATACGAATGCTATATTATCCCAAAGTTTCATCCTTGAGAAAATGAGGAAGGTCTGGCGGCTCTGGGCTCTTAGTCCATTAGGTGTTGCCAAGGATCTGGGGGGTTGCAGTTTAGCAGGTTAGCAGTTACATAGCTCCGTCCCTCTCTCTCAACCTAAACTGAACGGCTTTAGCACGTCATGGTAACCCCCCTGATATATGAAATAATGGAATAAAACGCAAGATGAGGCAGTTGGTGGTATATTTCATTGAAGTAGTGTATGTACAGTGGGGAGGAGGCCGCAGCCGACACGTCAGTCCTCGTCCTGCGGTGAGAACAGCTTCGCCACCTCGAATAGGTCCTCGAACTCTCCCTGCGCCAGGACCTACAAACAAAGAGGATCGAGTATTACAGAGAGTTACTGTGTGAAATGTGTAATCACAGTCCACTGCCATCTCTCGACACAAGCTTAAAACTTTTGAACCTCAGTTTTGACAATTTGGTCCATATTTTTAGCTTGATACGTGTTAAAATGTCAAATATTAATATTAGCGCCATCTAGCCGAGCGTACCTCAAAACCGAGTGTACCGCCATCTAGGCCACGGTACGTTTTTCTCTATGGCTTTGAGGTACATTTTTTTTCTTAGACTTTATCGGTCTATACGGAGCTACATATGTCTTTGCCGCTAGGCTACCATCGCTTGAAAATACTCGTTTATGACAGACTATACATACCTGTCTAGCAACATGCATGCGGTTGAACAGGTTCCATAACAACACGCCGACGACGCGACTGCCGCGCGTGTAGAACACGACCCCGCGCTCGTATCGCTTGTCACTCGGCGCGCCGTCCGCCGCCGCCGCCGCCGCCTCCACCACGAGCGCGCCGCTCGCGTCTGTCGGCGCGCTGTCGGCCGCGCCGACTTCCGTGACGGTCGCTGACGTGTCGCTCACGGCGTCTGATGAGAACACGCCGACGGTCGGGAGACGGGAGTCGACGACGCCGATCGCCTGGAATGAAATTGTGTGTGACGTTACAAACATTTTTATCAAAGGCGCCCAGTTTTCCAGAGGTAACGACGAATGTCAGGAATAGGTGAGTCAGTGAATGAGCGAGTGAAGGAGTGAATGAGACAGTGAGAATGAGAAGTAAGTAAGCGATGAGTGCAATTGAGTGATTGAATGAGTAAGGTGAGTGTGATTGAGTGATTAACGTAAGTAAATGAATAAACAAGTGAGTGGGTGAGTGAGTGACTAAATAAGTGAGTGATTGACGGAGTAAGTTTGGTGAATGAGTGAGTTAGTACGTGAGAATGAGTGAATGAGTTTACCTCATAGCCCAATCTGGGTCCTAAATCGCTCCAGACATGCTCTGGTGAGTATACGGCTCCGTCACACCGGCCATGTTCTGCGCGGCGCGGCGGCCCGACAGCACGGCGTGGTCGTGGTGCGTGACGCGCCGCCGCCCGAGGCTCACGTCGTGGAGACAGAGAGAGAGCTAGTCACTGAGTTAGTGACTGATTGAGAGTCAGTAAGTGTGGTTGAGTGAGTGACTGAATCAGTGATTGAGTGAATGAGTAAGTGAGTGAAATAAGTGAATAAGCGAAGGAATGAATGAGTGATGAGTGACTGGGTGAATGGGTAAGTGAGTGAGCGAATGTAAATGAGTGAGTGACTGAATTAGATAAGTGAGCGGTGAGTGAGTGATGAGTGAGTGCTTGAGTGAGAGTGAGTGAGTGGCTGAGTGAGTTTACCTCATAGCCCAATCTGGGTCCTAAGTCGCTCCAGAACATGCTCTGATGCGTGTAGGGCTCCGTGACGCCGGCCATGTTCTGCGCGGCGCGGCGGCCGGACAGCACGGCGTGGTCGTGGTGCGTGACGCGCCGGCGCCCGAGGCTCACGTCGTGGAAGCAGGCCGCGTCGCCCGCCACCCACACGTTGCTGCGCGCTTGCAGCTCCGCGTTCACCACTATACCACCTGGGGGAAAACAAAAAGTTTTATACCTGAATCACCGTTTTATATTACTAATATTGTATTTGACAGCCGTTTTTTCAAAATAAATCTCAAAAATCGAACTTCACCAGATTTGGTCGTGTAAATTTAGGGCTCAATCTTCTCAGCGAGCTGATTCGATCCCGACGATAAAAAAATGTGTACCAATTTTTTCATACAAAGTTCGAGTTTCCAATACGTCACGCTCGTAGTAAGTTCATACTAAAATCGTGACGTAAAGGAAAAAAATTGGGACACATTTTTTTATCGTCGGAATCGAACCAGCTCGTGATTCTGAGAAGAATGAGCCCAAATCTGGTGAAATTCGATATTTATTTTAAAAAGGCCCATCAAGCAACATCTACAAAACACAAGCTTAGAGATCATCATTCCTGCTTGCGTTCGGCTCATGGGGGCCAGGGGTCCGCTTTGACAACTAATCCCAAGATATGGCTTAGGACTAGTTTTACGAAAGCGACTTCCATCTGACCTTTCAACCCGAAGGGTAACTAGACCTTATTGGGATTAGTCCGGATTCCTCACGAAGGTCTTGGACTTTGGACTTTGAAGGTCTCCTTCACCGAAAAGTGCATTGGTACGAACCGGGGTTCGAAACCGCGACGGCCCCTGTAATGTGTGGGATATCGGTCCTACATCCGATATCGGATCGGATAATGTGAAAACGCACTTAGGGTCTCCGCTGCTAGCTCCGCTTCCGCCCCCGCTGCCGCTCATGTAAGTACCCACCTAACTCAGGATGTAACTCGAGCCCCGCGGGTTCCGCTAACTCCACATTAGGGTCTGCGCCGACGCACTCCACGACCACGTCCGCTGCTAATTCCGCTTCAACTTCCGCTCCCGCTGCCGCCTCTGACGCGCGCTGCAGCTTCATGTGGACTCGCCCGTCTTTCATCGAGCACGAGGAGATCTCGCCTGTACACAAGGGATTTAAGAAATTAGTATACTGCTGAAATCAGTTTTCTATCCTATTCTATTCTAGGTAGACTGCATCACCACTTACCATCAGGTGTGATCGTGGTCAAACGTCTACCTATTCATACTAAAAAAAAAAAAGATACAGGGTGGCCCAAAAATACATTGACAAACGTTTGTATAATTATTCCTTACACGAAAGATTGTCCTACAAATTAAAATGTGAAACCTTAATAATTTTTGACTAAATAAATCGAATCGTCTTCAAAATATCCTCCTTTGGCTTTGAAGAACAAACGTAAATATTAGAACAAAAAAATTACGATATTCCGCTGCACCTCTAGTATGATTTTCATCAAACTTATTGCACGTATGGCTTGTAAAATATAGGGCTAGGGTTTTAAGATTGATTACAAACTATAATTTATAGTTTAAGTTAGGGGAAATTACGTAGTAGGCTGAAACGTATCGAGCTTATGAATCTGGAAAAAATGTCTACACAATTGGTCTACATTGCAAACCTCACGAAATGACATGAATGCTGTTGAAATATCCATGGTGAATGTAGAAATATACAATATATATGGCCCAAAAAATATTTTCGGTAACTTCGATATTTTGGTTTATTTCAACATTTCCCTATTCTTTGTCAACGTAATTTTGGGCCACCCTGTAATGGCTAAGTCGTTGTACTTTACGTTGTGCAACTAAGGTTAAATAAATCAGTTTTACTTTTACCAAATAGGTTAGCCCAGGAAATTTGGCAACATGGCAACAACGCTAATAACTATACATACGAATATTACAAATGGAAAAGTGTGTGTCTCTTTGTTTGTCTATCTTTCACGGCAAAATGGAGCGACGAATTGACGTAATTTTTTATGTGGAGGTAATTGAAGGGATGGAGAGAGTGATATAAGTTTCTCTCTTTCTAACTCCCCACTTCCCAAACAGGAGGGGGAGGGCGGAAGTTTGTACGGAGCATTTCGCAATTTTCAAAAAGCAAAAGCTAGTAAAAATAAAAGTATGCTCACGGTCTGGTAGTAAAGTGACTCCCAGCGCCTGTAACCGTCTCGCCGCATCAGCAGCCAGGTACCCCGGTAGCAGTTCCTCCAACGGCGCGCTCTCTCTACATAACTATACAAGCGACGTTGCCAGCTCGGCAGCAAATAACTATTAGAAACAAAAGTGTGCTCACGGTCTGGTAGTAGCGTGACTCCCAGCGCCTGTAACCGTCTCGCCGCATCAGCAGCCAGATACCCCGGTAGCAGTTCCTCCAACGGAGCGCTCTCTCTACATAACTGCACCACTTCTACCCCGCCTTCGCGCTCCGCGAGCGACGCTGCCAGCTCGGCGGCTAACAGTCCCGCTCCTACCACCACCACGCGGGTAGTGCCGGGCTCTTGGAGGAGGCGCGCAAGTTTGGCAACGTCGCGCACGGAGTGGAGTGTGAGCGCGCGACCGGCCGCCGCCGCTGGCGCTAGTGTGGATAACCGTTTTGCTGATGAGCCTGCAAATAGAATTTTTGTATAAGTACAAAGAAAACTATGAATGGAAAACTGTGAATTTTACAACGCAAAATATTGCAGTATGACGGAATAAATTAATAAGACATAAATAAATAGTCGCAATAAATATAGCACGCGCAGTAGCTATAAGAATTTTCGAATGCAAGCTCTCTCAGCTTCTAGAAGGCGTTACAAAGATAATATTTAGAATAAAGAACTCACCCATGGCTATGAGACACTTGTCGAACGTGACAGTGGCGGGGTCCTACCGGGCGCGGTGAGCTCAGCGCTAGCCTTCCTTATACTGTGTAAAGGCTAACCTAATATTTAGAATAAAGAACTCACCAGTGGCTATGAGACACTTGTCGAACGTGACAGTGGCGGGGTCCTACCCGGGCGCGCTGAGCTCAGCGCTAGCCTTCCTTATACTGTGTAAAGGCTAACCTAATATTTAGAATAAAGAACTCACCCATGGCTATGAGACACTTGTCGAACGTGACAGTGGCGGGGTCCTGCCCGGGCGCGCTGAGCTCAGCGCTAGCCTTCCTTATACTGTGTAAAGGCTAACCTAATATTTAGAATAAAGAACTCACCAGTGGCTATAAGACACTTGTCGAACGTGACAGTGGCGGGGTCCTGCCCGGGCGCGCTGAGCTCAGCGCTAGCCTTCCTTATACTGTGTAAAGGCTAACCTAATATTTAGAATAAAGAACTCACCCGTGGCTATGAGACACTTGACGAACGTGACAGTGGCGGGGTCCTACCCGGGCGCGCTGAGCTCAGCGCTAGCCTTCTTTATACTGTGTAAAGGCTAACCTAATACTTAAAATAAAGAACTCACCAGTGGCTATAAGACACTTGTCGAACGTGACAGTGGCGGGGTCCTGCCCGGGCGCGCTGAGTTCAGCAGCGCTGTGCTTATTTATACTGTGTAGAGCTAACTTAATATTTTGAATAAAGAACTCACCCGTGGCTATGAGACACTTGTCGAACGTGACAGTGGCGGGGTCCTGCCCGGGCGCGCTGAGTTCAGCGCTGCGCTTGGCCAAGTCCAGCTTGGTCACCCGCCAGCCGCGTGCTAACCCCGCCCCTGGACCGCCTTCTCGCAGCTTCTCTAGCGGCGTGTAGAATGATAGAGGCTCGTAGATTAACCGCCGCTGTAATTATAATTCTTTATTGCAAGCATGAAGTACAGGTGTTTAATATAATAGAATAATATGTCTCACATGGAACGTGCAAGGGCACAGCATATAAAATCAGCATATAAAGTCTTTAAATCATTACTCAATACAATTTCTTAAGTATAGAATAATAGAATAGAATATCGATTATTTCAGTATCAAACCACAGGTATACAATACATATGCAGTGAATAATAATGTCAAATAAATAAATTAATTACTGTAAAGTTCATATTTTCAGATTTAATTTTATTATCAGACCCTTTGGCACAACTTGCCTTGTCGCGCGCGAGTCCATACATCAAGCGCGACTTCAAGTATGGACTCGCGCGCGACAAGGCAAGTTATGCTAGAGGGTAGAGGTAGGTATAAGTCAAGTCAATAGAAGGTGTCTCTAACATCGGAATCAAAAAATCTTTTAATTTGTAATAACACAGTTGTTATCAGAAAACCTTTCAACATTTTATTAAATTTCTTGTCGTTTTCTTGACTTTTAATATTATTTTGAAGGTGGTTATAAATTCTTACTGCCATGACGTTTGGACTAGTGCTATAGAGTTTGGGGTTAGAGGTTGTCGGCATAGACTAGACATATATACCTGTTTCCCATTGTATTGCGTGAAGGCGAGGGATAGCGGGTCAGCGGCGGCCGCGGCCAACTCCGGCCGTCGCCACAGTTCTTTGCTGAGCGGTGGTCTCATATACGGCGGGGTGCGTTCCGCTCCCGCTAGCAGCAACGCGGCGTCCGGGCGCGCGGCGCGGAGAGCTCGCAACGCCGCGAACGCCGCAGTGCCGCCGCCTACGACTAGGAACTCTACGTGGGGGGGGAGCTCGGCCCCCGTCGCTGGGTATAGAGGACCCTCTTCATCAAGCTCGTCTTTTGGCTTTGACTCTGCAAAGAACGTCATAACTTAAAGCCTGGCCAGAAATATATGACTACGTACTACTTGCGGAATTTCATTAGAATTATTTTCTTCATATCGTCACTACTTTGAAAAAATCTCGTATCTCACATTGCTCCTCAAAGTTAAAACGCAGTAAGTCTATATGCATTGCGTACATACTTATTACATTTTTCTTTTCATTGGTAGAAGAAGATACAAGTTTTTTTCAAAGTAGTGACGATTATTCTGGACTGTCACCACATACATGAGAATAATAGCGCCCTCTTGACAATAGTTATAATATTTGTGGTCAGGCTTCATATTACAATTATAAATAAGTAAAAAACTTACGCGGGTCTGTGGGGCCAAAATAAAAACTAAAAATCTTTCTAGCAACTAGTATTTGTTAAGACGATTCAGACAAACACTAACACAAATATCTTGTGTCATCGAAAGCTTGTCAAATCCATGTTACTAATATTATAAATGGGAAAGTGTGTGTGTCTGTTTGTTTGTCCGTCTTTCACGGCAAAACGAAACGACGAATTGACGTGGTTTTTTAAATGGAGATAGTTGAAGGGATGGAAAGTGACATAGGATACATTTTGTCTCTTTGTAACGCGAGCGAAGCCGCGGGCAAAAGTTAGTAATACAAATATTTTAAAAATAAGTTATGGTACCTATCTACGATATACTCACTTTTGACTTCCTGTTTTGTTGTGTCATCTTTTATCTTACTGAAGTAATACACCTGAAAACAAAAACATCATGAGTAATGTAGTAAGTAAACAACTAAACAACAGAAACATTACCAATTTAAATGCCTAATTTTTCAAAGGAATAATGATAAAATCAGGATGATCATCGACCAAAGCTAGGAAAAATGCAGTAATCTATAATATTTTACCCTGCTCTGTACAACATAGACGCCTATTTACCAGTGCCAACGTATAAACAGTCCTAGGCTGTGTACAAACAATTCCAATTCATAAATGGGTCCTGAGTACTCAGGACCCATCCCCATGTACTGACTATTGATTTGGCTGACTAGGCCAACTACAGACTAGTCGGCGCTGGGGTGGCCGATTAGTTGACGATTTTGAATGTCATTTTTGGTCCTTTGTTCGCACTTTTCATGATTTTTTTTTGTTTTTTTACAGGTTCAAAGTTTATTTTATGAGAATATTTATAAACATTTTCCATTTGTAACAACCGGTTTGGCATAGTAGGTTGTGAATTAGTGATCCTGCCTATGAGATTGATAGTCCTAAGAAGGACATTCATTTCTGTGAGGATCACAGAAAAACGTCCGCGCTCATGCCTCGACCGAGCAAGTTTGCTCGGCAAGATGGCGGTCCTCGGTCAGTGGTCCAAAATAGATCTGGAATAACGGTATAGGGCTATACTAGGATTGCAAATAGAAAAAAAAACTGGCCAAGAGCGTGTCGGGCCACGCTCAGTGTAGGGTTCCGTAGTTTTCCGTATTTTTCTCAAAAACTACTAAACCTATCAAGTTCAAAACAATTTTCCTAGAAAGTCTTTATAAAGTTCTACTTTTGTGATTTTTTTCATATTTTTTAAACATATGGTTCAAAAGTTAGAGGGGGGGGACGCACTTTTATTTCCTTTAGGAGCGATTATTTCCGAAAATACTAATATTATCAAAAAACGATCTTAGTAAAGTAAACCCTTATTCATTTTTAAATACCTATCCAACAATATATCACACGTTGGGGTTAGAATGAAAAAAAAAATCCGCCCCCACTTTACATGTAGGGGACCTACCCTAATGAAACATTTTTTTCCATTTTTTATTTTTGCATTTTGTCGGCGTGATTGATATACATATTGGTACCAAATTTCAGCTTTATAGTGCTAACGGTTACTGAGATTATCCGCGGACGGACGGACGGACGGACGGACGGACGGACGGACAGACAGACATGGCGAAACTATAAGGGTAGTTGACTACGGAACCCTAAAAACGAATGTTTTTTTTTCAGAATTATGAAAAAAAACCGAGCACCATTGTTTTTTTTCTAAATATGGTTTTTTTTCAGATGAACAAATAATTCGACGATAACGGTTTTTCGTGAGTTCTAACGTGTTTCGATAACAAAAACGTACATTTTAATTCGATTAACATTCAGTATACAAACGTTTATTGGGGAATCCCCGATGCGGCGTGCAGCGTGGAGAGGCGGTGGTGTTGCCAACAGTAAATAGTGATAACTACCAACTACAGATTATTTTTATAAGACCAGAAATCAAAGTTATTTGATTAAATCCGTTTAATAGTTAACATTAAGTTAAAAAAACATCGCATAAAAGTATTAACTACTTTGCAAATTTTGAGATTTTACATTTAAAAAAAAAACATACTCCAGAAAAAAAACTGTTTTTTTTTTCACGTTTTTTTTTTGGCCAGAAAAAAACGGTTTTTTTGCAACCCTAGGCTACCCTAAACTTACCCCTCCTAGTGAAGAGGTGAGCGCCACCGCGGCTGCGACGCCCACCCAGGAGCGCCGCGGCGGCGGTGGCGGGGGCGGCGGGGGTGGATCGCGGCGCGGGGGCGCGGGGCACGCGGGCGCCGCGGGGGGCTCGGCCGCCGCCGACGTCAGCACCGTCTAACACAACACATATTCATTAACAAGAATTCAATGTTAGGGCTAATACCGACATTGCATCCAACCACAACTTGTACAATAATAAACGTGAGTGAGAAGCTCTTGAATAGGTGAAGTATCTTAGAATCGTAGGGGGTCATTGCACGAAAGATTTCGATGGGTGAGTGTATCCATAAGGGATCCCGCAGATTTATGATAAGATAAGGCCTGAGTGCATGTGCTGTATCCTGAGTCCATGCTCCATAGCATGCACGAGGGCAAGCCCACCCTGCTGCGGCCCCACCGAGTGCTCCGCTTTGAGCGTCCGCTCAGGCCTTACACTAAGGCATGCCTAACGTGAATCCAAGAGATCTGCTTTTAGTGCAATTATAGCGATGCCTGTATGGAATGATAAAGGCTAATAGAGAGTATACAACATAAATGAATGTGAAGTCTAAAGTGAAGGGAAAATACAATGAATAATAGTCTTCTTTTTTCTTTATCTGTATCGAAGGATGATTCAGCATTTTAAACATAAAAAGACAGAAGTATCCAATTTTATGAATGACGAAAATAGATGGCAATATTGCACAATCATTGTTTATTATTACATATGATTTTTTTTCCTGAAACAAGTGTCAACTCATTTCTATATTTTACACACATACATGCATTTGAAAAACATATTTACCGTTTTGTATTTTCTTTTCCTTGTAGGCTTGAAAACACAGAGTTATGTATAGTAAATCTAATTTATAAAAGTAGAATATAATATTCATCTAATTGTTTTTTATGTATCAATCAGATATTATATTCTATAACATACTTACACAGAATTAATAAACAATATACCTATTCATAAAATACATAAATAATTAATAATAGTTATTGTTTGTACCAAATTCAACTGGGCTAATCACAAATCACATGTTTCATAGAATCAATATTCTGCCTGTCATTATGTAAGTGTATACTACAAATTGTTTACAGCAGACCATATGAATAATTCATCAAGTGTTTAAAGTAAATTGATGTTTTACTGATGTTCAAATAGTCCAATCAACAATATATATACATTGCTCAGCTGCCCAGCCTCTTTGCGCTGCTAAAGCAGAGACGCCTGCACTGGCTGGGGCATGTGCATCGAATGCAACCTACTCGTTTGCCACGGCGTGTCATGCTTGGTGCCGTAGCTGATGCCAAAAGAAGCGTTGGTCGGCCAATGTTACGATATAAAGATTGCACTAAACGTGACAAGCACGCCTTCAACATCCCGGCCCACACATGGGAAGAGCTTGCCGAGGACAGGGACAAATGGCGCAAACTGGTGTTCGACGGACGTAAAATCCACGACAATGCTTGGTTTGCGATACTCGCAAGTAAGCGGGCCAAGCGTCATCAGCGCGATACGTGTTCGCCAAGTGCACACTTCACCTGCCCGAGTTGTGGTCGTGTTTGTCGCTCCCGTATTGGCTTACATAGTAGCTGGGGAGTTTATTGAAAAACCTTAAATTTTTTGACCAAAGCATGAAACTTGGCACAGTTGTTCCTTATATCAAAATAAGCCGATTAAGATCGGGAGCCTTCGGGAGCCTCCCCCCTGGGGCCCGGGAGGGGGGGTCAAAGTACCGCTTCACCCGGCTTGGTTTGAAAAATTCTAACTTACCCCGTTTAGTTAATAGGTCATGATTGGTATCGTTTTCGAGTAAATCAATAACGTAGAATTCGTTTTTAGTACTAAAATTATCATTTAATGGTAAATAAAATAAAAAAAATAAAAAATTTGAAACTTTCATCCATGATTTACAAATTCAAGTCATCATAAATGACAAACTGTTTGCTTTTTCTATAAATAAAAAATATGACATGATAGCCTATTTAATATAGATTATAAAAAATATAACTTTTATCCACCTTTACTAACGTTAAGTTCCACAAAAAAATTACTTTAAGACGCGCGGCGTCGGTACGCCGCGAGCGTAATTTTAAAATGCCTTTATTTTAGAAACTCTATTAGACCCCGTTTAGCTATTAGGTCATGTTTGATATCGTTTTCGAGTAAATCAATAACGTAGAATTCATTTTTGGTACTAAAGTTATAATTTAATGGTAAGTAAAATTAAAAAATTTGAACTTTTCATCCATGATTTACAAATTCAAGTCATCATAAATGACAAACTGTTTGCTTTTTCTGTAAATAAAAAATATGATATGAAAGCCTATTTAATATAGATTATAAAAAAATATAACTTTTATCCACCTTCACAAACGTTAAGTTCCACAAAAAAATTACTTTAAGACGCGCGGCGTCGGGACGCCGCGAGCGTAATGTTAAAATACCTCTATTTTAAAAACTCTATTAGACCCGGTTTAGCTATTAGGTCATGTTTGATATAGTTTTCGAGTAAATTAATAACAAAGAATTTATTTTTGGTAATTTAATGGTAAATAAATAAAAAAAACTTCATCTATAATTTGCAAATTCAAGTCAACAAAAATGTCAACTGTTTGCTTTTTCTTTAAATAAAAAATATGATGTAAAAGCCTATGCGTATGTCACCAAACACCCAGACAAGTTTGGTGGAAACTTCCTTCACGAACTGCTTGGTGTCTGATGACCATGATTCAAATGTTTCAAATGCAATTGTCGCAAATATGTAGTTGTTTTTTAAAAATGCATATTTGCGCGTTTAAACTGGGCGTTTTGCAGCAGCAGTCCCTGGTTTCTGGGCCGAGCGTTAGACGTTGGACGGAGCCAAGGTATCCACACAGGTCACGCCCCACGCCAAGGGTCGTCCCAGAAACCAAGGCAAAAGCGAGCAACCATCACGCCGCTTTCCGTCTGCTGCTGACAAGCCGACAGGTTCGAGGGTTGTCGGGTATGTTCGCTGTGCCGAGAGCCTTGCGGATTAAATCGTTAAGTGCTGCGTTTCACAAAATTCGGCCAGCAATAGACTGGCAGTGGAGTCCGTGGTGTCCTAATGCGTCGGCAGCAAGGGTGTGGTTGGCATGTCTTTAGCCCCAGTCTTAGACAAATGGCAGTATATGATGAAGTAAGGCAGCCTCGGAAGGAGGTATTTTCTCCAACTGTCGATCTTTTCTAGTAAAGAGGTTCTTCCGGCACTCATTCACTGTTGCGTAAGGACCCTTGATCTGAAACAATATGTGCATTGTCATTTTATTTAAACAGATTCTGCAACTATCAAATTACAACATTTTGGTGGATCACCTTCACTATTACACACTTACCTATCATACAAAATAATTACAAACTTTAGTAGAACCTGATTAGCCTATCTATGATATTGCTCCATCTCGTAATAGTTTGAAGCCTTGGGTGGCCATGTTTCTCCCTTGTTGATCGTTTCAAGCTGCGTTTATCGTACCTGTCCCATACTATGTCTAATCTAGAAACGTTTTCTTTTGGCTTTGAAGCTTAGCCAGGCCACTCGAGGTGTCAAACTATTACAAGATGGAGCAATATCAGAGGCAAATCAGATTCTACTAAAGTTTGTAATAATTTTGTATGATACGTAACGTAAGTGGGTAATACTGAAGGTTACGTGATCCACCAAAAAGTTGTAATTTGATAGTTGTAGACTCTAAAATGATAATGCACATATTGTTTCAGACCAAGTCGTTGCGCAACGGTGAATGAGTGGTCGAAGTACCTACCTCTTTAGGTACCAGAAAAGATCGACAATTGGAGGACATACCTCCTTCAGAGGCTGCCTTGCATCAGCATATACTGCGCACAGTGTACCAGGGGCCCATTTCTCGAAGCTACAAGTTACAATTTTCAACTGGTTGTCAATGTCTAATATGACAAGTTGAAAAGAGACTTCCGCTTGTAACTTGTAACTTTCAGTTTTGAGAAATGGGACTCAGGGCGTTCTTGTTTGGAGTCAGGCGTTGGTGCCACACCAAAATTTGCCAAGTCCGTCTTCTTGGGGATGGAAGGAAGAAGGAGACGAATGGGTACCACACTGGTCAGACAACACTGAAGTGGCCAGTATATGCTTAGAAGTTATAAGACGTAAATGTAAATCAGGTTGCAAAAACCGATGCAACTGCATAAAGAGGGTAGAGCCTTCTTTATGCAGTTCCATATGTACCCAGCTATGTCTCTGTGAAGGGAATGTATAGTATGAGTATGAGTATGAGTAATCTGTCAATTAGGACACCACAGACTAAACTATAATTGCTAACTTTTCAGTGTTGGATACTCTATGGCAGTTCCGACTCAATTATAATAAGCTCATTATAATTGACTTTAGTTAACTATAATAATTTCCAAAATAGAACTTCATACAATTTCTATACTAATTTGCGATACCTGGCAAATTTTCCTGCATCTGAAACACATTTTTTTATCTGTCGCGTTATCGGCCAATCAGAGACGGTTATTACAAACAATTGGTTGCTAGGTAATTCGATGTTGATAGAATAGAATAGAATAATTTATTTAATTATAAAAACCCAATATAAATTTGTATTACATCAAACTTATAAGTATTTTATACAATTATCGTCAAATATGGCAATTATGTACATATCTACAACTACATATTTACATTAGATATTACAATAAGATTTACATCTTTAGTTTATAGGAGTACCTACTACTATTTATTTTAATTTAAAACCACGTCAAATTCAGAGTAGTCATTATTTAGGTACTCCTTAACGCTATACAGTGTGCAAGATAAGAGCAGCGATTTCAGCCGTGTACGGAATAAACCCTCCTGCTTGATATTTTTTATGTGGTAAGGCAAACAACCCACTGCATTTGGCAAGCGTTTAGTAAGTTTTAATCTATTTATTATATAAACTGAGACAGATGTTAAAATACTTAACTTTTTAAAGTGCTCCCTACAAGAATCTCTAAACTTTGCACCAACAAGTACTCTGATTGCCTGTTTTTGCATCTTCAGGACGCGTTCATTATCAGAAGAGCTTCCCCACAGAATTATTCCATATGATAGTATTGAGTGAACGTAAGCATAGTAGGTCTCTTTTAAGCTGACATCTGATATTAAAGTTTTTAACTGTCGTAATGCATAAACCCCTTTAGCCATTCTATTACATACCATTTCTATGTGCTTGTTCCACTTTAGTTCAGAGTCTAACTGAAAACCTAGTAATTTTACTTCATTTACTGTCTGAACAAGTCTATCATTACCTAGTGATACTTCAATTGCTGATGTTGAACACAACGGTAAACGACTCTATTGACATTAATTTTAACTTGCATGTGATATTTCCGTCCATTGATGATGAAGATGATGACTCGTAGAAAAAGTATTGTATACAATAGTGATATAATTACACTCTCGTACCGTACTACACATGGTACTCGACTGAAAAGTTTTGTATTATATCACGATTGTATAAAATACTATTATATAAATTTCTTTCAGGATTCACTACAATTAATAAATAACAGCTACAGTCGGTCTTTAGATCGTGTGGTCCGACCCGAGTGTTGCCGTTATCGACACCGGAGTCAATAATAATGAATCTTTTTCTATTTATGCATTAACACACCTCTGACACTGGCGATCAAATATATGAAAGAGGCGCGTTCCCCGCACACAGTCTAAGCTCGCGTAGGTGAACGCGTACTATCCTTTGTGAATAGGCTTTAATATCATATTTTTATATTTATAGAAAAATCAAACCGTTTGACATTTATGGTGACTTGAATTTGCAACTCACAGAAAATTAAAAAAAAATTTTTTAATTTCATTTAACATTAAATGGTCATTTTAGTACCAAAACTAAATTCTACGTTATTAATTTACTCGAAAACGATACTAAACATGACCTAATAGCTAAACGGGTTCTAATAGAGTTTTTTAAAATAAAGGCATTTTAAAATTACGCTCGCGGCGTCCCGACGCCGCGCGGCTTAAAGTTTTTTTTATGAAACCTAACGTTAGTAAAGGTGGGTAAAAGTTATATTATTCATAATCTATATTAAATAGACTTTCATATCATATTTTTTATTTGTAGAAAAAGCAAACAGTTTGACATTTATGATGACTTGAATTTGTAAATCATAGATGAAAATTTCAAACTTTTAATTTTTTTTTATTTTATTTACCATTAAATTATAATTTTAGTACCAAAAATGAATTCTACGTTATTGTTTTACTCGAAAACGATACCAAACATGACCTATGAACTAAACGGGCTATGTTAGAATTTTTCAAAGCAAGCCGGGTGAAGCGGTACTTTGACCCCCCCTCCCGAGCCCCAGGGGGGAGGCTCCCGAAGGCTCCCGATCTTAATCGGCTTATTTTGATATAAGGAACAACTGTGCCAAGTTTCATGCTTTGGTCAAGAAAAAAAAGGTTTGGCCTCTTTTTGTCGATAAACGTCCCCACTATAGCCATGAAAAACGCTATCCCCACTTGACACTGCTTGTATAGTCTGTTATAGACTTTGAGGCCAATGAATGAATGGAAGTATGATATATGATAGGAATATGGAGTGGAGTCCTCTACCAATATAAATGGTTGAGATGAGACAGGACTCCTTAACCGGTAGAAAACTCACCTGACCGGCGGCATTCTGTGTGTTGTGCGCAGAGGATGAAGTGTGCACCGTGGAGCCTGCAATTCCAAATTTACCCCTCAATCACACACTTATAATTTTACAACACAAATGATCTAACACGCAATAGAATATAATGTATAGTTTAACAGATTAACAACTAGCTTAGAGTCGAATACTGACGGAATAATTTGTAGGCATCCCGGCGAGCGAGCGCTTCGAGCGCCTGCCCGTCGCAACACAAGCGAGACACCGCCCGCAGCATAATACCGAACGCAGCCAATAAACTCTAAACAATACTCTTCTAAATCAAACAACCGTTTATCCTAGCTATTAATTTCATTGCCGTACATTTGAATAATCGAGTTTTATTAGTCCGAAAAGTGAATCAGTATATCTTTAGGTTAAGCTTTAGGTCGACAGATGACAATACTATTGACATTTCTGACGGACTCATGACCAAAGACCTTTACAGGGGACAGCTCAATCACATTTATTGCCATACGAAATTAAACCTTATTACTGAAACAGAAACTCGATCGTATCAGACTAGCGAAAACGGTCCACATGAGAGGGCATTGTTTGGGCTGGTGTCCCTCTCGCACGTGTTGCCAGTGTTAATGAGGTTCCCATATTAGTAGTATTTTTATCTGTTTATTACCTGACTTTATAACTTCTTATTTTATTTTAATGTTATATTCAAACTAGGGTTTCGATATATTTCAAACAATTTGAAAATAATTATAATGTAATTATTTTGATGCCAGTAAATCAAAGATTTGTATAATTAAAAAATACTTTCAATTGGGTGTTAGTAGATTTAGTAGTAACTTTGAAAATTGACTGGTATCCCCAATTTATGACAGTGATGACGTCACTGAATAATGTTGACATTGTCAGCAAGTGCGAGAGGGACACCAGCCCAAACAATTACCTCTCATGTGGACACACTTTTTGACCTAACTAAACAATCTAGTTTAATAATTCTAAATCTATGCTCATGACAGTTTAGATCTAGGATGATTTGAGACATATTTAAAATCGACTCATCGGTATTTCGAATGAATGTGGAAGGAACAAACGGGAGAAGAAAAGCAAGGAAAAGGTGCAGTATCCGAACGCACTCAGCTGACGTTTCTGTTGACGGCTGTCACCCGAGCTCGTCTCTTCTGTCAGTGCGGTGAAGAAGCAAAAGCCGCAGTAATTGACATCGCGGCGAAGATTACCTTTGATTACCCTATTTTGGCTGCTCCATCGAAGCTGCTTCCAATAAATATAAGGGGGAGATACAACCGACTTCAAAATTCCACCAGCATCGGTGCCATCGGGTCCCTCATCTCTCCGATCTGCTGACTGGTAGGATGTAATTTTCGACACGACTCCATTAATGTGTTTGTGCACTCCCAAATCAACAGCTCCAGCTGATACCCAGCGGTGCGCACTCAATACCCGTGTTGATAACGAGTGTAGTTCTCAGGCGAAAGAACTTTATTCGCCGCTTTTAATGTTGGGTTCGTGGTTCGTGTATCGCAATATTCGCAATACTGACGTCAAACATAAGGGCATTGACGATCTTCTGCGTACGCTGTACAAGTTGTACTGGTATGTAGATTAATAGGTATTTTATAATTTTGACTACTATCCTTTATTATATTAACATCATTCATTTACAATGCAATGTCACAGTTTCGTTTTCTTTCAACCCCTGCTTAACCTTATTGCCAAGAGTGGCACTGAAGCTTCAGTAGTTTCATGTGTTCTGCCTACCCCTTTATGGGATACAGGCGTGATTGTATGTATGTATGTATCATTCATTTATTGAATATTGTAATCCATTATTGTTTATAAGTATTATAATATATGGGACGCTGAAGTCTAGCCTGATCATACACACATTACTCACTGACACTGATATGCCCCAGATGTGGCTATCCATTCCAGAAGGTCCTAATTTGTCTAGTGCAATAAGGTCTTTTTCATCTAATATTCCTACAGAAATTCTGATAAACTCTCTATTGTACAAAGCATAAGAACCCTTTAGCTGGGTGATTCTAAGTTAAGAGGTAATATGTTGTATGGAGAGACGGCGCGAACTTTTTTGTTGTTTTTTACCTATTTGTTTATTTGTATTAGTTAAAACTGCCAATTTGAAGTGTTTACAAAGAGGACCAGTCAATTTATTTGTTTTATCGTGTTTTATCAGCGACCAGGGGAAATACTCAGTCCAGGGGAGATACTGTTGCACAGGGGAGGATACTTTGTGACCAGGGAAGAGACAGTTGTATGAAAAATTTAGTTTTATTTTTTAAGAATTAACTCTATTTATTGTTTTTATTATAATTATTGATTATTTATACTCAGACTTTACATTTCATAACATTCTTACAGCAAGAAAAGTGATAATTCCTTAATGAGTTGTCTTATTTTTCACTTCTCCATATTATCCATTAAAACAAAAATAATTTTAATGTACAATCAATAGGCAACAAGTAAACAAAAACCTATCCTTTTAATATCAGTATTAAACCTTTTTATTAAACAGCTTCACGAAAATTTCATATGAAGTTGAATTTGAATGTGTCCTCTTTTTTTCTTAATAGTTGCGTTTTTCTGGAAAGAAAATCTTCTATCGTAAAGCTAAAATAAAAATAGGTACAACGCTAAACAAAGGTTAAGAGAAAACGGAAATAAAAATAATCAAAACTAGTACAAAAGTATCTCCCCTGGCTTTTTTGATACGCCAGGGGATACATTTTCGATGAAAATCAAAAATAGCTGTATATATATTAGTATTTAAACAAATGATTGTGAAATAAAAGTGACCAGAGGAAAGACTGCATTCACTCAACATTTCTGTACCCAGCGAGTGCCGTGGCCGAAATAATCAACAAAACGGATGCATAGTTGCCTTACGCGCCTCTTGACAGTAACTTCACATAACACCATGTGTATTAGAGGACAAAACCTCCACAGATTAACAAATTAAAGCTATGGAACTCTAAAAATTAGGGTGGAATATTATTTATGTGTTGCTTAATCAAAGCATTATTCAAGTTCTAAAAAAGCATTATTGTTTAAACTCAAACCAGTGTTTTTTTTTTTTTTTTAATTTAAAATATGAGTATAAAACTCTTGCCATTTTAAAATAACAAGTTATTTTAGGTATGTAATGTAAATGTATTTACAATGTGAACAAATAAATTTTCATATTTAAAAGGATAGTTTACAATTTTATTTCAAAATTATATTTTTGTGTGAAGGTGAAGTTAATAAAGCAAGCTGGGAAACACAGGTGTTATATTAATCATCACAACCAGAGACTTTTACTATTACCTATTTAGTTATTTTTTAACAAACTAATGAGAAAATCACTCATACCCAATTTTGCATGACTGAACTTAATAAAGTGTGTCTTGAATAATATAATAACAACTACTATTTTTTTTCATTAACACATTGTACAGGAGTTAGGTTTATAGATCTTTATTTTCTCAAAGAAATTATACATTTCACTTTAGAGAAATATAACTAAAACAGAAATAAAATGTTAGGTAGTAAGTATATCAAGAAGTGCACACTCCGCTTTCAAGTTCAAAACAATTTTCCTAAAAAAAATAACTAAAACTTAAAATAAATAAAATAATAACGACGCGTCTTTTAGTAATTCAACAATTACAATTGTGTACAAACGATGCCAGATATTTAATTTTTACGTTTTTAGCTTGCTAATAACGTTTAAGTAGGTACATGTGCTTTCGTAAATTTGCCTCGTTTTTTACAATATAGTACATTACGATACAAGTGCGTAAAAAAGGAAGTTCGAAACGAGTGGCGATAAATTAAAACACGACCGAAGGGAGTGTTTTAAATCGACACGAGTTACGAATTTCCATTTCGCACGTGTATTGTACGACGTTTTTCAGTACATATGAGCCTCCGAAGTGTCGACCTGGCGTATAATGAACCACTTCTCGCACTAGTGCGTAAAAAAAACACCATCTGTACTGAAAAATCAATTTTAGTTAACTTAGCCATTAAGTAAAATTACTTAAATAACTAATTCAAAACAAAACAGAACGAAACCAGTGACCAGCAGCGGGTAGGGAATTATATGCAATATGACTACAAAGTTACATAATCAAACAATATGCAATGATATGATGATGATGATGATTATAACCTGTTGTCCCTCATGAGGGGCATAGGGCTCTTAGGAAGGATTTCCACTGTTCCCGGTCCAACGCGGCCGAGGATCCAGAATCCAGTCGAGGCCCACTGAGCCGGCCTTCTTTTCCACCATGCGCCTCCAGGTAGTCCACGGGCAATCTCTCCCCCTTGATCTAGGAATATTCCAAGTCAACCCTTGCTTGGATAGGTGGATATTTAGCCTCGTAAGACATGTCCTAACTCCTATCCAGCGCCATTTCCGCAGAAGTATCTCTTTGGCTATAGGGTTTTGTCCAGTCGATTCCTATAATTTCGCATTAGAGATGAGAACAATATGCCATAAAATTGATAATTTCTACATTTTAGTGACTGATTGCTTCCCTCATGTTTTTACTAAATATAACACATTGTCTACTTATCTGTCTGTGCGCTACAGTCACCAGCAATGTTATTCTTTGAAGGCCTCTATGGCTCTTGTATGTCAGATATTTTTGCGGCTTGTGCCTTGTGTAACATATTATTGATGGTGACTGTACCTGTGACATTTCCTATCAAAAGGTGCCACATTGTTGTTTGTCTTCAACCAATCTCATTAGATATAATTTATTTCGGTATTTTTAGGGTTCCGTAGTCAACTAGGAACCCTTATAGTTTCGCCATGTCTGTCTGTCCGTCCGTCCGTCCGTCCGTCCGTCCGTCCGTCCGCGGATAATGTCAGTAACCGTTAGCACTAGAAAGCTGAAATTTGGTACCAATATGTATATCAATCACGCCAACAAAGTGCAAAAATAAAAAATGGAAAAATATGTTTTATTAGGGTACCCCCCCTACATGTAAAGTGGGGGCTGATATTTTTTTTTTCATTCCAACCCCAACGTGTGATATATTGTTGGATAGGTATTTAAAAATGAATAAGGGTTTACTAAGATCGTTTTTTGATAATATTAATATTTTCGGAAATAATCGCTCCTAAATGAAAAAAAGTGCGCCCCCCCCCCTCTAACTTTTGAACCATATGTTTAAAAAATATGAAAAAAATCACAAAAGTAGAACTTTATAAGTACTTTCTAGGAAAATTGTTTTGAACTTGATAGGTTCAGTAGTTTTTGAGAAAAAATACGGAAAACTACGGAACCCTACACTGAGCGTGGTCCGACACGCTCTTGGCCGGTTTTTTATTTATTTTTTTATTTTATTTTGAAAACAAAACATTCTAAATTGAAATATGTCAATAATGATGTTCGGATGTTGTGTGCAGGTGGGGGGAGATGCTGGGCGCGTGCTCAGCGGGCGAGGTGTTCGCGCTGCTGGAGGGCGGCGGCGCGGGCGGCGGCTCCGCGCTGCTGGCGCTGTACGGCGCCGTGCGCGAGCCCTGGCTCACGCGCGCGCTGCTCGCCTACCACGCGCGCACCGGCTCCGCGCGCGCCGTCGAGCTGCTGGCGCGCGCGCCCGAGCCGCACGCGCGCCACCTGCTGGACGCGCTGCACGAGCAGCTGCGCGAGCCCGCCGCGCGCAAACACGCGCTGCTCGCGCTCGCGCCGCTGCTCGCGCGCCGCCCCGCCTGGCTGCACCGCCTGCAGCCGCCGCACCCGCTGCCGCGCGAGCTGCTGCGCGCCGCGCGCACCGAGCGGGAACCCTTGCCGCTGCTCTACGCGCTCATGGCGCTCGCCGCGCTGCTGCCCGCCGCGCCCGCCCTAGCCGCCGCGCTGGCGCCCGAGCTCGCCGACGCGCTGCTGCGGCCCGCGCAGCTGGAGCCCGCGCCGCCCGCGCCCGCGCGCGACCATCTACTCTTAGCGCAGCTGGCACTTTTCCGAGCTTTATATGCAACACATCCCGTGACGCTGCTGGAAGCTTTGCGCGCGGAGCACGCTGCCGCTTCTGCCGCTACGCGCGACGCCTGGCAACGCGGCTTGGCGCCGCTGCTCGCCTCTGTGCGTCTACACCCGGCGCTGGTGACCGGCAGCCGCGCGCGCGAGGCGGACGCCGGTCGCTGGGCGCGCCTCGAATGGCACGACGTCGTCGCCGAAACGCGCCGTTTATCGCTGACGCCGCGCGAACGCCCGGAGGAACGCGAGCGGCCCGCGCAGCCGCCGCCCGCGCCCGTCGCGCCCGCGTCCCCCGCGCCGGGCTCCGGCGCGCACGCGGCCCGCGCGGCGTCGGCGCTGCGCCCCGGCACGGACCCGTGGTTCCCGCTCGCCGAGCGCTGCGGCGCGGACTCGGCACCGCACACGCCGCTCCCCGCGGAGGCGGACGCGGGCGAGCCGCCGGAGGCCGCGGTGGAGGCGACGCCGGAGAACACGCCCGCTAAAGAAACGCGCGAGCGGTTCCGCTTCCCGGCGGAGTCGAGCGCCGTGCGCGCCATCGGGCGGCGCTCGCAGCCGCCGTCGCCGCTGCGCAAGGAGACGTCGCCGCTGGGGGCGCGGGCGCGGGCCCGGGCGCGGGGGACGCGTACCTGGGCCGGCTGACGCGCATGGCGCTGGACCGCGCGGCGCTGGAGGCGGAGGGCGGCGCGCGTCGTCGCGGACCGGACTCGCCGGTGCCGTTCGGGGGCGGGCCGCCGCCGGCCGGCGCGCCGCTGGCCCGGCCGGAGCCGCGCGGGCCGGGCGCGGCGGACGCGGAGCCGCTGAACGTGGAGGACCGCGAGGTGCTGGAGCTGACGGCGCGCGCGCGCGCCGAGGACGCGTGGGCGGACAGCGAGTCGGCGGCGCCGGCCGCGGCGCTGGCGCGCGCGCTGGACCCGCGCCGCGGGCTGCGTGCGCGCGCGCCCCGGCCCCGGCCCGCCGGCGCGCCGCCGCCGCGCCGCCCCGCCTCCTGCGACCCGAGCGCGCCGACGCGCTCCACCGAAGTCGCCGTACAGACAGTCGACGCTTGGCCGGAGCCCTACGAGTTCATCATTGCCGATTTCTACAGAAATCTTCCCGATGATTTTTCAAAAGAGGTAAGTTGATTTGAGATTGCTGTTGAGTTGAGCAACCATTGTGATTGCAGTTTTATCAATGTCTTGAGTACTTGCTATCAAATTTAATGATATAAATCCATAGAAATATTTTAGAATTGACTATAATATTTGGTGAGCAGGGTTCGGAGCCCGCGTCTCCGTGCGAGCGGCTGGACAAGTACCTGTCGTCGCTGTACGCTGGGCAGACGGGGGCGGGGGCGGGGGAGGAGCGGCGCGGGGAGGCGGCCGAGCAGCTGGCGCTACTGCACGCGCAGCTGCTGTACGAGCGCTGGCGGCGGGAGGCGCACGCCGAGCGGAACCGCCGCCTGCTGGGCCGCTGCCGGCAGGTCAGTGCCCTCTATTACCTAAAGCTACATCTATAAACGGTAATGGGGAAGCTGCCGAGCTTGCAATAAGTAATAATAAAAAAGCTTTATTTAATTCCACACACAAATATTAAATTGCAATAAACATTCCATATTAACTTCAGTAGCTCAAATTTCGCCAAAAATACTTTCTTTAGAAGAGCCTGTTATGATTATAATGTTAACTTTGAAAATCTTGATATATTCTCACTGTCATTTAGTACATATAGTAGTAGACTGTTGAACCAAATTTTTTCCCATAGTGAATAATAACGAAAAGCAAGTTACTTAATAATTCATGTTTTATAACATTGCACAATTCATACCCATAGATGTAGATTACTTCCTTAACTGTGTATTAGAATTATATCACCCTGTTCATTATGTTATTTGCGGGCAATGCCGCACAAGCCCTGTTTCGACACTTGTTATATTATTACTTGTATTTTATAGTAAATGGAACTATAGGTCTTTCTGTAATCTAAGAACTTAAACACTTTTGTATGTGACTGTTTGTTTCCTAAATAAATGAAAAAAAAAAAAAAAAAAAAAAAAGTACGCGCAAGTAATCTTTTTTTTTTTTTTTTTTTTTATTTATTAAAGAACAAACAGTTTTGTTAATATACATATGTAAACTTAGCTATATTGCCAAAATTTTATTAATTATAGACCTATAGTTCTCAATTTACAAAAATCGAGTTACAATAAGTATAAAGTATATTTATTACCTACTATATGATAGGCAGTGTAGTTGAATACATTAAAAAGTGTAAGAGAAATTAATTCAAAATGGAACGAAACTGAATACTTATAATATAGGTACTAATTATTTTTATTTTAAAAGAGAATATACAGTACTTTTAAAGAGTCCTAGTGAACTGCCAAACAAATCTGCGTCCATACAAGTTTCGTTATACTGCTTACATCTTCGAGCGGCAGGCCTGTTTAACCAGTGCCTACAGCCCTAGTTTCTCTTAACGTCTGTACCTTCCCAAGTTGGAGCAGTAAATGTATCTATTCTGTTAGTACTTCAATATTATCAAGTACGGACATTTTACGGATATTGTGTAATTTCCTTTTTAAGGTGCGCGCTCTCGAGCTACAGAATCAGGCGTTAAGAGACCACGCACGGGCTGCGCAGCGCGAGCGCGACGCCCTGCGCGCGCGGCTGCAGCGCTCGCCGCCGCCGCCGGCGCCGCAGCTGCGCGCCGAGCACGAGGCGCGCCTGGAGGCCGCGCTGGCCGACGAGCGCGCCGCCCGCGCCCGCGCCGAGGCCGCGCTGCGCGAGGCCGAGGCCGCCCGGGCCCACGACCACGCCGAGCTGCAGCGCGCGAGAGGCGAGGCCTTCGAGTCCGCGAGGCATGTGGAGGCGCTCGCGCGAGGCGCGCTAGCCGCCGAGCGTCGCGCCGAACACGTGCGCCGCCTACGCCGAGAGCTACTTGTGCTATCGGAGCGTGAAGCGCGCCTCACGGCGGCCGCGCAAGCAGCGCTAAAAGAGAAGCAGACGCACGCCAGCGCCGGCGACGATCGAGCCACCCGCGCCGCCACCGAGCGACTAGCGGCCGCCAAAGCGGAAGCCGAGACCGCCACGGCACGCGCGGAAGCCGCTACAGCGCGCGCGGCCGAACTTGAAGCTGCCTTATCCTCCCGAGACGCAATAATCGCAGAACTGAAGCGTTCAGCCCGCACGGCAGCGGAAGAAGGCGCGGCGCGGTTGGACGCCCTGCAGGATAAGTACGCGAGCCTGCTGCGCGTGGTGCGCGCGAGCGAGCTGCGGCGGCTGACGCGGCTGGCGGGCGAGTCGGTGCGCGCGTCGCCGCTGCCGTCGCCGGCGGGCGCGGCGGTGTCGCTGGCGGACTGCTCGCGCGTGCGCCGCCTGCTCGAGGAGGAGGAGCCGCGCGACAGTTAACGCGCGCCGCCCGCACCGCGCCCGCAGCCGCGACGCCCGCTGCTCTCATACTGTTTCTTCCTGTGATGTCTAAGTGTCGGTGCCGTAACAAGTTTCGACTCTGATAGTGTCTATGAGCAGCTATATGTATAAAGCGTTGCGCGCGACGCGCCTCTTATTAACACTGACGGAACATTTGATAGCGAACTAACGTTATTGAAAAGTAGACAATGGCAACCTATATTTGCTAGCAAACTTACAGATATTGCGGTTCAAAATGAAATGAATTGAAAGGAAATGTGAACCGATTTAAGGGTGATTTTTTTCTTATACTGATATTTTGCTTTGGTGTGTTGGAACATCTCATATGCTTAGTTCCCCGGTTTGAACTCCGGCCTACGACCGGTAAAAGATGCATGCTTCTTACTTATATAAGAGTGTATCCCATTTCATTCAAAATGTTTATCGTTTGGTACTGTTCAAAATATTATATTGTAATAAAGCAAATTTCTTTTACTCCAAAACTTTTAATCCAAATTTACCATCAGTGTTCATTCCTTGCGCTTGCACGAAATTTATCATCACTACTTTTAAAAAAACTTGTATCTTCGTCTATCAATGAAAAAAAAGTTGTAGTAAGTATGTATGGAATGCATATAGACTTACTGCGTTTTCACTTTGAGGAGCAGCGTGAGATACGAGATTTTTTCAAAGTAGTGATGTTATGCAACTTTCTCAAAATCTATATAGAGTAAACGGCCATAAAGAATGCACACCGGTCTTTGGAAAGAGAGAATTAACGTCACATAAGTAAGAAAGAGACAACGCTCTACAAAGCCGAAAAACCGATATGCAAATCATTATCGCCGAGTGCTGTACTAAGTTATTTTTTCTACTTGTCGACTGTAATCTGTCAATTAGGATACCACAGACTAAACTATAAGTGCTAACTTTTCAGTGTTGGATACTCTATGGCAGTTCCGACTCAATTATAATAAGCTCATTATAGTTGACTTTAGTTAACTGTAATAATTTCAAAAATAGAACTTCATACAATTTCTATACTAATTTGCGATACCTGGCAAATTTTCCTGCATCTGAAACACATTTTTTTTTTCTGTCGCGTTATCGGCCAATCAGAGACGGTTATTACAAACAATTGGTTGCTAGGTAATTCGATGTTGATACAACGGTGAACGACTCTATTAACTTTAATTTTAACTTGCATGAATGATGATATTTCCGTCCATTGATGATGAAGATGATGACTCGTAGAAAAAGTATTGTATACAATAGTGATATAATTAAGCTTTTCACACTCGTACCGTACTATTAGGCCACTCAGCAAGCTTCGTGGCCTAAACATGGTACTCGACTGAAAAGCTTTGTATTATATCACGATCATAGCTGGGCATTAACTCGTTAATTCGTTAATCGTTAATTAACGAAGTTAACATTTTGGTTAACGGATTAACTTTTAAGTTAACTTTAAAAAATGTTAACGGATTCGTTAACTTCTGTTAAATTTCTTCGAGTCCGTTAATCGTTAATCCAGTTCCGCACGCGCCGAGTAAAACTTGCTCTGACCGCTACTGTAAAAGCCCGGAGTACGGCGAAACCTAGGATTTTCCCGAAAATTCAGTCTACATATCAATTGGTGACTTTGGATCACTTGTTCGAGACCTGCTAAAGTTTATTAGTCCTACTGCACCCATCACTAACTGCGAAACAGAATGTAAATCATCAGGCACGACGCATGGCACATAAATCACGCAACCGACGCATCAAGCCAGAGTTCGGCGGGCGACGCTATCTACCAAGTTACCGTGGATCACAACTTCGATTAGAGGTGTCTCAATCCGAGGAACCTACGCACCATGACTACCACCGCTTGAATGACCCAATACCTACGGGTCCAAGGTAAAACCTAGGTCTTACCGAAACAACGTATATATAAGTCCAAAGAGAACAATACCTATTTATTAACATTTCGCTTTTACCAATTGGCAGCTGGGATTTTTCAAGAGATTTTGGCAATCTTCGGTCTTTTACAGTAACATAATAAACTTACCCAAAAACTTAATAGTTGATAACTGATGCAACTAGCTACAGTAAAATATTTTTTTATCACGATTAACGGATTATCGATTAACTTTAACTACCGTTAAATTTGTTGAAATGTATCGCTTTAACGATTAACGAAGTTAACTTTTATAGTAACGGATTAACGATTATCGAAGTTAACTATTTGATTAACGGTGCCCAGCTATGATCACGATTGTATAAAATACTATTTAGAAAGCTGTATTTGTGATACTGGTAGATGGAAATAAAACTCCAGAATATATATTAATCTGTATAATACATCCACAAACGGACATCGTACAATAGTATATTTGGTAAAAATATCCACAACATAATATAAATAGTTAAAATATCAACAAACGCTTATTTACAATATACAAAATATACAGACGTACAAAAGAATCAACAACTTAACATAGTAGGTACGAGGATATGGTACGTATGGCGGCGATAGCGACTTTCGGCATAAGCGGCACTAAAACCACAATATAAACTGTCTTTTTAGACTCAGTAGTTCAATTTTGAACATTTTTTTTATAACTCTCGTTCGAAATACAGAATCTCGGACGTCCGATTGTCACTTTTTTCATCCTTGATTCTCGTTCAAAGTTGGACTACGCGATATAAATCGATGTACTGCTACAACTCTCATCATCTGTTACGCTACGATCGGTAACATTCCGCGACGATCGGCAGTTCACGGCGCCGACGACGCGGTCTCGGCAATGTTCGGCTTATTCCGGGAACGTTCGGTAGTTTCCGGCGATGTTCGGCAGTTTTCGCCGCGATCTCGGCAATGTTCGGCAGTTTCCGCCGCGATTTCGACAACCTTCGGCGTATATTGCCCCTATGGGCTCACGGTAGTGGTTCTACGTAGTTCTCGG
The DNA here is from genome assembly GCF_023078275.1 of Leguminivora glycinivorella. Taxonomy (NCBI): domain Eukaryota; kingdom Metazoa; phylum Arthropoda; class Insecta; order Lepidoptera; family Tortricidae; genus Leguminivora; species Leguminivora glycinivorella. Next base: position 1,854,919 of record NC_062988.1, on the reverse strand, counting down.
GCACGAGCCCGCTCTTCCCGTTGAGGGTTCCGCGGAGCCAGCCGGGCTCGGCGCTGGCGGTGACGTTGGTGATGATCTGGTTCGGCTCAAAGGACAGCTCGCCTTCGCTTTCGCCTAGGCACGCGTAGAGTGTGCGCACGCGTCTGCGAATAAAAAAAAGTTATAAGTGACTGCTCAATATAAATATACAAGTTGGGGAAGCTACTTGAATAATGCTGCTATGATTTTCGACATATTTAGGGTTCTGAAAAATAAATTACGAGAAACTAACTTTTTTTTCGTTATTTCATTAAACTTGAAACGACATGAAATTAGCCCAGTCCACACAGAGCGAGGCAATGTGTTCGCGCACCTAGCGGAAGGTTGCTCAGCCGAGCAAAGCGCGCACACTGCTTCGGCCGAGGCACCCTACATAGCAGCTTTGCCTCGTTCTGTGAGGACCGGGCTATTCTAACTTTTTATGAGTTTACTGCTGCTCGGCACAGACTTCACTACTAAAGGAGCTACGTTAGTGCTAGGAGCGGTTGTTTGTAGACAGACTTTGCTGAATAGGCTAGTTTCCTCTACTTAAAATAAAATATTTTATGCAGTGCACGAAATAAAGCACTACATAATTAGAAGAAAAATATGGACAGTAGTTATTTGTAAACACAATTTGTATTTAATAAGTCAAAGAGAAAGATATAAAGTAAATGAATTGACCGTGACGTCACTTGTATTTTGTAATTCCATATTAGCAAATCGTTTTGACAGTTCATAAAAAGAAGCTGATTTGCTGAATTGAAGACTGGCTGGTCACGTTTTTGACCGGCTGGGCGGCACTTTAGCGGAAGGCCGTAGGTAGTGGCCATACTACAGTATAATAAATAGTACTATCGTGCAGTATGGCCAATTGGCCACTCCCACTCCCCGCTGAATGTGCCGCACACCCCCTCTCGATTACCTCACAGTTACCGCCTGTCAAAAACGCGAACAGTCGACTGGTATTTCACTCATACAAGCATAGTACGCGTTCACCTACACCAGCTTAGATTGTGTGCTAGGAACGCGCCTCTTTCATATATTTGATCGCCAGTGTCCGAGGTGTGGCAAATTGGCAATACTGTACGACAGTCTTTATTATACTGTGATTGAAGCAAAACTGGTGGTATATTCACCTGTACGGGTGTGTGTAGAGCCTAGCGTGTAGCGGCGCAGAGCCGAGGTGAGCGTGCGGCGGGGGGAAGGGCGCCGCCAGCGCGCCGGGGGGAGGGGGGGAGGCGCTGCTGCTCGACACCGACTCCGCTGAAGAACTGCTCGAACGGGTTGCACCTGGAAATAATAAAACACACGTAAGTTACAAATGCAATGCCTTCCACCAAAGATTGACGCTAGTGGCATGTTGACAAAGTCTGTAATTTAAAAGCGAAGTGCTGACACAGTGGTCAGAGACGAGATATTCTATAGAGGAGGGAGGTAAAAGTTACTGTACCTCTGAGAGCGGCGGCGGGGGAGCGAAGTGCTGCAACAGCTGCTGGTGGGGGTGGGGGGGTCACACCGGTCAGACTATAGATATTCTATAGGTGAGTGATGTAGAGTTACTGTACCTCTGAGAGCGACGAGCTGCGGTGGCGCGGGAGGCGGGGGAGCGAAGTGCTGCAACAGCTGCTGGTGGGGGTGGGGGGGTCACACCGGTCAGACTATAGATATTCTATAGGTGAGTGATGTAGGGTTACTGTACCTCTGAGAGCGACGAGCTGCGGTGGCGCGGGAGGCGGGGGAGCGAAGTGCTGCAAAAGCTGCTGGTGGTGGGGGGAGTATCGGGCGGTCGAGGTGGGGGGCGCAGTCACGCCGGTCAGCGATGATAGGGACGCTAGTGGCGTCAGGTGCGGCATTGCGGGCACGGATGTGCTCTGTGGAGAAAACGTTTAATTAGCATACTTAAACAAAAATCATTCTATGCAGTCATCAAGCGCGCATCCAGCTTCGTGCCCAGGGGGGGTGGTCACGTGGTAAAGTCCCGGGGCCCCAGGGGTGGGGGGGTCACGTGGTCGATTTGTATGGCCAACTTAGACGCCGGGGGGGGTCATGACCCCCATGGCCCCCCCTGGATCCGCGCATGGCAATCAGGCCCTTTTGGGTTCTCGATGGACTGTATAAACAATAGAGTAAGTATTGAACAAACGTTTTAGCTAAAACTGCCTAACAATCATAACGCGATAGCACTGAAGCAGAGAGAGAAAATGATATTTCGTTCGCTTTTAAGTGATGTGCTCTTTGTAATTGTATTTTAAGTACCTATCGGAAATTAGTAATCGAAAAATAAACACTTTGTATTCTGAAATAAGTAACAAATAAGTATGGAGACTATGTAACAAATTGAACATTTTCAAACAAAAGCTAGGGCATTATTTTGTGGATACCTATGTTGACACGAAAGATCTAAGGTACAGTCAACCAATTGGAACCCTAGGCCACTCTACAACCATGTCAAAATGACAAGCAGTTCATTTCTTACAATCTGATTTTTAACGTCACTATGACATAGTTCTACAGTGGCCTAGGGTTCCAATTGGTTGACTGTACAGGAGGGGGCAACAGCACCTTTAGGAAATTAAAAAATAATTGTAATACTTACGCAGTCAGCCGCGCGAAGGAGGGCAGAGGACATGGGCGCGGGGGAAGTCCTGCAACAACGACACGACACATGAGCATAAATAAATACACACTTTATCTACTCGCATTTGGAACTAAAGTTGTAACCAGTGAGAGGGCTACAATTTAAATCGAACATTACATTTTCTGAACCTCGTAAGTCCCGGCGTACTTGTATAAGTACATATTAAATTCGACTTTTGAACTCTTATAGAAGTAGGCGAAAGATCCAAATTCAAAACCGGAAAATTTTGGCCTGGGACTTACGAGGTCGAGTAAGTGAATTTGTTTTAGGAATATATTATAACAACGAATACTGATAAGTATTGCTATACAGGCATACAGCTAGGAAATGCCCCATACAAGGTACATACCAAGGATTCTGTCTGGGATTTGAGATTTTTTAGATTTAAGCTAGTTATTAAGTTGCAAATTGCAATGTTAGCAAAAGTTCAATATGTAACATTTTCTTGTGTACAAAAATATTCAATAGGTACAAACATAATTACATTTTATAAAAATAGTTTACTATTATTTAATAAGACATAATATTTAACAACTAAACCATGTTAGTGGAATTTATATGTGTTTTATATGTGCTTCAGAACATATAAATTCCAAATAATCAATGAAATAAATTTATGTCAAGAAAATATCATTAACATTATAATTTATACTACTAAATTTTAATCGAAATTTTGGTATTAAAAAACTAAACATAGATTTTAATTTATATTATGGCTGTGCCCATGTTAAATTTTATGGCAAACATAAACCTATAGTAAATATGTATATCATGCCACAAGACAATTTCATCAATACATAGTGTTTAAAAGTCAGTTCAATAAGTCAGTGTCCTGGTAAACTCTAGTCTCCCAAACGTCACAGAGCCCAGCTGATTTTTGTTTACACTCAAACACCAATACACAAACAAAACACCTACCCAGCAATAACGAATCCAGACAGGCAGATAATCATAATGGCACTAAACTCACAAACTTCAAAACACAGATATACTAGATTGATTCAAACACACAGAGACTCGAGTAACGCACGGTACGGCTGAAGGATCAAGACTGAGTGTCGCAGAGGTAACGCACGGTACGGCCGAGGGATGAAGACTGGGTGCCGCAAGCGCAGCGCGCGGTATATACGCGGGGCGGAGGGCTGTGATTGGCGCGCCAGGCCCGGTGTTACGGTCACGTGGCACCTGCCACCTGCGGTGGCCATCAGGGGCTTCGGACGCTTCAGGTATTCAGCTTCAGAGATATGGTTGTTGTGTTTTTATCGAAAGGATTCGGGAGAGTTAACTGCCAAACTGCCATGTCCAATTAATGTTTTTTTATCGAAAACTAACTAATAGGAATAGAAGATGCTCATGTTAGAATAGAAATCAACAAAATATCTAAGGCACGCCACAGTCTTAAAAATTCATAATCTTATAAAAGATTTGTATGCAACCTGTCAGTTCAAACTGACAGAATTTTCAGATTGAACTGACAGATTGCATACAAGTCTTTTTTAAGATTATGAATTTTTAAGACTGTCTGTTTACTCAAATACTCACCCAGCCGTTTCGACAGTAGGAGGAGAAATTGTAGCCCAAAAACAGTTGTATCGTAGATAACCTCTAAATATTTATAACGTCTATAGAAAAATTTACATTTAAGGACCTATTTCAATCGGGCTGCCGGGGTACAGTGAGCTGCGAAATTGCATGAAGAAATTATGAATGAATTTAAGATATGTATCCAATTTGATCAAAATTGGCTCCGTTATTTGACTTTACGGTAGAATACAAAGTTACAAACTTTTCAACGAGTATTAACGACTATTGAAGCCCAATAAAACATGCCTATTTATAACACTAACCTTGAAATATCCCGCCCCAGTAGTCACTTGTATCAGTGCAGCAAATATGTAATTACTGTCAGAATCAGATCTCTGCAATCGCACGTTGTGATGTGACTCTCATGCGATTACCAACATATTGTAACCGAAAGCGAATCTTTGTGTGTTGACTTAAGTCCTATTGTACATTGTGTTTTCTGTTAGCGAAGACAATGGATCTTATTTGAGTAAGGTAAAAGTACCAGTGCAAGAAAAGATAATGTCCAAAAGATGACGAAAACCAAAGAGGATCGAGTATTATAGAGTTACTGTCAAAGTAAAATGTGTAATCACAGTGCACAGACTACCATCTCTCGACACAAGCTTAAAACTTTTGAACCTCAGTTTTGACATTTTGGCCCATACTGTTAGCTTGATATATGTTAAAATGTCAAATATTAATATTAGCGCCATCTACTCGAGCGTTCCCCAAAGGTGTAACGCCATCTAGGCCACCGTACCTTCTTCTCTATGGCTTTAAGGTACGTCTTTGTACGGTTTCTTAGACTTTATCCGTCTATACGGAGTTACATATGTCTTTGCGAAAACGCAAGGCCTTTAAAGGCAAAAGGTCGGCCTGAGTGGGCACTGCAACGTACAGCGACTTATGGTGGCCACGAGGTTACGACGAAGAATAAAAAGAACAAAAAATGATCCTTTTGTTACATTAATTCACAATGACCTAAGGTTGAAAGTGGTATCTAACTGGAAGACTGTCGAGCACCGTTACTTTTACCTCATGCGGTATCAAAACATCGATCGATTATCATTGTCTTCAAAGTCTGATATTGACAAAAGAGAGAGAGATATATAGAGAGAGAAATACAGAGAGAAAAGTTGGCGGCGACTGAACAAATTTTGCAGAATCTTGGATAGGCGGTCAATAACAAGCCCCGCAGCCGAATGGCGAAATGCCATCCGACGCGAAACGAAAACGAAAGGTAGTCTGGCTCTGTTGCGCCAATACGCAGGAGCGATAGAGATAGATATCTACGAGCGTTTCGTTTCGTGAGCGTTTGTGCCATTCGGCTACGCACCGAGTTATTGTGTCGAATATTGAAATACCTAATACTAAGATTAAATAGGTTAGTTACGTTCCCGATTCGCCAGATTCTTGTTTCCGTACGAATCGCGAATAGGCCTCTTGTAGTAGGGTTCTGTACCAAAAAAAGTACAAAATGAACCTTTATGGTACGACTCTGTCCATCAATCCTTTTTAGAGTAGATGCTAATGTTTCTACCACCAAACGACTAAAGATAATCCACGAATGCGACCTCAAAACGAGAACGGTGAAAATCATCACCATTATTTCATTAATAAGATAAGCCAAAAATGTTATTCGCAAAGAGAAAATCGCAAAAAAATCAAATAAGGCTTTAAATTATTATCCTCAAACATAAATCGAGTTCGAGGGCCCACAACATCCTTCAGAAGACACATGTCCACTAGGGTGGTCCTTATTTTGTCGATGTTATATTTTTATACGGGGCACCCGCTTAATGTAAAATCTAACCCTAAAAAACCAATGTATTTTTTTTTTCAGAATTTTTAAATACATTTTAGGGGTCGCTACCTCACTTTGTAAATTTGGATCCTCCATACAAAATGCAATTTTTTTTATCTATTTTTTTAGATTTTTCGTTGTGGGGCGAAAAGTCATGGTGTATTAAAACCATTGTAATTTGTTTTCAGAATTTTTAAATACATTTTAGGGGTCGCTACCGCACTTTGAAAATGTGGACCCTCTATACAAAATGCTATTTTTTATTTTTTTTTCCGATTTTTCGTTGTGGGGCAAAGAGTCAGGGTGTATTAAAGTGCAACTTAACATAAAATAACGCCGCTGATTTTTTTAAAATTATTTATTCATATTTTAGGGGTTCTAAGACTTCTAAAGTAAGTTCTTCCAAATTTTGAAAAGTGCGGTAGCGACCCCTAATTAATGTATTTAAAAATTCTGAAAACAAATTACATTGGTTTTAATACACCCTGACTCTTTGCCACACAACGGAAATTCGAAAAAAAAAAAAAAAACATTTTGTATGGAGGGTCCAAATTTTCAAAGTGCGGTAGCGACCTCTAAAATGTATTTAAAAATTCTGAAAAAAAAAATACATTGGTTTTTTAGGGTTAGATTTTACATTAAGCGGGTGCCCCGTATAAAAATATAACATCGACAAAATAAGGACCACCCTAATGTCCACCGTACATTTCAAAACGATTCTGGAAAGTGGCAGATAAAAATAACAGTCTACAGCTTGCATGTATTCTCAAACCATATTGACTCCTACTTTTTAGTGAATAGGGGTTATATTGAAGTGGTGGAGTAGTGCCCAGGTGTCAGCGCAAAAACTCGTCTTTACGCACCCTCTGCTGCTATATAATTGACAAAAGATGTTTTTTCCATCAGCATCTCCTTTCATACTGTTCCGGTGTATGTTAACGGCTCTGGATGCTTAAGATGCTTTGAGCATTGAGTATGAGGGTGGTTTGAATGTAAACATAACTTGATGATTAGAATAAGGCGTTAATCGCGATACGACGGTCATTGAATGCCGATATGTGTTCTCTTATCAGAATATTTAGAATGATACGAAAACATGACTGTTCCGGAGTCTCTTTAACTGGATGCTGGAAGATGCTTTGAGATGGGCATTGAGCAAAATGAGAACCTTTAACATCAGTTTTTGACCTTTAAAGCCAGTTGCATCAACCATAGTTAAAACATGAACGTCACGCAGCAAAGGTACAGATTATTAATAATTTACTAACGTAAGCAAAGGTCTATGGAACTTCCAATACATTTAGCGAACGCTTTAACACGTTCGCTACAGTACCGGGCCGAAAGACCTTACACAAAGTATGGTTAACTGCGAGTTAACTTAATTGCCGCAGCGAAGGTGTTAACGGTGACTACGTTATTCGATAGTGTACAGCGGCGATTCGAATAAAAATTTACTGCGAAACGACGGTGATAGTGTAATCTTATCAGGTTGATACGTAGAAGTGCATTTTTACAGGACAACATTGATTACGAGAATCCAAGCCTGACGCGTCGTTCAGGCAAATAACCATCTGTGATTTTGTTAAAAAAAAAAAACAAAGTTTAAAGTTTTCGGCATAATTATTACAGTAGTATGGTGCATTAGGGTAATTTCGAATGACAAAAATGCTCGGGTAATTTCGTAAGGGGAATCTCAATATGATGGAAATAATGGTGATTTTTAGGCGACTTTCGAAATTAGACGACTTTCGGAATCACCCTAATGCATCTTACATCTTTACTTAGCTGTGGACGATAAAGAAGTGTCATGACAATATACACAGCTTTATATGCACTTTAACGGTAAGATTTCTTAAAATAATTAATTTATTTCATTTGTCGTGCCCGTTTTATTAATTAGCGGCACTACCTAATCCGGACAGTAATCTAATTGTTTCTTCACGCCTGATTTGTATCAGAATGGATATTAATAAGAGTTCAGCGAGAGCGGTGCCAGTGCCAGGGTCCGTTTTGGCTAAAAAAAAAAGGGCCCGTAGCCAAGAGTACAATCAGCCACGCTAGCTTAAATAAGTCTCTACCGTTTTTATAAAATGCTCGCAAAATGTTAGGCTCTCCGGCCAAATCGTCTTTATAAATATCTAGGTTTAATAATTAATCTGTAATCCCACCATTTTATATGGAATTTGACAGATGACAGCCCACTAACCCTGAGTTAAGTGGTCGGTGCAAGTGGGCCTAACACTATTTTATAAGTTAAATATATTACTAACAGCTATGGATTTTTTATCCGAAATAAAATTGTTTTATTTATTTATTTTATTCATAAACGCGTGCCTTCCTAAACCTTGACGTTGGCGGAATTAAAGACGAGATAACACTTAAAAAGTAATGAAAAAAAAAAATATTGGGGCAAAGCTGCAATTCCATTTTTTGTGGCAAGATTTGTTTGACCGTCTATACGTCCAACGTGTTGTCGATGGTACTCGTGGCTACGGGCGGTGAGCCGGCAGATGCGCATACGCAACGGCAGGTGTGCATACCGGCTTGCAGCTGCCGCGCATTCTTATCTCGTAAGGCTTCGCCCGTTCATTGTGCACTCGGCGGACCCAATTCGCGATACCTACTTTCGAGAGAGGCTGTCCCTTTGTTTGTCATGCGTTCTCGAAAACTGCTTGATGGTAATAAAATTTAATTCAGGGTATGAATTTTATTATAAGATTCAGTGCCGTTAGTATTCGAAAACGTTACGTTTCGTTTTTGAGTTACGTAACTTTTTTATTGGACTGGGCGAAGTGGTGAGCTCTTGTGTTGGAGGTTAACACTCATATTGGGTCATCGCACCAATAATGGAAGTTACATATTTTTGATTTATTCAGATAAGACGTGTTTCCAAATGTCTCGCAGAGACACTAGATATAGAGGTACAGAGAGCGTAGATATATGTGTTTAAAATGTTCAAGTTGGGAAGGTTATAAACATTTCAGGAAAATATATTTTTTTGGTAATAAAAAAATCAACCCATACCAATACAAGAACATTAATAAGAGGTTTCAGAATTTTTTTATAAATCATGGAAAATACAAAGGGGAGAGGTGGATCTTGATGATGCCACGCTTAGCTACCTCAATTCCGACTGAAGAGGTTCGACTTTTAAGAATAATCTCACATAAAGTAGGTACAAAAAAATAAAAATAAGTTACTGTACTTTTAACTGCACGTAATAAAAGCGAAGCACATAAAAAAAATAAAAATAAGTTACTGTACTTTTAACTGCACGTAATAAAAGCGAAGCACATAATCATAAAGGCTCTTAAGGCATTAAAATGATAATTAACTGTCTCGGAGCAAGGTTGGGGAACAAAGCCGGCCGGCTATTATACTCGTCAAGGCCTGCTGCCGATTGGACTGTCTGTATAAGGCTTGAGTGGACGCTGGGAGCGGAGCGTTCGGCGTGGCGGGCGAGCGTGCGTCAACGTCAACCCTATGCACCAGACCAGTAGGCCTAGCACATGATGGCCGCGGGAGTATGTCGCCGCGAGATAGACTACCCGTCCTTATGTCATTAATACAGTTAGAAGAAGACGTGGCATCTATCTCGCGGCGACATACTCCCGCGGCCATCATGTGCTAGGCCTACAGACACTGAGCTTTAATTGTTTGACATGCCGCACCCCGCTGCACGCCCAAATTGAGCGTGCACTCAAGCCTTACACTTGTGCATACTACTCGCTTGTTGAAAAAGCACAAAACGGTTTACTTAAAAAGCAACAGGGTTCATTTCTCCCTGCAAACGCTCTTGACTTTTTCCTCCCTGGTTTTTGAAGCTAGGTCAATGTTTTTAAAAGCGCTAGAGCCCTTTAAATACGACTGAAAACGGCGTAAAGAGAAGCTTTGTATAAGTGATATCAATTAGCCAAAAAAGCTAAAAACAGAGTAATAAATTCAAACTCAATTTGACTTTTTTTTTACAATTTGTAAGTCACATTTGTTAAAGTTGTCCTTATCATTTGGTATTTTAGTATAAGTTTTTAGCGTCTTAAGGAAACCAGTAAAAAAAACTTGTTGCAGATACTCATCAAATTTCAGTCAAAAGACCTTTCAAAAAGAAATTCAGAAAGTATTATAAATTTTGCTATTAAAGAAACAGCGTAGGTATCCCATTGTTGTCAAGAGGGAATGGCGAAGCGCTGTCTGTAAAGCTTCAAACCTTTGTCTTCGATGAACAGCCAGAAAATCCAGAAAAAAAGTACTAAAAATTTACGCTTATCAGCGTTATCTCTCAATACAGCCCCACAATGACTGGGATTGACCAAATGTTTATTTGTTTTGTTAGTCGCTATTGTCTTCTACGCTTTTTGTACCAACTAGGGTCTGTCAGTCCGTTTCAAATTGCAGGCGGTTCAAATGGCCACAGAGACGTGTTGACAAAAAAGAGCTTACGTATTTATTCAGTGTAAAAAAATTGGACTTCAATTTACAACGCATTTCGCAAATGTTCCAGAGCGCAGTAAATCTTTTATGGTACACATTGACATGTTTCCGTTATTGAAATTGAATGCGAACTTACGAATGGCTTCCGCAGGTTTCAAAAAATTATACTCAGTGCCCCAAATCTGTGCTGTATTATGAAGCTCTTGAAGTGTATTCCCGCGCGTTGGAATAAATGACCGAGTTACTGAGAGGGATGGGGAGTCAGAGTGATTGTGCCGAGACGAAGGCCTACCTGCCGGTAATTAGGCATCCGCGGGCGCACGCCGACCGACGACGGTCCGTATTCCCCGAGCCTAACGGTAGCGCTGAGCGGGTCAACTGGACTATCTTGGACTTCGAGATTCATATTACCCATGCGCACATTTAACTGGTTCGTTTAGCATGCTTGTACTCGGTAAGTATTTTCAATAGCTCTTACACCCTGCACGCGACAGAAAAACTAGCGACAGCTGCAAAGCGGAGAATCACAAGGCTTTACATTTCGTAGTCAACATTTAATAATATTCAGATAATTCTTAATTCATTTCAAAAGCAACCACATGCTAAGAACATGCCGGGTAAAGTATACAATGATTGGCACTTTCAATTGGTACCTATTGGTTACTTTTTGCAAGATTGAAAACAGCTTTTAGTGACTTGTAACAAAATTTTATAGCAGATCCACCTCTTGAATCGCAGCAGCATGGGTACTGTTTTTGAATTTGTAACCTTTTGTCACTAAATAAAAGTTCAAAATATAGTTTGTAATATACACAAAATTGGACTTAGGAGAATAATATAGGCGGTGGCACTGCTAAAGATAAGTGTTTCATATTGTTTCAGGTTGTTATTTTTTTAGTAAAGTGTAGACATGAGTAATGCCACCATTTGTACAATAGACTCCGTCGGTGGTCCGACACCAACACTTGAGCCTAATGACGGGCTTCCCCGAAAGGAACAAAGGACGCCTAATGACCGCGGAGTTGGGACTAGAACTTATCTCTTAAGCGGATAGCCTTTGAGACCAGGTACTGTAGTCAAGAGTACAATTTGACTCTCCATAGCGTAATTATCTCTCTCTATTCCTCTTCCATATTGGTGCGACAGAGACAATTGAGAATCGTTCTCCACGGAGTGTCAAAGATTGTGCTTTTGGCTATAGGCTCAGGGCTCTTTTTACGCACTTCCATATCTTATCGTCGTTAGGTTACGCCTAAAGACGGTTTTCCCTAAACGAAACAATGGGATTTATTGTTATAGTTAATAAAGCACGGTTTAGGCATTGATAAGCTACAGCTTACGAGCGAACAAAACTAAATCTAAAGGCATTCATTCAAGGGTAGGTAACTGGACTTTTCCAAAGTGTATATTATGGTATAATATGGTCTACTTTACAATAACATAAAGAATATCTTACTGGTCCCGACCAGTCTAAAACTGATCGGAGTGGTCGGCCTAAGTTAACACAGCATTGTTGAAACAAGCCTTAAATCTGGAGATAACTAATTACCAACTTTATTTCACACGAATCCGGGTTATCATTTAGAATGAGAATAGCCATTAACCATTTCATTGTTTTGAATACAATTCTCGCAATTATTTGCTTAAAGATATTTTCTCTTCAACATTTTTATTTCATGGATTTTTTTTGTGGATTTTATTATTATAACATGCTGTATCACCGCTGTAGAAAGGTAGTTGATTTTCCATTATAGGTCAGACATGACAATGATGATGATGCGATCCATTTATCCTTTATAAGGGACATAGGAGGGCTCTCAGAAGGGATTTCCATGGTCAGAGATGGTTGACGGTTGATGGTTGATGGATCGTTGGATAGCGAGTTTCAACATATATTTTTTTTAACATTGCTATATGGCACTAGCAGCCTATTCTTCTTGCGGGTACCGTATCATAAACGTAGTTAACTGGCCACTAGTTACGGCCCATTATTAGAATGTGTTGGTGTTATAATCCGCGCACACGCCATCCCGGAGGGATAAGAAGCGGAAACGGGCACGTGTTGGAGGCTGCGTCTGCGCAGTGATCCGGAGCGTCCTCCTGACACGTGGCTCGCGGGTCTCGCGACCTCCAAAAAAAAAATCAAACGCATTTATTTATTATTCTTAACTTAGGTAGGTAGCTAACGTTTGGGACATTTATTTTTTATATTGTCTTCGGTTACCGCGACATTTATCATGAAATAAAACTATGGAAACGGATTATATCGCGTATAATGAATTGACAATTGATCCCGAGTATGCCGACGTTTCGAACACTTTACATCGTTCGTGGTCAACGGGTTTTGGACTTTGGTAAACACGGCGTCCGAAGACTGAAGGACATGGAAAGTGCAAATATCGTAGGCAGGATATTTTTCTAAAGAAGACTTTATATAATAAAATAAAATATAATAATTATGTATTTTAAAAGAAAGGAACAACGTAAAAATTTACGACTATAAAAAGAAATAAGGTCAGTGCGGGCAAGACCGGCATAGTTTATTTGAATTAAAGTTTGAGTGGATAAAACTCTATAATTAATGTAGTCTGGCGTTATGCGCATGGTCCTATGGGATAGCAAATATTATATTTTACAAAGCTTTTACAACATTTTGGTGAATTAAGGTACTTTTAAGTGATAAAAATCACATTTTTTAAGGCTCGGCGGGTTGACCGTCCTCCCGCGATGAGCACGGAAAGACCGTCTAGTGCTTGTTGTCGCGTAATTTCATATAAGACTAGGTTCCAAAATCATGATCATTGTTATTTTACGTAATAACAGAGCAGAATGTGCTAGATAATTAATAAAATAACGTTAAAATTTTGAACATATAAGCATTTTTCTATTTATAAGGCAAGACCGGCATATGTCCCGTAGATGGGGTTCATAACCTTTTCTTTTCAGGTCCAGATATTGCATAATACTGTTTTTCCAACGAACACCTGCGAATCCAATGTAGTCACGATAATTGACCCATGACACCCTGACCCATGACCCGTTGACCCATGACAACTTTTAGGTCAAAGTGACAGTCAGCAATGTCAGATTTCCAATTGGTCATTAATTTTGAAGTCAGCACCCCCAAAACCCTATTTGACGACACCCATGACCACTTTTGTGTCAAGTGACAGGCAGCAATGTCAGATTCCAGATTGGTTATTAATTTTGGAATCAGCACCCCCGAGAACCTATTTGACCACACCCATGACCACTTTTATGTCAAAGTGACAGTCAGCAATGTCAGATTTCCAATTGGTCATTAATTTTGAAGTCAGCACCCCCCAAACGTATTTCACCACACCCATGACCACTTTTATGTCAAAGTGACAGTCAGCAATGTCAATTAACGGTCGGGTAGCCGTAAAATAGTCGGTCAAAACCGTTTTAAAGGGTACCCATACGGTCCCTGTTGGGTAACGCTGATCATAAAAATAATGACTAACTTGAAATCCTACTCTCTTTGGAAATATTTGTCGTCGCATGTTGCACAATCTACATAATTATACTTAAACAAAAATAATAAAAAACGGGTAGAACTTACGATAATTCTACCAACTTAAATACGATGATGAATAATGCAGTGTAGGCTTACTTCTCTTCACCTCTTATCATTCTTCACAACTATGTCACATATATTTTTTTTACTTAATACTTTCGAATGATTTTTGTAACACCATACGAATCATTATCAAAACTGTATTTCGAAGTTAAAATAAAAAATGGTACAACTATCATAAGCCAAAAACGTACTTATATATTGATATTGTTTACACTCGACTTATTTCCAATAAAGCCTAAAAAAGGTTGGCAACTTCTTGTTTATCATATGCCGGTCTTGCCTTTCTCTTTTATGCCGGACTTTCTGAGTAGGCACAATTTCTAAGTTACATATTTCAGAACATAAAACTAGAAATTGAGCGCGTTTTCAGTAGATTAATAGTACTAGTCAGAAAGAACGGTTATTAAATGACTACGTTACATACACAATATACAAATATTCCGACTGCTTCTATTTTATTTTAATTTTTTGCGGAACCATGTTGAACTCGATGTTCGAGTTCGAAACACGAATCAAGTTTTATGTTAACTAGTGTTCGTCCTAGAGATAGGTATTGAAGGCCAGTGGATTAAGGGCGAAAAACTGGTATACCTCCGGAGGTCTGAGAGGCGTAGATATATAAACACAAAAGTTATAGTCAATAGACGGTCTTTCCGGGTAGACGGTCTTCCCCACACTGACCTTATGTAAAACAGGAAACAGTCTGACTACTGCCATTTTTCGGCGCTGATCGCCCAAAAAACCTGAATAGCAATTTTCATCTATTTCGTATCTGTGTGTGCGTATTAGCCGAATGCATAAAAGCTCACGATAATATCTCTTTCCTAACTATCTATCTCTATCGCTCTTGCGTATTTTCGCGACTGAGCCAGACTGCATGCCATTCGGCTACGGGGACCAAATATATATTAGTACAAGTACAGAAGGCCCACTGCTTTGATGTTCACGAAATGCCGCCTTTTTAAATGCCCACAAAATTTTTAGATCTGTGTAAGAATGTCCTATGGTACATAACTATTTTATTCATGATGTCTATTTAACTTAGCATTGTTAGCCATTCCACACGTGGACACCGCATATAAACCTTAAAAAAACTCGCGACGTAAAATAACAATATAAAGTGCGAACGTGCGTTCCGTGAGAACGCGCGCCACCCCTGATCAGGCCGCGAACTCGCGGCCGCCGGCATGTACTTGTAGCACGGCGATAGAATCGCGGAGTGAGCCGCCCCTGCTACGGGCTTGTATGTGTATAGATACAAAAGTCTCTCGTTTAAATCTATCTGCCTGGACGATGTCCCATTTACTTGTGATCGGCCTTCCCTTTCTTTTTTCCCTCAAAAATCACTCGTTTAAAGGTATAAGTTGAGTCCAGTAAAAAAAACATCTTTCCTTCAGTCATTAAAGGCCAATTATATCTATAGCGAGCCGGTGGTGCCAGGTGGCCTACACGTTTTGCGTGTGCCGTATTTGGAAGGATGTTCTTTTTGTTCCTATCTAATAAGAGCAGATGGCCGAAAAGGTTGACTAGCCGCTTTTTACACGTTTGTAAAGAAATCATATTCCACGTGAATCATCAACTTTTGTTTCAAATCAAACATTTGAAGCTGTTTTAAATCACTGAATCAATGAAAAACTTTTTGTAAGAATATACAATAAATACCTCGTGTGTTCATAAGTTTTGAGACGAATTTAAAAAGTTGAATTTGAAATAAGAATATGCCCGCAGCTTGCATCTAGTGTTTAATTTTAAAAAGGATATTTTATTCGATTATTTGTCATTCTTTATCGAGATGGCGGGAAAGAAACAGTTACGGTCAACGGTGCTTTCGTTTGTATGAAGCCGGTGCAAAACCTATGGAGATTTTCAATCAGATTAAAAGTATTGGAGCTAGTCGCAATTTTATATATTATACCTTGAAGAGGTACAGGGAGACCCAATCAATTGCTGATCGACCAAGAACCGGCCGTCCGCGATCGGTAAGGACTCCAGCAAATATTAAATTGATCAGGGAACGACTCCGACTCAGGTAGACCCCCCCCTCGTTTTTTCCACTAACCCTGTAGTCGGCGTTTTCCCACCATTTTGGCTAGAATGCATCCAGGCAAGCAAGTATGGTCGCGCGATAAATGATAAAACATCAGGTACAAACCTTGTATGTATTACAAGTGCGCGAACTGTCAAATCGTATGGGTTGTCATGGAAACACACTTGTAATAAATAAATAATAATAAATAATAATAATAAATAAATATTATAGGACTGATGTTTTACAGATTGACTGAGATCCCCCACGGTAAGCTCAAGAAGGTCTATGTGTTGTCGGGTACTCAGACAACGATATGTATAATATATAAATACTTATATACATAGAAAACATCCATGACTCAGGAACAAATATCTGTGTTCATCACACAAATAAATGCCCATACCGGGATTCGTACCCGGGACCGCGGCGTAGCAGGCAGGATCACTACCGACTGCGCCAGACCGGTCGTCAAAACCACTGAACACGCCTACCATATGTAACCGATGGACACTCTATTTAATAATGCAAACATTGTAAAACATGGAAAAAATGGACCAGTTAATTTGCCCCCCAGTCGAGATTTGACCAGCTGTATCTTATATAATTCAATTGTAGGTGGAGGGGGATTTTCTTCGTATATTGCATTTATTTCAGTTTAATTAAGGTCACCTGAGTGAAAGTACACAACGATCGAGAGGCCACCCACGTCGGGACCCGGGAGGTCCGGGACTAATCGCTTTTTGGGCCTTTTTATATCCATCATTTGATGCCTTAATTACATACTGGAACCCCTTGACATGTTATTTTGTATTAAAAATAATTTGTTATGTAACATCTTTGGCGGATAACGAGTGCGTTAAGAACAAGATGGTCGTTGAAAAGCGTTTAATATCCACCCAAACATCATCATCCTCCTTGCGTTATCTCGGCATTTGCCATGGCTCATGGGAGCCTGGGCCTACCATCTGACCGTCCAACCCGAAGGGTAACTAGGCCTTATTGGGATTAGTTCGGTTTCCTCACGATGTTTTCCTTCACTGAAAAGCGACTGGCAAATATCAAATGACATTTGATATTTGCCAGTCGCTTTTAAGCATATTTTTTGAGCCGTCCTTTTTATTCCATCAACGAATACTATGATAAGTTTTTTGACCAATGTACCTGACATCTCTCTTTTGTTTTTAGAATAGAATATAATACAATTACCTATTTTCCTTCCTTTTTTTATATACTTTACTGGACTCTTATTATGACTTTATTATTGATCTTTATATTAATTATTATTGTTTTATTTTAAATTATTTGTTTACTGGTTAAAATTGTATTTCACTAATGTACCTGATATTCAACTAAGATTTTTTATTTTATTTTATGTATTTCATTCTGATTTTAATTCTTGTAAAATTTGTTTTGTCATATTTTTAGCTGTGGTGTAAATATTGTATTTGCATGCATGTCGATGTGTTTTTATGCAAATAAATGAATGAATATGAATATGAATTTCGCACATAAGTTCCGAGAAACTCATTGGTACGAGCCGGGGTTCGAACCCGCGACCTCCGAATTGAAAGTTGCACGCTCTTGCCGCTAGGCCACCAGCGCTTGATACACCCAAACATTACTATGGCCGGTAACAGACAGTCTTAAATTTCATAATCTTATGAAATCAGATCGAGTGCACGGGGCGTGAATGACGTACCTAACATCTCATCACTGATAATTAAAAAAGGAGTATACACATGTATGCCGTATCCAGAATATCTAGCCAAGTTAAAGATGATAAGAAAAAGCACGATAAAAGACACATCAAACAGTCGAACACACCATTGCAAGGTTAATGCATACAGCGCGCATCCAATAGTTGCTTGCACACACCTGGCGCGCACACATAGAAACATATAAGATGCACCTATCCACTCTATCCAGCTACTTTAAGCTGAGTTTAGACGAGAAAAGTATATGCAAGAAAGAGATGCAGATACTTGCCACTCACTCTTACCTATAGTTGCGTCTGAAAACTTGCAGCAATAACTTGCTGGTCTAAACTCAGCTTTATAGTTTCGTCACATCTCGGACACTGGCGATCAAATATATGAAAGAGGCGCGTTCCTAGCACACATTCTAAGCTCGTATAAGTGAACGCGTACCATGCTTGTGTGAGTGAGATATGACAGGTCGACTGGTTGCGTTTTTGACAGGCGGTAACTGTAAGGTAACCGAGAGGAGGTGACCGGAGAGCGGGACTGGCCATACTGTACGTTAGTACTCTTTATTATACTGTGGTGCAGTGGTTAGAACAAAGCACATGATAAGACTTCATTCAAGTTCATTCTGTATCTAGCACCAGCAGTGGAAGTTTAAACGCATACGGTATGAGCGTTTCTTTCTGATTGCCTTGTTAGGTGCAGTCAACCAATTGGAACCCTAGACCACTGTAGAACTATGTCATAGTGACGTTATAAATCAGATTGTAAGAAAATCTTGTCATTTTGATATGGTTGTGCTACTTCGAGATTCTATCGCCGCGCTATGCTGGCGGCCGCGGTTCCTAAAGGGTGGCGCGCGTTTCACGGAACGCACGTTGACTGTAATGGTAATGTTACGCCTCATACAATGACGCATTTCGTTCATGCAAGTAAAAAACTTATATTCAAAAAATTACGAATCGGAAAAAAAATTTTTCATGTATTTTAATCCTAAAATGAGCCCAAAAAGTGAATATTTTGAAGAGATGAGTAACACACTTTTCCTCAAAAAGGTTCGTACATCGCGCATCCAATAGTTGCGTGCGCAGTGGTTACGCACCTGGCGCGCACGCGCAGGTGTTCCCCCGCCCTTGCTGCCCCCGCCCCCGGCCCCCGCATTATCTTTATGAACCCCCCTCACCGCCGACTCTCTAAGAAGCTTATTCTGATTGTGGTTATTAGTATAGTCAACATTTCTGCTTTGCTGGTTGACTGGTACAGAATGCCTTATTACATTAAGTTCGCCTATTGAACGATGTCTTTATTTTGTGCAATAAAGATTAAATAAAAGCTAATTAATAAGCGCTGGTAGCCTAACGGTAAGTAGGTGCGACTTTCGTTCCGGAGGTCGCGGGTTCGAACACCAGCTCGCACCACTGAACCAGAAATAATATTAGCGTCAGAGCTGCCCAGCATCATCATCCTCTTACGTTATCCCGGCATCTGCCACGGCTCTTGGAAGCCTGGGGTCCGCATTGACAACTAATTTCAAGATTTGACGTCGGCACTAGTTTTACGAAAGCGACTGCCATCTGACCTTCCAACCCGAAGGGTAACTATTAGGCCTTATTGGAATTAGTCCGGCTTCCTCACGATGTTTTCCTTCACCGAAAAGCGAAGCTGACCAGCATATCAAAAACAATTTTCTGATCACACCGGTAACCAGCTACCACAATCAGAATGATCCTCCAGGAAGTGGAACATGACGCAAGGGGTAGTATTTGTTGTCCTCGTTTGTATTCCGTTTCCGGCGTTTTATGGGTTATCAATGGGCAGGATTTAAATAGGTGAACCTTGTACATCACCCTTCAACCCGTTTGCGAGACAATATGCAGTGTAAATTGATTACCGGCTGCTTCCTCAGTCTTGAGGGTAAAGATTACAACTATTGACGCCTTCATACTTAAAAAGTCAGAAAATGTTGTTTTCACCACACCAACTGGTAAAGGCTCTCTTTGCTATTCGAAAACAGATAGTAAAATTGCATTTTATCCACAAGAGTGCAAAGTAATTTCATACAAATTTTAACTTGATGTGTTAAGCTGGCTGTTAGAATTTACTTATAAATGACAAAAAATAAGATTTTCATTTGGATCCGTAGGTTTCTTTGTAGGTACATCTGTCCGCGATTATTTAGATTAAGGTAAAGCGGGGCAATTCTCGACTGGGGGCCATTGTAACTGATCTATTTGCTGTACGGTCAGCCAAGAAAGTGGTATCCCACTTTTCGACTCTATTGATCGAAAAGTGGTAAACCACTTTTTTGGCTGACTGTACCTTACACATAATGACTACTCTTACCTAAATAATGACTACTCTGAATTTGACGTGGTTTTAAATTAAAATAAATAGTACGTAGTAGGTACTCCTATAAACTAAAAGATGTAAATCTTATTGTAATATCTAATGTAAATATGTAGTTGTAGATATGTACATAATTACTCTAAGAACAAATTAAATTATTTTCATAGAAAATATTTTAACTTGTATTTTTTAAGTAGTAACACTACTATTATGTTATAAACATTAAATAAATGTCATATACAAAGAAAAAGTGACCAAGGCCTCCAGTGTTCCGAGCTGGAATCGAACCAGCGTACTCCGCTTACCGGGCGAATGCCTGAACCACTCGGCCATCGGTGCACGAAGGCAAGGGTCGAAATTTCCAAGTATATGACATTCCCGAAGGCTCGTGGCGCCCTCTGGATGCCCTCAGGGATGGCAGAGGGCGCCACGAGCCTTCGGGAATGTCATATACTTGGAAATTTCGACCCTTGCCTTCGTGCACCGATGGCCGAGTGGTTCAGGCATTCGCCCGGTAAGCGGAGTACGCTGGTTCGATTCCAGCTCGGAACACTGGAGGCCTTGGTCACTTTTTCTTTGTATATGACATTTATTTAATGTTTATGTACATAATTGCCATATTTGACGATAATTGTATAAAATACTTATAAGTTTGATGTAATACAAATTTATATTGGGTTTTTATAATTAAATAAATTATTCTATTCTATTCTATTCTATTCTATTCTATTCTATTCTATTCTATTCATATTACTATTGTTTTAAAAGAAATTCTTGCAATGATTGTAGAATTGTTACACAGCGACCACAGCGTAGGTAGTAGGTACGAATATGTATGTATTTTACCTATATGTATAAATATTTATACTGGGGAAACTTCATACAACCCACATAGCCAGTATCTCGACGCTATGGTCGGTAGGGTAAAAAGTACTTCCTTGCATTATCGCTTACAATTTTTTCCATTTTGCTTATACTTATTGCAAATGTAAACATATAAAAGGCAAGCAAACAACGATCTTCTTACAGCACATTGAATGTAATAGTTATTACGGATGCAGGATACTCGCCGATGCCTACTTACTAATCCCTTCCCACTGAGCCACCTGCATTTTACACTGCCTAGATATCGATTGCCGACCGATTATTCCGACCCCAATCCCTATTCTTATCCCCGTCCCTATCTCTATCCTTGTCCCCGTCCCCGTCCCCGTCCCCGTCCCCGTCCCCGTCCTCGTCCCGTCCCTGTCCCCGTCCCTCCCCTATCCCTATCCCCGTCCCCGTCCCCTACTCCTATCCCTATTTCTATCCCTATCCCTATCCCTATCCCTATTATCCCTATCCCTATTATCCCTATCCCTATCCCTATCCCTATCCCTTGCCCTATCCCTATCCCTATCCCTATCCCTATTATCCCTATCCCTATTATCCCTATCCCTATCCCTGTCCCTGTCCCTGTCCCTGTCCCTGTCCCTGTCCCTGTCCCTTTCCCTGTCCCTGTCCCTGTCCCTGTACCTGTCCCTGTCCCTGTCCCTGTCCCTGTCCCTGTCCTGTCCCTGTCCCTGTCCCTGTCCCTAACCCTATCCCGTCCCCGTCCCTGTCCCTGTCCCTGTCCTTGCCCCTGTCAAATTATCATGCTAGAAGGTGAACTTTGAAAAATCCTTTCTTAGTGCTCCTCTAAGGAACTTCCGTGTCAATTTGAAATCTCTTGAACCAGAAGTAAAGATGAAAACTAAAGCTATACTTATGGCTATTTTGGATATTTTAACCCCATTGCACAACAACATCAGGGGAGAAAATCTCTTTTCCACGTCATTAGATTTTAAAATCGTTGTATTTATTGTGATCAGCGACCTGATAAACCATAAAAACGATACCCATATTGTGTTTTTGACTTTACCCCCTTTGCACCCCTTTAGGGGTCAAATTTTCAAAAAACCTGAAACATGTATTTAGTCATATGTCTTTAGGAATCCTCCTGTGAAGTTTCGAATAAAATAGTCAAACTAATCTTGTTTCCCCATACAAACTTTGAACCCCCATTTCACCCTTTTAAGAGGAGAATTTTGTAAAATCCTTTCTTAGTGCTCCTCTACACCATATAAGGAACCTATGTGCCAAATTTGAAAGCTCTAGGACCAGCGGTTTCGGCTGTGTATTGATATATTATGTCAGTTAGTCAGTCAGTCAGTTTCTTCTTTTACATATTTTTTGATATTTAAACCCCATTGCACTACAACAGGGGAGAAGGTATTTCACTTTCGCCTCGTTAGATTTTAAAAACGTTGTATTTATCGTGATCAGCGACCCAATAAACCGTAAAAACGATACCCATATTAGTTTTTTGACTTTATCACCCCCTTTTTACCCTTTTAAGGGTTAAATTTTCAAAAAACCTGAAACACGTCTTTAGTCATATGTTTTTAGGATCCCTTCTGTGAAGTTTCGAATAAAACAGTGAAACTAACATTGTTTCCCCATACAAACTTTGAACCCCCATTTGACCCCCTTGGGAGGCGAATTTTGAAAAATCCTTTCTTAGTGCTCCTCTACACTATATAAGGAACCTACGTGCCAAATTTGACATCTCTAGGACCAGCGGTTTCGGCTGTGCGTTGATATGTCAGTCAGTCAGTCAATATCTTCTTTTATATATTTTTTTGATATTTAAACCCCATTGCACCACAACAGGGGAGAAGGTATTTCACTTCCGCCTCGTTAGATTTTATAAACGTTGTGTTTATCGTGATCAGCGACCCGATAAACCATAAAAACGATACCCATATTGATTTTTTGACTTTATCACCCCTTTTCACCATTTTAGGAGTTAAATTTTCAAAAAACCTGAAACACGTATTCAGTCATATGTCTTAAGGAATCTTCCTGTGAAGTTTCGAATAAAATAGGCAAACTAATCTTGTTTCCCCATACAAACTTTGAACCCCCATTTGACCCCCTTAGGAGGTGAATTTTGAAAATTCCTTTCTTAGTGCTCCTCTACACTATATAAGGAACCTACGTGCCAAATTTGAAATCTCTAGAACCAGCGGTTTCGGCTGTGCGTTGATATGTCAGTCAGTCAGTCAGTCAGTCAGTCAGTCAGCTTCTTCTTTTATATATTTAGATGATTTTGTAATACTAAATATTGAATAAATTGATGGATTTGATTTAGTTTGATGTTTTAGTCAGATGTTCGTGTTGGTGTGCTGAAAAATTTTGTGTTGCACTCGGGGGCAAAGTTTGTTTAACCTCGCAACGCTCAAGATTCCCTTTTTTGAACTCGTTCAATATTGAATCTTTTTCGGGTATCAATATTGGCACGTGTTAAACAACAACTTTGCCCCCTTGTAAAACAAATAACTATTTCTAGTAGAATGACCTGATGCACAGATAATCTATTCTATAGATTAACATGACTGTGTTGATTTCCCTTGATTAGGTACGTAAAAGTATAATTTACTATTTAACATTATTTTTAAACTCCAGAGCAATGAAAACAGAACACATTTTTATTCACTTGCGTTGTTTGCTTTGTTCTGTGTGGATATTTTCGAAAATTTGTTATTTCAAAGAATGACAAAACTGATCCATATGATAACCATGTAAATGACATGTAATTTTATTATTAATAAATTGATTATGATTATTATGATCTCTGTAAAACAGAAGTGATCTCTCTAAGTGAACTGTTCCTCGAATACAGATGTAGTGCAAAATGTTTTTCTTCCTATTATCACGGAAACTCGCGAACATACGAGCACCATGCTATTTCAGTCAGCCTCAGTACAAGAACGATGACCGAACTGGCATGATAAATACGAACATTTCCGACGAAATACGATGGAAAACAATAGGGAACTTGACCGTAGTTAAAATAAAATATTTTATATCGTGCACGAAATAAAGCATTAAATAATTATAAGAAAAACATGGACAGAAGTTATTTTTAAATCCAATTTATATTTAATAAGTCAGGTAGAAATATATAAAGTAACTGAGTTGACCGTGACGTCACTCAATTCGATTTCATATAAATTCCATATTAGCAAGTCGTTCAAATTCGTTTTGACAGTTCTTAAAAAGACGCTGATTTGACTAGGAGGCAAGTAGCCTATTATGCATTACATCTGTACACTAAGTTAGGTTATTTAATTATTCAGCCAAAGCAAGTATAACTGAATTGGTAAGACTACATTATTAGTAACATTTTTTTTCAAAACTTATATAATAACACCACACAGCTCGTCTTTAGACAAGAATAGAACGTTACGTTAATCTGCGCAATGGCCAGAAAGACCCATCTAAAAACCTGCATATTTGAAGCCTCAGTAAAAAACCAAATGCATTTAATACAGTGCGTACAATGGAGGCCGGGACGACCTTTCGTTTCACGCCATTAAGTCCAAAAAGACTGCAGGTTATATCGTTCGATCGCAAGTTGTATAACAGCAAAAAGGTCGGAAATAGGACAAAAGGTCCCTGACAAGTTATTGAAGCTATTGAAGATTGACAAAAATGTGCGTTAGGGATAATCAATTTAGAAGGTTTGTGAGCATAGTATAGGTGTTGTGCATGTAATATTTTTTTCCCCTCACTAGCTCGGAAACACGTGTTTTG
Source organism: Leguminivora glycinivorella (assembly GCF_023078275.1). Lineage (NCBI taxonomy): Eukaryota > Metazoa > Arthropoda > Insecta > Lepidoptera > Tortricidae > Leguminivora > Leguminivora glycinivorella. The sequence goes on along the minus strand of NC_062988.1, from coordinate 1,830,163 downwards.
TCCTTTAATACCAGCGGTAAAAACGCATTTTATCCACTAGTGGGTAAAATAATTTGACCTTGAATATAATCAAATTAACTGCTTTAAAGTTGATAAAAGTAGATGAATCTAGTAATAAAGATGATTTACCACCTGTGGAACTACTGGAAACAGTGATAAACGCATTTTTTGCGTTGTAGTTTCCTCGCTATAGTGAGGGGAAAAGTTTTGTGTTACACACGGGTGCAAATATATTTTACTTCTCGTGTGTTAAAAAACTCGCAAGTTCAGGATTCTATTCTCGAACCACTCGCTTCGCTCGTGGTTCAACTATAGAATCCTTTCACTTGCTCGTTTTTCAATTCCACACTCGGCGTTAAAATACAACTTTGCCCCCTTGTATAACAAATAACTAATATTGTGTAGGCTTTCAAGCTGGGACTATTTGATAGGTACATTTAATTTTATGTCTTGCGTCGAATTCATTTTGATCTATATTTAGTGATTAGTGATTACAGATCAGGGTAGAATTACCTAAAATAAAGTACACTAAATCAATTGTTCAAGTTTAAAAGTGTTGTGTTTAGATAAGATGACATTATTAAAAGGTCGCTAGTACGTGTCTTTCTTTTAAAGCTTCGTAGTTAATAGCCATCCAAACCTTTAAAAAACCCTACTAGTGAGATAGTTGTACTAACCTGAGCCAGCGAGGATTGTGCGAAGATCTGGTCCGCGTGTTCCAACAAGATCTCAATGAGAACGTTATAGAGCTTGAGGTCCAAAATGGCTGCCACTAAAACCCTACTAGTGAGATAGTTGTATCATAGAAGTAGGATGACAAAGAAGAATTGTCAAAATATCAAAAGCGAGATCATCATTTTATTGGAACAATTTCAAGTGTCGCTGGGAGTACCAAATTCAGAAATTGTGTTTGATTACGTGAATAATTTGCATTTATAACTGTTTAAACGAAATAAAAAAAAAGTCACCTACTGTATCCTCTACATACAACCTTTTATACTGAAAAGTCCGATTAAAATCCGTTAACTTAAATTGAGTAGGCCGCTAGCGACCGCTGCCTGCAAAATGGTCACGTTTTTACAAGTTTTTATTCAACTTGCCTTGCTAGTATGTTAGTGTGCGTCAAAACGTAGAATCTAAATTTGACCCACTTCCCGGTTGCTGATTGAGCTGAAATTTTGTACACATATGTAAACCACGTGACAATGCAACATTATGGTATCATGGAGCTGATCTGATGATGGAGCAGAAAGGTGGTCATAGGAACACTGTTATGAAACGTCTCGGAGAGCAGTAGATGACTGTTGAAAGAAAGGTACAGTCGGCGATAAAAGCTTGTGCTAAAAACGACATTTTTGCAAAAAACTTATTTCATTTGCCTCTTTTTCACTTATAGGATATATCATATACGTGAAAGCTTGTCTTAAGGTCTGTGAGTTGTACTAACCTGAGTCCATTCTGAGCCTGCGGGGACTGTGCGAAGATCTGGTCCGCGTGTTCCAGCAAGGTCTCAACGAGGACGTTATAGAACTTGAGGTCCAAGATGGCGGCCACGGACTCCCGAGGGGCCCTTAGAAGGGTGGGCCCGAAGCACACGGCTAGGTTGGATGGCGTCATCAGGTTGCGATCCGAACGCGCTGCTACCCGTCTACAAATAAAATGGAAAATGTAGTTGCTATAAAATTTCTAAAATACAAATTAAACATAAATTCATATCAATAATAAACTAATATTATAAATGGGAAAGTGTGTGTTTGCTTCTCCGTCTTTCACGGCAAAACGGATCGACTAATTGACGTAATTTTTTTAGTGGAGATAGTTGAAGGGATGGAGAGTGACATAGGGTACTTCTTGTCTATTGCTAACGCGATCGAAGCCGCAGACCAAAAGCTAGTCCATAATAAATATTCATTTTATTTATGGCTAAATGAATTAAAACATAATGGAGTTTGCTGAATTCGACTGACCGAATTATACCTACATAGCAAATTAACAGCGTGGCGTGCGACAAATTAAATCATTCATAATATTATTTATTATTTTATTAATTACATTTTAACCAAATGTATGAAAAGCCATGATATGTCACTTGCATGTGTCGCGAGGGATTCAGACAGGGCTCGGAGGTAGCTCTTGAGACCTTACCGTAAGTGAGAGATTACCTTAAGTGACTACTGATCTATGACCAGCCGCAGCATATCCTTGTTCCTCTCCGGCAGTTGAGCCACTAAAGTAGCTTTCCTTTCCTGCCTAGACTCTAGTTTAGCCGCGGCTAGGAAGCAAGTATATAAAGCATCGGTCGCGAGGGGTTCGGGTAACGCTCTTAGGTAGCTCTTGAGAGCTGAGATGAGTATTTTGCTCTTACCTTAAGTGATCAATGACCAGCCGCAGCATATCTTTGTTCCTCTGCGGTAGCTGAGCTCATGGATAGTTTTCTATGTATATAGCGTATTTACTCTATTTAAGTATGTATATCGTCTCTTAGCACCCATAGTAGCTTTGCTTAGTTTGGGGAGGAAGCGAGTATGCAACGCTGAGGGTCGCGAGGGGTTGCAACGCCCCAATGGCTCTTGAGAGCTGAGATTAGTTTATTTATTTACCTTAAGTGATCTACTGATCTATGACCAGTCGCAGCATATCCTTATTCCTTTGCGGCACTTGAGCTACTAACGTAGCTACAGCATTGACCCTTTCCTGCCTCGACTCTAGTTTAGCCGCGGCTAGGAAGCGAGTATGTAATTAGCATGGGTCGCGAGGGGTTCGGGTAACGCTCTTAGGTAGCTCTTGAGAGCTGAGATGAGTGTTTTGCTCTTACCTTAAGTGATCTATGACCAGCCGCAGCATATCCTTATTCCTCTGCGGTAGCTGAGCTACTAACGTAGCTACAGCATTGACCCTTTCCTGCCTCGACTCTAGTTTAGCCGCGGCTAGGAAGCGCTCTTGAGAGATGTGTGTATGAATGCATGGGTCGCGAGGGGTTCGGGCAACGCTCTTAGGTAGCTCTTGAGAGCTGAGATGAGTGTTTTGCTCTTACCTTAAGTGATCAATGACCAGCCGCAGCATATCCTTGTTCCTCTGCGGTAGTTGAGCTACTAA